>NC_134733.1:18769100-19394100 GCF_049634645.1 Pelodiscus sinensis | reverse complement strand
CCCCAATTAAAGGGAGACTCATCTTTTCCTGAGCTTTGCACTGAAGGATGCTAAGGATGTGATCAGTGGAGGGGAGAAGATAGTTCTAGAATGGTGGACTTTTGCTGGGAAAGATCCCCCCTTTTTCTGTTTGGACTGGACTTCAGCAGTGTTCCTTCAAATTTTTTCCATCGCTGTGTGGATGAAATTTTGTTATGTGCACCAAGGCAAGTGCAGATGTGCACCACCAAGATAAACACATGCTACTTGCCTTTGGGCAGTTGTGGGCACCCAGCTAATCAGCTCGGCAGCACCCAAATCTCTCCTGGGTGGTCACCCATGCACTCAGCTTATAGGGAATGCTGGACGTTAGTACTAGCAGCAGTTCCAACTCAGCCAATCAAAAGTGTCACTGTGAGTGTAGCCTATCAGGTGTTGGTCAGCTCATTGTCACATACCTCATAAAGTGCAGCCACTCCGTACCTGGCAGACAGCAAATCACAGGCACCACGGTGAGGCCCATGGACAGGCACACTGGGAATAACTACATGAGCAAGTGCTTTTCCAAAGTCGCGCTGAATTCAGCTCCTCACTCCTTACCTGTCAGGAAGGTGGAAGTCTCTGAGCAGAGCCTTCTGGTTCCCAGTCCACACACAACAAACATGGGAGGAATAGCATGGGCCAATGCGTGAGTCCTACTGTCTCTCGCTCGGCGGTGCCAGGAGAGAGGAGAGGCATGTTCTGTCCCACAGTGGTTACACCTCTGCCACGTCCAAATAGTCAATCACTCAAACACTGCCAAAGCACAACCCATTGTCTGCCTCTGAGCCAAGGAAGAAATGCTTAAGACTGGCATTGTAAAAAGAGCCTAAAGGGGGAAATAATGCACCTAGATCCTTTGGACTGGGATTTGGGTGCCTAACTCCCATAGACTTGTTGAGAAATGCCAGCTGAAAAGCTCTGCTTTGGGACTGACAAAACTCAAAGAGACCAATGGGCAGGTGCTGTCACGGTGCTGTGGCCAGGCGGGTTGTCTTGTTCAAAGTAGGAATATAGCTCCAGAGCTAACAACCCACCCCGGTCTGTAGTGGGGGAGAGGATCACCGCCACTGGCTACAGCTGGGCTGGACTTTAAGCTCTGTCAGGACAGAGCTAGTTCCAGGTACTGGAGCAAGTCAGAAGTGCTATCCTACTGTGGGCAGAGCTCCCTGGCCCACCTCACTTCGCCCAAATCCCCGCCCCCACACTCAGAGGATACACTAGAGACAGGGGTTACACTAGGGACGAGCCTGGCTCTTGTTCTTAGCTGCCAGCAGTATGCCATCTGTTCCTGAAACCCACAGTGAGCAAGGCCTCTGGTCCTGAGAACAAATTGGATCACTAGCGGAACTGGATGATGACTGCAAAATGCAATATCCACCACAGGGGTAAAACACGCACAGCTCTGCAGACAGACGCCTGCACATGCTCGCATTGCCCACATATCAGGAAATACACCCAGTCATCCACTGACAGATACAAGCACATGCCCCCGGAAACACCAACTCTCACACACCTCCAAAACACATCCAAACATGCATGCCGCCTAAACAAAAACGACATCTTCCCAACACACCAATACACAGTCTTCCAGAAACATACAATTTGATGCCACACACAAATACAGCACACATACCCTGTCACAAACTATACAGACATATCGACAGACCAACACGTCACAAAATACACAGCATGATAGTCTAGACACATACACATCCATAAACACCATCTCTTCCCCAAACGAAGCTAACCCAACACATGCACGCACATGTGCACACACAGCCTGGACATTTAAACACACTTCCACAAATGAACCGCTAAACATACATCCAGTCCAGATTCACACATCAACAAATATGCTTCCAAGCATACACTCCCAGAAAAACATGTTTGCATAGACAATATATACCCATAGATCAATAAACATGCACCCAGCATGCACATGTGCGTGTGTGCACAGACACACATGTAAACCCACACACAGAGGACAGGAATCACTCAGCGCCAGCGTTTGCACTGGCAGGAGGATGTCAGTCACGGAGCAGCCTGTCTCCAAACAGATGTTTGATTGTTTCAGGGTTGTGGTTTAATTGTTGGATAGCGTTCCAGCACTCAGAGGGGATAGAAAATACTCCAGGTCTGCAGCTGCAGCAAATGCCAGCTTTAAAACAAGGCGGATTCTTGAAATCATAGCTCGGGGGGGAAACTACTTGCACAGGAAACCGTAGTGAAACCCTGCATTAATACCACTTTGAAGTCAGAAAATTAATCTCTGCCATTTTAAAACATTGTGTTTTATTTCAGGGAGCTTTGTGAGTTTATTTAAAACAAGCTGATCCCTTCTGGGTATCAGTGGCAGAATATTTACTTGCCCAAGCCGAATGACTTTATTTGTTCTCTCTTCCCTTTCCAAAGATCTGCTCTCCAAGTCCTCCACTGGAAACTGGTCGCAGCCGGCCGTTCTCCTTACTACCAGTTGTTTTTCATTTCATTAAAAGGCTAAAGTACAAAACAACTGACCTATGTCAGGAGAGAGGAGGAAACAATGGATAATACAAGAATGTAGCATTGCCAGTCAGACCACACCAAGTAGCATGTAGTGTGGTCTGTACAGACCACTAGAGGCAGGTATGGGACCTTGAAACCCAGTTGGAGCAGACTATAAATTCCTGGGATGCTCCCACCATTACCATGGGGGCATGGGGATAGGAGATAAATGGGTGGAATCTAGTTGTTCTCTCAGGCACTGGAAATGAGAGGAAGAGGGGGGAGAAAGGTGACGGACTTGGTGTGGGGGGGGCAGGTGGATTACAAGGAATTATCTGGGTAGGCAGGAGGATTTAAAGAGATTGGCTTGGTGGGAAGCAAGAATTGAGGGGTTTGGATCCTGCAAAGCAAAAAATCCCGAAGCCAGGCCTGCCTTTGACCAGCCACTTCAGAGACGAACATGGGTGGTTGAATGCACTGGCTGAATGGTCTGTGCTGCCCTTTAGAGTTCAGCTATGGGAACGAGATGTTCCTGGCGTGATGTCCCCCCGTGAGAAGCAGTGGGGCTCTTTTCTGGAGTGCTGGGGGTTACCCTGGCATCATGCCCCTATGGCTGCTGCCCCTCCTCCTTTCTTAAACACCTCCTGTGATTCCTCGCCTCAGAACCCTCCCTGGAGTTTAAACTGGAGAAGGCCTTTCCCCAGATTTGTTCTGTAGGGTTCAGGTTTCAGACCGGCTGCTTCATTCCTTCCTAGAGGGCACGTCATTTCACCCAGGCCTTTATATGTAGAGGAGCAACGTCTGGCTCTCGTACCAGCCCCTGTACATTGTCTCAGAGACATACAGGACCAATAAAGAATCAGAAGAGAGTGTCGTAGAGTTGCCAGACATGGCTTTATGCTGCCCTTCTTGGAGCTCCCGGCATACCAGTTGTGCCAGGATCCTGGGAAGGACCACGTCAGGGGTAAGGATGATGTGTCCATAGCAACGAGCATTATATTCTCCCTTGATTCCAAGCATTGCACAACCCACAGGGAACTGGGAACGGCTGCCATACATTAAAATGGCCCTCAGGGCTGCTCTAAATTACACTAGTGACCACAGCAGGCCCCTGCTGGCCCTAAATCCAGGCAGCTCAGTGGAGGTGCAGCACAGCGTTTGCCTATGCATGTCTTATTCTGGGCCCTTGCAGCTGGATTGTCCAGGCCCCGTCGGTCAGGTTGGTGTGAGTACTGTGGGCAGTAGTGCGCTGCATGAAATTGGCAAAGCTCTGTCCTGGGGGCTTCTTAATAAAATAAACTGTCTGAAACCTTTTCTCACCTCCTGCTTTGATCTAAAAGGGGGTATTTTCTATGACTCTGGGGAGTGGAAGGATACAGTCAGAGTCAGAAGTGAGCTTTTACAGTGCTTTAGACCAGTACCCCTGGAAGCTACATAGACATCTTCTAGAGGGGACATCAATTCAACTAGATATTTGCCTAGTTTTACAATAGGCTACATAGCAAGCACTAGCATAATCGATACACACTGAAATTTCACACAGACAACGACAGCGCTGTGTACCATATGCTGAAATATAAGTACAATATTGACATTCAAATGTATTTAGCTTATAATTATATGATAAAAATGAGGACACTGGCAATTTTTCAATAATAAGGTGCTGTGACACTTGTATTCTGGTGTCTGATTTTGTAAGTGAGTAGTTTTTAAGTGAGGTGTAACTTGGGGGTGACCAAAACAAATCAGGCTCCAGAAAGGGGTACAGTCGTCTGGAAAGGCTGAGAGCCATTGCTTTAGGCATAATTGGCATTAACTGGTGATCATCTATGATTCTGCTGCGTTTTCTAACACTGTCCTAGCACATGCATAGAAACACATCCTGAAAAATCGGTCAGGGCCTCCGTAAATACAGCTTCTGTGCAGGATCTGCTTGGTTCTCAACAATTAAATCCACATGTGTTTGTACAGTATCCGACGCCGCACTGCCCTTGACAGCTCCACCTTGAAAGACGCAGATTTAGCAGGTGTCAGGAGCAAGGACTGGACCAAAAATTCATTTTTATGGCCCATCAAAGCAAAATATTACATAATGGAAGTTGATCGGTCAGCCCTGAGTTAGGTCACCCTCAGCACAGCTGTCTCAACTAGATTTCCCATTGCGAATTTCCTCAGCTTTGAATTTCAGGCCCTTGTTGGTTTTTCTCAGTGCAGTTTTCCATTCCCCTCCCATTCCTGGAAAAAAAAACCACCACAATTAACACTGGGAGAGGTTCCCGGAGTTTGCTCCATTCCAGGGTGAAAGCAGCTACAGCTCCTGGGTGCACTGACTTGCCCAGCTGTTATTCCTCTCAGCTCACACACTGGCCAGCAGTGGGGATTTTTTCCAACATGTAGAACGGGAGATTTTAAACCCTTTTTGTATACCATTTTGGGAACTTGTGGAGTATTTTGCATTAGTGGTGTCTGCTGCGTTAGAGACTCTCAGGGTCCCTTGGCCTCTCATCATGAGTTTGTTGCATTCATCTATAGTTTTAGATTGTAAGTTTTTGGGGGTAGGACCGTCTCTCTGTGATGTAATTACTATTATTATTGTTTACTTGTATTTCCCTGGCCTAGGAACCCTGAAGAGAGATTAAAAAGACTTGGACTTTTCAGCTTAGAAAAGAGGAGAATAAGGGGGGGTATGATAGAGGTCTATAAAATTTCAAGTCAGAGAAGTTATAGAACACTAGAACTGTAAATGACCTCGAGGGGTTCATCGAGTCCAGTCCCCTGCCCCCATGGCAGGACCCAGTACCATCTAGACCATCCTTGATAGATGTCTGTCTAGCCTGTTCTTAAATATCTCAAGAGATGGAGATTCCACAATCTCCATAGGCAACTTATTTCAGTGTTAAACCACCCTGACAGTTAGGAAGTTTTTCCTAAATCATAAGTGGTGTGGAAAAAGTGAATGAGGAAAAGTTATTTACTTATTCCCACAATATAAGAACTAGGGGTCACCAAATGAAATTAATAGGCAGCAGGTTTAAAACAAACAAAAGGAAATTTTTCTTCACTCGGTGCACAGTGAACCTGAGGAACTCCTTGCCAGAGGATGTGGTGAAGACTAGGACTTTAACAGGGTTCAAAAAAGAGCTAAATAGATTCCTGGAGGTTAGGTCCATCAATGGCTATTGGCCAGGATGGGTAGGAATGGTGTCCCTAGTCTCTGTATGGAAATGGATGATAGGAGAGGGATCACATGAGGATCACCTGTTGTGATCCCTCCCTCTGGGGCATCTGATATTGGCCACTGTCAGCAGACAGGATACTGGGCTAGATGGACCTTTGGTCTGATCCAGTATGGCCGTTCTTATGTAGGCATAGGCATGTGCCTATGTTCTTATGTAGACCATAGAGATAGGCCAGGACTTCACAGTGCTAGGCACTGAGAAGATACAGATTTAAAAATGGCTCCTGCCTCAAGGAATTTACAATCTAAGTATAAGAGAAGAGATAACAGACATATGTACCGTTCCCTTGGGGTGACCAGATATCCTGATATTCTTGGAACTGTGCCACTATTAGGAGCTTTGCCTTATATAGGCAATTATTATCCCTCTTTCTTTCCCAGTTTTTCACACTTCCCATGTGGTCACCTAAGCACCCTGGACAATGGGGTCCTGGCTTCTAGATATTACCACATTATAAATAAAGAAATTATTCATTGCCTCCCTCATTCCCAAGCCTCATGTCTCTCTTCCACCTCCTTTGTCATGTCCCACCTGTCAGACATTCCCTCTTTCCTATTCACAAGTCCAGCTCATGTCACTCCCCTATTTGTCTCTCTTGGGGCAGGTCTACAGTATGGGGGGGAGATCAGTCGAAGTTACAACAACTTCAACGACCCGAATAGCGTCACTGAAGTCAATGCACTTAGGTCTACTTGTTGCAGTGTCTTCACTGTGGTGCATCAACAGGAGACATTCTCCCATCCACTCCTTTTGCAGTTCTCATTATGGTGGAGAACCAGAGTTGAAGGGAGAGTGATCGGCAGTTGATTTATCATGTCTATATCAAATTCAATAAATCAACCTCACTTGGATCAGTTGCTGCCCCATTTATCCAGCAGGTAGTGAAGGCAAACCCTTAATTGGCTTCCCCTTGCTAGCCAAATCAAGATCAAGTTTCTCCTCATCATACTCAATATCCTGCAGAACTCTGCCCCGCCCACATCTCTGCTTGCTGTCTCCGATTGCCTTTGCTAGTTCTGAGTCCTGCTCTCCTTTTCTGAAACGTCCATGCCCCGTTCCTACTTCCAAAGCTGAAAGTGTGAGTCTCTCTAGTTTGAGCTAAAGAGTAAAGCTGTCAAGCCAAGAGCAGTACCTGACTTCTGTCCTCTGTGGACCAAGGTGCAGGAGGAGACAAATAACATTCAAAGATCAGTGGGTTACACCTACTTCAGGTCATGACTCAGCCAGTTTAATAAGAGCAATTATTTCTTTAGGGATACACGACTGCCAGTGCTTCAGTAATAAAGATATAAAGCTGAACCAGTTATAGCAATCAGGTTTGCATAACAGTCTCACTGGAAACTGAGAGACCTTATATAATGTGGAGCTGGAAGGCCGAAGATAGACAATCTCCAGGCAGTGAGTGTGAGAATATCAGAAAGTGACATGCTTGAGACAGGAGATATTTGGAAGCTTCACCAGAAAAAAAGAGGCTCCTTCAAAACTAAACATTTCTCTTCCAAAAGAAAGCAAAGAATTACCGTCCAAGCAGCCAGCTTTCTAGTTCTTTTTAAATACAGCATTATACAGTTTGCTGTATGTCATTAATCTGCAAAATCCTGACGTTTCCAAGAGCCATTTTGTCAGTTTTCACGAGGGAACTTTGCAATTAAAACCAGCAATGAACTGAAGGCTTATCCCACTGCATTAAGTGGGTTTGGGGGAACTGCAGGATTAGGCCTGAAACTGGGATTCAAGCAGAACTGACACCACTAATATAATCAGTCCGTCAATATGATGGTGCTTGGACACTCTGATAGAAAGGCCAAAGTTGAATGGCCCACAGAGACTAGACTTCCCTCTCAGTGGTTCCTCAATGTCAGGGCTGGAGAGTGTGGAAGAAGCTTACTCATTCATGCCTATTTTCTTCTCAGGCTAGGTCTACACTATGGGACAAAGTCCACCCAAGATACACAACTACAGCTACAAGAATAGCGTAGCATGTACCTAAGGTCAAATTTCTGTGGCATCCCCACTATGGGAGGTTGACAGGAGAAACTTTCCCATTGATTTCCCTTACTCCTCATGACCCACTGGAGTACCAGGGTCAACAGGGTGCCATCAGGGGTCAATTTAATGGGTCTTTACTAGACCTGCTAAATCAAACCCCAGGAGATCCATCTCTAGAACACTGATCTCAAGGTAAGTGAAGACAAGCCTTCGGCGCACACCTCAATCTTGTTTTATTCTATCAAGCTAGCTCAAACCAGCTACCCTGGCTCTAACTCCACCTGCTAATATTGAGGAAAAGGTATTCATCTATGTCTACACTACTTTTCAGTTGAGTTCAGCTGGTTTGACCACGCTGAAAATTGGAAAAAGGCACTATTTTCCCTAGCTAAGGCCCAACAATTTCAGAGTTCAACAACAACAACAAAAATTACTGAGCTAAGCAAGCACAGATATGAAAGCCAGGCAAAGCCACCCTGCTCTTCCCACTGCCTTCTCTGGCACATGTCTCCAAGAAAAGAAAAGCAAACAACATACATAAGAATTCTGCTCTTTGCCTCTTCATGTGGCTAATTGCTTTATTAAGTCAGCCTTTCAAAGGGAGGGGAAATCAAGGAACTGGATTCCTTCCTACACAAATCCCCTACAGGTAGCTTGCTTGAGGAATATATATATATTGAACAATTACCTCTAATTCTGGGTTTGTTTTATGCTCTGGGAACTCATTAATCTCTCAATTTTTAGCATGCTTCCCCACAAAACAGCTTCCCCAGGCCAGGACACCTCCCACCCTCCTACCCAGCAATGGCATGCAACTCACTTCCTCCAAGGTTTTCCTGAGGGTGTATCATCTTGCCAATCAATGCTCTGTGGCAGTAACACGATGGAGCATTAGTGCATTCTGCCATCCATGCCAAAGTCTTATCCTAAAAGGGAATGTAGTTCATGTGTTGGCGGCAAGACAGCCCGGGGAAGGGAAGGGCTGACTGATTTATACCTTTTGCTTTAGAACTGCATCTCCGGCCCCTTTAATTCTTTTCTGTTTGTTTTTCCCTCTCCTGTGGCAGCCCTTAGTCATCTCCCCATGGTGATGCCAAAAAAAAAAAACCCTCAATGTTCTTCAGGAAGATCTATGCCATTGTTCCTAAAACAGACCATAGAAACCACAGCTCAGGACACCTTTGACCTGTCCTAGGGCTGGGCTATTGGAAATGCTGGTTGCAGGGCATGATGCTGATGGGGTGATGGAGGAGCTTCCCTCTCTCTAAGGCAGGAGTTGGGGGGGGGGGAGTCAGGGCAGGGGATGGGGAGTGCAGGAGTCAGGGCAGAGGTGGGGGTGCAGGAAGCAAGGTAGGGGTAGTGCTTTCAGAGTGGAGAATGGAGAATTCTTTGCTCTGTTGAGATACCTAGGGGGGAGGGATAGCTCAGTGGTTTGAGCATTGGCCTGCTAAACCTAGGGTTATGAATTCAATTCTTGCATAGGCCATTTGGGGCAAAAATGTGTCAGGGATGGTACTTGGTCCTGCTGTGAAGGCAGGGGACTGGACTTGATGACCTTTCAAGGACCCTTCCAGTTCTTGGAGATAGGCAATCTCCATTCATTTTAAATTTTTTTAACCTCTTTTCTGGTCTCCTTTTTTTCTTTTCAGTTTAATGTGAGGAAAACAAGCAATGGGCAAAATGGTTGGAGAAGGGCTGGGTCTGAGCTGCAAAGCAGAGGGGCATGGAGCTGCATTTCTGCAAAATGTGGGGCATCTCCAGATGTGGGGTTTTGGTCCGGCACATTATAGAGCAAGGTGTGAGGTTTAGAGCTGAACGAAGGCAAAGGTTTGGGGGTGAGCCAGGTCTACATTTTCATCCAAACTGGTTCACCCTATCTTTAAGAAGTCCGAGCCTGCCAGGAACTGGTATTGTTTGCATCCATCATTACTGGCAGCTTCTGCCTATAGTATGAAGCAACCCCCCTATGGTAATATTGGGCCTTATTCAACTCCTGTATAAAGGCTTCCATTGACTTTGTAGGAGATTTCCTTGGGCTCACAATGACTCGCATTAGGGGACTCATCTGAATCCAATAAAAAGGGATTGCTTTCTATGGATTTCAGATCCCTTCCCCCCATCATCCCTAGTTAGACCATCATGTCATAACAGCCAACACACCTGGCTTTCAAGGACCGTTTGGACTGGCTTTAAAGTTATGCAAGTAGAATATGATCTTTAAGGGAGTCTATTAGGACATTTTAAAAAACAACAAAGAACACTCCCATTGGACTAAGATATAATGCAAATGTGTGTGGGTATATAGGAACGTGCCATCGTGTTTAAATCTGTGTGTATGATTGTTCAAAAATCTAGAAAAGGGTTTTTTTTCCTTGTTACAAAAGAGCATAGTTTGCTCTAATGGGATCTAATAACCCTTAATAGCCCCCATAAAAGTAATAGTGTTCTTAAATCTCCACTTGGCAATAATCCGGGGCAGAAAAAGTGCATTTTAAAAATGGGAACAGCTCAAGGCTGTATGTTCCCAGCCAGCAATGACAAGCTGAAACAATACAAGGAATCCAGATAATGAAGCACATATGTCTTTCCAGTACCCTGCAAGTCCACAGCTTCCTCATTTACGCCATCAAAAGGAGGGAAACAGCCCCCCCTCCCCCCCCCCCCCCCACACACACTCTCTCTCTCTCTCTTTAATCCCAGCACCTGAGGTTAAGGGGTTAGGTTTGCAAAACTCTCCTGTCCCTGATATCACTGTAAGACAAGACTTGAGGAAGTGAATTTACTCTTTGCTTTGCTTTGCTTTCTTTTCTCCTTTCCCTTCCCTTGCCCTTTCTCAATATACACATTTTCCAATGTCAGGACTGTAGGAAAGCAGAATAAAGCCAGCTCTAATGGTTTGTAAAAGCCAGGCAAGGCAAATGGCCAAATGCCTGGCATGAACACAGGGTCCAATTCATTAAAAAGCACAAAAGTATATATATAAATATAAAAAAGAGGGCTCTGTCCTCAGAGGAGACTGCATTATGGTTATTCACTGGGAGCCAGGCTGCCTTGCCATAGACAGAAACCCCTGAGGCTTCCAGGTTTGCAGGAACCATTTTGGCATCAAAATCTGGAGCTGGGGCAGCCTTGTTCTCTGCATCATGGAAGGTCCAATGTCATCTCCCCAAGCAGTGTGCTTTTGCATCGGTGCTTCCGAATGGAAGGAGAGCCGGGTTTGCAGGCAAAGCAAAAACCTGGAAAAGCCATTTTTTCTTCGAGGGGTGGGGGAGAATTCCCCTGACTTTTGGCAGACATCCGTAGCGCTGCCAGCCTGACAGAGCCTTTCCTTAATCCGGCCTGGTTTGACAGAACTAGCAACATGCACACAACCCCGGTCACAGCAAACCACAACAGGAGATGGGCTAATTAGGAACCATGCCCGGAGTCCCAAGGAGCAGCTCCCCAGGCCAGGTGCCAATCTCCTGGCTCGTCTGATTCATAATTGTAATAACAGCCATGAGACATTTTTGCAAAGATCTCAGAGTGTCCGCTTGCGACACTCAGCAATGCTGATGCCTGTTAGCCTGTCTGGTATATTGAGCATCCTGCCCGAGATCCCTAGGTCCTGCTCACCCACAGCGCTCAACTCCTCTTTAACGCGGGCCCCGAGAGTCTCATTCCGAGCACTGAAAATTAAGGAATCCAAACCGAGTGGCTGCTTTGAATATTTTGCCTTAAGTGACTCCCCCAAGGTCACTCAACAAGTCACTCAACAAGCAGGTCTCTGGACTGCCAGTTTCAGCTTGCGTCCATTGACTCACACTGGGTTGCATTGGAACAATGGTTTGGTCTTCGCCCGCTGCTGCAAATTAGCTGAGAGCCTGCACTTGCAGATGTTGCTAGCTTGGGTTGAGCTCTATAATCCCTTCCTTCTCCCCAGCTCAGAGGGAAAAGGATGAAGAAATGGCAGAGGCATTTCTGTCCCCTGCCCAATGCTGTTGGAGGGGAAAACATGCCAGCTATTTAATTTCAGATTTCAAAACCATCTTTCACTTATAATCAAACCATTTGTGCTCCAAAATCCAAGATTTCCAAGCAGAAAGGTTTAAGATCGTGGCAATTTCATTTTATATTTTGTACAAAATGGGCTCAACTGGGGTTAAGAACAAAACATTTAAAACACCCTCAAATTGTGGGTACCCTATTCCCCAGAGCAGTTTAAAGATCTGTGATTCCCATTATCTGCAGTGGCCAAAGGGGAGGGCTTGGATGGCCAATGATGGTATTGGTCTTGAAATTTGAAGAGCCAAAGTTATTTCTGAGCAGCTGGTAGCTGCCCTATTCAGAATCACGAGAACAAAAGCCACACCAAAATTAACCCTTGGCTTGCTAGAGAGCTGACAGCAATAGCACAAGGGCTCCACAATTGGCTGGATCATATAAGAGCCCCTGCATGAAGGATTTTCTTTTATTTAAATCTAACTGCTTTTCTTCTTCTACCCAAATGCTTCTGTGGCGCAGTTCCTGCCAGCAACTAACAGAGATGGCCAACACACAGCCTCAGCTGGGTCCGCTGTCAGCTTGAAACCAGTTCAGCGGAGTGTGTTCCATCCCACACTTGGGTTTGCCGATTGGGTTTGATTTGGAGAAAGGCCCAAAATGTGGGAGCTTCTCCAGACCTTATCAAAACCTTCTGTAGTTAGTGGATCTGTACCAGGCTCCAAAGGAGATGGAAAGTGGCCAGAAAGTCCACATGCCAGCCAGCGAGGAAGTGGCACTACCTATCCAAGAAGAGGCACTGCAGCCAGACCATGGAGAGGAAGAGGAGCTCCCCCTCCTACCTTACTTTAAACTCTGGCCTGACCTGTATAAGGGGACTGGAAATCTCATGTCAGTGGGCTCTCTTGGGAGACTTTTGGTCCTTCTTGTCTCAGCAATACATCAATAAAGGGTTTCAGCAAAAAGCTGATGATTCTATTGGCCTCTGGGCGCTTCTTTAATGCAGGGAAATAATCATCATCCAAGTAGGAGGAATGTTTTTGCACCTAGAAAACAACTCACAGTTTGAGCTTGTGATGCAGGGTCAGGGAAGATTCTTTTGCTAACGTAGTGGAGAGGCTGCATTGTCCAATCAGCAGACCTAGTATCTACTCCAGACTCTGCACTGAATCAGCTGTGTGACCTAGGGAGATCACTCACTTCTCAGGGCCTCAGTTTCTCCATCTTAGCAATCACATGATAGCACTTACCTTTACAATGCTATGCAAAAACCTGCTTAGTATTCAGCAGAATTCATAGCACTAAATGCCCCCATCGCGTTGGGTGCTGTACAAACACACAGGACAGAGCCCCATTGCGCTGGGTGCTGGACAAACACACAGGACAGAGCCCCATTGCGCTGGGTGCTGTACAAACACACAGGACAGAGCCCCATTGCGCTGGGTGCTGGACAAACGCACAGGACAGAGCCCCATTGCGCTGGGTGCTGGACAAACGCACAGGACAGAGCCCCATTGCGCTGGGTGCTGGACAAACGCACAGGACAGAGCCCCATTGCGCTGGGTGCTGGACAAACGCACAGGACAGAGCCCCATTGCGCTGGGTGCTGGACAAACGCACAGGACAGAGCCCCATTGCGCTGGGTGCTGGACAAACACACAGGACAGAGCCCCATCGCGCTGGGTGCTGGACAAACACACAGGACAGAGCCCCATCGTGCTGGGTGCTGTACAAACACACAGGACAGAGCCCCATTGTGCTGGGTGCTGTACAAACACACAGGACAGAGCCCCATTGCGCTGGGTGCTGTACAAACACACAGGACAGAGCCCCATTGTGCTGGGTGCTGTACAAACGCATAGGACAGAGCCCCATTGCGCTGGGTGCTGTACAAACACACAGGACAGAGCCCCATTGTGCTGGGTGCTGGACAAACGCACAGGACAGAGCCCCATTGCGCTGGGTGCTGGACAAACGCACAGGACAGAGCCCCATTGCGCTGGGTGCTGGACAAACACACAGGACAGAGCCCCATGGCGCTGGGTGCTGGACAAACACACAGGACAGAGCCCCATCGCACTGGGTGCTGGACAAACACACAGGACAGAGCCCCATCGCGCTGGGTGCTGGACAAACGCACAGGACAGAGCCCCATCATGCTGGGTGCTGGACAAACGCACAGGACAGAGCCCCATTGCATTGGGTGCTGGACAAACGCACAGGACAGAGCCCCATCGCGCTGGGTGCTGGACAAACACACAGGACAGAGCCCCATCGTGCTGGGTGCTGGACAAACACACAGGACAGAGCCCCATTGCATTGGGTGCTGGACAAACGCACAGGACAGAGCCCCATCATGCTGGGTGCTGGACAAACGCACAGGACAGAGCCCCATTGCATTGGGTGCTGGACAAACGCACAGGACAGAGCCCCATCGCGCTGGGTGCTGGACAAACACACAGGACAGAGCCCCATCGTGCTGGGTGCTGGACAAACGCACAGGACAGAGCCCCATCGCGCTGGGTGCTTGACAAACGCACAGGACAGAGCCCCATTGCGCTGGGTGCTGGACAAACACACAGGACAGAGCCCCATTGCGCTGGGTGCTGGACAAACACACAGGACAGAGCCCCATTGCGCTGGGTGCTGGACAAACGCACAGGACAGAGCTCCATTGCGCTGGGTGCTTGACAAACGCACAGGACAGAGCCCCATCGCGCTGGGTGCTTGACAAACGCACAGGACAGAGCCCCATTGCGCTGGGTGCTGGACAAACGCACAGGACAGAGCCCCATCGTGCTGGGTGCTGGACAAACGCACAGGACAGAGCCCCATTACACTGGGTGCTTGACAAATGCACAGGACAGAGCCCCATTGCGCTGGGTGCTGGACAAACACACAGGACAGAGCCCCATTGCGCTGGGTGCTGGACAAACACACAGGACAGAGCCCAATTGCGCTGGGTGCTGTACAAATGCACAGGACAGAGGCCCATTACACTGGGTGCTGTACCAATGCACAGCAAATAGACAAGGCAAATGAGGGATGGGAGGGGATACAAAAGGTGAAGTTAAATTCCAAAGCTGGAGAGCAGGGCAGTGCCTAACTCAGGACTATCACTCGCATCTCATGACTCCCAATGTTCTATGCCAGGGTCACAAGTGAACTGAAGTGTCGCTCCTTGCTGGGTGTAAAGCATTGAACTCGAACTGCTGGGGAGTTCATAGGTTCTGTGCTTCTCTGCATCTCTGCTCCCAGAAGAGCTCAGCAGAAGCATTGTTTCTGGAATTGGTGAAGACCTGCAGAAGAGTGGCTAAAGATGCATTAGGGTCATGTGGACTCTTCGTGTTACTGCACTATGGAAATTAACTGTAGTGACACTGGGAGATTAAAGCAAATCTGTGAGCTCTTCTACTAGAAAAGCCTGCTAGGTCACTTTCCTCTTTTTGTATGGGAGAAACAAAATAAAGACAGACTGACGCAACCAGTGGAAATACAGAAAATCAGCAAAGACCTCAGGGAATTCTTGCATCTCATCCTCCAATGGCAGAGGGACAGGGAAAATGGATCGGTTCCTCCTCACTGTGCCTTTAGCTGGAAAGAGAGCACATGATTTGCTGGGGGGTATTTTGGAGAGGGTGGTTTGGCTCCTTGCTATTTCCATGTTTAACACTCACAAAAGTTAAAACCAGACTTGCAGGAGCCATGTGTTTGTCTGCAATCCCAGATGAAACAGTCTGCCACCTGCTTTGGGAGGAGACAGGTGGAGAACGCAATGTGCGTCTTTGGAACAGGGAAGGGCCACACATGGAGCAGCTCCAAAACCAAGACCTAAGCTGGTAGGATGCTTAAGGCCATACAGGGTCAGAGCAAAGGTCCATCTAGCCCAGTGTCCTGTCTTCTGACAGTGGCCAATGCCAGGTTCCCCAGAGAGAATGAACAGAAAACACAATCATCAGGTGATCCATACCCTGTTGCCCATTCTCAGCTGCTGGCAAACAGAGGCTAGGGACACCATTCCTGCCCATTTTGGCTAATAGATGCTGATGGACCAATCCTCCGTGAATGTATCTAGATCTTTTTAAAAGTCTGTTACTGTCTTGGTCTTCACAACATCATGTGGCAAGGAGTTCCACAGGATGACTGTGTGTTGTGTGAAAAAATACTTCCTTTTGTTTGTTTTAAATCTGCTGCCTATTAATATCATTTGATGACACCCTGTGTTATGAGAGAGAGAGTAAATAACCCTTTCTTATTTACTTTCTCCATACCAATCATGATTTTATATCTATATTTATCTCTATCATATTCCCCCTTGGTAATCTCTTTTCTAAGTTGAAAAGTCCCAATATTATTAATCTCTCCTCATATGGCAGTCATTCTATTCCCCTAATCATTTTTGTTATCCTTTTCTGAGCCTCTTCCAATTCTAATATATCTTTTTTGAGATGGGGCGACCACATCTGCATGTAGATGTGGGCATATCATGGATTTATATAGCGACAATATGATAATTTCTGTCTTATTATTTATTTATTTCTTAATTATTCCCAACATTGTTTGCTTTTTTGACTGCTGCTGCACATTGAGTGGATGTTTTCAGAGAACTATCCACAATTATTCCAATATGAGTCAACAGTGTGACACTATTGCAAAATAAAATAAAAAAAAGGAAACATCATTCTGGGATGCATTAACAGGAGTGTTGTAAGCAAGACACGAGAAGTAATTCTTTCACTCTACTCTGTGCTGATTAAGCTTCAGTTGGGCTACGTCTAGACTGGCATGATTTTCCGCAAATGCTTTTAACGGAAAAGTTTTTCCGTTAAAAGCATTTGTGGAAAAGAGCGTCTAGATTGGCACGGACGCTTTTCCACAAAAGCATTTTTTGCGGAAAAGCATCCGTGCCAATCTAGACGTGGTTTTGCGTAAGAAAGCCCCAATCGCTATTTTCGCCATCGGGGCTTTTTTGCGCAAAACAGTTTTTAGCTGTCTACACTGGCCCTCTTGCACAAAAACATTTCCAGAAAAGGGCTTTTGCCTGAACGGGAACGTCAAAGCATTTGTGCAAGAAGCACTGATTTCGGACAGTAGAACATCAGGGCTACGTCTACACTGGCCCCTTTTCCAGAAGGGGCATGTAAATTTCATGAGTCGTAGTAGGGAAATGCGCGGGGGATTTAAATATCCCCCGCGGCATTTAAATAAAAATGTCCGCCGCTTTTTTCTGGCTTTTAAAAAAGCCGGAAAAGAGCATCTACACTGGCCCCGATCCTCCGGAAAAAGTGAAGTAGGAATAAGATCCTCCGGAAAAGGGCACTTTTTCCGGAGGATCGGGGCCAGTCTAGATGCTCTTTTCCGGCTTTTTTAAAAGCCGGAAAAAAGCGGCGGACATTTTTATTTAAATGCCGCGGGGGATATTTAAATCCCCCGCGCATTTCCCTACTACGACTCATGAAATTTACATGCCCCTTCCGGAAAAGGGGCCAGTGTAGACGTAGCCCAGTGCTTTTGCGCAAAATCAAGTGGCCAGTGTAGACAGCTGGCAAGTTTTTGTGCAAAAGCAGGTGCTTTTGCGGAAAAACTTGCCAGTCTAGATGCAGCCTTGGAGTATTGTGCTTACTAGGCTGTAAATGCCAGGATCAATTCCGGAGCCTTTTTTGAATAATTGGCATCACGTTAGCTATTCTCCAGTCATTTGGTATAGAAGCTGATTTAAGTGGTAGGTTACAAACTATGGTTAGTAGTTCTGCAATTTCAAGTTTGAATTCCTTCAGAACTTTTAGGTGAATACCATCTGATCCTGGTGACTTATTACTGTTTAGTTTATCAGCTTGTTCCAAAATCTCCTCTAATGCCACCTCAATCTGGGACAGTTCCTCATATTTTTAACCTAAGAAGAATGGCTCAGATATGAGAATCTCCCTCACATCCTCAGCTGTGAAGACTTAGTTTTTCCACCATGGCCTTTTTGTTCTTTAGTGCTCCTTTAGCATCTCGATCGTCCAGTGGCCCCACAGATTGTTTAGCTGGTCGCCTGCTTCTGAGGTACTTAACATGTTTGCTATTGCTTTTTGAGTCTTTGGCTTGCTGTTCTTCAAATTCTTTTTTGGCCTTCTGAATTATATGTTTATACTTCATTTGACAGAGTTTATGCTCCTTTCTGTTTTCCTCACTAGGCCTAAGTCTACGCTGGTACTTTACTGCGCTGCAACTTTCTGGTTCCACTTTTTAAAGGACTCTTTTTTGTCTCCTACTGCTTCTTCTACTTTGTTGTTTAGCCCATGGGGGTACCGCATTGGTTCTCTTCCTGTGTTTTTTAACTTGGAATATAAATTTCAGTTGTGCCTCTATTATGGTGTCTTTAGAAAAAAAGTTTCCATGCTGGTTGCACGGATCTGACTTTTGGCGCTGTACCAAAATTTCCATTTAACTAACTTCTTTAGCTTCAATGTGGGATTAGTGGGCAACTCTCCATCAGTCTGAGCCAGCCCATGGACAAATGTATGGTACATTTCCCACATCCTGATGGGTAGGCAGCATTATCATCATCATCATCAACAACAACCATGGGCTCAACGCCCATTGGTGTCCGATGCCTCCCT
This sequence comes from Pelodiscus sinensis, assembly GCF_049634645.1. Classification (NCBI taxonomy): domain Eukaryota; kingdom Metazoa; phylum Chordata; order Testudines; family Trionychidae; genus Pelodiscus; species Pelodiscus sinensis. The sequence goes on along the minus strand of NC_134733.1, from coordinate 19,375,781 downwards.
CACTATTTCCTTCCATCCTTCCCTGTCCAATGCAGAGTGGCTTAGTTCCTGTAGACTAGCTCCACACCAGTCTACTATATCATCTACCCAGGGAGGTGGTGGAATCTCCATCCCTAGAGGTTTTTAAGTCTCGGCTTGACAAAGCCCTAACTGGGTTGATTTGGTTGGGATTGGTCCTGCCTTCGGCAGGGGACTGGACTTGATGACCTTCTGAGGTCTCTTACAGCTCTATGATTCTATGATTCTCTGTGGGGTCTGCCTCTCTTATTCAAAGCATCCATTATGCCAAATACCAAGGTCTTGACTTTTTGCTTGTCATTCATTCTGCAGATATGCCTGAATAGCTGTAGCTTCCACTGTATAATCTTCTGCAGTAGGTTCTCTTTTGGCTGTATCTTCCTATATAATTCCTCGTTGGTGACCTTCTGCATCCATCCTTCTCAGGATCTTTCTATAACAACACCTCTCAAATGCCAATATCCTTTAGCAAGGGGCTAATTCTGTCCTCATCTCTGCCACTGATTCACTGTGTGGTCTTAGCTGAGTCACTTCACCACTGTGTGTGTCAGTTTCTCCATCTGTAAAATGGGGCAATAACATTCTAATCAGTTTCCAGGACTCCTTAAAGAGAAGGATAACTAGGACCGGGTACTTGGAACCATGCAGGAGTTGTGAATGAGATGGCACCCTGGAGATGGGCCTAAAATGTGGAGTTCAAATCAGTGTCCATACTCCTGCAGGGCACAGTGGTCTTTGGCTTCCTGTGCTGCACATCCTGGGCTCCACTGGAGTTCAGTCTCAAAGTCATGCTGGAGGGGACAGCTCGATGAGGCAGAGAGTCAGCAATGAGACATCCCCAGGCCTAACTTCATTTGGGGACCCAACCATTTTTTTAAACATCAGGTCCCTACAATCAGAAGGGTCAAGCAGCACCCAGCCACCCTCATAGATTGTCTATGCGGGTGCAATGCCACCCCGGTCCAGTAGAGGGAAGGCAAGCTCCCCTGATGGTATCTGGATGGAAAGTGACTCCAATGATGAGGTGAGGTGGTCAGTTCTTGCACTCAGTTTGACGGTACGATGCTGGCCACCACGAGGGGGAATCGGATGCCCTGATTTTTAAAGACTGCTATATTTTTGCTCAGAACTATACGTGACGTTCTTTCCGTGTACAAAAACAGGCCAGGTTTGCAAAGGAGTAGAACCCTAAACGGCTCTCACATATGCATTTTGCCCACACAATGGGCCCCCATCCATAATGTGACCTGTTTATGCAGATGCACATTTGCTTCATACCTTACATATGGCATTAAGGAAGCTCCTTTGAACCCAGACCTCAACACTGCAATAGGCCTGAGCTGCAAAATTCAGAGCTGCTTGGAGGCAGAGGTTCAACACATCCTTGTCTGCTTCAGCCCTGGGGCTTTCATTACTGTTTTATACCAGAATAGAGATAGAAATGTAGCCGTGTTAGTCTGGTGTAGCTGGAACAAAAAACAGGACTATGTAGCACTTTAAAGACTAACAAGATGGTTTATTAGGTGATGAGCTTTCGTGGGCCAGACCCACTTCCTCAGATCAAATACTGGAAGAAAATTGTCACAACCATATATACCAAAGGATACAATTTTTAAAAATGAACACATGTGAAAAGGACAAATCAAATTTCATAACAGAAGGGGCATGGGGGGGGGGGAAGGTAAATGTCTGTGAGCTAATGATATTAGAGGTGATAATTAGGGGAGCTATCTTTGTAATGGGTAAGATAATTAATGTCTTTGTTTAACCCTAAGTGTAAAGTGTCGAATTTAAGTATGAATGACTTTACCAAGTCCACCATCATTAATGGTAACCATCTTGTTAGTCTTTAAAGTGCTGCATAGTCCTGTTTTTTGTTTTATACCAGAATGTGCTTGGGTTATAAAACGTTTGCAGTGATATGGTAGCTGTGTTGGTCCCAGGATATCAAAGGGACAAGATGGCTGAGATCATCTCTTTTATTGGTCCGACCTCACCTTGAATGGTCCCTTGAAATATGTGTTAACTACTTACGTTAAAAACTCTGTTCTCCAATGTATTTAGCAGTGAGTGTCCTAGACCTGAAGCAGAGCTCTGTGTAGCTCGAAAGCTGGTCTCTCTCTTCCACAGAAGCTGGTCCAGTAAAAGCTATTATCTCACCCACCTTGCCATTCTGTTTTATCTTACAATGTTCCAACAAAGCCAAGTGTGCTGTAACTCAGCACAAGAGCCACGGCTGCATACTTTATTTATAACCAACCTAGGCATCTGCTGTATTTAATTTTGGAGGCAGCACAGAAAGGGGCAGACTATAACAGAGCTTGTACCATCTACTTTTGCCAGATGCTAAATACAAAGTAATCATGTATTGCTCACCTCCTCAGGTGACTCATTACAGTTATTTCACGTTGCCCAGGTTGCACCTCTGAAAACCGGCACTCTCTGGTCTGGTAACATCCGTGCTCCGGCAGGACCACAGATGCTCCTGCACCAGAGAACCCGAGAGCCTAATGGCAGGAGGGCCAGGAGTCTGGCCAGGGCTAGGGAAGCAAGACCAGAGAAGCCCCACAGCAGTGCTGGGGTGAGGGGCTGTGGGCTAAGAACACCCCGGTGCCCGTGGCAGCACAGGGCTGTGAGCCATAGAAACCTGGATGCCCTCAAAAGAGCAGAGCCGAAGAACCCTGACAGCCCGTGGCAGCATGGGGATTGGGGCAGTTCAGGGCTGGGGAAATCTGGCCACATGAAGCAGCCCCTGCCACCCATGGCAATCTGGGTCCAGCAGCAGCAGGGTGGACAGCCCGGCTGGGGAGAGGTAGGGGGGACCAGAGGTGGGGAGCCAGCTGGCTCGGGGCCCATGGCAGGGGACTCATCTCCTGGTCCAGCAAATTCTGTCCTACTGGTGCTGGACCAGGGAGGTCCAACCTGTATTACAGTAGTGCCTAAGATCAGGGCCCCATGGTGATCGGCGCAGTACATCCACGTGGTAAGAAACAGCCCCTGCTCCGAAAGCCTTATCATCTCCATTAAAAAGCAGACCAAAGGTGAGAGGAGACACAGAGACTCACTCATGGTGACAGAGCAGATCTAGGAACTGCACCATCTTGATCCCCAGTCTGCTTCTCTATGCACTAGGCCACCCTGCCTTTTCTAACAGCACACGCCGAGTGAGAGGAAGATTTGCACGAGGACCCTTGACATTTAGTGCTTTACGTAGAATTGAACCGGCATCCACCCCTCATTCCGGGTTTGCAAGTTTCCTCGGCGGATCTTTGCTGTTAATACGTCTTGGCACCAAAGTCTCCACGTTTTGAGGCAGCTCGTGAGCGGGGGGATGTAATGGGGCAACCTGCTGCTGGAGCATGCTTGGGACAGGCTCATATGACTCCAGAGTTAAATATGCACCAACATGTGTACTTAACATTTGCGCAGAGCACTATCAGACTTGACACTGAGCACTGCCTTGTAGCACTCCAGATTGGCCTCCCTGGTGCAGCACCCTCAGGACCTGAGCGGTCCCGAACAAGGAAGTTTGCCAGACCAGGGAATGTCAAGCCTCCAGGGTCTCTCGGAGCTCCCCTTCTGGCCACCACCCCAGGAGAACCCGGAGGTCTGACCTCCTCTGGCCCCCTTGCCTGGCTTTGCTGCCCCCAGCCCGCTCCCTGGGCTCTCTGCCCCCAGCCTCCCGGCCCCACACAAGGTGGCAGCTGCTCCCGGGGCTCTCTGCCCCCAGGTGAGTGGCCCTGCAGGCTACCGCCCACAAGATGGGCTCCGTTCCCAGCTGCTCACAACCTCTGAGGCTGGGGCTGTCTGGTCTAGCAACATCCGCGGTCCTGCTGGAATACAGGTAATGCCAGATCAGCGCATCCCCGAGGAGAGAGGTTCAACCTGTGCCGCCACCAGCTTTACAGAGCTGAACTCACCCGAAACCCATGCTAAAGCCAAAGTCCTTCTCGGCAACTGGACCTTTTACACATCCTGGAGAAGTAGGTGAGCTGGGATATCCTGGGTAGAATCCACACTCCCCCTCACACGTTCTCCCCTCTCAATGGATGAAGCTAGTTTTACAGTTATCCCTAGTGGAATTTCCTGCTCTATCACCCTCCTCAAACCAAACCCACTTTTCAGGGGATTCTTCTAGAGCCAGAGGAGTCTGTGCTCCAGACAGCCCCTAGATCAGGCTCCAGTATGCAACATTATCCCTCCTCTCCATTCCGGGATGACTAGGGTCCTTGAATGTCACTCAAACTGCATAGAGAGAAGACTGTCGTTAGTGTGTGACACACAGGAGGTTAACCAGGCCTGACACCAGTCACCTGTCAGATAACAGGAAGCCTTAGTGACTGGCTACAATTACTCAGATTACTTCTTTCCACTGCACCTAAGGAAGCTGAATTGGGGCTCAAAGACCTCCTCTGTTAAGCACTAACACTTGGGTCAATTAATAGCTTGAATGAAGAGACCCTGCCCCTAATCATGCAGCCCATTATTTTGCAGCTTTCTGTTTATGTGAAGGCACTAGAGTGGAAAACAGGCTGGCTGTGTATGTAGCGTTGGCTGGCAGAAAGAAAGAACCCATATTCTCTGCTCATTAAAAAGGGATTCATAGGTTTTTGCAGCTTCCAGGTTTATTTTATGTTAATTATGTTTGCAGTTATTCATAATGGTTTCCAAAGGACCCTGCAACTTGTACCTCAAAAACTTACTGTTTTAATCACTTCACCTCCCAGTCAGTTTTCTGTTCAATTTTTTTTTTGTCAAAACACCTTTTTTCCCCCTTTATTTTGATTGAAATTTTCTGGGCTTTTGGAAGACAAAACTCAATATTGTTTTTAGTTTAAAAAAAAAAACCCTTAGGTTTTGGTAAAAAAAACCCATTTTTTTCCTAAAAATGCTTTTTGAAAAATGTAATGTCATTTGTATTTCAGTTTCATTTTGTGTTAAAAAAAATTGTAGGAAATGTTGAAGAAAAAAACAACCCAAAGGCCTTCTTAGGGAAAATAATTGCTGTGGGGTTTCTTTTGCAATCTTCAATGTAAAGGTTGAAGCCAATACTTGGAAATATAAGATGATTTGCTGTAAGGCCCATTCCAAATATTGAAGAATAAAACACACACATCAATAATAAAACGGCATGAAGAATGAAGTTTACATATTTCCAGGTGTATGTGTGTAAGCAAGTGAATTGCATATGATTTGTGTCTAATTTAGTAATCAGTAAATCTAAATCTAGCTGTGTCGTCTGTGATTTTAATGCATTTACATAATGGATGTGAGAAACATTTTATCAGTTTGTTTGCTCGCCTGGCTCCACTTTGTGGTTCCTCATTCGAAACAAGGAGAGAACTGAGAATGCAGCAACATTCTCCACAGTCACAAGGCTTGTTCTGAAACATGCAGAGAGGTGTCCATTCCCCCAAGTGACATGTGGCACCCCCTGCACGCTTCCTACCCACAAAAATGAATGTGGAGAAACATCAGTGGCCAGGCTTGTTCACTGAAATGAAGATCTGAAACCCTCCCCCCAGGCAGCAGAGCCCTTCCTCCACGGTTGCAGGGGCCTTACTAGTCCTATGTGTGAGGATAGGGTGCGGAGACCCTAGGCAGGGAGCGCACACCCTTAGATTCCCATGGAGCTCCATGTGACAGAGCATCTGCCCTGCACTGGCCCTTTAAGGGTTAAAACCTAGCCCTGGGAAAGGGCTGACGCAGTGGAGCATGGTGCCAGCAGCTGGTAGGAATTAGCCAATTAGGGCCCAGCTGAGGGCAGTATAAATAAAGGCTCCAGGAGCAGCAGAAGGATTCAAACTCACTCTTGTGCTAGCAGTGGAGCAGGAGGGATCTGGCTGCCAGGGAAGCTGGAGGCTTCCTGACTTAGAGCAGTGCTGGGAAAGGGAGGCAGGGTTGGGGAAGCTCTGGCCAAGCAAGCTCTCAGGCTGCAGGGCTGGAAGCAAGGCCTGAGGCTACTAGGACTGTAGGGAGGCAGCAAAGGTAGGCAAAGGCAGCAGGTCCACAGCCCCTTGCCAATGATGAGTGGCTGTTTCAGAGTGGTTATTGAGGTATGGTAGGCATAGGGGACTAGAGGTTCTTGGAGGGGAAGGACCCCACAGTGTGGGGGCACAGTGTCAGGACAGTATGCAGAGGGGAGGACGCCATGGTCTGGGAGGGACGTGGGTCCTGACACAGAGGTGGAGGAAAAACATAAGTGAGATACCAGGCCAAAAGGGGGTGCTCCAGAGCTGAAAAGCTAACTCCTAGAGCATCCAGCAGGGGGTGTCCCTGGTGGTGAGTCCTATCAAGTTACACTCCATGTGGGCTCACCCCACCCAGGAAGGTTATGTGGTAGGGAAAGGCCAAGCTAAGGGGCATGTGGTAGCATCACTGGTAGAATAACACTGGCTATTCCCCTGGAGTTGGGGGGGGGACGGGACATGAGGCATAGGAATGAAGCTATAGCAGGAAGTGGACATCCTCTCTCCTACTTCTCTGCAACGCATGGGGGAAACTTCTCACCCCCCACGACACCCTAGGTCGCAGAGGGGAAACCAACTGAGCCACCTAAGGAATTCTGAGATCGAGATCTGATCCCAGTTCATGGGAACCCTTTCTAAGGCCTGCGAAGTAGGTGTCGGCTTGAAGCAAAGAAGGGTAGGAATGCAGCACCTAGGGTTGCCAGGTGTCTGCTATTGATCCGAACAGTCCGGTATTTTCGCCTCCTGTCTGGTAAAAACGTTCAGAAAATACTGGACACCTAAAATGTCTGGTATTTTCTAATTTTTTTTCCAGTTCTGTTTGTCCCCTGCCCTCGCAGCAGGGCCAAGCACCGTCTAGTTTATATCCATTTGTTCTTTGTCAACATTGGCACTGAATTTAAATAATCATTTCCCTCCCTGGTATCGTCCCTCTGCTCGTGTGGATTTCTGTTAATGCCTCCACAAGAGATTGGATCCACAGCACTACTGAGTTAATAGAAAGCAGTTGTATCTCCCCTGAACCTTCTCTTGGTTAGGCCAAGAAAGGTGAGAAATAGCAGGCTCTCCTTTGTGAGTGTTAATTACCATTCCTCATTTTTTTTGTTCCCCTATTCCTTGCATTGATTATGGATGGCTGAAAATAAATCCCTGCTGTATTACTAGTGCCATGAAGTCTTGGTTTGAGTAGGTGGCAAAATGGCAGAGGGGACGATCCCAAGAACCCTGACGAAAGACGCCATTTTGACTCATGTCTGAACTGGGAAACGCAGGGGGCCTGAGTCTTCTCTCTCAGTGGTGAACATCAGGAAAAAAGCTTTTGAAATCAAGGGAATTATAGTGATGTAGGGAAGAGGAGAGTGAAGGCCTGAGTACTTTCTATGCAGGGAAAGATGGTCTCATAGCTGGGGGGCTGGCTTAAGATATGGGAGACTCACGTTATGTTCCCTACTCTGCAACAGTCCCCTGTGCTATCTTGGGCAACATACTTATCTTCTCTATGCCTCCTTTCCCTTTAGATACTCCTTTTTCAGGTATCTAAAAGGGTGTCACAAGGAGGAGGGAGAAAAATTGTTCTCCTTGGCCTCGGAGGATTGGACAAGAAGCAATGAGCTCAAACTGCAGCAAGGGAGGTTTAGGTTGGACATTAGGAAAAACTTCCTAACTGTCAGGGTGTTTAAACACTGGGGCTGCGTCTAGACTGGCATGATTTTGTGCAAATACTTTTAATGGAAAAGTTTTTCTGTTAAAAGTATTTGCACAAGAGAGTGTCTATACTGGCATGTGCCTTGGAGCAAAAGATTTGCTTTTGCGCAAAAGCATCCGTGCCAGTGTAGACGCTCTCTTGTGCAAGAAAGCTCGGATGGCCATTTTAGCCATCGGGCTTTCTTGCGCAAGAAATTAACGTTGCTGTGTACACTGGCCCTCCTGCGCAAGAATATTTGCACAAGAGGGCTTATCCCTGAGCGGGAGTGTCACAGTATTTGCGCAAGAACCACTGATTTTGTACATTACAAAGTCAGTGTTCTTGCGCAAATACTCGTGGCCAATGTAGACAGGCGGCAAGATTTTGCTCAAAAGCAGTTGCCAGTCTAGATGCAGCCTGGAATAAATTGCCCAGGGAGGTTGTGGAATCTCCATCTCTGGAGATATTTAAGAGCAGGTTAGATAAATGTCTATCAGGAATGGTCTAGACAGTATTGGGTCCTGCCATGAGGGCAAGGGACTGAACTCGATGGCCTCTTGAGGTCCCTTCCAGTCCCAGTGTTCTATGATTCTATGATTCCCCATCAGTGCAATGGGGATAACAATCCTTCCCCACCTCACATGGGAGGACCACGGATCAATACATTAAAAGATGGTGAAGCGCTTTAAGATCTAGTTATGAAATCACTATTTTCACCAGCCATCTCTACTCATTACTGTATGTACCACCCTATCCCCCCATTAAAACAAACTGCTTTCCTTATCCTCCTGGACTATAAATGTGATTGTTGTTTATATGCTCCGCCTCCTTTCAATCTGCCCTCCCAGCCACACGGACCTACTGCTGGGTTACTGACACCCCCTCTGAATGAGCAGCAGTGGGGTTGGGCTGCTAAGTGCCTGCTGAGCAGCATTGTTGTTGGAGCACTCTGTGTTCTGCTCTTCTGGGTTCCAATTACCCTGCACGCCGTGCTCTGCAGGCATGAGAGAGAGAGGATTCCTGCTCATTTCATGATGGCTCTTTCCTTCTGCCTGCCAGAGACCCCGCGGGCGTGGCCCAGCAGCAGCACCCAGCAGCATTAAGGCGGGTGTTCTTTGTTCTCCTCCCATGAAGAACCACGCTCCCCAAGGTTGTGTGGCAAAGCACCATGCTCACTTGGCAAGAGCCATACTCTGCAAAGAGCTGTGGAGGTTCAAGGGATTCTGGGATTGAGACTGTCCCAGTTGCGGACAGGGCACGCAGTACATATCCAAACAGGGATGTCTCTGCTCCCTTCAAGTACGTCGTCGTCTCTTTTATGAAAGCAGGTTTCCTCCATTTAATCCTTGCCAAGACTTGGAAAAGTCACAGTTATTTCTTTAACCGATTTCTGAATTACTAACTTTGCATTGGGCTGGCACCTTTCTTTATTAAATCTTAGATGACTTTGTACATTTTAATTAACTGGGCCATAGAAGACACGTGTGAGGAAGGTGAATCATCCCCACCGTACCCTTCAAATACCATGTTTGAGTAAAGGACAGTACCAGGTGACTCTGCCAAGGTGAAAAACTGAAACTGAACAAGGCTGGAAACTGAATCAAAGACTCCTGAGTTTTGGATCCATGTGTAAGCGGGGGAATGGTCCCGCTCTTGTGGGGAACTTTCCTGGCTTCTATACACCCCGGTGAAATGAACCAGCGAAAGGATCTGAGTCCCCGCTCCCACTTCCTTTACCCCACGGCTCCCTGATCCTGAGGGCTCCCCCTCCACTCTCCTGAGTAGCAGAGCCCTTGAAACCCCAACAAGGCTGGGCCCAGGTTTCCTGGGGCTTAATCCCTGACCTTGTAGTCACTAGGGGCAGGAGTTAGGGTGTCCCCACTCCGAGGTGCTCTCTTTGCACTGCAGGCCTTCTTGGCCCAGTGATCACTTCATAAGGTTCAAAGCAAATACAATTTATTAAACATCAACTGATTAAAGAGAATAGAATAAGAAACAATGAGAATGGTTAAATGAGAACACACAGCCCTGCTCTGTAGCACAGGGACATCAACACAGCAGTCTGCAGAGTGTAAGGACAGTTCACAGTCTCTTCCTTAGAAGCCCTGGAAGTGCTGCAAGGGGCTGCAGGCTAGACACGCTTGCACTGGCAGTGACCACACAGCCTCAGTCTCTTAAGTGGCCAGACCCCTCTCCCAGTCCAGAGCCTTTCCCCACACTTTGCAGGTCCCAGTAGCTCACCACATCCAGCTGCAGGCTGTGCTGCTTGGCCAGTTCCAGCTCCTTGTGTTGCTTCTCTGTTCCTTTTGGCTTTCTGAGCACTGCCAGTCTGCTGCTCAACACAGGGTCTGCACTGCTTGGCCTGTCTGTGTCTGGTTCTGTCGCTGCAGGACTTCTTCTTGTACTCCTCTTTCAGCTCTCTGTCTTTGCAGGACCTCTCCTGCACACAGCTCGCTCTGCTCTTTCAGCTCCCTGTTTGCTCAGAGAGAGAGCCAGAACAATCCCCACTTACAACCTGTCAGTCAGGCTGAGCTGGAGTGTTGACTGCTTTCCATTGTCTCTGGGGTCTGTCAGTCTCATGAACCCTTCCCCTTCTGAAGCTGGTAAACCAAAAAACTCCCACAGAGTTTTAGTAAGGGGTAACAGTCCCCTTACACATGCTGTAAGCATAGAACCCCACTGCTCCCCTAGATCAGGAATGTAAGTCTTGACTTCCAGTCATGACTATTCTCACGATAAATGAACATTCCCTCCTTTTTCAAGAGGAACGTTCATGGAGAGAACTATTCCAAAAGTGACTCGCTTGGCCAGTCATTCCCAGCACTGGGACAGAGTGAAAGTCCAAATCCCACTCCCATTTGCATTTAAAATCCCAGACTGCAGTGGCTGGCTTGCCATAAGAGAACAGTGCTTGATAAGGAGAGAGAACGTCTTTGCCAACCACTCTAAGAGGTTCCAGGTCTGTTTTCATCCCCATGTGAACCAGTGATTTCCAGTAGATTAAAATCATGTGACATTCATATTTTCTTCTGGTTCAGAGATGAGCAATCCAAGTGTTGCATTTGAACACCCTGAAACTTGGATGAGAAGAGGTGGGTCCCTATTGTAATGGGATCTGGATCTGAACTTCTCCTAAAAGAGATTAACTGGCTCTGAACCAGGAGTGGATCTGGATCCAGATGATAATTTTCATGGAGAACAAAGAGAATCTGGGGGGAGCTTGACTGTTTCTTTCAACTTGTGAAGTCTCAGCAAAGTTTAGGGAGGTGCTTCCACAGGGACTGAAACCAAAGGGAGGGGGCTTACTTGTGTGCAGCGCCTTGTGCAACCACATACACTAGGCAAAGTGAATGCAAAATTCTGTATGAGTAGTATGGCACATCCCCTTGGCACAGATGGGACACACAGGGTACGTCTACACTACATGCCTCTGTCGGCAGAGGCATATAGATTTGTTTGTTCAGCAAAGGCAAATGAAGCTGCGATTTAAATGATCGCGGCTTCATTTACATTTACATGGCTGCCGCGCTGAGCTGACAAACAGCTGATTAGCTGTTTGTCGGCTCGCCGCTAGTCTGGACGTTCCCCCTGTCGACATCAAAGCCCTTTGTCGGCAGCCCCGGTAAACCTCATTCCACGAGGAATAACGGGGCTGCCGACAAAGGGCTTTGATGTCGACAGTGGGAACGTCCAGACTAGCGGCGAGCCGACAAACAGCTGATCAGCTGTTTGTCAGCTCAGCGCGGCAGCCATGTAAATGTAAATGAAGCCGCAATCATTTAAATCGCGGCTTCATTTGCCTTTGCCTACAACCCTAATCTACATGCCTCTGACGTCAGAGGCATGTAGTCTAGACACAGCCACAATGCCCAGCAAGGGAGAACTGGGCCCTGTATTCATGTCTAGCTCTGAAAGGCAAATCTGCCACTTTTGTACCGCTCTACTCAGTCACCAAAGCCCATGGCGGAGATTGCGTGGTGAAGTATGGCCTAGTCTGGCAGCAACAAACGCTCCCCCCATGAATAAATGACTAGCACAGCATGCACAGAGGCGCTCTGCCTCATTAGAGGAGGTTCCTCGCAGCCCAGAATGCATCTAAGAATCACTAGCCTGAAAACAACCACCCACATCATTCAGCATAATTCACCGTGGAAATAAAAGCTGCAGAGACAGTTGCGTTTTACCTGTGGGCTTGAGTCCTGAACGTTTAGTGCTCCTGGCCTCCCGCTGAGCCTGTTCAGATCCTACAGTCAGTGCCGCTCCTCACTGATAGCTTCACACTTTGTGCTCTTGGCAGCAGCACTGTTTAGGAAATTATACCAAACTGGAGACATAACATAGACATTGCAAATAGAACTGTTTACATTCCTGTAGAGAGAGCTGCCGCAAAAACTGCCAGGACGGCAAGCTCCAGTGAACGAGATACTCGACGCTTGTGAGCTTTAGATTTTTTTCCCCTCTCTGTTTAATTCGCTCAATGTGTGCTGCAGTCAGGAGGTTTGGGTGCTTTCCGCCAGAACACCCTCCCCCGGCCATGCCTTTTAGGGTTAGAGATGAGGGGCCCCACCTGGTATCCGAGTCCCAATATCTGCAGCATTTGGTGGGGCTCAGATCACACTTGGACCTGTCTGTTCCAGAAGCGGAACCACCTCAGGCAGAAGGAAATACACATTGCTCTTAAGAGAAAAGCCAGCGGAGATGTAATGACCACACATGTTTTAACTGTCCCTGTCCACCTGTACCCGTACCCATGACAGCTGTAAGGAGAGGGATGCCAGCACCAGAGCCTCTCTAGGATCAGAGAACATTTCTATGCTGCATCTGGCAATAAAGCTTCTAGCGCTTGTGCTAGTGCTCTGAAAAGAGCTGCGCAGCCACCGTGGGCCTGGGAGGGAGGGGCGAAAGAGTCCACTCTCCATCCCAAGGCGCACTGTGGAAGTGCTACTCACACAGCTGTAACAGGGGACCCAGCCTGGGAGGCTCACTCCCAAATGCAAGGGAGACATGCACAGGCACCCTGGCCAAGCAGAATGTTACCTGGGAATGGCCTCTGAGCTAGAAAAGGGCAGACTCTTGGTTGGCTTAGTAGAGAGGATCTGAGCTGCAAGGATGGCAGAATGTCCAGCATCTGTATGGTGAGTTGGGGGTTGTTCAGACTCACAATTTTGGTATGGTCCAGTGTAGCCATAGAAACCATCTGTGAAATGCTGATCCGGGTTAGGAACCGATGTGTTTCTGAGAGACACGTTCCTGGGTTATGAAACATACAGCATGGGGGACTTCATGAGAACTTTCATCCCAGCCGGTATCACTCCTGCGCTGCACTTAATCGTCTATGTCAGGGGTGACCAACCCATTAAACAAAGAGAGCCGACACAGCAGCAGAAAAAGTGTGAAGAGCAGCACCAGAATTGTTGAGCAAAAAAAAAAGGGAAGAGCTCCTCACCAGCCAGAGTTGTTAAGCCAAACAGAAAAAGAAAAAAGGACGCTGCCCCTTTAAAAACCACATCAAGCTCTCGCCGGCCACCACCATCTTGCTTCCTCCATTTTGCCACTCCAGACGGATCCACTGCACCCGGTGAGCACAGGGAGACGGGGGCCGTTTGTAGGGGCACATGGGGCGGCTGTGGGGGAGGCTTCGCGAGCCGCACTTTCAGGGGTGAAGAGCCGCATGCAGCTCGCGAGCTGCGGGTTGGCCACCCCTTGTGTATGTGTCTTGCATGGAGTCCCCTGGGCCTGATTCAGGTACATGAGTTGCTTTGGATAAAAACCCTAGAAGTTCTATTCTCTCAGCATGTTAAATGCAGCCTTCTTCTCACGGTGAAAGGGCAGGTGATTCCCGCTTCACGCGGTTTCCAAGCCACAAGTATGGAAATCAGTGATATAACCCTGGACCCTGGTAAGCCTCTGTGTGGAGGATTCCAGCTCCCACTCAGCCATACACCGCTAGCCCTGTGACAAACACCAGTCTCATTGCTGTGAACAGCCAAAATTGCATGACTGCTTAGCTCATGTAAAAGCTGAATGGGATGCAACGGGCTAGGGCTGACAGAGATACAGTGTGAGGCCAGATCTTCAATTGGTGTAAATCAGCGTAGCTACATTGGAATCACTGGAGCTGGGTTGACTTACACTAGCTGAGGTTCTGCCCAGCAAATGGGTACAGCTGCCCAGAAGGGGTAGGGAGCTCATGCAGCTGCTTCCAGGGATTGACATATAAAAATGAATATATAATTTAAAATAACAATGAACTGGAAAGAAACCAGGATCGGTGAAGCTCAGTTTAGAGTTAAACAAATTCAGACATAGATTCTTGTATTATTTGTTATCCATTTCAGGCTCAAGTGGTGTTACTATCAATGGATCACATGTTAAGCTTGGATTGCTTTAGTTTCCCACTGTTTTTCCCTTCTCCTATTTCTTTATTTCCTCTACATTTCACAAATTGAATTTAGGGCTGGAGGCTTCCCCTCCAATTGGCCTAATATGTAAAATCATAGTAGGAATGTTCCGTGTGTATCAGAAAATGCAAACCAGATAATATTGGGGTCTGAGCCTTTTCTGTGGCAGAGGTTACAGATTTGTTCAGGGAGCCTTCTCTGGGCATGTCATTAAGGGTCTGGTCCTGGCACTCTGAAGTCACAGAGAGTTTTACCATAGATTTCAGTGAGCTTAGGATCAGACCCCAGTATTACCAACACCAAATATTGAAAAACACAAGTCAGGCCCCAAAATCATAGTACAGGTTGGACCTCCCAAAACCAGGACTCTTTATCTGGCAATATCCATGGTCCAGCAGGACCATGGGTGTTCCTGGACCAGGCAGTCCTGGCTGCGAGCCCTGTAGCAAGAGGGCTGGCAGCACAGACCCCAGCGGGGCTGGAGTGGGGACCAGAACTAGAGCCCTGGAAGCACAGCAGAGACCGCAGCAGCCCCAGTAGCAGGGCCAGGGCCATGGCAGTTGTAGCAGCTGTGGTAGCAGGGCAGGGCCAGAGACGCGGCAGCCCTGATAGCAGGGCCAGTGCTAGACATGCAGCAGCTGCGGTAGCCCCGATAGCAGGGCTGGGAACAGGGCAGTCGGGGTTGCTGGGGCTGCAGCAGCCCAGCAGACCAGCAAGGGGGCATCTGAGGCCGGCAGCGGGGAGGAAAGGTGGTCTGGGGAGCTGGTAGCAGGGGACCTCCTCTGGTCCGGCAAATTCTCTCGTTCGGTACCAGTAAGGTCCCAAGGGTGCTGGACCAGAGACTATGCAGGCTGCCCTGGGGAGAGAGGACAATCCCAGGCCTCTCTCACCTCAGCAGCTTAGGGTCAGGTGAGAAGTGCTTCTCCAGGGCTGCTGCAGCTCCCTTGGGCTCAGCAGAGGGAGGGGTGCATGTCTCCCAGCTGGGGAATGTCCAGGTTTGTCTGCCCCCTGCGCTCCCCAACCACAGGGAGGAATGCAGGTACACTTGCCCCTGACTCTCTGATAAAGGGGAACAGCCAGCAATGTTCCCATGTAAATCGTGGGAGGGGGGCTTTTGCCACCCCGCCCTTGCTAAAGGGTGCCCAGTAGTGGGAGGCTCAGACACCCCCCCGCCAGCCCCTTTCACCTGCCTGGTGATTGTCTCTTTTCTGTATGATTTTACTCATCCTTGAATGAATTTCGGGGGAGAGCTTCGGCCCCTACACCCCTCCATTCCTAAAGGACACCTGCCAGGCGGGAGGCTCAGGGCTGGGGCAGTCCCAGAGGAAGAAAGGGCTCCCCAGCCAGCTCCTTTCACCTACTTGGTCTCTTTTCTGTATGATTTTAGGAGAAACAATCCCATTTCCGGCACATCCCATTGTCCTGGCACAACCAAACCCTGACCTTACTTCAAGTTATAAGAGGAAGCTGCCTACCAAATTTGGTGGTCCTGGCTCTTACCGTTTGGAAGGAGGTCTTGAACAAACAGATGGACGGACAGACAGAGAGACAGACAGACACACTCACGGACAAACTCTTTCAAGTATAAAGCAGGTGAAAGCTGAAATTTTCACATAATTACATGACCCCAGCCGTGGGAGCTTTAAAACACCACGTATTACGAGACTTTTCATTCAGTTGTGAGAGTGGCAAAACTGAGACCCTCACAGCTTAATCAGAAAAGCTTCCTAGGAAAGAGGGAGTGCTCACAAAACTCTTCGTGATATAGAGATTACAAAGAGGCAGCTTCAAAGATCAAAGGGCACAGACTGTCTCCTGTTGTGTGTGCAGCCCACCATTGCCAGCCTCCAGGCTTTGAAAAGTCACGTCAGAGCCCCTGACAAATCATGCTCCTTTTTAAAAACTGGGGTTTCGATTTGCCTTCTCGTATCTGAGCCTTTACAGTGCACCAGGGTGCATTTGCATGCTTTTCTCCATGAACCATTCAGACTGATTTTTTTTTTAATGAAAGTTGAAACTCTTAGGCAATGTCTAGACTGCAAGCCTCTTTCGAAAAAGCGAGTTTAGACTACAACCAGTACTTTCGAAAAAGCAAGCCGCTTTTTGGAAAGAGAGCACCCAGGCAGTCTGGATGCTCTCTTTCGAAAAAGCACAGTCTGCATTACATAGAGCACTTTCGAAAAAAGGCGTCTTCCTCGTAAAATGAGGTTTTCCACCGTTGAAAAAACTGCTACGTTCTTTCGATTTACTTTCGAAAGAACGCAGCAGCAGTCTAGACGCAGGGGAAGTTTTTTCGAAAAAAACCTGTAGTCTAGACATACCCTGATGTACATCCATGACTCCAGCAGCCATAAGCACTGGGACTTGGGGCACCGAGGATGCTTCAGCTGCTGGCCCCACACGTTGGGGGCTCTGCTGTCGGCCCGTGCATCAGGGGCTCTGCTGTTTGTCCCACCCCCAGGGGACCAGCCGCATGCACCGGGGATTTTCTCTCAGTTTGAGCTGGGGGGAGAGGGTGGACAGGGTAAAGGTGCTGGATTTCAGTACCCACACTCTTAAAAATGTTCCTGCACCTCTGCCAGCAGCTGGCTTATTAAGCAAGCAATCCCAAGACATAAGATAAAAATCACAACAATGGCAGCACTACTGTACGGTGCTTAGCACAATGAGGTGTCTTTCTCGGGGAGGGCCTCTAAGTGCTTTTGTATGTGACACAATAACTACCACGTATTTTATGCATGTATTTATAGTCTAACATGCTGCCTTCCACATGCATTGCTGAGTGATTGTGGTGCCAATAAAAGAGCTAAGCTGGAAATGAGAGGAAACCCTATCTCCACTGCTGTAGCCTGTACACCACAGTATCCCAGAGTATAAATTTTAAAGCACTGAAGATCAGAGGCATATAACTTATAGACTGCAACCAAATCTGTAACCTTGTTGTACTTACATAAAGTAATTTCCTTTTGATTGCCTATTGAGTAAGTCTGATTATTCTTTAAGAGTCACTTTGGAATAGAGCCTGAAGGTACAATATAAAATAATTGAATTGAGTGTAAAGTCCCAGCTGGTAACCTTGTCAGTAATTTGAACAAAGATCTTGTATCTGTAATTTAGAGAGCTGCGGATATGGAGTGGATTCCACTAATATTGATGGAATTTATCCTTTCTCCTCCCCCCACCATTAAAACGTCTATTCGTACCAACAAGCTCATTTTAATTGAATTAACGTACCAGTTGACTGCCATGCACTGGAATTAGAACTGTGTGGTTGGCTCAGATTTATTTCACGCTATATCACAGTATGAACTTGAGGAATGATTTCCAGGAGACTAATTATCACATTATGCTGAACTGCATCCGTAATTACTACAAATGGGGAGACAGGATTCTTTTTTATCATTTCTAAACCATTTGTTGCAACGTTTTAGCCCCTTAATGAAACTAGAACGAAAAAACAGTGCAGTAGTCCAAAGCCCTTTAAGAGACAGCAAGAAATATTTGTGTGAGGCTGAGGTCATGGAGTAGAAACTCCCCACCTTTGCTGTGTGGGAGGGACTGGGAATTGATAAGGGCTTACCTTATTTCTGGTGACTATGGTTGCTGGGCCAGCTTCTGTGCTGGGTTACATTGAAAGCAAAATCCTGGAGGATTAGAGGACAGGCTGGCTTTGAGTCACCACCTCAGGGAATGTTTTCACTGCAAGAAATTTGAGTTGCCCCAGCCTACTCTCCCGTCCCACACACACAACCCTCTTACCTGAGTTTGGTGGTGCTTTCATCCCAAGCTAGCTGGCCTGGGCGTAGCTTCCTCTTTCACTTGGGCTGGTGACACACCCACTGCACTGAGGATGGGGGCTAAAGTCATTTAAATGCTAATGAAAGTCTCTTTCTCTCCACTCGTCTGAGGACGTGGGTTTTGCCCACCAAAGCTCATGATTCTATAAATCATCTTTGTTAGTCTCTAAGCTGCCACAGGACTACTTGTTTTAACGTTACAGACTAACGTGGCTACCCCTCTGAGACTTCAATACAAATAGTCCTTCAGTGCCTTCCTAGTTCCCACAATTAGAACAAGAAGCAATGGACTTAAATTGCAGCAAGGGAGGTTTAGGTTGGACATTAGGAAAAACTTCCAAACTATCAGGGTGATTAAGCACTGGAATAAATTGCCTACGAGGGGTTGTGGAATCTCCATCACTGGAGATATTTAAGAGCAGATTAGATAGAGCTGTATCAGGGATGAGCTAGATTATACTTGGTCCTGCTGAGAGGGCCGGGGACTGGACTCAATGATCTCTCAAGGTCCCTTCCAGTTCTAGTGTTCTCTGAGTCTTTGAATTCCCCAAGGGACCAGAAAAAGAGACAAGTTCACCCACAGTTTACTAGGAAAGAACCACAGAGCATCTCAGCTAACTGCAGTACACAGAACCATGGGATGTGCCTCCAGAGTCTCCCAGATTCTGAGGCGTATCGGGACGGCTGTTGACATGTGCTAGAGAAGTCCTAGAGGTGACTGTATGTTCTGGTGGCATCCACACTGCTGCCCAAGGGCTGTCCTATAACCTGGAATATCTGTAGCAAAGCACCGGTGACATCACCCTCCTTCCCCTGACCACTCCCCAAGGGCTGAGGTGGATGGCATAGGAGAGTCTTTGCTACCCCTGGGCCACCATTGTTCTGGGAGGTTTCTCTGGAGCCCGTCTCTGCTCTCAAAGCCTCACCGGTTGGCATAGGGGGGCCTTAGCAAGGGATGTGCTATTTCCCTGTCTCTGGCTCTGGACATTGTCCCAATTTCATCACCTTGTGCCCGTTAGCTTGCCTGCTCCAACTGGAATTGCCTTTGCCACTTTTAACGACCCCTATGTGCACAGCTTGCTTCGTGCAGTGTGCCAGGGCCTGCATTCAGTGCAGGGAGGATGGCTTCCTGACGCACGCCTAGTGAAAGGGAACAGCTGCCGGTGCGGTGGCCCCTTTCTAGCAGGCACACACCAGGGAGATGTTGTAAGTGGTCATGGCAGAACTGAGGTGCTGGGAGGAGGCAGATTCAATCCCACCGCTTGCAGCACTTTAAAATGCGAAATGGAAAGGTGCTGCGGCTGGCTTACAGGAGAGCAGAAGGGGTTTTGGTGTGGAGTGGAGAAGGATTCAGCAAGGGGACTTTGCCTGGGCTGGTCCTCACCCCTCAGATCAGCGCCTCAGCATTGGTGGAATTGCTCTGTGCCTAGCAGGTTATACACCTCCAGGCCAGAGCTGCAATTGCCCACAGTCATGACAATCCTTCCACACAAACTTGTTTCCCTCTCCTATGGCCACAAGGCCTGAAAGCAGCAGATTCAGAGAGCTCCCAGTGATGGAATCACCTGCCTGACCACAGCCTGGCCCCACGTCATTTAAATTGTCTTCCAAGAGAGATTTGACTCGTCTTCCATCAGTGTCAGCCTCATTGGAGCAGTGTTAGTGCAGGATGCACATGAGTGTTTGGCTGGTTCATGCTTCCAGTGGAATTGTGCACCAAAAAAACTCCCAGCCCAAATCCCGAGTGCTCATAGAAAGCAAGTACAGTCATGAAGCAGATCATCTATTGGAAGGATCCAAGCTCATCTCTGACTTTTGGTAGCAACAAAGTGCCCCTGAGCTGCGTATTGGAAAAAGTACATTCCTTGGCCAACTCTCTTCCATGCAGATATGATTGTATAAAAGGTTCTGGGACATATTCAATATCTTCATCAATGATGTAGATATTGGGATAGAGAGTACGCTTATTAAGTTTGCAGATGATACCAAACTGGGTGGGGTTGCAACTTCTTTGGAGGATAGGGACATAATTCAAAATGACCTTAGCAAGTTAGAGAAATGGTCAGAGGTAAACAGGATGAAGTTTAATAAAGAGAAATGCAAAGTGCTCCACTTAGGAAGGAACAATCAGTTCCATACATACAAGATGGGAAGCGACTGTCTAGGAAGGAGCATGGCGGAAAGGGATCTAGGGGTCATAGTGGACCACAAGTTGAATATGAGTCAACAGTGTGATGCTGTTGCAAAAAAAGCAAATATGATTCTAGGTTGTATCAACAGGTGTGTTGTAAGCAAAACTCGTGAAGTCATTCTGCCGCTCTACTCTGCACTAGTTAGGCCTCAGCTGGAGTACTGTGTTCAGTTCTGGGCGCCACATTTCAAGAAAGATGTGGAGAAATTGGAAAGGGTACAGAGAAGAGCGACAAGAATGATTAAAGGTTTAGAGAACATGACCTATGAAGCCAGGCTTCATGAACTGGGCTTGTTTAGTTTGGGAAAAAGAAGAGTAAGGGGGGACATGATAGCGGTTTTCAAATATCTAAAAGGGTGTCACAAGGAAGAAGGCGAAAATTTGTTCCTCTTGGTTTCTGAGGACAGGACAAGGAGTAATGGGCTTAAAGTGCAGCAGGGGAGGTTTAGATTGGACATTAGGAAAAAATTCCTAACTGTCAGGGTGGTCAAATATTGGAATAAATTGCCAAGGGAGGTGGTGGAATCTCCCTCTCTGGAGATATTTAAGAACAGGTTAGATAGACATCTGTCAGGGATGGTGTAGACGGAGCTTGGTCCTGCCTTGAGGGCGGGGGGCTGGACTCGATGATCTCTCGAGGTCCCTTCCAGTCCTATGATTCTATGATTCTATATTTACCATGAAAAAATGTGCATGATACAAAAATGGGTCCTAGCGATTTCTCTACCATGTGTGCAGGCTGCCTTCCCACCCTTTGGACTCTTACTGGATCCATGCAGTTGATTAGGCTCAAGCTTAGCCTAATCAGAAACAAAGCAGAGGTTGGTCCTAGTTAAACCCAGGGAGTGAAATGAAGCAGAAGCAAATTGTGTGTAGACAAAGCCCGAGCCAGAGAGAAGCACAGGGTCTATGTGCAGCAGCCTCGATAAAAAAGCCTCTTATTCACTGTAGGCCAGTCCTGTCTCTTTCCTACCTCACAGAGTCCCCCCTCTAGTACAATGCTTGTTCATCATCTTAATCGTAGTTGGCTCTTATTGAGCATTTTTAGCACAGTGCGTCACAAAGGAGCATGTCTGATTCCCCCTCTTCCTAGGTGGGAAAACTAGCGTGGGGGAAGGGGGGTCTGGTGTGCACAAGGTCACACAAGCAATTAGAGAATTCAGTTCCCAGTGGGGCTTCATGCAGGCGTTGGAAAGGTCAGAACAGAACCATGCAGACAGAGCAATGGGAAGAGTGTCATAATTGTCATACTGAAATGCCTTGGGGCAAGGTTGTTCTGACTGCCTTATGATGCAGCGTAGGGCCCTTCCTTCCCCTTCCGGCACTGAGTGATCACATACAGTAGGAAATGTTTGGATTCAAATCACCTGACTGCAACACAGGACAGTGAAGAATCCAACTTTAATCCTATTCTGGGGCATTAAGACGATGTCCATTTTATCTTGTTTTGATTAAATCCTGCATTTAGTTAAAAATATTGAATTTTTTAATTTAGGGCTTTTTTTTTAATTTCAGAGGCAGTTTCCAGAAGGGTAAAAGATCCAAACATGGAAATTAACCTTGTGCAAACGTCAGGATAAATGGTATGTTACTATGGCATTTTGGATGCCTTCTTATTTACTAAGCTTTTCGACCCTGCGTGTTGCTAAGATGCACAAAACAATAGGCTGTCCTAGACTTGCGATAATAAGGTCAACGTGCAAAGCAAATGGGATGTAATTTTCCATTAAAGGAATGTGTTCTGCTGAGGGAGGTCGGCTTGCAATATTTTTTTTCTTTTTTCATTATGCTGAAGCACAATTTTAAAGAAACTCCCTCTGATCGAAATTGGAGTTTCGCTCTGCCTCCCTAATTCACTGCTTTGCTTGAATAAATGGTGGATTTGCCAATTTAGGCAAGATAAAACATGCACACACACAAACACACACACACACACACACACACACACACACACGCAAATCTTACTTACTAATGCATTTCTATTTGGTACGCTCCTTGGCCAACTGCCATGATCTACAGCCAGTGACGCCAACACCTTGATTTACTGTCTCCTAGCAGCTACGTCTCATTTCATGAACCACTTTAAGGAAATGGTGCCAACCCATTGCATGATGCTGTTATACCTCCCTCCTCCTTTGATAGCTCCCTTCTCATGCCCCAGCTGGTATTCCTTGGAGCTTTGCCTTTGGTAACCTGCCATATATTCTTTGCAAATATGCCACAGCTATTCACTTTTCCTTCGACAAATGACTCGCATTAGCTTCTATTGTTGCTCTGTGTCACTGTGAATACAGTTCCTTCAACTTGCTGGCTGCGGTTATTTTTCTTTAGCTATTTTCCATTTAGATGCTTTTCCTCTCAAGTGTTATGAAAATATCACTCTGTTCCCTCCTTACTTTCAGTTTGTAAAGCTTTTCCCATCGATAAGTATCTCACATTGGACCGGTTGGAAAGAATGTGGGGTTTTTTCCTTGTTTTCCGTCTGTAATACATTTTCCCTTGTAAATATCAATGTGTGCCTACACCGCTGGGAGAGGGTATTATGGATATTGCTGTGTATTGGGACAATAGTGTACATATCGGTATAGGGGAGTGCAAACTGGAGCACATTTAGGAGTAGTATATTGTGGGGGACCCTCATGCATTTATGTATGGGTGCCTGTCTGCAGGGGTGTAAATGTGTGTACTAATGGTTGGTGAACATATTCTGATCTCCTACTTGTTTCACACCCATTTAACTCTACTGATTTAAATTGATGTAACAGGAATCATTAAATTCCTATGGCATAGAAATACAGTGGTGAGTCAAAGATGCCCTCACACCAGGATGAGAATCCAGGTTCTGCTTTCAAAATCCAGGATCAGCTCAGCAAAGTAGCCATGTCTTTGGATTCTGATGTGAATTCTCTACACCTTTTGAGTATGTGACGTTAGACTGGAAATCTCACAAGCACATAGTTTGTGTGTGAGTCCCAGTTTTTGTTAAGTTTCACAGAAATACCAAGAAACCACCTTTCTCCTGGATTAATGCACTTTCCAGTCAAAAAAACAGAAGCAAGAAAAGAGGATGGAGAGAGGCTGTTCTCAGTAGTGACGGATGGCAGAACAAGGAGAAATGGTCTCAAGTTACAGTGGGGAGGTCTAGGTTGGATATTAAGAAAAACTGTTTCACTAGGGCTAGGTCTACAATGCAAAGATAAATCAGAAAAAGAAACGCAATTTGTGGTACGCAAATTGTGTACCTTTTCTGCTTTACTGTTGAAAGAGGCTTTTCCGAAATTTGGCACGTCTACACGGCACCAAATCTCAGAAAAAAAGTCTTCTTTTGACACACCCCTTCTTCCTCATAAAATGAGGTTTACAGCGATGGCAAAAGACCACGTCTGCTTTTTTGAATTTTTTTCCGAAAAAGTGGATGCGCTCTCTGGACACGGTGTTGCTTTTCTGGGATACCTCTGGTATTCGGTAAAGTGCTGCAGTCTAGATGTAGCCTAGGAGGGTGGTGAAGTACTGGGACGGTTACCTAGGGAGGTAGTGGAATCTCCATTTCTAGAAGTTTTTAAGTCCCAGCTTGCCCCTGCTGAGATGATTTAGCTGGGGTTGGTCCTGCTTTGGGTGGGTGGCTGGACTCGATGACTCCTGAGGTCTCTTCCAGTCCTAGGGGTACGTCTAGACTACAGGCTTTTGTTGACAAAGGCTTTGTCGACAGATATTGTCGACAAAGCTTCTGTCGACAAAGAGCGTCTAGACTGCATCCAATTCTGCTGACAAAGCAAGCCACTTAGTCGACATGAGAGTGTAGATGCAAAGGATAGTGTAGATGCAATAACGTCTTCTGTCGACAGAACTCTGTCAACAAAAGGCGTTATTCCTCGTAGAATGAGGTTTATCACCGTCGACAAAACTGCCAAGTTCTTTTGACGTTATGTCGACAGAACTCGGCGGTAGTGTAGATGCAAGTATAGTTTTGTCGACAAAAGTCCACGTTTGTCGACAAAACCCTGTAGTCTAGACACACTCCAGGATTCTATGAAAAGGTATGTCCCACTGTGACAGGATGTACTTACCTCATGGCACCCAGCCATTTCACAGCTTGAAAACAGTGGGCCTGTTTGAAACTGTGTAAGGCTAGGGCCAGAGGCCAGGGTTTACTGGGACTATTGTCTGCATCTAAGGGCCCAGGGGAATTAGGAGGGCTTTGCAGAGACCCTAGGGAAAGGGCTGTAGAAGACCTCTATAGTCAAGAGGAAGAAAGAATGTGTCAGGCCCAGCCCTGACACAAGGAAGCATGAAGTATTAACAGGCCTGAAAGCCTGTGGACATTGGTAAATGTAACGTAGCTGGAGGGTGAAGTCATGGAAGCAGGCCAGAAGGCATTGGCAGCTGGGTAGAGTTGTGTAAGACGAAGGGAAGAATGAAACAAAGCTGCTGTAATGCCCCACCACATGGGGGGGCCCCTCTTGGGTTGTCAGGTGTCCAGTTTTGAACCGGACAGTCCAATATTTAAGCTTTCTGTTCGGGAAACAAGTTAAGAAAATATTAATGAGAAAATATCCATGTCCGGTATTTTCTAACTCAGATGTAACGTAGATTGTGATGTCATGTCAAGTGTGTCCGGTATTTTTGTTGAAACCATCTGGCGACCCTATCTGGGACAGGGAGCTTTGTCCCATTACTATTGTTTGTGGGCCACCTCTAACTGAATGGGAGTCTGGCTGGAGCAAGGACCGCAGAATGTGATGTGCAGCGTCTATGCTGTAATTCTTTATTTTACCCTGAAGTGCACTAATTCAGGAGTTAGAATTGGGCCCGGGGGTGGTGTTAGATGTAATGGTTACCTCGGAGGAGCCAGGTGCAATCCAGAACCTCGTGCTGTGGGGACTGAAGAAACACCTACATCCCTGGAATGGATTGCTCAGATCATGTACGCAGGCCTCATGCGTACCAGCCAGAGCAGGCTGTCTGGTAATTCCTTCAGCGGTGGACATGGACTTGCGAGGGATATTTTTCTTTCAGGTTTAATCAGTAGGAACCTAGCCAGTTTTATGGAAGATAAGTCTCTCCTGAGACAGTTGGAGAGGTGAATTCCATGTAGCGAAGGGCTCACAGGATTTCACTCAGTCTGCAGGGAATAGATGAAAGCTGCCTCGCACAGAACATTGTTTCCTGCACTGTGAGCTGTCTGAGCTCTGCCAGAAACGCCTGTGCTTTTCAGCTCACAACAGTAAATGTAGAAAACAAACCCCACCCAAGTGTATGCTCTCAGGCAGTAAATCTAGGAAGGGTTCTGGTAAGACCTATGAGACTGAAACTTGACTGGAATGTACCTTTTACCCAGAAAGAGTAAACAAATATCATGTATGCTGTAGTTTGGGTGTAGTTAATTGACTGAAAAACAGACACTGTATATCAGATCCCTTAGTTGATTTTAAAAAAAAAAACCTGTGTTATACAATCACATAATTTGAGGGGAGGGAAATGAGTTTGCTGTTAAGGAACTGGGCTGGGACTCGGGAAATCTGGCTTTGGATCCCAACTCTTCGTGAGCACTAGTTCTGTATCCATGCAGAACAGCAAGGGACCTACTTTCCAGACCCTACTCAGACAATGCCATGCATGGCGGAAAGTTTGTGAGAGGGGCTGATCTTGTGAGACTGGCAGAAACCACCTGAGATTTCCACCATTCGGGGGCCCCGCCACTGGCTGAGCAGTGACCCTGAGGGCAAGAGGCTGTGGCCAGTCGTACACAGTGCTCTCGCCAAGAACAAATCATGTGGCCAACCTCAGAATTGAAGTTGCATTGACTAGTAGCGAGTAGCTTGTGCTGCATGAGTCACTTTCAGGGTGTTTAGGATGTGCAAAGCATAATGAACTCACTGTATCCAAATAGCATCATTCCAATGAAATCCTGTCTATAGACACTCCCTTGGTGCAACTCCTGCATCAAATACTTGCTCATTAGGCAGGTCAGGAGGGAGCCTGTTGCAATGGAGTAGTGTTGGTGGGACACACTGAGCTGATGCAGCTGAAGAGAAGACACATTATTTGCTCAAGCACGTGCCCAGGCAGAACTGCTCACCGTGAGTCATAATTGTGCACAACTTACACTAAAGAAGGAAAGATGCTGCCATGCGAATCCCTCTTGTACAAATCAATCCGATAGTGCATATAGAATCAGAGAACACTAGGACTGGAAGGGACCTCGAGAGGTCATCGAGTCCAGTCTGCTGCCCTCATGGCAGGGACAAGCACCATCTAGATCATCCCTGAGAGATGTCTGTCCAACCTGCTCTTAAATATCTCCAATGATGGAGATTCCACAATATTTTAAATTTTTAAATTACTGTGACAACCTCAGGGACCCTCTGTTTACTCACTTGTCTCTGTATCTCCCAGCAATCAATAGGAGGACTAAAGGCATGAGCATGTTCTGTTAGGAATTAACTCCCACAGCTGAGGGGGGTGTCCTCAGTAGCTCGACTGCCTTTGCTATCTTGCTAGCAGGCACTGAATCCCCCCCACCACCACCCCATTCTTCCTGTCCACATGACCCTGCTGCCCAGATTCCTGGCCACCGGCCCCACTGTTCCCTGCCTGTTGTCTGCTCTCAGCTACTGCCCCTTCGCACAAGGGCTCAGCTGCCAGCCCCGGGTCCCACTCAGCTGCTGGTCCTGCTACCAAGCCCCACATGCAGGATCCCACGGTCCCACCCAGCTGGTAGGTCTGAGGTCCTGGCTGCCGCCCTGCTGCCAGCCCCAGTTCCAAGGGGCAGTGATGACACAGACAGAGAGAAGGAGGGTGCTGCTCTGCACCCCCATTGTTCTCCTGTTTCTGGGTTCAGCCATGTCCCCCAGGTGTTTTGAGTGTAGCTGCACGTCTGATAATGACGAGGAAGCCCCATTCTCCTCTCAGACCAGTTCCCCACCGTCGCCACTTCACTGACACCCACTAGCGATGAATCCCAGCCAACGCATCTGTCTGTCTGTCTGTCTGTCTGCTTTCCAGGAGCTGACTGAGCTGTGGCCTCTGTCACCACCTGCCAGGGACACTTCATTCTCACTTATCAGCTCTTTGCTAAGAGCAGGCCATGCAGCAGTATCTCCCAGCAAGGCCTTGGGGTTGTAAGCTGCTTTATCCTGACATAAACAGGCCTCATCTACGCTCGCCAGCTGGATCCTGTCCCTCTGGCTGCCACCGTGCGCTCTCAGTTTACATTTCTATCAAGCCCCGGACATGTTTGATCTTGCACTATAAAACTTACGCACACAGGAGATACCAAGTAGCAGCACTGCTTCCGACTGCGGGTCAGCTGATTGCCAGTCAAAAACGGGAGAGCGTTGTCGTGTTCCACAGCATCACTGGTCTCCCCTTCAGTGTAATGGCTGCACTGGTGTATCCTCCTTCAGTCCTCGCCCCCAGTGCTTAATGCAGCTGCACACAAAGACAGCTTGACCGGTGGCACTGGCATGTGAGGCCTGTTTCCCTCTTCTGTTCTTTTGTGTGTGCAAATTTTAGTGTGGAAAGAAACTACGCCGGCATGTCTAAAGCCCAGCGGCTTCTACTTCTCTGTAGAAGGATCTCAGTGCAAATTTCCCCATGCTGCCCCCCCTTCTTTGCTCTACTGAGGGGATGGGGCAGAGCGGGGTGGGAACGAGAAAGCAGTTCTCTCTCTGTAACCCATTCATTGAAGAGTTCAGCCTTGGGCACGACGTGTAGGAACCAGTGGGCTTCCGTGGACCACAAGCCATCTTCATTGCTGACTGTCACCCTCAGTCCCTCCTCCAGCGATGGGCAACTGAGGCTAGCGAGTGAGCAGGCCTCCTTCAACACAATGGGCCACAAGTTCACCACAACCAAGGTGGTCTCCCAGGAAAGGGGAGTTTTGATCGCTGCGCTTGTGGGCCTAGAATTTGGGGGGTGTACACTGAGCTGGAGCAGTGCTGGGATTGGACGCTGCGGGAGCGCCTGGCTCTTGCAGTCAGTGGTGTTTGTAATCCCGGCACACCTCACTTCACGAGCCCGCACTTTAGGTGTGTGTCACTGTAGAAATACCACTAGGAAAAAACCCGACACGGACAGAAGCCACAGACTGTGGCAACCCTGCACGTGGGCAATGGTAAACACAGAGGGTATGGCTACACTGTGGCGGGGAGGAGGGGGTTTCGGACAAGGTATGCAAATCGTGCTCACATTTGCATATCTTCTGGGGGGGGGGGTTCTCCGGAAGAGGATTTTCCACTATTTGGCCCGTCTACACAGGGCCAAATGTTGGGAAAAACCCCTCTTTTGGAAACCCCCTTTTTCCTTGTAAAACAAGGTGTACAGGGGACTTCCAAAAAAGGGTTTTTTCCTGACATTTGGCCCAGTGTAGACAGGCAAAATATCGGAAAATCCTCTTCCGGAAAAAAAAACGGAAGAAGATATGCAAATGCGAGCACAATTTGCATACCTTCTTCAAAAAAACCCACAGTGTAGCCATACCCAGAGTCTCGTGGGCCACACCTAGAACCCCGATGTGCTGCATGCTGCCCCAGGCTACAGGCGATCCCCCACGGCCTTGGTCGCTCTGCTAGGGAGCCACGTAAACAGCCAGCTGTGCTGTTTCTTTTCCTAAGTGCCCCTTGTCCAGTAAGCATAGGACTGAGACCCACCAAGCAGATTTCACACTGGGCAGACCGTGGCTTTCCAGTGCTCATGGCTTTTGGATGCTGACCATTAAAACCTGGCTGGGCTCTGAAAAAGGTTGGTGCTGAATATGCTCAGCTCACTCTCCTGTAAACAAACTATCTGAAGAACAAGGAATAAGGGAAGGTGCAGCCCTGAGGCAAAGGGTGGACTCCAACGCAGCTGGGGCTGCAAAATAACACGAGCAAGAGAGGGTAGATTTTACCAAATCAAATCTAGATTCATGGCCAGTTTTATGTTTAATTCATTTTCATCAACGAATCTGTTGCTTTCCGAAAGCTCTGCTAGGAATGGCCGTGCCCAAATGAGTGCTGACAGATGGGTAGACCGGACACTCCCAGAGTTGACATTGATCCTGTTTCTGAGACCAATTTACACCAATGGTGGTGGAAACGAAACCATTCTCAGACCTCTCATTTGCAAGTCATGATCTGAGACCTCCCTTGGGTCGATGCAATTCAGCCCTGCCTGGTGCAAGTAGGAGCTAGCAGCATGGAAGCAACCAGGCTCTCTGCTCCTGGGAAAACTGCCACCCACTCTTTGAGCAAATCTTGTCCGATGTTAACAAAATTGTGTGGATGCTATTGGCCTAGAGCAGCAAACATCGGTTGTATTAGCTGGAGTGATGCTGCCATCCCATGATATGGGAATGTGGCGCATAGGGCAGGGTAGAGAACAATTAAACTCAGAGCCATCCCATCCACAGGACAAATCAGAGTGGCTGCACTTTTGGGGGCCCTGCAGCAGCCGCCCCAACTGCCCTGTGGATGGGAGGGACCTGGGGAATTACAGGAACCTGGGGCAGGGAGACAGAAGCTATTTCAAAATAGCATCAAAATAAGATACGCAATTTGCATAGCTCAAATGGCGTGTCTCGTTTCAAGTTACGGTGCAGGGTTGATGCACCCTGAGTGACATTGCAAACATCCAGCAAAATAATCACTGCCGAAAGGTGAGGGAGTCAGACTTCCATGGAGCTCACCCATGTACCTTGGTCCTTCCTCGTGTATCCTGGGGAACACAAGTTCTGAGCTGCATCTATCTGGAAGCAAGGGCTGGATCAGGCATAGAAATGAGGATAAAGAGGAGAGGGGTGTAAACCTCTTCCCACCACAAATAAAGGCCTTAATACTGGTGAACGTCAAAACCCTCAGAACTCAGCATCAGTTGAGAGAGCTCAGGAACGCATAAGAATAATCCAACCCCCCAGGTCTAGCCTGGAAAATCTGTGGGAACCAATGTTCTCTTCAGATTCCTGGTGCTGAAGCCTTAACCCAGGCTGGAAATGGCAGGAGAAGAGCTGTTCTCAGATTAGGTCACTGCTTAAGGAAGGCTGAAGTCAGTGGAAAAACTCCTGTTGATTTCAGTGAGTTTTGGAGCAAACCTACCACATCCAAACCAGGAAGTACGCAGGACGAATGATGAGAACAAAAGTTGGCCATACATTTTGGAACCTCCAAGGCAAATTTGGTTCAAGTTGGAGTCTCTGGGTGAAGGGTCAGCTAAGGTTTCGGAATGCCTCCTTCCCATCCTTTATAAAAAAGAAGACTAGAATAAAAACATTCAGGGTATTCGTTAGAACCGGCTTTCTACAGGGTAGGTTCACTTTTTCCTACTTTGATTTTGTTTCTTTTTTAAAAGGGCTTACAAGTTTTTTACGTTTCTTCTAAAGGTTGGCCACTGTCTGACTGCAGTTTGGTGCTCTGGGTGAAATGAGTTTCTGGGGTCTCAGCCCATTTCTCAGTAGACGGATGTCTATGTCGCAAAGCCCTGTGATCAGAAGTCCCTCCAGAGGCCAGGGATGAGAAATCTGGAGATGGAATGACCCTTTGGCTGCTGATGCTTGGGCACAGGGCATGTTGACTGATCAGTGAAGGGGAAAGTGGTGTGCTGTAGCCTTTCCTGGGGACCACATAAGAATTTCATCATTGCCCATCTGGTACCTTCCACCAGCTTAGTATTCCCGTTTTTATAAAGCAGCCCTTTTGCTCTTCCTCCCCCCTCTCCCCGCTCCCCTGCCCCCATGGCATAGTGTGTCGCCACCTGGCCCCTAGGCTTTCACAGTGACACGTCTGGATGCTGGACAGCTTGTGGAAGCAGGCATGTGATGGGTCTTCAGCCCCCAGTCTGTGTGGGTTGTGCCTCCACAAGGGGTCCTACTCAATTTCCCAGTCCCCAACAGCATTGCAGCCTGGTCCTTTGGCATCTGTAAGTGCCCAGGAACTTGGTGTCTTCCTTCTCGGCTCTGTTCTGACAGTCTTGCTTTGGCAGACAAAAAAATGCCAGCAGATGCCATCGAGTGTAAAGAGACAGGTGGCGGCAATGCGTCAGAGGAGGGACTTCCTCCAGAAAGATGGCACTTGCTGGGCTATGTAGGCTGCCCGTGCAAATCCATAGCATGTGACATCTCCGTGTGAGGCAGTTCCCATGTCCTTGGGAGCAGGCCCACGGCCCTCCCCAAGCCACGGCAGCCGCAGGCCCGCTGCTTGTGAGACAGATTTGATTCCGTCGATTTAGAAGCGAGGCCCCGCATCCGCCGTGATCCCTGATGTGGCGAGCGTGCAGTCAGGGCAGACCAGTGCCCTGTGGAGAAAGGGGGGAGGAAGGAGGTTAATTTACAATCAGGTATCTGTAGACGTGCACGCCCCTGTGATTTAAAACATGTCTCTGTATGTGCCAGCCTGCCCCGTCGACTCCTCAAGCCGTTATTGTTCAACTGATTATTTAAGAGGGTCTGGCTGAGCATCCCCAGCAGGGCTGCCAACGCGGGAGAGGGATAAAGGCTACAGCTGCCCCAGGGCTCCGCAGTTTAGGGTCTGGGACTCCCAGCGGCTGCTGCTGCTGCTACCGCGTCCATGGGAACCGCCGCGGCTCTGGGCCCCTTAAATCTCTACTGGAGCCCTGGGTGGCGTGCGCCCAGCGGCACTGAAAAGCTGACTGGAGGAAGCTATCCCCTGGTCCCGCCCCTTCCACCCAAGGCCACGCCCCTTCCAAAGGGTCTGCCAAAGCCTGTCCTCAGCGCTGCCCACGAGTATGTCTACACTGCACCACGGCGCACTCAGCCTGGGCTCTGACTCCGGTTTCAGTCCACGCCCCTCTCCCACCTGCCCGTCACTCACAGTGACTCAGAACCTGAGTCCTAGGCCCCTGAGAAGGGCGGGGTCAGCGCTGGAGTCCCACGCTGAACTGGGAGTGGACCCTGCCATTTTGTGGCACGGGCACAAGAAGTCGAGGCACAGGCCCGAGTGGGGAGGTCTGCCGGGGGAACCAGGGGCAGGCTGGCCGGGCCGGGAGCAGCTGCTCACACCGGTGGACACTGCCGTGGGGCTGCCCAAGCGCAGGCTGGGGAATGCGAGTCCGCACAGCGTAGTGTGCAGCCGCAACATCCCGAGAATGTGGGTTGTGTCACTTCCACCGTGGCCCCGGCCCGTCGGCTTGCCTCGCGACCTCTCTGTGGCCCCGCCCCATCTTCTTTCCCCGGCATCGGTGACTGACTCGTGCATCCCACCCCCCTGGGCTGCTGCCAAAATTTTAATTGCTAAATGGGGCGCCATGCCCCCTCCCTGTGCCTCTGGGTCGTCCTCTGTGCGCCCCATTTCCCCCAAGACCCCACATGCCTGTAGCAGGGCGAGGGGCTAGTTCTGTGCGTTGCTACTGCGTTCTGCCTGGAAGTCCCACTGACTTCTTGCAGTCAGCCGCGCTGCAGGAAGCGTAATTAAAAGCAGCGCGTGTCCCCTGGAGCTTTGCAAGGAGGTGAAGGCCATTCCTCTCTCCCTGAAGTCCTCCCTTGCTTTCCCGCGACTGTGCTCCGTTGCTAAGGCAGGGCCTGTGCTGTAACACAGTGTTCTGTCCTTCTCATTGTGTTTATGAGCAGGTGGAGCAGAAATTGCTGGTTTTCCACACAAATAGCTACAGAACAAATCTACTAAAGGAAACTCAGGGGTGGGCCCTGCAACCATGTTAACGTGAAAAGAAAAGCTGCCAGAACATGCCAAAAGTTGAATCATAAACATACACATAGAACTCACCAAGTTGCTGAACAGCTCACAGGGAGGTGGGGTGGCCTAGTGGCTACAGCACTGGGATGGGATTCAGGAGAGCTAGGGTCTTGTTGCCAGCTCTGCCACTGGCCTGCTGGGTGACCTTGGCCAAGTCATCTCACTGCTCCATGCCTCAGTTTCCCCACCTGTAAAATGAAGCTAATGAAACTGACCTCCTCCGTAAAGTGCTTTGAGATCTTCTGATTGGGGAAAAAAAATTCTAAAAAAGACCCAGATATTGTAATGGTGAAGGCAGGCAGGGAGCTGCTGAGGGGGTAGGAGAGGCAAGTGGTAAAGGTTAATTTGGAAGGACGCTCAGGGAAAACAGCCTGCACTGAAGGCAGCGGTAGAAAAAGGGCTCAATGGGAAAGCGCTCGAGTCCTTCCTTTGTGTAATTCCACAAGGCCAGTGGAGCTGAGTCTGAGTCCCCTCGAGCCTGTTTACATCACTGTGCTGTAGCTGCCGACGTCTTTACCTTGACATTAATGTATAACAGCTCACAGAGCTGGCATTAGCACAGCACGTTTTGCCATGTATCCGACACATCGCACTGCAGAGGAAAACAAAGGCAGATGAAGCGAGAAGTGGGAGTAATGAATCATTTAAAAAAAATAGCACACATGCTCCCACCCCCACGGTAGGAAGAATGACAGCAGCGCCATTCAAAAAGAGCCCTCGCCACCGGGCTGGATTGCAGCCGAGGGGATTGTGTGGGTTTTAAAGTTAGATCACCTCGTACGTGGCAGGAGCCTGCCTTCAGGTGCCGTTCTCAGAGCTTGGCCATTCAACTCAGAACATTCGCCTCGTTTCTCCTCATTCCCAGCACCACGTCTGCCCTGACAGAGAGAGACGTGGAGTCTCAAACCAGAAGGGTCTGTGATCATCTGTAGAGCCATGGGTGGTGGGTGAAGGTAGGGCTGAGGGAGACAAGCATTAGTTTATCACACTTCATTTTAAATAAACTACAGTATTAATTTATGTCCAACACAAGGGATTTCAATGTTTTCTTTATTCATGGCAGGGGTGGGGAACCTTTTTTGGACTGGGGGCCGCTGAGCCACGGGAAAATTAGTTGGGGACCACACAAGTGAGAAGCAAAAAAAAACCCTCCCAAACCCTCTGCCCTCACTGATGTGCCCACAACTGAAATACCTCACTCCTCTGGCGCTCCAGCCCCACAGGACAATGGGAAGGGAGAGGAAGGACTGAGGTTCAGGGCTTCCCATTGGCCAGATTTACTCTTCTGGAGTTCCAGGGTTTATGGATTTTGTGGCCTCCCTCCTAGGATCTGGGGTGGGGACAAAAATGAGGGCATCAGTGTGTGTAACAGGGCTGCCAGTGAGTGGGTTAGGTATGGGAGTGCAGGATCTGGGCAGGAGGTGGGGTGCAGAAGGGGGTGAGGGAAGGCAACGCTGATGCTCCAACCTCATAGGGAGGGGGGGAAGGCTGGAGCACCAGCACGGGCTCCCTGCTGTGGGGGGACGAAGGGAAGAAGTGGGGGCTGAGCTCAAGCCACGGACCATCTGGAAGGCAGTTGTGGACCACTAGTGGTCCACAGACTGCAGTTTGAGAACCACTGAGTTAAATAGATTGAGCTCCTTGAGTCTAGCACTGTCACATAAGGCAAGTGTTCTAATCCTGTAATCATTTGCATGGCTCTTTTCTGAACTTTTTCCAATGCATTGAAGTCTTCTTGACTACTGGGCCTCAGAACCAGGCACACCAGAGCCAAATCAGAAGGGAAGTAACCTCTTGACTCCTAGTCAAGATCTCCCTGCATCTCAGGATTATGTTTGGACACAGTGCCGCACTGGGAGCTGTGTATCCAGCAGAAAGCCCCAAACTTTTTTCACAGTCCCTCCTTCCCACGACAGAGTGTCCATCCTATATGTACGGCCTACATTGTTCCTAGATTCCTTCCATGTTCCGAGATAGCTAGATAACACTACCGATCTTTATTTTGGTAGTGCCTACATAGTCCCTCAGGGCTCATCAAGGGTATGTCTAGACTACATGCCTCTGGCGACAGAGCCATGTAGATTAGGCTACCCGGCATAGGAAAATGAAACGGTGATTTAAATAATCGCCGCTTCATTTAAATTTAAATGGCTGCCGTGCTGTGCCGATCAGCTGTTTGTCAGCTCAGCACGGTCGTCTGGACGCTCCACGGTCGACATCAAAGGCATTTGTCGATCTCCCTGGTAAACCTCATCCCACGAGGCATACCGGGGAGGTCGACAAATACCTTTGATGTTGACCGCGGAGCGTCCAGACTAGCGCGCTGAGCTGACAAACAGCTGATCGGCACAGCACAGCAGCCATTTAAATTTAAATGAAGCGGCGATTATTTAAATCACCGTTTCATTTTCCTATGCCAGGTAGCCTGATCTACATGGCTCTGTCGCCAGAGGCATGGAGTCTAGACGTACCCCAAGAGTGCAGCTCCACTGCACTACTCTGGTGTGAGTGGAGAACCCCATTTTGCTCAGAAGTAATAATACAAGGTATGAGGTAGCGAAGAACAAAGCCTGTGATTCCCTAGAAACCTCTGGCTCTTGCCTCACACGAGTTTCACGCTGGTGTATCTTCCGTGGGCTTTCAGGGAGCTCCTGAAGATTTAGACCTGTGAGAGCGAGAGGAGAATCAGCCCTTGTTGCAAAGAGTGGGATATACAATTCGGTGCATGACAGGGGAGCCCCAGAAAGGCTCAGGTTTCTGGTGTGTTGAATATGCCGCTAGGACACTCTTGGTTTTGGAACAGTAAATCTTTCACATGAAGGCAGAGTTCAGTGGCCATTTTGTTCTGAGTCGCTTCTGTCCGGTGAAGAGGTCCGCACGCTTCACTCTCCTCTAGAGGATTCGCTATTGTGCCTTTTCCCAGATACAAAATAAATTGCTTTTAGACGGAATCTCTGTTTTTCCATTGTGGGTGGAAGCATAAAAAAGTGCAGATCAGCTCACCCCAGATAGTTTGTGATGATTATACTGCATGGCCATTATGGTACCATGATATCTCTAGCTCTCGGGAAATATTGCAGTTACTCCTGGTACGTGGGCAGGGCCGCCACCATAAAGGATGGGGCTCTATTCAGTTGAAACCCCGCCCCCTCGCTTTTGCTGGGCCCTGGTGCTTTCCTGCCCTCTTTTCCATTTGTGCAGCTCCTGGGGCTTTCCCTCACCCCTCTTCCCCCACGCAGATCCTGCCAGGGGCTGGGGCTTCCCTCCTGCCCTCCTCCCATCCCATGCTGCTTCCCCCCCCCCCACCCCACACACACACTCGCACCTTACCGAGACTCCCCTGGGGCTGGAGCAGAACTACAGAGGCTGCAGGCTCCTCTCTGCCTCCAGTCTGGCAGCAGGGAGCCCTCATTAACCAGCTCCCTGCTGGCTGTACGTTACATGTGGGGGAGGGGGCAGGGAGAAGACTTGCACCAGCCAAGGGCATGCAAGCACACACTGCCACGTAGGGGCACCTGAAAATTTGGGGCTCCAAATTTTCAGGTTGCCCTACACAGCCACATAGTTTGCATATGCCTAGGGATGGCCCTGTATGTGAGGCAGTGAAAATGGGACATGAAAGGTGCTCAGTGCTTCTGATGTTCCCCTGGGATATTCCCAGCTCTGCTGTTGAATATTAATAAGAGAACTCATTTGGAGCTCAGTTCTAGAAATGGAGCTGGGTTTCTGGACTTCTGTTTTATCTGAACCTTCCTTAATACAGGTTGAACCTCTCTCATCTGGCACACTCTGGTCTGGCAACATGCATGGTCTGGCATGACTTTAGTTCGCCAGATGGCCACTTATCAGGGGTGTGACCAAGGTTCCCATGGTCGCATAAAGTTTGTTGACAGCCACCCATCCTGGCTCTCAGTGTTCTGTGCTGCTATTTAGCTCTAATTTACCCCTAAATGTCTTCTGAGAGCCTAGTAAGCAGTGGGAGTGTTAGCAATGCTGCTAGACAAGATGGACCTCCTATAGTCTGGCACTAGTCAGGTCCCGAAGATGCCGGATTAGAGAGGTTCAACCTGTACTAATGAAAATGAAACTTCAGGGGGTAGCCGAGTAAGTTTGTACAGGATAAACTAAAAAAAACCAACAGTCTGGTAGCACTTTATAGACTAACACAACATATAGATGGTATCATGAACTTTCGTGGACACCGCCCACTTCTTCGGATGACCTGTGCCATCCAATTGTCCTGACTTATCTTCACATGTGGCTGTCTTCTCCTGAGTGCTATGAAGCTCAGAATCTTGCCTAAGTTAATTCATCTGGGGGGGGCTGTCTTCCTTCTTTATTATCTGAGGTTGTTTGCTGGCTATTATTAGCTGTGAATTGCTCCTGTTTTATCACAGTAGCCCACACAATATTCTCTCCTTGGTCTCGCAGGCTCTAAACTATGTGTGAGTTCCAGGTTAATTTTAACTTTCAGTTTAAGAATGTAATCCTCAAGCTGTAGTTTCTTCTGTGAGGTTTTGGAATTGCATCTTCAACTTTTCTGTTTTCGTAGGTTTGTTTCCTTTTCTTTTTGTTCATTTTTTGTTGTTTCTATATTTTATCAGTTCTGCTGAAGGAGGGAAATAACCGGAACATCTAGAAGAGCCAGTGTGCCTAGTGGTTAGAATGTATTACTGGGAGTTAGGACTCCTGGGTTCTGTTTCTGCCAGTGAGAATGGGTGTTTCTAGTGGCTTGGGCAGGACTTCGGGATTCTTTTCCTAGTTCTGCCACTGAGTTAAGGCGGCATCTTGGGAAGTTACTTTGCCAATTTGCTTTATTTACCCAACTACACTTTAGTTTTTTACATCTAAAAATATTAAGCTTGTGTGCATAAATCCCTGTGGTTTGTGAGTTTTTTCACAGAAAAACCACCCCAGCTTTGCACTGAATTAACTACAACATATAACAGAAATAACCTTTTCCAGGTCATCCAAGCCCACCCAAAAGACAAATTAGCTCCTAGTCATGCTCTAAAGTCAAAATACTGCCTGACCAAATTGACAACCCTGACTTGATGCTCTTCAGGTCAACATTCTGCAGCACCCAAAAGGGAGTGAAAATGAAAATGGGAGACACCCTTTTAGAGATTGTGAGGTTAGAATGAGCATACAAATACTTAACATTCTGGGTGGACTGTAAAGCTGAAATTGTTAATTAATTAGTGTAAAGTGATTTAACATCCTTGGCTGAAAGGAGCTAGAGCAGTGCAAAGTGTCATTAATTAATTAATCAGTATAGTAATAATAATAATGTTATCAGTGATTTTCCAATTAAGATCATTGGGCAAGCAAGTGATCTCTCATTGGTAACTGCATGAAAGGGTAAAATAGGTGAAAGAGGATTTATAAATACTAACTATTTCAGCCCTGAGGGCCCGATCCTGCACCATGAAAGCCAAGGGAAACTTTGTTGGTGACTTTAATCTTTGGTAAACAACCTAAGTATGTATTTTGCAAGTGTTTCCTGAATTAGCACTCTAAAAACAATTCACTTCTTTATTTGTCACTAGTTAACCACACAGGTTTCTGGTAAGGCATGGTGATGCTTCTTTTTGCAGGATTGGTTTGTTGTGTTTAAGGTGTGTTGTCCCCCTTTGAGACACACTGGTGACTTCAGAAACTCTTTGGTTTTACACATTTTTTTAGCTGTAGGGGGAGGGGGAAAGCAGGTGTGATTACTAAAACGATCCAGTTTGCTTGACATACTGTGGAAGCAAATAGGGGGAAAAATTAAATTGCTGAATGCAAGAAAACTGCCAAGAAAACATTTTTAACACTTACACCAGACAAACTGTTGGGTTTCAAATTGGCAAACAGTTTGTTATGACAGTCCTTTGATAGAGCATTTCACAGAGAGAAAACTAACAGGAAAACTCAACTCCAGGGAAGAGGGGCTCTGAGGCACGAGAGAGCGGCTCATGCCACTCAAATTCAGATTGCTAGAGAATGATGGAATCGTAGCTAGGAAAGCCTAGATTCTACAGTTAGATTGCAGGGCTAAGAACTTTCTTGGCCTTGACAACACAAGATGATGCTGAAGAATGCTGGGCACATAATCAGTAACATTGTTCATTGGCTGAATAGAGCCTTTTTCTGATTGGTGCAAACAAATGATGCACAGGTGGAGGGAGGAGGAGGGTGGCTTGCACCTCCTTTTATGCCAGGAGCCATTTTGCATCCGAGAACCCAACAGATGCCCTTAAATAGCCCCACGGGCCTGCCTAAGTTACAGCAGCCCAAAATGAGATGTGCAGAGTTACTGCAGTGATATCTGCCACTGCTCGCTCTTTTTCCTTCCTGCCCTAGCTTCCCACTGGGGCCTTGTTGTCATAAGACCATAAGACCCAAGGTCCATCCACCCAGTGTCCTGTCTGCCCACAGTGGCCAATGCCAGGTGCCCCAGAGGGAGGGAACAGAGCAGGGAATCGTCACGTGATCCCTCCCCCGTCACCCATTCCCAGCCTCTGACAAACAGAGCCTAGGGACACCATCTCTGGCCATCCTAGCTAATAGCCATTGATGGACCACGCCTCCATAGACCCATATTCCATTCCTGACCCACAGCAATTCACCCCCAGCTGGATTAGTCAGTTACTGTCCACTTATGCTGCCACAGCGGGAGGAGAATCCCACCACATATTTCTTACTCATTTCTCCTTTACTCAAACATTGTTGAGGCAGACTCATTTCAAGCCGTGAGCTTCACATGAGCCCAGTATAACCAGCCTCTTTTGTTTAAAAATCACGAGTCAGGTGCACCGAGTCAGGAGACTGGTTTGAACATGATTTTACAGATACATTTTTGGTTACTTTTATCTGCCTTCTGGCACTGTGGGCTGGAGACACCGTTACAAGTCTGACATTGCAACTACAAGGAACGTGGACACTCTTTTCAAAATGCCTGAGCGCCTCGAATAACATGATTCCAGCAGCTGGGACTTCAGTAGAAATACCAACTATTGCAGCCCTTGCAATACAATTGCAAGAGTTGGCGACACTGCCATTTACTGAGAGTATTCAGAATTCACATCTCACTAGCTGAGCTGTTTTGAATACAGCTTTGTATCACATCACACACACAACACAGACACACACGCTCACACCCAGAGTTCCTTGCCTGGTTAAACATGCAATTTCAGGCATTCTCATCCCATAGTGCTGAGGGCCAAAGATTTGTTGTGATTATAGATTTGAAGATCACTTTCCATCTCCACCATATTTCCCTGGTATGAGAATGTCGTGTTTCAGAATCCGTCACAAAGTCAATACTTATCCTATCTTCTGACACCCCTACACACAGGGCCATGTACCACTCATGTCCAATCAGGTCAGACCCAATAAGAAACTCGTTGCCTGGAACCTTCACCGTCACACCAATCATGCCTATGCAAAATCTTTTGGGGCGGTTCAAAAGAAGACGTTCCTCCTCCTCTCCACATTATTTCTCGTTCCAGGTAGAAAGAAGTCTGAACCCAAATCCCATTGCAAAGTCCTAGGAAGTCTCAGGTGAAGAGCTGTGTCCACCTTCAGTTTCAGGGCCCTCTGCATGGTCGGTCCTGTCCAGGCAGTAGTAGTATTCAGCTACTACCTGGAAGGCTCTTTGTAGAGATTTCTGGGCATGCTGGAAGAAATCATAACTAGGGATCTCAATGAAATTTCATTCCAATGAGTCTTCCAACTATTTGCGGAGCTCACAATGGTGCATATGAGCATCTGATAACCATCCCAGATTGATTAGGGAAGGGCTATGCATTGGTGTGCAATCCCTCCCCTCCCCCCGCCCCCCAAAAAAGGCTACACAGGCTTTGTGCAAGATTAAAGGTTATTTCCTTCCTGGGATGAAACTAAAGAGAACCTCCAGCCTGGACTCTCGCCGCAGATTTTTCATGTTCAGATTCCTCTCTTCACCTTGGTTTCATGTGAAGAAACAGGGGTGTTCTTACCACGTTAGATAATGTGGCTAAAGTCTAAAGCAGCAGTTCTCAGCCTATTTACCATTGTGGGCCACCTATGCAGCACTCTGAGGGTATGTCTACACTACAGCGTTATTTGAAATAAACTGTTTCGGAATAGTTAATTTGAAATAGCTAATTTCGAAATAACACGTCTACACACAAAATGCATTTCGAAATAGCGGTTTTCTATTTCGAAACAGCACATCCACACTGAGTGGACGTTGAATCGCATTTAAGGCTGGTTGGAAACAGTTCCAGCAGGGCATCAGGTCCGAAGTTGCCTTGTGGCCAAGGCGGCCAGCAGGGCACCCTGAGAAGGGCTGGAGGCCCCCTATTTCGAAATAAGCGTCTACAAAGCGTTTATTTGGAAATAGCAATTTCGAAATTGGCACTATTCCTCGTGAAATGAGGTTTACCAATTTCAAAATAAGCCCTCCGCTATTTCAAATTAATTTCGAAATAATGGAATGGCTGTGTAGACACTAGTAAAATTATTTCAAAATAACTGCTGTTATTTCAAAATAACTTTGCTGTGTAGACATACCCTGAGTGTTATGAGGCCACATCCACACAAGATATATACTACCCACCTGGCCCTGAGGATGTCACATGGGCCACAACTGTTTGCTGATTGGGCCACAAGTGACCTGTGAGTTGAGACCCAATGGCCTAAAGTTGGTAGTTTCACAAGTATTAACAGATTACGATAAACGTAAATTCTCCCCATTTATCTCGACCTGCCAACATGTGAGAAAAGTACTGTTGTCTCATCCACACAAGGTTTAACGTGCTCACTAACATGTGGTTAACCTCGCACACCTCTTTTTCCTGGTGTGGACACTGGTGAGCGGCTACCACCGCTCCTAGCCCCATCTGCCTTTCAAGAGAGATAGTCCCACCTTCCCCACTCAATTTAGAGGGCAGGGGCAGTTTCACAAACCCTAGGTGCCCTCTGAGTGATTCAATGGTCACTTCCAACACCTTCCTGCAGGTTTGGTCAGTCTCGCTATGGGCTGTATCTGAACCATTTGTGAGTCCTGGTTCAACAGACTGTATATTGCACTGAAGTCCTGCAGATAGCTGAACGGCACCTCCATGCATCTTCCTGTGAGTCACTCTAGTATATCATTACTATTCCACCAGGAATGGAAGTCCCCTTCAGAAACTCTGACTGTCAGGACAGTGCCTGGCATAAAGTCTCTACACTTGCAACGGGTATTTCCCTGTTGAGGTGGAGAAGGCAGATTGTTGCGTAGCCAGAAGTGATAACAAGACACTGGTTCATGTGCATAAAGACTAACCTCGACTAGAGGGATTGTACGGCCATGTGTCATGCTAGCAGCGAACAGACTCTCCTTTGGATCAAGTTGCAGGCTCCTGTGCTCCTAGAAAGATCTGAGCTCAATTTCTGTTGTTGCCTGCGATTGTGAGTGGCCATCACATGCAGTGTAGTTACAGTGTAGCTATACTCCTCTCCCTGGCTTGGTAACCAATGCTCCCCTGGCTCTGTAGTTGGTATGAGGAGAACACTCTCTAGGGTTTGAGTCTTTGTGGTTGCAAACATAATATCCTAGTTGTCACAGACTTGTACAAATGTATGTGTGTGTACAAAATACCCACACCCCCTACACACAGTAGACCTTTGAGATCAGGTTCACCAAACCGATGGAAAGAGTGGATGTCGGAAATAACTGGAAGATCTGATCTAACCTACTGTTTAAGGTAGGAAGGGGGACTTTCCAAATTCCTCCTTATTTATTTTCCACTCTTCTCTCCACTGAACTTTTCTCCTGCTAAACGCCAGCCAGGCTGCTCAATCTTTAAATCACTTAAGTGGATGTGTTACACCTCCAACTGAATGAATAATTCAGTTGCTAGTCACTGTCTGACTCTGATAAAGAAAAGGGGGAGTCCCCAAGGGTCTGATTATGTGAATCTCAGCTCAGTTGGGGGGGAGGGGAAAGCTAATTAATTACACTTTTACTGTGGGGAATACTTTTTTTAAAAAAGCACCTAAGTACTGGTTTTCCTTGGGTGTCTCTGATCACCAAGGCAACCAGCCTCTTGGAAACTTAACGCTTTCACGTCTGGTTAAGGAATTGACGAATTAAAAACCAGCAACAACAAAACACCTGGACCTGTATGTTCATCTGAAAAATGCCTGAACTGCAGAGTGATTCATCCTATGCTGCCGCTGGATGCATTACTCATGCAGTTGTGAAGGCGATTTTTTTTCCTCCCCATGTTGTTTTCCATATCCTGGGAGACCCTGCTTCTAAAGGCAAATGTGGAGCATGGTAGTATTACCATTGACACCAGAGATGCAAATTATTTTTCACTTGGCACCAGTAAGATTTGTGCTGCCAAGAGAACTATCTCTAGATTAAGCTTTTTTTAAATACTGTAAACTATTTTGGTAGCAGTGTATTGCTGTTGCTCGGTGGTACATGATCTCTGCCTATTTTTAATGCCCGGGGACAGATTTGCAACTCTCTATCTAGTGTACATGTATGGTCATTTTCTGAAGGAATCAAGGCCCCTTTTATAGCTAGGCATTTTCCGTTCCCTGCAGAGCAGGTGAGAACGACAGTTCAGAATGATTTTCTCCTCCAGTTCTGGTAGCATATTTCTATCATGTCACACGGTGGTTCCCAACCTGGGCTCCGCGGGCCCTGGTGGTCTGCGACGGTACTGTAGGGGATCCGGGGAAAGTTTAAAATAGAAATTAAAATAAGCGTATGGCGCCTCTTGCAGCCAGCATATCCTTCAAGATGCGTTGCTTCCTGCGGCTTGGGAAACAGTGCGGGCCGAGGGACATGCAGGCTGCAGATGCAGCTATATTATTGGGGGGAGGGGGGAGGCCTGTAAAATTGTAATAGATTGAAAATGATGCTCAAAAAGGCTAGGAGCCACTGGTGTAAAACCTTCACGGCACTTACTGTTTCACACGTCTAATAACTGCTTTGAGCTTTCCTTCTGCATTCCCATTTGGATTTTCTTATTCTCCCTCATTCCCTGCCCTAAAGAATTGAACAGAGTGGCTGTATGCTTTGTAAAAAGCTGTGTGTGTGTGGGGGGGGGGGGGGCGATTCTGAGGCCAGAACTTATGGTGCATGCCAGAACCCTGTCTCTCATTTCCATAGAGCAATCTGCTCTTCCGCTGCTGGAAAGGGATGGGCCTGACCCTTTGGACTGGAGTGGCGAGGGAACAATCCAACTAAAATCTGCTCTAAATTCTGCCAGTATTTACTCTTCTGCCAACTGGGGATCACAGTGCCCCTGACGCACCCCTTCCCACGGCTGACCTGCTCCCATCATTCCTCCCTCAGAGGGACAGGGCTGGGAGCAGGTAGCATAGAGCCAGACGTAGCAACTTTCCTCCCCCCGGGGACTCACCTCAATCAGAGGAACCCCCCCTTCCCGCCCTCTCCTGAGCAGCGCAAAGCAGACAGAGTGGGCAGGAAGCAAGAGGCTGCATTAATAAAATGGCCCTTCAAGTAAAACAACATTTCATGAGTGACACTGCAAAAGGAAAAGCCCCTGGATAGCAGAAGT
Organism: Pelodiscus sinensis; assembly: GCF_049634645.1. Taxonomy (NCBI): domain Eukaryota; kingdom Metazoa; phylum Chordata; order Testudines; family Trionychidae; genus Pelodiscus; species Pelodiscus sinensis. The sequence continues at coordinate 19,331,489 of NC_134733.1, read as the reverse complement.
TCCCTCTGGCATTGGGAATTGGCGGGGGACATGTGCAGGCGCTTCCTCCGTTCATCCGGAACCCCAGCATGATGGAGAACAAGAATAACGTCGGCACCTCCCACGGACTCGCTCTCCCCTCCCAGCAACAGACGGCAGCATGTCATGTGATAGCTTTAGTGGCCTCCTATGATGAAGTGAGGATGGTTTCCACTCTGCTCACTCTGTTCTGTTGCATGAGATGTCTACTGTCCTGTGGTAATCCTGTGTGTGTGCCTCAGTTTCCCTGGGCACTGCACGGGCGCCCACATGGGGATGGGAATTTCGGGTGTGACTTTCACTGAGGTTCACTCTCCTGTACAAGTGTCGCAGGCTTTCTGTAACATGAGCTGAGGTGGGGGGGGGGGGGTGCAACCAGGTGACACCTTTTGCTTGGAAAGCAGCACAAAGGAGGAGGTGGGGGGCGGGCTGGGCCCGGTTGCTGAGTGTGTGAGCGAGTCTCAGCTCCATTAGGATACAGAGAGGGGCTCCTGTATCCTCAAGATGGGTTGAACTAACCTCTTCTGGTTCCTAGGCTAACAAGCCTGTTCTACCTTCTGTTCTACTGCTGGCTGAGAGTCACCTCTGGCTGCAGAGGGGGGTGCAGCGCCCGGCGGCTTCCCCCACTTCTGTGACATCTCCTGAGTGAAATGGCATCTTGTGCGCAGGGCAGTCTGCCTATTGCTGGAATGACGGGCCAGCTCCATGGAGCCTTTCTGGCCCCTAGCATCGCCCACGGTTTCCTCGGTCAGCGATGGCATTTTCCACAGCTGGCACCGTCACGGGGCTGTCTCTTTAAGACGGGGGAAGTCGTTTCCCCGCAGTGCCTTTTGAAACACGTCAGAACTTTTCCACTTACTCATCCCGAGTGGTGGGAAATCCTCGAGGGCTGATGTGGCTCTCTGGGAGGCTCAGGGAACCAACCTGATTTTATTCTGAGGATCGGAGTGGAATGGGCCACTGTGTAAGCTGGTGGGCCATAACCCAGGGCTTTGGCTGGCCTATTGCCCACCCTTTGGCATGTGCATTGTCCCTTCCTTTTGTACATCAGATCCTGGAGACGCTGCACTGCAGCCTGGATCCCCCATTGCACCGGCAGGAGCCATTTGCAAATGCTGTGCTCCTTCGGACTGGGGGAGAATGGTGATATGGTAGCAATTTACACCCACTTCACACCAGTGTAAGGATCTGTTCCCCCGCTCTGCCACGGACTCCCTCTGCAGCCTTGGGGAGAACTTGCCCCCCTCACCTCACCCTCCACAGACATGAAGGGAGGCAGTCACACCTGCATTGTTCTTGATGGCCCATAGGAAGCACTTTGTTGACAAAATAAGCTAATGAAGTTAATGATCATTATAATCTGGCCATGAATCTAAAACAACCCAGTGGATCAGAGGCAGGGAGAGAAGTAGGGTTGGACTTCCAGTAAAGGGAGGAAAGTAGCTCTCTGGTCACCGCACTAGACCAGAACTCAGATTCCTGACTTTGCTACAGACTCCCTGTGTCACCCTGGGCATGTTACTTGGATCCAGATCCTCCAATGTATTTCAGCGCCTAACTCCCCCTGAGGTAAAACCGAGTTAGTCCCCTAAAAAAACGAGTGGTCCTATGGCACATGAGAGCCTAATAAATGTAGATATAAAAGCTTCAGGAGGTAGGCGAGTTAGTCTGTAACTAGAAAAACGAGAAAAACAACGAATAGTCTAGCAGCACCTTAAAGATTAACAAAACATGTAGATGGTATCATGAGCTTTCGTGGGCACAGCCCACTTCTTCAGATGAGATGATACTCATGATACTATGTATACATTTTTTGTTAGCCTGTAAGGTGACACAGGACTACTCATTGTTTTTAAAGTTACAGACTAACACTGTTCCCCCCCCCCCCCCCCCCGAGACTTTTAGTCACCTAAATACCTTGGAGGATCTGCACCTTAATCTCTTAGGGTATGTCTACACTACCCCGCTAGTTCGAACTAGCGGGGTAATGTAGGCATACCGCACTTGCAAATGAAGCCCGGGATTTGAATTTCCCGGGCTTCATTCGCATAAGCGGGGCGCCGCCATTTTTAAATCCCCGCTCGTTTGAACCCCGTGCCGCGCGGCTACACGCGGCACGAACTAGGTAGCTCGAACTAGGCTTCCTAGTTCGAACTACCGTTACTCCTCATTCCACAAGGAGTAACGGTAGTTCGAACTAGGAAGCCTAGTTCGAACTACCTAGTTCGTGCCGCATGTAGCCGCGCGGCACGGGGTTCGGACGAGCAGGGATTTAAAAATGGCGGCACCCCGCTTATGCGAATGAAGCCCGGGAAATTCAAATCCCGGGCTTCATTTGCAATTGCGGTATGCCTACATTACCCTCCTATTTCGAAACAGGAGGATAGTGTAGACATACCCTTAGGGTATGTCTACACTACCCCGCTAGTTCGAATAGGGTGGTAATGTAGACATACCCTTAGTGCCTTGTCTCGCCAGCTGAAAAATGAGGTTAATAACCCTTCCTTTCTCTCCGACTTGTCTGTACGGCGAGCCGGCTCTTTGGAGCGAGGGCTGTCTGTTGCTAGGTGTGTGTACAGGGCCTGGCACAATGGGGCCTTGCTCTCAGCTGGGCAGGCTAAGTGACTACTACAAACAGTTACACTGAAAAGGCTCAGTTGCGGTTTGTCCTGGATGAAGACATGGGTGACAGGGTAGACGGGCACGTGTCCCCTGTCTCTATTCACTGTGTCACCGCCCCACCGCCCACTTATTGAGGGCACCCGTATTCGTTCAGAACTACTGAACACAGACCTGCCTCCCTGGGGCTCAGCTTCCAGGGCACGGGCCAGCCTGGGAGCACAGTTCCTCCCCTCGTCGTCACGCGCATTCATAAGATCATTTCTTTTATCGGCTGTTTATTCTGCATCTCGGGCGCATTGACGCCTCCAGCAAGCTATGTATGCCAGGGAATGATAGGTCCACCGTGTCTGCAGATCTGCATCTCAGCCAAAGCCTGTGAAAGCTGCTTCTCTTGAATGCCATGCATTTGGCTGGCTTCCGTCCCTTTTCCTCTCTCTCTTTCCCTGCCTTAATCCAGCCTCGTTATCCTCTCTGCACTGATCAGAGACAGTCTGCACTGCACTGGGGGCGGCGGGGGGCTTCACTTCCCAAGCAGATGAACTCCCAATCCTTCTGCAGCAGGAGTAAGAAAGAAGGTAGCACATGGGCTGTGTTCTCCCTGCCTGCCCCCCATGACTAAACGCTTTGGGGACTGGCGTTCAGAAGGGTTCTCCCAATCAGGACCACACACTCCTGGCAGGGCGGAGAGCGGGACCCTGTCTGCTTGCTCCAAAGAAGAGAGGAAATTGCATCTGATTTTCCTTTTTCTCCTCCAGCCTTTCTGCTGTTTCTCCATATTTTAAATATTCGTGTTTTCTGGGTTACCCCAGTAAATTGGCATGCAGATGAAGTGCTAGTTACATGTTGTGAGAAGCTGTTTCCCCCCTCTCCTGGCCTGCAAGTATTTTCCCCCCTAAAACTGTCTTTCCACCTATTCCCCCCTCCCCCCCTTCAGGCGTCAGCAAGCTCAGCTGCACATAATGACATCCAATCTGTTCAGGAAAAGGGAAAAAAAACACAAAAGAGGGAGAATATTTCCCTTTGATTTATAGAGAAGCTAAGCTGGCAGAGAACCCCGCTCAGGGATGGGTGGAAGGGAAACCAAAAAGCGAATTTGTGATGCATAGGCAAACTCTCCCCTTGGGGAGACGCCAGCCCGCCCAGCAGCCGCGGCCGACAGAAAAGCTTTGCAGGTTTCATCTGTGCACCGAAGACGTCCTCCTTCCCAGGGCGTTACTATCTCCACGCAAACACCCGCCCACGGTCTGTGCAAAGCCGTGCCTGCTAATTTAATTGGAAAATGACATTAGCGCTAATACAACCCTGCTCATTAACACTAGACAAAACACACAGCTCTCCCGGTAAGGAGATGGGGACTGAAGCCTGGGAGGAGGCCTGCCATTCTGCTGCTGCCGTTCTCACTCCGGGTTGCCATCTTCGAAGGAAGAGCCGGGCTTCGGGGGAGAGGACGTGGCTCGCTGAGGGAGAAGGGAGGCGATCAGCGGGAGGAAGATGGGTCTGGACTTGCGGCAGAGGTACTGGGCTCCAACTCCCTGGTGTAAATGAAGAGTAACTCCCCCAAAGTCTGGAGTCCCTCTGGCCTAACCACTGTGAGAGAACAACCGGGCGTACAGCAACCAGGCACGGTCCCACACTCTCTCCGCCCCCAGAACGCCTGCTGTGCCAGGACTGGGCTGGCTCAGGTCACACGCTGCCTGCCATTCCGTGATGCTCCAAGCGAGGAGGCTCAGGCCGTGAGCCACCCTTTCTCCTTTGTGCTCCAGAGCTGGGGAGGCTTGGGCCACCCGCCTTCCCCATGGTGCTCCGGGTCCAGGGCCGCTCCCATGGGGGGCTGAAGGTTTGCCCCTGAGGTAGAGGGGAGGCTTGGTTCCCATGTGGGGCGGGGCCTCGGGCGGAAGGGGTGGGCCTGCGGGCTTGTCTCCCTCAGCCCTACATTTCCCCACTGCCCTGGTGACAACACACGACGCGTTTAGCCCTGACCTGATTTGGGTTTATTTACTCGTGAGCGGGGTGGACAGGTAGTCAGAAGCATCCGCCGTGAGGTAGGCAGAAGCTGCAGCTTCCATTGTGCCTCAGTCCTGCGCCGCCTAAGTCCCATGATGCCGCGCTTACATCTCCCTTAAACCTCACACACATGGAGCCATTCCCAGACCCCTCGATCCGGGCCCACAGCACTCCCTGCGGTTCGGCCCGTCAGTCCCTATCACAGAGCACCTTGCTCACAGCCCTCAGCCCGATCTGCAGTGATCCTGCTTGGGATCCCCTTGGTTGTGGCCTGCCACTGATGCTGCATCTGGCAGGGATTTTTCTGGTGCAGTTACGCTGTCCCCGCAACTGCCAGTCCCATCAAGGAGACCCACAAATGATCCAGGCTACTGGAAAGGAAGGGGTTAGCGCTGTAACCCTCCGGGTCTCCTGACTTCCTCCATCAATTTCCTAACCTCTCTAGGAGGAGGCATTCCCATTCCGATGCCATTGTTCACAGAGAGTGTAAACAGCCACAAATAACTCCCCTGCTCTTCTCCGCTGAAAATCGATGGCACTGAGAGGGGCTCTGCCATCTGAACCTCAGCGCTACACGCAGCCCTGCCCCAGCAATCCATTTAGTAAGCGAGGCAGCCCAGAGCTTGGCACGGCGTTCAGTTTGTTTTGCAGCAGGACAGGATGTGCAGAAAGCAACGGACAAATAAAGCCTTCCTGGCCTTGGCTGCAATAGAAAAGCGAGGGGAGAGGAGGCTTTTCTCGTGGGGAACGCAGTCGGCTCTGGCTGTTCAAGAACTCCCAGCTGAGAGGACGCTAGCAGGGACACAGAGCAAGATAAACAGCAGCAAACTGGCATGAAGGCGGCCTCAGCCTCTAACAATGAACAGTGTGTGTCTGTTGTCGTTAGGGACCTCAACCAGATGACTGGACAGTAATCAAGGGAGAGCCGAACGGAGAGATTCTGGCTTCCTCCAGAGAACCAGCCCTCCCGCCCGGCCACGCTTGCGGAGATTCTGTGCCCACCACGACGGCACAGGAGAGAGGATTTGCACTGCCTGTGTCTAACAGCTAAGGCAGCATGAAAACCCGCCGGGCTGGAATGTCCCATCCGCATGGGGAGCATCCCGGGGCAGAGCAGGGAGGCATGTGTGCCAGGAAATGACGGGCCTTGCAAGGGCACCGGTGACTGACTATTGAGAGGTGATGCCAGAACAGGCTCACTGGCTGGGCTTTCCCTTGGCTCGGCCCCAGCTGTGGCCCCGGCCAAGTGAGAGCCCGGGCTGTCAGTCTGAGACGGGCTTATCTGCCCTCCGTCGCTTTCATGTTTGCAGGCCAAGCACTTTGCCGTTAATTGATCCACAGTGACTGATTTGGCACAACAACCCATTTCCTCCTGCCTGCGTCATCCTGGGGTTCGGTCCCTGAGTGCCTTTGCGCCGCGTCTGCTAGGACTTCCACGGCCGTCCATTCATTAACCTCCCCAGCCCCGGGAGGCAGGGGAGGGCTCTTCAGAGTCTCTAGAGGGGCCCCGAGACACGCAGACCTGCAGAGAGTTTCCAGAGTCACTCAGCAAGTGGAAGAGCTGGGAAAGGAAGCCAGGCGTCCTGACTCCCAGTCCCTCGGGTGTGTCCAGAAATACCGACTCAGTGACAGGCGGAAAGATTTCAGCGGAAATCCAGCAGCTCTGGATTAGGCCCTGAGAACAAAACTTTCTAGTCAGACAGAGCCAAACAGCCATTGTCCCTCTGCCAGGCCGTTCCCACAGCGCTGGTCGGGGCAGAGTCTACAGCCAACACCCAACCTCACTGTAATATAAAGTACAGACTGGCCGAGTCTGTGCCACTCTCTGCGTTTCATTGATATTAGCCCCAAAGAGCCCCAGTTGCGGTCCGAGCCCACGCTGTGCCAGGTGCCGTACGCATATGGAGACAGTCCCTGGCCTGAAGGGATTACAAGCCAGAAAATAGGTGGGAAAGGACCCAGAGGTGCAGAGACTTGCTCCAGGAGGGCTGAGTCTCCAGCCACCGCTCTGTCCACTGGCCCGGACTGCCTTGCCGTGTCATTTTCACATTGTGCGACTCAATCGCCGCCATGTTGCAACTGGCGGGTGAGCGGAAGCCAGAGGGAAGGAAGTGGCCGTGAGCCTGGCTACGTTTCGAGAGGGGAGCCCCCTCGAGGTCAGTCCTAAGCCACAGCTTGTTCCGCCTTCAGATACCTCTGTTCCCGTTTACCCCGCAGTAGCCTGGCCACCTGTCTCAGGGACATGCCTTTGTTGTCTGCCCAAGACGACAAGGGCTAAGCCCAACCAAGCCCGATGGCTCAGGGCCAGAAGTGCTGGAAAGCTCCGTCCCTAGCACACCCACTTCTGCTTTACTCCTGACAGCAGATCTGTGGTTGCAGCTCTTGTCTGCTAGAGGAGAACAATTAAAACCCCAGCCCAGCCTGGCCCAAAGCTTCCCCCTAGGAAAGCCTTCAGGCTTAAGACGACTACCTCAGCCTAATTATAGGCTCCAAAAAACTTGGCTCTCAGTTTTCCACATTGGTTTCTTCTCTCTCCCGCACCCCCGTAACTATAAATAAACCAATTAATAGTCTGGTAATTGAATTGCAGCCTTCCTGGGAGCCTCCCTCCAGCAGGATGAGAAGCCAGGATGAAGTGTCTGCGTCTGGCGAGTCCCATCCATGCACAGCAGCTGGAGAGCAGTGTATCTGAGGGACATGCTCTAGTGCCCTGGGATTGCTTTATTTCCTGGGGGCATTTCTAGACGACCTGTCTCTGAGCACGCATGTGCTCGCTGCGGGATTGGCTAAACAAGGCAAAACAGTGAATCCCTTGTTCCTCAATCCTCCGTCCTCTTCCAGGAACATACCCTATGGCTTGGAAGGCTACTGCGGTTGTGCCATCACAGGCGGTTGCCGGTTGTAGAAGGCACACAAGGCTGTAGACGGCTGGCTGCTGGAAAATGAGACTGACCCTAATTACCTCCGTGTGTTGCGTGGGGTCTTAGCTCCATGACTCATCCCACTGAGGTTGATGGGAAGCTGGTTACAATACATCCCCCCCAAGCCCTTTGATGATGGAGGAAGCAATGAGTGAGGGGAGGGAGGAAAGCAGTGTGATCTGGTGGAAAACAGCAGGGACGTGGGAATCCAGGCTGTAATTCCAGGCCCTGGCTCACATCGGGTGCGTCTACACTGCACCGTTATTTCAAAATAACTAGCGTGATTTTGAAATAACAATGCGAGCGTCTACACAGCCGTTCCGTTATTTCGAAATTATTTCGAAATAACGGACAACATATTCCAAAAGCTGTAAATTTCATTCTACAAGGAATAACACCTATTCCAAAATAGCTATTTCGAAATAAGGTGGGTGTAGATGCCCCACTGCAGCTATTTTGAAATAGCTCCTCACCGGGGCCATTCTAAGTTATTCCTTCCCAGTGCCTCATACGGTTCTAAATTGAGGTAGCACGTCCACATTGGGGAAGCCTGCCTGGGACTAATTTTGAGACTTCCCTGCAGTGTAGACGTGCTATTTGGAATAACTATTGTGGAATAGCTAATTTAGAAAGTGTGTGACCCTGGGCAATGACCACACATGATTCAATGTACGTCAGGGGTGTTACGAGGGTCTAAGGACGCTGAGGAACGGGAGCACTTGGAAGGCCTGATCTAACTGGTAGCACAGCATGTCGGCCTCCACAGGCCCAATCCTGACAGGCGCATGGTACCTCCTCAGGGGTTCGCAGTCCAACCTCGCAGGGTCAAGCACTCAAGCTTTTGGCCCAGCTCTGACTCTTTGCTGGGCACTTGTCCTGTCTCCTGAAGATTCTGATCCATGAGGCTTGGCTACGATCAGGCCCTTGTTTTGCTCTTGCAAACCTGAGACATTGCTGAGGAGATTTGTGCAAAACCCAAACCACCAGCCCCAGTTTCACCCATTTCTTGCTGCCTGGCGCCACTCTGACAGCATCTCTGTGCGTAGCCAATTTGCCTGAGGCCAGGGGAGCATTCAGGTCTGTGCCAGCCTCTTGTTCTCCTGTGGGGATTGAAAGGACCTGCCAGCACTAATCCAGGATTAATTTTCCAGGCAAAACTACTGTGCTGCTGGCTGTGTCGGCAGGGAGCAAGCTCAGTCTCCCCCACCACCTCTTGTCTCCTGCTGTGTTCTCCCTGGGGAGCTGTGGAAACCGATTTCTAGTGAATAAGCATTACGGTCCCTCCTGACTGGACACGCAGCAGTCAGACCACTCAGTGTGGTCAGTGTGAGGGGAAAGGTGATTAGATTGATATGATGAGAGGTAGCAGGCTCTAATGGCTAATGCACAGGACTGGGACACCTGTGATCTGCCACTGCCTTACTGTATGACCTTGGGCAAATCACTGCACCTCAGTGTCTTAGGCCAAGTCTCCACTTGCTGGAAGATTGATACTGCAGTGATCAATCTTCTGTTGTTCAATTTAGCGGATCTAGTAAAGACCCACTAAATCAAACACTGAGGGTGGCCCCTTCAGCATTGGTACTCCTACTCATGAGGAGTAAGGGAAGTCAACAGGAGCATTTCTCCCATTGACCACCCACAGTAAGGACAGCATGAAATCTTGGCTTAAAGTACATTGATTCCAGCTTATTGTGTACCTTCAGCCAACCTTCCCCAGTAGTGTGGATCTGGCCTGAGTTTCCCCACCTTGGAAAAGTATCATGTGACCATCGTTTACACAGGCAGACTCCCATTGACTTGAATGGGCATTTAGCTAGAGTAAGTGGTGGGTAAAGTCTCAGTCGGGACACTTTGGTGAAGAGTTGCACTGGGGTTCTGGATTTCCCCAGGCCAGCCTCCCTCCCCCAAGCTGCACTTCTCCCACGCCCCCATTTCCTGTACACTTTTTAGAGTTCCTCTTTCCCTTTAAGCTGATTTTCCACATGGCAAAGACGAAAGTTCGAGCTTCTGGAGTGACGCGCATGCCAGACAGGGACATGGGTCAATTGCTTAACACCCACCCTCCCTGGGCAGGCACCAGACGCAGCACTGGGAGGAATTGTAACCCTGAGGGGCTGAGGACGACTGCTACTGCTCAGCACTGCCAAATAAACCAGTGCCTTTGTCTGCTCTTCTCTCTCTCTCCTGATTCACTCGGAACCCAAGCCTCAGCACCATAGAGACCTCCTGATGGCTGACAGCTGAGACACTGAAGGCCCTGTTTCCTGTGTCTGGGCACACCTGGGCCCACAAGAGCAGCATCTGTGCTGCGCGAGGGGAGGGGAAGGAAGAGGAAAGGCTGAACTGACACAGCCCTGCAGCAGCAACAAACTCTCGGGAGAGCCTGGACTGATTCCCAGGCTGCCCTCTGAATCAGAACGGGGGCATTAGCTCATTACCAGCCTCGTTCCATGTCTCAGCCGCCCAGACAGGGGCTTGCTCCGCAGAGATCTTTGTTCCCTTTTCGGAGAAGGGGCTCCAGGAGGAATTAGGAACATGCAGCGCCAGCGAGAGCCATCTGGCACAGTGCCACCAGCACATGCTGTGTTATTAACAGGAATCACTCACGTCGCTGAGCCGCGGAGCCAGCCAAACCCTGCAGCAGCCGCCCGCCAGCGGGGACTGTCGCCTTGCTGCTGTGGTTCCCACCCACGCACAAGACACGTCCATACCCTTGGCTGGGGATGGAGTAGAAGCGAAAGAGGAAGCAGGCCCTGTTTGTGCCACGCACTGGGTTTGAGTAGCGAGAGGCCAGGGTGGCGAGGCCCCAGTGCGTCACGCAGGTAGCTCTACTGGCATCGCTTACAGGCGGGACCCGTTTGGTCCTGAGCCCGTTCCAAACAGCAGCCCGCATCTCTGCCAGAGGGACACCCTCACCTGTTGGGACCTTCAGCCTCTAGAACAGGGGTGGAGAACCTTTTATAGGTTGGGGGTCTCTGACCTACAGAAAAGTCAGTCGGGGGCAGCACACAAGGAAGAAGCAAAAAAACCAAACCAACCCTCACTGGCGTGGCCCTGACTGGGAAGCAGAAAGACACTCCCCACATTCCCCTCACACACCAGTGCCTGGGGGAGGGGCAGGCTAGTAGATTCTTTGTGCTCTAGCCCCACGGAGGGATGGCAGGGGGGCTGGAGCACCAGTATGGGCTCCCCAATGCTGGGGGGGAGCCCCAAGATTCAGGGACCTGATCCAGATAAGCCGGGGGCCACATCTGCCCCTGGACCTTAGTTTTGCCACCCCTGCTCTTGAGCCATAAATGTTAAACACAAGCCCTGGGCTCTAGAGTCTTCGTTTTGGCACCGACTCACTGTGTGATCTCATGCAAGTAACTTTATTTATCGATCTTAGTATCTGAGCACCTCCCTGTCTGTACTGTATTCTGTTCCAATGAGGCAGGGCATTGTTACTGTCTACATTTTATAGATGGGGAACAGAGGCCCAGGGGGCAAGTAACTTCCCCAGAATCATGCAAGGCGTCTGCGGTGGAGCAGGGAATTGAATGTAGGTTTTCTGAGTCCCAGGCTAGTCACTAACCACTGAGCCATCCTTCCTCCTCAATTGTTCAATCGGACTGATGCTGTCATGGTCCCAGCTTCAGAGAGTGCCAGAAAGGCTCTGAAATCAGAAGACAAATGAACAAAAGTCGAATTGTATTTCATTTTTTAACCGTGTGCTTTTTTTGGCGCCTGACTTCCGTGAGAATTGTGAACATCAGCAACACGGGCTTCATGTGGGCCATTTCCACACTAGCGACTCCCACTTCAATCAAACAGGGCTTCCTCTCCCTCTCTGACTGCATCTCAGAGCACTTTCAGAAGGGTTAGCTGAGCTGCAGCCAATCAGTTAGCAGCTAGAGGGATACAGTCTCATCCGAGCCTGTGTCTCCTCCTTGTTGCTAGCTGCTTTCGGAAGATTAAGGCCTGATCTACTCATGCAGTTATATCAGTGTAATGGTTTTATGCTATATCTCTTTCACATGTGTGACGATACTTATATTGGCTTACACCTGGCTTGTATCAGTGTGTCTAGCATCAGTAAATATATAGACACAAAGGTAACCAATATGGCCCATTTAAAATCAATAAGAAGAGGCTTTCTCTATGCTAGGAAGTTGCATTGGTTTACCCTAAGGTTTGAATTTAAACCAATATAGTTAAGCCAGTGCAAACCTCTGTGTGGATGCTCTTATTTCAGTATAAAAGTGGCTGTTTTGGTTTAACATAGGTCACTTAGGGTGTGTCTACACAGCAAAATTATTTCAGAATAATGGCCATTATTCCAAAATATCTATGCGAGCGTCTACACAGCAGTTCCGTTATTTTGAAATCATTTTGAAATAATGGATGGCTCTTTCCGGCTTCTGTAAACCTTGTTCTATGAAGAATAACACCTATTCCAAAATAGCTATTTCGAAATAAGGCATGTGTAGATGCTTCGCTTCTGCTATTTAGAAATAGCCCCTCACCAAGGCAATTTTAAGTTATTCCTTCTGGGACTCTAAATTGAGATAGCACATTTACATTCGGGGACCCTGCCTTGAACTAATTTTGAGGCTTCCCTGCAGTGTAGATGTGCTATTTCAAAATAAGGTATTTCAGAATAACTATTCCAGAATAGCTTATTCCGAAATAACCGTGCAGTGTAGACGTAGCCTTGGAAACTGGTTTAAGTTAAATGCAATAAGCCATTCTTACACTAACCTTGTCTCCACTTATCAGGAGATTAACGCTGCAGAGATCCATCTCCCAGGGGTCGATTTAGTGGGTCTAGTAAGGACCCACTAAATTGACTGCTGATTGCACCCCTGTCGACTCCAGTACTCCACCAGCTTGTGGGGCAGAAAGGAAATTGATGGGACAGTTTTGCCAGTCGAGTGGGGATGCCACGGAAATTCAAATTAAGGTATGTCAGCTCCAGTGATGCTATTCTCGTAGCTGGAGTTGTGTATCCCCCTAGCATAGACCTGGCGTGAAATAAATATCCACTCAAGGGCTTGCACTACTTTAACTGTATTGGTGTCATACGCAATTTAAATAAACGGACGCAACTTTCCCGTGAGACAGTTCAGTGCAACTTTTGTGTGTGAACTCTCTGGTCTTAACTAAATCAATTCAAGTCAAGCCAGCGTCATTTCTACATGTAGTCATGACCCAAGCAGCCGAGGTCTTTTAGCCTCTTTGCTGGCTCCCTGTGTGCGGCAGGCGATATACTGGTGACTACTGCTCCCCACTTGATGTGCACAAGTCGCTGGCCTGGACATCACCTCTAGCTCCCTGCTCTGCCTCTCCTTAGCTTGTGCTCCAGCTAGGGTAATCTTTCACAGGTCTAAATTCATAGATGGGACAGACACAACGTGATAGTCCCACTGAGTTTTCTGGAGAAAATATTCATGAGTCTTGTAGGATCTGGCCACAAGCTGTATAGACTCCGGATACTCAGACATCTCCCAACTCTACGGGGGGCCAGATCACTGAAGACAAGGTAGCTGACTAGGGAGTGTTTAATTTGCCAGCACAGATTCTTCTGCCCATAGCTGCCTGTTTGATTAAAAATATATATACATGCCAAAGGCTTGATATGTCTCGTGTGCCCCATTTAGCATCTGCTGAGCATCCCCGAGTTGCCTGCAGTGGAAAGCAAGTCACTGAAGGATAGATTTGACGGAAGGAAAAAACAAAGCACTTGACACCCTCCGGCACCCAAAATCTCCAGCCTGATTCTTGCTGACTACAGGCAGCAAAGCAATTTATGGGAACACGGTTGAGAGCTCGCTTGATTTCAGAGATGCAAAACCCCTGCTTGGCACTTATGTTAACACTTCGTAAGGCAAAGTCAATGAGCTATCTGGGCTCCTAAGGCCTCAGCTCTGGGGAAGCTCTTAATGGGAGTCAAAAGAGACATTAAACTTTGGAGAGAAATCAGGGAAATGTGAAACAGAGACGGAGGTGTAACAGGAGAACCGAGGAGCTCGATAAAGAGGAAAAAACGTCCCCTGGGCTGCGGATTCTCTTGCCATTTCACTCGCTCTTTGGACCAGATCCTGTGGGGGGGATGAATCGGCATCGCTCCATCGATGGATTTGGTCCATGAGGCCGAGGAATGGCATGCACTCTGCAGATGGAGGCAGGGGTTCGGGAGCTGGTGTTTGGGAGTTGGCAGCCAGATTTTTTTAAAGGAGTTATTGCTGTGAGAGACAGGAAAACAGACGGAGGGGGAGAGAGAGAGAGAAGTGAGTGGTTCATTGGCATCGTTTGTCTGGCACAGCAGGTTCAGCACTTACTTTTCAGCTACGTCTCTCTCCAGATGGTTGGTGGGAGCCAATTACCCAACTCCCTGCGTAGCCTGCTCCGCAGTGGAAATGTACTGCACCTCTTGCCATCTTTTAAAAGCTTCTCTTTTTTTTAACCCCAGTGTAACCCATTGGTGAGTGTGTATTACGTAGGGTCACCTTCTGTATTTGATCCACAGATAGTCTGAAGTGCCGTCTACCTGTTTTGCCAATTGCTGCCCTTTGCTTTTGTTTTCTCTGAGGCTCATTTCTCATCTGAATTGTGCCATGCAATAACTCCACCGGGGAGGAGGATTCACCAGGGCGTGTACTTCTCTGAACATCGCCGCCTGTGTGCAAATGATTATTAGCCACAGAGGAGGAGGATCTAGAAATTACAAAAATAAACATGGACGTGTGGGTACTCCGGACAAAGAATCTTCGCGGGAACGTGGATAGAATGCCCCGGATCCTACATATTTTATGAATGTATGGCTTTTCTGTGGCCCAGGTTGCCATAGTAACTGAGAACCTCATGGACATTAAAGAATTTCCCCCTTTGTGGTGGAGAAACTGAGGCAATGAGCTCATAAGGCCCGGTTTTCAGAGGTGCTGGTTCATCGGCACGCATGATGACATCAGCTGGAGTTCTGGGTTCTCAGCCTCTCTGAAAAACTCCATATAAACTCCATACAAAGGGCAGCTTCAAACAAAGCGAGCAAATGAACATACCTCTCTGTCTGTGTGTCTAGTCTCATCGGCAACTGGACTCTGACGCAGCCGCTTTACTAAGTACATCTCAATTTCCCTTGAAATGAACTAATTTCCTGCCCACAGGAAGACCACAAAGTTGCCATCTTTAAAGTGTTCCCAGTGTTTTTGGAATAATCCTTTCTTTGTTTAAAGGCAATTAGTATTTGCTGCATGTGATTCATTAAACAAATTAGGGGCACTTTGTATTCGATTGGCTCCTCTGCAGAGCAGGAGGAAGTTTGGGTTCCTCGAGAGCCCATCTCCTGAGCTGGTTAACCTCAACTGGTTTCTGACTCACTAAGTGCATGACACACTGGGTTCCCCTTTCTTCCCTCCTCCCCTTCTTATTTTCCATTTGAAATATGCCATGTGCTGGGGAATGCAATCAGAGGGAAGGACTTACAGGAAATGGAAGCCATAAACAAAGATGATTGGCTGGGTTTAAGGGAGGTCTGGAGCGCAGTTGTTGAAACAAGCCACCAGCTTCAGATCTGCACGGGTCTCTGGACTGCACGCCTTTGAGACTGAAATGTGGGACTAAATGGGCTGGGCAGGCGGGGGAGACCTTCCTCTCCGTTTTGGGGGGAGTGGTTCGGCTGTCCCTTTTCAAAGTGGATTGCGTGTCCTGTCCAGCCTGTTGGACCCAGGAGGGTGTCAAACTTCTGCTTCTGGCTGGACCCTCTTGCTGGGTGACCTTCGATGAGTCACTTTGCCTCGCTGCAGCCCGTGGGGCCAGACTCTCAGAAGAACTCAGGCCGTATTTCCCAGAGAACTTGGCTTCCATCCAGGCGTCTTGAAAACCAGGCTCAACCTCTTTTGAAAAGATCTGCTGGAGCTCACACAGCTATGGGTTTGATGCCGAAATTACAGGGGTGACAATCTCTGAGCTGTGCGGTGCAGGAAGTCAGACTAGATTATCGTAATTGTCTCTTCTGGCCTGAAAATCTGTTACTCTAAAGAAATGCTTGGCTTTTCCAAAGAGATCACATCCAGCAGCTTCCCGAGTACGCAATAAGTGTGGTGGGGCAGAAATGCTCTGTTCTCAGTCGGAGCTGCTGGGGACTAGACACTTTTACCGGCCGGCCCTTTCAATCAGGTGCCAAGCGAGGGCTGAGCTCTTGAATTCACTCAAGTTGCAGCTGAGGAGCTGGCTTGAGAATTCTGGTCCTAGCTACCCTGGCTGTCAAATGGAACGAGTCTGACTCTTCCACCCCTCAGTAAAGTACCTCCAGATCTATGGGTGAAAATGGCAGATAACACCAATTAAGTAAGACGCTTGTGAATCAAACCATAGCGACACAGAGGTGAACAGAACGACTCCTTCGTTTCCTCATGCTGCCTTGTCAAAGATACCGCACTGGGCTATGTAGTTTGCAGGAAAAGTCACAAGCCGCCATGCATGGAAGGGGTGAATGTTTCAGGGGATCTGAACAGCCACTGCAGGGCAGCACTTCTGGGTTCTATTTGCAACCCTGCCACTGATTTGCTCAGGGACACTGGGCATGTCACATCGCTCCTGTGCCTCAGTAAGGGGTAAAGAACTTGCCCCATCCGGGGTTTGTGGGGCTGAAATTCAATGTCTGCAGGGTGTGCTGTGACTCTGGGATGTTACTCAAGAGCAAAATATCATTATGAAGTCTCACAGTTTCCAAGTGAATCTATGTCTGTCCCAAAGTAGCTGACCCCTGTGGGTAGTCTGAGCCCAGCATGCACGGACCAAAGCACATGAGCCCAGTTCAGTTAATTCACCAGGGCTGGGCAACACATGGGCCTATAAAAGGCTGCTAGTGGGCAGCTGGGGAAGAAAGACTGAGACAGGCTATGCCTGGGGCAGTAAAAGCCACAAGGGAGCAGAACTTGCCCCTGGGAAAAGGGATTCAGGGCAGCTGTCCTGCAGAGGCGACTTCAGGAGGGGAGCAGAGCCTACGAAGGTGGGAAGGCTGCCAGGAGAAGGAGTGCCAGAGACTCTGGGCAGGGTGGCCCAGAACCATGGGGCCAGCCGGCCCAGGACTGAGTTAAACTATTTTCTGTTTGATTGATAGTCTTTGTTGAAAGATATCAACCTCTGTGGGAAAACTGGGTATAGCAGGGCACACCTTGGAGCCAGAGAGAAGCACGGCATTGTGATGTGTGGTATCAGGATTTTGGGTTGGTGACAATGTCCCTTCAAGGCACTGGTGCACATTGGAAACCAAAACCTAGTTATGCGGAATATGGCTCTTTGCTCGTGTGGATATTAGGATTCAAACATGACCCAAAATCTTCTCATTTTAAAGGTCTAGGAATTTTGCCACTGACTTCAATGAAAGCAGAAGCAGGTTCTAAGATGTCAGAGCTACACTAGACCCAGCAGTTTGGCTTAAGGTACACAACTCCACCTATGTAAAATACGTACCTGGAGTCGGCTTACCTTAAGCCAAGCTTGGCAGCATCCCCACTGCAGGAGGCCAACAGGAACAAATGCTCCCATCAGCTTCCCTTACTCCTTGCAAAAGGAGGAGTACTGAACACTGGCAGGAGCACCCTCTGAGTTCAATTTAGAAAGTCTTAACTAGACTCGCTAAATCAAACTCCGGAAGATCAATCTCAGCAGTGGCAATCTTCTGTGTAGTGAAGACAAGCCCTTTTAAGGCTCCTTATCACCTCTGATTGGAATTAGCTCTGCTTTCTTCCTTCAACTTCTCTCTGCCCTTTGGAAAGGAAACTGCACTAACAAATCAGATTCTTTAGGAATGTATTTCAAGTTTGGGATTTTTTCTTTGTAAATGCTGGTGCAAAATTCACCAGTTTTAGAGGGACAGCAAGAAAGGGGGTATGGTGGGGAAGTATATATAATCCCTTTAATATTTTAAAATTTAATTATTTCCAAATTAGGTTAGGGAGACTGTCAAGAATACAGCATCTAAAGTATGGCGCCCAGAGGCAGCGTTGGAAAATGAGACGAGAAATTAATAATAAAAAAAAGCTATTGCTTCCAGGCAGCAGACTGGAACGCTGACATTCCATTACTCCGTCTGTCTGCTGAATTCATTTAGCATCTGTGGCCTAAATAGCCTAGTTTAAAGAGGCATGCTCCAGCGTTGGTGGTGGGTTGGGGGTTTTTTGCAAGGGAATTTCTCTTTGGAAGAAGCAAACTGTATCGAAAAGGGAGAGGAGATTTGCACATCATGCAAGTGGAGCATTGCTAATCTGTCATTATTTGTAGCTTAGTGCTTTTCGTAAAGCTTTACAGAGTGTGGTCTGGATCTTGCAATTGGACCATGGTGAGCAGACTTCTCCTGCCAATGGGGCAGTACACAGGCGCCAGGGTTCGCATATGCACATCCAGATATGGGATTGGACCTAAATCGGTAGAGGAATGACAGCAGCCAGCAGGGATGTGCAGCCCCTTCAGGAGTTTGGGGGCGGAGAAGAAAGCGAGGATATGACAGCTGGTTAACAGCTCTTGAAAATGCTCCATAAAAGTTTGGGACAGGAAGTGAATCAGAGTCCTGTCTCTCATTGTAAAGGCAGTTTGAAAGGGTAATCAGACCCAAGGATCTGACGCCTGTAGTCTTGAGTGTTCCAAAGCTCAAAGGTGGTCAAGCTGCTCTGTCTAACATCTCACTCAAAACCACCGCACTCTCTGCCTTCAGCCCAGGGTAGCGGATTAATGCTGACTCAGTGGGAAGAGCGCACCTCCCCAAAACACCATCCCCAGAGCACGATCTTATCCAGGAAGAGTCTGGCAACACCTTTTCCCCCTGGGGAGCTACCCTCTAAATACCGACCCCAACTTCCCTGCTTGTCATGTGCAACCAATATCAAAAGCCAGAAGCTGCCTAAGTGCAGCATTAGAACGCTCTCCTAAGCATGTAGTAGAGGCTAGATAGATGGCTTCACAGCTGTCTGGAAGGGAAAGAAGAGAGTGATTCTCTACTTTGCTGCCAAGAGACTTACAAGTGTTTCACTTCTGGGCATTTTCTGAAACATCTGGATACCAGGAGGATAAAAGGTCCCAATGTAACCTCCCACTAAGATCAATTGCTTAAAGCTTTCTATGTACTTCTAGTCTGGCTTTGTTTTCCTTCTCAGGATTTACAAACAAGACCCTGAATATCCCGTAATACAGCGTCATGTTCTAGTTATTTTATCTCAGTGTTCCTTTTCCATGGAAAGAGTCTAAAGTTCCGTGCTCCCTGATTTATCATCTTGAAGGCCTTTGGGCAAATCCCAGAGAAAGGAAACTCATGAATTTTTAAGGGGAGGTATATATAAATTCTTAAATTAGCCCCTCCTCCTCCTTATTACACTTTGCTCTCAATATGGATTTGTTCAAAAGTTGTTGATCAGTGAATAGGAGATTTTGGATGTCCTGATAAAACTTCAAATGGACTTACTAATGTCATCTACCTGGAGAATGCACCCTGGGCTTTCCAAACATGTACGATCTTATCCAGGAAGAGTTTGTGTAGGGCGTGTGTAGGGCTTAACTGCAGGGCTTAACTTGAAATAAGCTACGCAAATTGAGCTACGTCAATGGCATATCTTATTTCGAAATAGCTTATTTTGAATTAGAGAGCGTCAACACAGCATTTATTCTGAAGTTGAGCACTCTTCCTCCGACTTCCCTTATTCCTCGTACAATGAGGGTTACAAGAGTCAAAATAAGTCCTCCAACTTGACAGTATTTTGACGCTATGTCGAAATAACTGCCCACTGTGTAGACGCAGACTAAGTTATCTTGAAATAGTGTTGCAGTGTAGACATACCCTCTGAGCCTTCAGCAAACTCCCCTGAGCCCTCAACTCTCAGTGGCCTGCCATCTTGATCCTGATCAAGCCCATATTTTCAACGCTAGCTATTTATTTTAGGTATTTGCAATATGCCCATCACTACTATCCCATATAGAGCCTCTGTAATGATAGCCTAGGGTTCCCTGAGTCACATAATTCCTTCAGGATATCAGTTTCTGGGAGGGGTGGGATTGTCAGTTTTTTTGTTTTGAAGTATGTTTCTAGTATTCCTCATTGAGAAGAGTAATGTGAAAACATGACCCTTGTACTCTCGATATGTTGTGTTTGCCTAAGTCTGTGAAGCACCTGAAACAATAATTCTGGGGGGAGGCATTCATTTCAATGGGGGTGTTAACACCAAGGCCTACTCTTCTGGAAGATCTTGCCAACCTCACGAAGCAGAGAAGTTAGTGGGAGAGAAGTGCAGCTAAGGCATCTACTTGAGCAGCTATCCTGCTGCTGTTTCTCTGGGAGGGAGGAACCCATTGCTACTCAAAGGTACGTCTACAGTGCGAGATAAGGTTGAATTAAGCAATGCAACTTCAGCTACATAAATCGTGTAGCTGAATTCGAAGTACCTTAACTCGGCTTTTGGTGCTGTCCACACTGTAAGAAGTCAAAGGGGGAACACTCTCCCTTCGACTTCCCTTACTCCTCGTGGAAGCAGGACTATCGGCATTGACCTGAGCGCCCCTCTCAGTTCGAATTAGCGCATCTCCACTACACCTGCTAATTGGAGACCTGGAAGATCGACAGTGTCAGCTTCGATCTTCTCTGTAGTGGAGATGTACCCAAAGTGAGAGGTAAAGATGCAGCATGAGACTCTCAAAGCACTATGGAAGGATGAAACATACAATTATCACCCTCGTTTTCAAAGGGAGGCATGTTGAGGCACAGAGAGGTGAAGTGTCTATCCAAGGGCTCACAGCCAATGAGAGACCACAGCTAGCACCCAGCAGTCCTGACCCCCAGTCACATGCACATTCCTCTAATAGCTGAGTTGTTTTCACTGACTGAGGTGGAGATCCATGTAACCACCCACTCACTGGTCACCAGTCCTCCAAACCTCAGCACAGAACTATGCCCCATCTCAGGCAAACATCCCACTGCTCAGGTCCATGGAGAGCTGAGTCTAGCATGAGGCAAAGGATAAAACTGGGAACACAACAGCACATTGGGCAGAAGCAGCATGGTCTGAATAGATCCCTCACCCAGGTCACAAATTATTATCTCCCTCTGTCACCCATTCCCAGAGTGAGGCTCACTTTTAATCACTCTTATTCTTCCCACAACTTATGATACCGTTGAAGAATCATGTGATTGAGTTAAGGACGTGGCTTGCTCAGCTTTAATGACCTTCCTATTAATCTGTGACCAATTAGGAAATGTGAGTGTTTACCATGACCAATGTAGAGACATTTTTCAGCTCTGCTGATGACATGCAAAGCCCCCTGGTCATGTTACAATGGGCTGGGTTTTTTAGTACCCTCTTAGAATGGAAAGGAGATGCCCCATCCTGTGAAATAAAAGAAATGCAGTTGTTTGAGCTGCCACCCCTCTTTCTGGGTGTTAGAGTCCACACCCAAATATCTACACAGCTATTTTTAGCTCCATCATATGAGCCCTACAAGTCCAAATCTGTAAACCCAAGCTCTGAAACTCATTGCCAGGGATTCTGCTTGTCATGTAGACGTACGTTGAGTGTGCTGAACATCTTCCGCTAAATGTCACAGTAGGAGCAGATGGATGCGGTACCATTTGGAAACTTGGTCCCCGCTGAAAATAGAACTGGGTGAATAATGGATTTTTCAGGCTGCTAGAAATTCCGAAAAGCCAACAAAAATCATTTTAGATTGAACAAAACATTTAGATGGTGCTCGTTTTTAACACTCCATTTTGAATCCACAGACATTTCCAAGCAAAAAACACCCCTTATTTCCAAACCAAAAATTGAAAAATGTCCTTTTTTAAAAAACTATGTTTTTGCTTTTTTCAACACACACAGTTTGGGGGAACTGACCCGTATTCATGGACTGTGTCAGTGTCATTGAATCTGCATTTTTGTGTCAAAACAAAAATCCGCCACAAATGTCACCCACCTCGGCTTGAAAAGCTGGCCCTGTGAACTTTTGATAATTGGCCTTCCCCTCGCCACAGGGACACCTCAAAACCTTGGATCCAGTGTTCCCCCAGGAGATACTTTCTCGCCTAACCAGAAGTTCTGAGTTGGATGCACATCTGAGTTGGATGCACTGATAGGCTATTACAAGGGTCCCTTCTGCCCTTCATATCTGTGGAACTTTGAGGAGTTTATCCAGTGTTCTCGGCTCCGATCCATTTTACGCCCCCTACATTGCAGTGGGACTACCATCCTGGCCAAGCAGGGTAATCCTTAATGTGGAGCTCCCTCAAACACTGGTGTTTGTTCCATGGGGCTTCCGCAACCCCTTTTTCTACTGCGGGTGTTCTAGTTTCAATCTGTGTGTGTTCCCCCTCACCACCACATACCACCGAGGCACAGGACCCAGTAGAGTTCAGGAAAGATAAGACACTTGTATGGATGACAGTGAGAACAGACTCAGATATATTAGACGGGTTGAAAACTTTCAAAATAAGCAATGTCAACCTCATGCTTTAGGACCTAAGAAAGCCCCTTTTGTCTGGGGATTAGGGACAAACTCTAAGATTGTTCCCTAATTGCTCCTTATCAAATCACAGAAATTATTATCGGTTCACTTCCCATGGAAGCATGTGATACTGAGCACTGTCCAAGACAGGACACTCAAGCTATGTCTAGACTGCTGCTTTTTTTCAGCAAAAGGTACACAAATTGCGTACCTTTTACCGATAGTTTTGTCGGAAGAGGCTTTTCTGAAATTTGGCCTGTCTACACTGGGCAAAATTTCAGAAAAGCCTCCTCTTTTGGAAGAGCCCTTGGAATGAAGAAGACAGGGTTTCTGAAAGAGCATGCCTGCTCTTCCGCAAAAAAATGTTGCAAGAACAGACGCATTCCCTGGCTGTGGGAGAGTTTTTCCGGGATACTTCTGGTATCCTGGGAAAAGTCCATAGTCTAGACATAGTCTCAAGTAGCGATCCTCTGTCCTTTTACATGGATCCTACCACTATACTGAACCCAGTAGCAATCTAGAACTTTACCTGGCTGGGCATGGGCTAGAACTTGGATCTTGCTGCTTTAAAAGCATGGATCTCTATCACTTGAGCAAAAGGAGAATCTTTTACCTTATAGCAACCCACAGTTGAGTCCATCCAAGGGGGTGGGGGACGGGGAGAAAGTCACATATACATTAAGCAGCTCATTACAATTTTTTATACAGAACTTTTTTTTCCTCCAAACCTTTTCACTGTTTTCTAACTAGATAACTATGATAGAGCAAGTTATTCATGCTTCAGATTGCTAATGTCTTTCTCATCCTATGTAAAGAATGAACATGGGTCCTTGGGGTAAATAATAAATGGACGTGTGAAATTTCTTCAAGAAAGCGAGTTAATATAATAACTTGAAAATATGAGTCATAGTAACGTATATTCCATCTTTTTTACACTGACTATAGGGGGAAATATTCTAAAAATCAGTTGTCGTTTTTTTCACTTGTTTTAAAAAGACTTTTAATGGGATTGCAATTTAACTTTTAAAAGGATGCTAATGGGAATCATTTGCTGCTGGGAACATCTGTGCTGTTAAACAACATATTTTACTGTTTTCAGAAGAAAAGCACCTTGCTTACACTGAAGGAGCCAAACGAGCTCTCATATTTGTACTGCTCAAAAATCCTCAGTGCTTTACCATTCTTGGAAATAGGTTGCTTTGCAGAACTGTAAAATTCACTACATTAGGGGGTGTAATTTCTCTCTCGTTGATCTGAACTGACAGTTTCCTACAGCTGACCTTTCCTGCAACTTATCTGACAAATCTCTTACCACACAAGCTATTGCACCGAAGGTATGAGGGCAGTCCTTACTCACACCAGGTTCACAAGCTCAGATCCTTCGACATAGCAAAAAGATTCTGGGGGAGATGGATCAACAGATAGTGGTGGCTTTGAACTTGGTTAAAGCATACTTCTCTGGAAACAGAAACGGAATTTGAAAAGTCAATTTAATAAAGATTGGTTCTGGTGCATGCAGAGAATGGCACTTGTTCTAGCTGATAGTCTTTGGATACGTCTACACTAGGAAATTATTTCAAAGTAACTTATTTCGAAATAATAACTCCCGAAACAACTATTTCAAAATAGCATGTCCGTGCTAGAGAAAAGCCTCAAAATTAGTCCAAGGCAGGCTCCATTAATGTGGACGTGCTACCTTAACTTAGGCTATGTCTAGACTGCAAGCCTCTTTCGAAAGAGGCTTTTTCAAAAGATACTTTCATAAAAGCCTCTTTCAAAAAAGAGCATCTAGACTACAATCAGTACTTTTGAAAAAGCAAGCCACTTTTTCAAAAGAGAGCACCCAGGCAATCTGGATGCTCTCTTTTGAAAAAGCACAGTTTGCATTGCATAGCGCCTTTTTTCGAAAGAGCACTTTCAAAAAAAGGCATTATTCCTCATAAAATGAGGTTTTCCACGGTCGAAAAAACTGCCGTGTTCTTTCAATTTACTTTCGAAAGAACACGGCAGCAGTCTAGATGCAGGGGAAGTTTTTTCCAAAAAAGTGGCCTTTTTTCGAAAAAAACCCTGTAGTCTAGACACACTCTTAGAGCCCCAGGAAGCACAGGGGAGTAATTACTTTGAATGACTCTGGGGAGTCATTATTTTGAAATAGCAGCACTGGAGTGTCCACACTACCGCTATTTCGAAATAACTATTTTAAAATAAAAGTTATTCCTTGTGGAGAGCAGGAGTTATTATTTCAAAATAACCAGCCAGCCCCTTATTTTCAAATAACAGGCTTGAGAGTGTGGACACTCTGCTTGTTATTTCAAACTAAGGAGGATTATTTTGAAATAACTCCCTACTGTAGATCAGGGCTTTAGGAATTCTTCCAAGAAAAGTCTTCCATTTTCTGTAAGCAAAAAAAAAAAAAAAAAATCAACATATTTTCTTTTATGGATAAATGCACTCAAATGTGACATCTATACACACACACAGGAGGTTGCTAGAGAAGGATAGTATATAATCAGATATGACCCCAAACTGCAAATCTTTGAAAGCGTGCCCACCACTTCCACTAGCCCTTGAGTAACTAGCCTCTCCTTTTGTATGTCTCTCTGTCTCATTGTTAATCTCTTCCCATATCACCATGTGAAATGTCAAAAGCCTGATGTTTTTGAATGATGATTAAAAAGAGATCAAAACAAATCAAGATTCTCAGCAATAGTCACTTACCCAGTGAATGGAAATGACTTCTCTCCAGGTTACTAGTGCGCCTTGGAGAACTCTTCTGGCTGTAAGAGCATCTCCTCTTGCATCCTTGAGGTGACAGGACCACTTGACTTTGCTTCACTGAGAGCTCTAAGGAGACAGTCAGAATCTGAACACACCTTAAAGCACCAGAGAAATATTTCCCCACTCTCATCTTCACTACAGAGAATGGAAAGGTGGTGCCTTGGGGTTAAGACATCTCATCACCTTGCTAGCTACTGGGATGAAGATCCTGCTGGTTTCCAGTGGATTTCAGCTGGCTGATTCTCCAGACTATTTTCATCCACCTACACTCAAAACTGGCATAGATTTCCATGAAACCTCTCTGGAAAAGCAATGGTGGCACCTCGCCCTAACAGTTTATTCACAGTGTTATTCCTTTTATTTCACAATGTTTTAACTCCTATCTCGAGTCTCTGTTTTATTCCTTTGTTTGTCTCCGATGCTACAGAGGAACAACGCCTTTTCCTTCCTTATTAACACCATGTATGTATGTGGTGTCCACTTTCCCACACATCCATTAGTCCTATATACACATACACACACACATGCACAAACTAAACTAGCAGTTTCTCTGCACACATCAGATCATCTTATGGGTTGGAGTCCAATTCTTTGAGGTTTTGAGTGTCCTCAACTCCCAGTGAATTTGGTGGGAGTTTAGAACACTAGGTACTTTGCAAAGTTGCACCCTTGGGTTGTTTTTATGGCACTTTCTTTGTATTTCCCTCTAATTTTCATGACGAGCCCCTTTACAGTGCTATGTAGGTAATATGACCTAAGGATTTCAACATCAGGGAACAACAGATTCTCAGCTGGTGTAAATCAGCCTGGCTCCTTTAAAGTCTGCACAGCTATACCAGTTTATACCAGCTAAAGATCTGGCCCAGCATTGGGCAAGTCTTTGATTCTCCTAGAACTTCAGGCTTACATCCCAGCAAGAACAAGTTGAGGGATGTCTATACTATAATTTTTTTAACCACAAGCTAATTGATTGCCAATTAACTCAAGATAAACAACACATTTGTAACAGCGATGGTGGATGCTTCTCAAAGGGTTGCTACCCCTCTTTTTTACCCTAGGGCAATCAAAAAGTCTAGTGTAGACAAACTGTTGTGCTTTCAAATGGAATTCTGCGCTGTTTGGCTCTCTTTCGGATGATACCTCAACAACTGAGCTTCTGTGTGAGCGTCTACCATGCCATGGAACTGACTTTGACAATGAGTGTATCCCCACGCCTATCATAGGGAGTGATTGCAGGTCAAGTAGATATAACTCAGCTATGCTTGATCTAGCAATCCCAGGTGTCAGAGCAGTGAAACTACTGCACCATAGCATCAGCACAAACTAGCTGCCGAAGTAATTTCCATGGTTCTG
Organism: Pelodiscus sinensis; assembly: GCF_049634645.1. NCBI lineage: Eukaryota > Metazoa > Chordata > Testudines > Trionychidae > Pelodiscus > Pelodiscus sinensis. Next base: position 19,305,327 of record NC_134733.1, on the reverse strand, counting down.
GGCAGGCATGTGCAGCCAAGGTGCCATGGTTTCCCAGCTATTGGTACTCGAGTTGGCTGCCATGGTGTTGTATGCCAGGTGTTTCCAAGAACCCCACCTGAGACGTGCCTCCATTTCAGCAGTGTCTGTGCATATATATGTGTGATAGGAGAGCGCCACTACCATGAGCTGCTCTTTGCAACGAGGGTCTTGTAAAGCCGTGGGAGTGAAGGGTGACTAGACGGGAACATCAGAGAAGGAGGTTTATAATTAACATACTTCTTCCACTGGTCCTTTTCTGCTCATTCCTTTAGCTAAAGAAATTGATCCAGAGTCAATTAAAAGGTGCACTAGAAAATGAAGACTGCAGGTATGCCACTTCATGTTGTTCACTTCCAGCTCTGCCTTGGCTGCTGCTACGGCAGTGTATGCAGTACCCTTCCCTGTCTGGTCCGCGGCTTGTTATTTATGCTCCCAGCGGGCTTATCTTCTTGTTTACATGCCAACAGAATTGGAAATAGGTACCTGGCTTGCATCAGAGCAGGCATAGCGCTGCATGGGAGTGTAACTGTGGGGGACCAGCATTGTGGAATTCCTCCTCGCTTCTTCCATCAGGCTGCTGTCCAGCCCATGTTTTTGTTGTTGTTACTTGCATATGCCCACTTCCACTTGGCTGCTCTTTCTGTTCTGCTCAGGATGCTGCTTGGCCCTGCCTAAAAGGTCTTCAGGCCTTGGGAGAATTCCCGGAGTGTTGGTTAAAGTGCATTTGTGCTGCACGTGCAGAAGACACATGTTAGAGCGTTAATATTTCTCCCACCTGGAATCAGAACAGTGTCACTATGAGTCCCCGAGACACCTTCTGGCAGGGCTGCTCTCCTTGCACAGGGAAGGCTTTGTGTTGTTGGAACAGGGTTTGATTTGTAACCCTGCTGTCATCATAGATAACCGCCATCCTAGGCCCCCAGTGACTCGACTGCCGTGTGTTTAATTGTAAGCAAGAAAGCTTAGAGGCAAACTTCTAAGCAGATCTAGAACCTGATTTAATCCCTGGTTTCTCTGCTTTCAGTCCCCCGTAATCAGGCAGTCAGGGCCCATCCCTGCAGAAAGAAACTGCAGCTAACTTTGAAGAAAATTCGTTCCCAACTGCAAAAGCCTTTTAGTCCATTCTGGTTGAATGAAGCTTTTGCAGAATGCATCTTTCTGGGGCATCACAAACATCACGGGTAACAACCAGGCCTGAGGTGTCACTTTCTGGGACCTCTTCAGGAAGGAACAAGAGGAGATACATGTTTAAAAGTTATTTAAAATGTGCCACTTTGTCAAATGCCCCTCTGTTCCCTGGTTGGTGGGACTGTTCAGCCCCTACATCGATGTAATTGCAGTGTCATGACGACTCTGCTACTGTTCTTACCATCTGCAAAGCAAACGGAGTCAATGAAACCTGAATTTTTAAAAGCAAAATTTTGTTTTAAAACAGCATTCAGACCTTTCAAATATATGACGGGGGAGGGGCCAGGGGAAGGAGGAGGAAGAGTATGGCCCAATCCCACCCACTTATTAAACCCTTTGAAGAGCATCTTTAATTCAACGGCATGTTTGCCACTCACCTTTAAGGAGCTCTGTTAAATGCTCTGTCTTTAAAAGATTTCCTTTAGGTACAGGAAGAGACTTAGCTCATTTTCCTGAAAGGAGGAAGGGACCCCAAGGTCATCTCCTAACTGGGTAATTGCTTGTGGCTCGTCAGGCCTCACAGGTAATTGACTTCAATTAAGTTCCCTTACAGGTGATTATGAAGCTGAGGGCTGGAAGCAGCAGCCTCTCCTGGAAAGCAAAAGCTAACTCTGGAGGAGGGGGGGTCCGGCACATGACCAGGAATAACGTAGGGTTGCCAGGTGTCCGGTTTTGAACCGGACAGTCTGGTATTTGAGGGATCTGTCTGGGAAACAAATGGAGAAAATACTGGACGTATAAAATGTCCAGTATTTTCTAATTAGGTAAATTTATTATTATACCAGCCAAGCAATACGCCACTACGTGAGGGGGGCGGGGCCAGGGCGGGAGGGAATCCCCAGGGCTGGACTCACTCGTGGTTTGCTGGGACCTTGTGCGGGATGGGCAGCACCCTGGGATCTGTGTGCGCTCAGGTCAGTCCCACTCCCCGCCAGCCAATTCTCTCCCCCTCTCCCTGCCAGACAGCCCCGCTCCCCCAGACCTCTTCCATGCCAGCCCTGCTTCCCGCTGGCCAGTGCCCCTGCCCCATCTCCCCCAGCCAGCTCTGCTGCTCCCAATCTCCCCCCCAGCCCTGCTTCCCACCAGCAGGTCCCTCCTCCTCCCCCCGATCTCCCCTGGCCAGCCCCGCTGCCCCTACCTCCTCCTCCCCACCCAGCCCTGCTTCCCGCCAGCCGGTCCCTCCTCCTCCCCCCGATCTCCCCCGGCCAGCCCCGCTGCCCCTACCTCCTCCCCCACCAGCCCTGCTTCCCACTGGCCGGTTCCCCCACCCCACCTCCTCCCAGCCCCTACCTCCTCCCAGCCAGCCCCACTCCCCTCCCAGCCGGTCCCCCACCCCATCTGAGATCAAGTGTGTCTGGTATTTTTTTTTAAGCCACCTGGTAACCCTAGGAATAAGGCACAGAGGGGACGATCATTTCTCAGCATTAGAGACTCATGTACAGCAGGCCGGGTCAGGGGTTAACATGATGGTTGCAGAAGACCCATGAGAGCAGCCTGTATGAGATGCCTTGCTTGCCTGTAAGCATTCGGTAACCACAGGACGTTGGCTGCCCGAGGTGACTGCAGTGTATTGCCCAACCCAAGCATAGTGTGAAAACCAAAGGCCCGACTCTCCTCTTGCACCAGACGTACAGCTCTGTAACTCTGCTGACTTCCGCAGAGCTGCTCCGGGGTCATGCCATGTGACAGAGAGGAGACTCAGCCCCAGAGCTGGGTTTGGTTGCACCGCCCACTGTCCTCCTTTCCAACCCACAGCTCTGCTGCCCCGCAACTCCTCCACAGCAATGCAGGAAGGCCTGGAGACCTGCACTGAAGGATCCCAACAGCAAAAATCATAAATGTGAGACAGAACCAAACAGAGGAAGGATCCAAGCTTCGAACTTACCTTCCCCCAGGGGCTGTTTTACCTTCTTGATTTCTCACGCATCAGCCCCCATGGTCTGATAGGCTGACTCTCTAATTTCGATGTGAGGTAGGGCTCTTGGCTTTAATGTCCAGTGTGTAATGAACATTACCCCTCACTGGCTCTTGCTTAGGTTTGGTGACTTCAGGGCCTGCGTTCCCTACATAGCGGTGCTCTCAGGACACGTCTAACCTATATTCCTCTTTCGAAAGAAGAATGTAGTCTAGACATAGCCTCAGTTGGTTTGCAGAGCAGTTAGATTCCAAGTTTTATTTTATTAGGGTGGAATTTTCAAAGGGGCCCATCTATGGGACCTGCAAAGGCAATGGAATAGGACTTGTGCTTCTAAGTGGCACACAAGTCCCATTGACTTTCTATTTCCTTTTTAAATCTACCCCCGAGTCTCCATTTCTTGGACCCTTGCAGTGGGCTTTATAATGCAGATCTAGAACCCCGCAAATCCAAAGATATCTGCTTTATATCCGGACGTTCCCGCATCCGCGGATGTGGATGCAGACATCCACGGCTCCTTTTTTGCGAATGCGGCTACAAATTTTGTAACCACGCAGGGTTCTATGTGTAGCCCCTCCTGTTCATAGGGGAAGCCTTGTGAGTTTTCACACAACTCTGGGAGACTGGGCCTTAGGCTCCTTTGTGTGCTCTGCGTTGTGTGTCTGGGTGCGTGAACCTCAGAGCAGACCCACTCAGACAAACCACCAGGAACAGGATTTATTCTGTAAAGAACATAGAAAAGAATCTCAGTCCAGCAGCCTCCTTAATGCTTGCAGCCTACAGTCTCCATGCTGAGACCCTGCTGGGGGGCAGAGGAGATCCTGGCAGGAACCAGGAAGTTCTCCCAACATGCTTGTTTGTAGTACACAACTTGAAGTTCCAAGGGTTGCTCCTGATGCACCCTGGACCTTGGGCTACATTTGCATATAGCTGGGTTAGGATAATGTTTGTGTCCCTGCCAGAGGGTGTCAATCAATTCATTTTAGACACTAAAAACATCCAGACAGCCCTGAAAACAGTGTCCAGCAATGAGAACCACCCAGGGCTCGATGATCCCTGCTACCAAGTATTGGTATTACACCAAGTAATGGTATTACACCAAGTATTGGTATTCACTTACAGAATCACAGAATCATAGAGCTGGAAGAGACCTCAGGAGGTCATCCAGTCCAGCCCCCTGCCCAAGACAGGACCAATCCCAACTAAATCAACCCAGCCAGGGATTTGTCAAGCAGGGACTTAAAAAAAAATTCTCTCTCCAGCAAGAATTACTGGGTGAAATTCTCTGAGCTAATATATGCAGACGGTCAAACTCGACAATCACAATTGTCTGTCTGCGCTCAACACCTATGACTCCATCCGACGCGTCTGAGCTTGTATAGCTGCTGCAGTTCCATGCTCTTGCCTTATATAAGACGATGTGCATTTGGAGAAACCACTTTAAAGCACAACATGTAAACTGACACAGTTTGGAAGGATCAGAAAGCTTCACAGCTGTACATTTAATGGATTCGAGTGTTCCTCTGTCCTCGTCAATTATAAACTCCACTGAACCACAGGTGGTAGGAGACACTGGAAAAGGCCCAAATTGTTGTGCAGATGGTCATTAGTGGTGAGCAAGGAAAGAGGAAAAGTGAACACATTTTTCCAGACTTCTAAGGAAGGGGAGGGAGATGTGCAAGCTGAGCCCATTAAAGTCAGAGGAATTAAAGCCACTATGCAACTCAGGAAAAACTCATTGCTCTGGCAGTGCAGAAACCCTTAGCCAGACATGGCCTGAAGTAAAAACACAGCTTCAAACGCCTCCTGAACTTTGTTCGTTTCCAGTTCTGGGTCTGATTTTTGTGGTCACTGCTGAGCTCTATTCCAAGCTGACCAAAAGGCTCAGATCCAAAACACCGCAAGATATGGGGATGTTTGGGTCCAAGTTTTCTCTCTCCATTCCCCAGGTCTGGTTCGGATTGGGCTGTGGGAGTGCTCCACAAGATTCCCCCTTTCTTGGGTCACGTCAAAATAGACTTAGACAAGAGAGGAGAGCTGCAACAGAGTACTAAACGTTGAACAACTTGGCACTTTGCTGCACTAGACGGTGGAGGGACAACCACAGATTACCAGAATGATCTCAGAAGTCTTCCTCATTTGTGATTCCTTAGTAAGCACCTAAGCATAACTGTGCCTCTCTGAGTGTGGGCCTCCTATGACCAAGTTGCCATAGGAGAGGTCCAGTGATTTCTCGTGCTGGATGTAGAAGAATGATTATTAGGGCAATCATAATACTTCCCTTTTGCGGTCCAATCCTGCAGTTGCACATGCTTAACTTTACCACTTACATCCATGAAGTTATTCCTGGCTTCACTGTAAGGGTGAGCCCTCATCCACAGATAACAAAGCTGGATCTGTAACATTATTGCCATTACACAGATGGGAAAACTGAGGTACCAAGAGCAGAAGGGACTTCCCCAAGATCACAAAGCAGATCAGTGGAACAGCCAGGAATCAAACCAAGTTTTCCCGATTCCCTGACCCGTGTCTCTGACCATACTGCACCTTGTGACATGTTGTGTGCAATGCTGTTGGAGCTGTGTTGGTCCCAGGATATTAGAGAGGCAAGGTGGGGGAGGCGATATCTTTTATTGGATCAGCTTCTGCTGGTAAGAGAGAGAATCTTTCGAGCTTACACAGAGCTCTTCTTCAGGACTGGGGAATGTACCCAGCACACCTCCAGTAGTCACCTGCTACCCCCACACTGGAACTCATACAGGATATCATCAAACAATCCTCATCCTCAAAGGAAACCTGAAAAAATATCTTCAAATGAGGAACATCTTACATTTCTAATTTGGCTAGATACCAGAAATTATGGACTAAATAAAGACCTTGGTCTTATTACAACAACCTATAGCCCCCTCGGACCCCCAGCCTACATTTTTTTCTCCTTTCCAACTATGACCGGAGAGCTTTTAATGGGCCACTTCACCTTGAATGGTCCTTTGAAATATGTGTTAACGACTTATGCTAAGCAGTCTGTTCACCTTCTCTTTCCCGTGACACTGAGTACATTTCCCAGACCTGAAGAAGAGCTCTGTGTAAGCTGGAAAGCTTGTCTCTCTCTCACTGACAGAAACATTGGTCCAATTATCGGTCCAATACGAGATCTTACGTCACCCGCTTTGACACGTTGATCTTTTTACTTTGGGTGCGTCTACATTGCAGGGCTTAACTTGAAATAAGCTGTGCAAATTGAGCTACGTCAATTGCATATCTTATTTTGAAATAGCTTATTTTGAAAGAGGGAGCGTTTACACAGCACTTGTTTGGAAATAGAGCACTCTTCCTCCGACTTCCCTTACTCCGCGTACAATGAGGGTTACAGGAGTCGGAGTAAGAAATCCTCCAGCTTGACAGTATTTTGACACTATATCAAAATAACTGCCCGCTGTGTAGACACGGACTAAGTTATTTCAGAATAGTGCTAGTGATTTTGAAATAGTGTTGCAGTGTAGACATATCCTCTGTGTCCTAACCTGAACCAACATCATCAACATTTTTTAAGGCCCTGATTCAGCAAAGCACTTAAGCAGGTACTCAAGCCCATTCCTTTTCAACAAAGCATTTTTAGTTGGTAGTGTAGCTGCAGAGCAGATCTTCTTCAGATAGATACCTTTAAAAAGTTGGCCCTTAATCATGCATCACTTGCCCTATGCTAACTTCAAGCACCTGCTTTAATGCATTGCAAAACTGGGGCCCACACCTAAATCAATCAATCAGTCAGTCAGTCAGCCTGCTGGTTTGCTTTCAGATGTGAAGTTTCAAGCCAGCTCTTATTTTAGTTCAAGCACTCCCTCTAATCTGCTCTGCAGCTACACTACCAGCTTGCCAGGGTAGCTGTGAATTACCTTTGTGTACTCTCAATTTAGCTCAATTTGAACATCTTTCCTGAAGACATTACGAGTGACAGGTGTGTGATCCATGTAGAAATAATTTCACCAAACAGGTTATAATAGACTTTTAAATTCTTCAGAATATGTTGATATTCTCCCCAGCCCACACACTTCCTCTCTTTAATGTTATTTACATGTTTGTGTAAGTGCTAAAAATGATAAACGCTATTGCACAATAACATACAGTAAATGCTGCAACAGACAACACATTTCTGTGCTGGGAGCGGAAAGAGCTTCCATCCTTTCCCATTGTTTGCATTCCTGGTCTTGGGAAAAGATTTCTTTATATATTTTGCGAGGGGGGGGGCAGTATATTTGGGGTTTTCCTCTTGTTCATCTAGCCCTGCTATTCAACCATTATGCAATTAAGCCTTTCACCCATCAGAGTTTGAGTTTATTAAGGGGAAAGATGACAGCCCGTCTGCTCTGATTGCAAAATGGTCCTGAGATTGCTGGTTTCTTGTCTGGGTTTTTCTGTTTCAGACAGACTGTCTCCCTGCAGAGAGGGCCTACAGGAGTCTGGGAGAGACCAGGAGGTGGTAACAGACTGGCAGCCAGCAATATTAGACATCAATGTTTTCAAACATGAACCAACTGGGTAAGGGGCAGACCTCTTAGACCCTGCAGATGAAGAAACGTCTGTTTTCTTTTTCCGGTGGCTTATAAAGCAGCAAATTATCACTATGGTTAGTGACCCATGCTGCCTTTCAACTTCTGTTTTTCAGTCCCTCTTTCCATGATATAAAATCCGGTGATAGAAGCCTAGAGCTGGTGTGTCTGGACAATGTACAATGGTAGGTATAAATCAATGGGCATCGGCTATGGCACACTTTGTCATGTTACTTGTGTGACTCAGGAAATATTTCAAGCCCTGGCCTGCAACCCTTTCCCACTTGCGTAATCCCATTGACTTTGGTGGGTTTATTCCTGTAAATAAGGACTGCCTCGTATAGTGTCGCCAGTTCTTGCAACTTCATCACAAGGTTTTCATTTGCTGTTTCTCTGAAAGCCCCAGCTCCCGGAGTCATGGGAAGACACAGCAAATCAGCTTTCACATGAAAAGCAAAGGAAATTTCTAGCCCTGATTCTAGTGGGAGAATGCCCAATGAATCCCACTGGGACTGAAGGATGAGTTGGGTGCTGGGCATCAGGGTTTAGGCGGTCGTGCACATGCCAGTGGAAATGCAGGTGCCTGGGGAATTCAGATGCCTACCGGACTGGGCGGTGCCAGCAGCTGAGTGGGGACAGAGAGGGTTGATTTTGCATTTTGAACTCAGGCACCTAAATGGGCAGGCAGGGGAGCAGACAGCCACGCTGGATCCCTGGGCAAGGGAGGGGGCAGCCCAGTGTTTCCAGAAGGGCTGTGACCTCGAGTGAGTAGAAGGGGCAGGGCCAGGGGCAGCCAGTCCCCAGCGCTGCCGGGAATGTGCCACACTGCCCCCCCTCCCTGCCCTCAGAGACTCCATGAGCATGCTGCGTGGTGCTCTGGTGTTGATTTAAAGGGCCAGGACTCTGGCCACTGTTGCCATGGTGTGATGGCGTGTTGGGGTTTTCCCGTCTCCTGCTCCCCTGTAATGGCACGAACAGACTCCACCAGCCAGTAGAATAGAGGGAGCTTATTGCTTCTCCAGGATACAGCACAGCACAGATGTAATCCGGTTACAGGAACTGGGGCTAGGAGGCCTCAGTGCCCCCCTTGACATGGGGGGTGGCTGGGCCCCTAAATCCCAGCACCCTCCCCAGCTCCTTCTCCTCTGCTCCCCAGACAGAAACTAACTAACTCTCTTCCAGCCCTGCCCCCCAGCCAGGGGTGGCATTCCCCCTTCCTTTGTTTCTCTCCCTGGGGGGAAGCTGGTCAGACAGGTTTGGAGCCCCCTTTGCATAATGACTCACCCCTGCCCTGCTGGGCCATGCTACAGCCAGCAGCCAGCAAGGTACCCCTACTACGTCACACATGGCAGTAGAAAAGACAGCAGCCAGGGGCCCAGGCTCTTTAGAATCATTGGGCCCAGGTTTAATTGCCTCCTTTGTCCCCTCCCCCGCCCCTCCATCAGCAGGTCTGGGGGCAGTTAGGCATCTACATCCCCTGGATCCCTGCTCAAAAGCAAGAACAGAAACAGAACCCAAAGTGTGTAATTAAAAGTTAACCTCCTCCCATGATTTCCGGAGGCCTGGCCCATGATTTTTGAGCGCTCAGGGTTGGCAGAAATGGGGCTAAAGGTAAGGCCCTTAAAACTTCATTCACCAGAGTGGAGAAATACACATGGATGCTTCTCACTCGGTGTTACTGCCCCAAAGTACTTTGGAAGGAGATCGATCGGGGAGGCTGTGCCAAGAACAGCTCCCAATGGGGGCTGCTAGAATTTCCTTGGCTGCCTCTAACCAGGGAAAAAGAAACATTTTGTCATTTTCATAGAACACTAGAGCTGAAGGCCAGAAAGTATCATCCAGTCTGGCTTCCTGTACCACAGTCCACACCCAGCAGCCGTACACTGCACCCGACCACTGGGATTAGGCCAAAGTATGACCGCCCACCAAAGACCAAACGGCCGTATCCCACAGGCAGAAAACAGGAGGACCTGAGATGCACCACAGCCTAAAGCACCTACAATGGCAGGAAACTGATTCATCTGAATAGGTTAATTCAAAGATTTGGGCCTTGACCTGCCAGCGGCTCTAGGCAGGACAGATCCCTGATGTGAATAGGTTGTTGCAAGGGTAAAATGTTTTAGAAATCATTTAGGGTGCTAGAAAAATGTTTCCAGGTTCTGTTTCCAGACCCTTTTGCCTATAACCCCTGCTGCTTTATTATCAAAAGTCCAATTGTACAGGCTTCAGTGGGAGAGGAAATTATAACCATGATATTTTTAGAAACTTGTAAAATAACCCAAAATAGTTTATGCATAAGGAATAATATTGTCATTTCGTGGGCCATGGGGTCACGATTTTTCAGCAAAAGCCTTCCATCTTTAGAAAACCAGGAATGGCTCTTTGCAGCTTTGTGATACACTTCCACTTCTCCCCTCAGAGCCACAGTTTAGGGACCTTACATTTGTCACTGGCTTTGGTCTAAATAGTTCCCAACTTTGTCTCGAGGTCAGTGTCGTTTTGTGACTCAGGTTTCACACTTTGTTAGAGACAACAGGCAAAATGCTGTGGCAGGTGGTTTTAAAAAAAATCAGAATAAAGCAGTGACTGTTTGAAACTCCTCCATGTTTTGGACTGTTAGACGTAGTCTGAGCAAAGCTGGATTGGAGGGCAGAGTATTGTTAAGGGGATCAAGCACAATTTATCATGTGGGGCTACAATTTATTACGTAGTTACTGCCATTACCACCACGGGGTATGTGTGTATTTGCTTCCTAGGAGACATACAAACCAAACTAATCTCTAACAACCACACCAAGATCAAAATTCTAATTCCAGATATGAGGTGCCTCTCATGGGCTATCACTGCATCTGAAATATGATACACCTGAGATTAGAATCTGCCCTTAAAGACACAGTTTCTCTTAAGCCTTGCTCGGCTTCAGCTATAATTGCAGTAAAGTGAGTAAGTAGCTGTGCAGATGTTAACCAGATGCAAATATCAAACTACAGTTCAACATGTTTCCTGACAATAATACTACAGTGTTACTATGGTGATAACAGATTCACTAGAGGTTTGATTTAATAAAGCAGGATTGCATGTTAGGATCTGGATAGTTACCATAGTTTTATTCAAACAACTGTGCTTCAACTCTAGTTTTATGATTGGACTGATAATTACCATTGGGCTTAGTTTTTCCTTGAAAATGTTCTATTTTCAAGAGTAAATTTGCTGTCTAAGCAGGGTCTGTTAAATTGGCAAACAGGAATATCTCTGGCATTGCCCTAAAACTGTTAAATTCTGAATTAATGTCATGCTGATTGATATTTAGTAGATTGATTGAGGATTTAGTCTGGAGTAAAGCTTTCCAAGGAAGCGCAGGAGTTGGGTCAAGCAAAGCATGCACAAGGAGGCACTTTATGTTTGGCCTTTAGGTCTATTATTGTGTCAGTTAGCAACAGCTGGGAGCCTTCAGCTCCCAACTTCTGAACAGCCAAGGACCCAAATGTCAAGACTTCGATTTAATTCTTTAGAGCTATCACCTGAGACCTGATAGGGACGAAGTGGGTTTGGAGGTAAATCCAATGAAGGTGAATGTTGTCACTCTGGCTTTACCTCAGCACATTTTGGCCCTGAAATCCCACTTGAGGTTCTGATCATCCTCGTCTTGCCCGTTGTTTAGTCATTTACAGCTGTGCAAAGTGGTTATGGCTGGTGCCAGAAGGGACGTGGCAGCTTTTCACACTCACTTTGCACAGGAGCGAAGGAGGACACAAGGTAAAAGACAGTGACAAATCAAGCCCAGAATGAGCTAAATTCTTCCCTCACCTCTGCCCCAAGCCTGTCAGTGGCAAAACTCTCACTCGCTATAATGGCTCAGGTTTCTCTCCTCACAGGTGTCACTTCCAAAAAATTCGGGATGGGGGGGGGGAGGAAGGAGGCAGCAAGGTTGTCTCCACACAAACAGTGTTAGGTGGGATTATATCCTACAAAGTCTGGAGGGGAGCAAAAAGTGGGGCAGATAGAGCTATGAAAAATATATGGGGTGAAAACTTGGGAGGGGTTTTCCCCCATATCTAATGGCTCCCCCCCACAATCGTGACTTGAGGTAGAATGGAACTAACATTCGGGTCTCTTCTACTGCCTACGAGACAGAGAGGAGCTGCTGGCTCCCATTACCCCGGAATAATAAAAATAATACGACTGATCATTAGCGATGATGACGCTAATCCTCCGGCCCAACGCGTGCGAAGAGCATTGCCTCAGCACTATTCCCAGGCACAACCTCATTGGTATTCCGTACGCTGCCATGTCTGTCACTGCTCTGTGCACTCCAGGCCTGGAATCCTCGGGGAGCCTCGCAGCTGTCAAATTGACTTCCATCATTTCTTCCTGAGCCGAGAGACAAATTACCCAGCCAGCCGTCAGACTAGACACTGCGGTCGAACCTGCAATTTCTAAGCGATTAAAAGAAAAATCCCCATCCCAGCTCAGACAAAAGGTTTGGCCTGTGCAGTTGGGGGTTGGAAAGGAGGGTTTCTCCCTTCCTTTTCTGTTCTTTAGAAGTCTTTATCAGGCTGGAGATCTCTTGAAAAGGCAAGAGGCAGAGAGATATGCAGAGGCCACAGCATGAGTCACAGACAAGTCAGCTCAGCACCTCACCTAGAAAGACCAGACCACTGGGGGCATGCCTACACAGCAAAATAACACTCACAGCTGGCCCGGGGCCAGCTGACTCAGATGCTCACACTTCAGGGCTGTTTCATTTCTCTGTAGACTTCCAGGCTGGGACTGTCTGGGCTGCTCTGCAGTTTGGGAAGTGCAAAATGCCGCGGACCACGAGATTAAGAGCCTAGTGCTTGTCACAGGGAGGGGAAGCTGCCCTCACCAAGGGCCTAGGACTATGAAGTGAATCTGAGGTAACTTTTTCACCAGCTTTGGCTGCATAGGAGGCATTTGGGGAAGTTTGTGCTCGCTAGGGATGTAAAAAGGCGCTTAAAAACCTAACCGTGTAACTGATACAAATCTCCGCAGTTACGTGGTTGCAGCCCCTGCTGGTCCTGCTCCTGGGGAGCCTTTGCTGCAGGCTCTGCACCTGGTTCCCCAGGAGCCTGTGTATAACCTGCAGCTGAGGGGGTGGGGTGGCCGAGCCTGCCTCGGCTGGGGGCTGCTCCACTGGGCCCTGCAGGGCTGGGGCAGTTGGGGAGCTGCTCTAGCTCCTACTGGTTAACTGGAACCAGTAAGCAACTGATGGAGCAACATACCCCATGAGATCTTCAGCATCCCCTGTTAACCTTCGACATCCCTAGTGCTCCCTGCAAAAAAGGCAGCTTGGAATGGAAATAACTTCAAATGGAAGCACTTCTCTTGCCCCTAGAGATGGTGAAGGAACTCCAGCCACGAATGGAGAACTTCATTTGAGGTCTGCAGAGTCAGGGTGGAGATGGTCAAACCCCCCTACCACCTCCAAGCCAATAGCAATACTGCTTCTACGGGTGGCTCCAGCTGGCAAGGGCCTAGCATGAAGACTGGATTCTTCAGAGCAACAGAGTGGTCAGATGAGGAATCAGGCCTGCAAGGACTCAGTCTGAGCTCCACGTTCTGGGCTGCAAGCCACAGACAACAGGCCCTGTAGGCAGTAAGGCTGGAGCCACACAGGGACCGAGGTGTTAAGGAAACTCAGCGTTGCAACACCTCACCTTGGAAAATCACTGGTGTCCCCAAAGGCAGGATTAAATACCGAGGCTTCCCCTAAATGAGAGAGGTAGCAAAGAATGGGATGCACAAAAACAAGCTGTCAAGGTGATTGCCCTGCCTATGCAACGTGGTGGGAGATGCTGATGAGAGAGGTGCCACCTTTCCTAGGGATGCTCAAATTCCCCAGCACCATGTACCTCTGGGCTCCTGGGGCAAAGCCAGCTCAGTGCACTTAGCCTCATGGGAAAGGCATGATGTACCAGACTTACAAGCCACTATTGTCCATATAGGTTCTTTCTCTGTGGAGTGTGTCTGAGGTTAAGATAAGACCTGGAAGGAAAGAGCCAAGGTGAAAGATCGCACATTCAAGTACTGATTTGTTTTTCTGGCCATTTCCCTATTGACTTTCATCATGCTTTCACCTGGAGAGGTAGCTTCCAAAAACAATGCAATATCCTTACTTGGGGGGTTTCCAAGTTCTCTCTGTGCTGTCCTTCTCATCTCTAGTTCCTAAGAGGCTGCTTTTCACAGTTATAGTTAAAGAACATTTTTCTATCTCCCAATGGAGAGATTTCACAATTTGTTACACCTTTCCCTTCCCAATAAAGGGTAGAGTCATTAGCAGGCCAAACTGAGAGTAGGGGAGACCCCAGACAGTAAAAGAACAAGCCCAATATTGCTCAGGAACCAAGAACTCAGCCAGTGTTAGAAGAAACATTCCTTCTTCATTCATTGGTTTGGCTGTTTCTCCCCATGGATACCTGGCTCAAGACTCCAGGATCTGCACAGGCTCCGGTTTGAGTTTCAGGTGACATTTAAGCAGAGTTGTCACATATGCAGAATACACAGTTGCACCCAAAAATGTGGGCACCGCTAGGTCATAATATCCACCTACCCTCCTCTTCCTATCTCTGTTTCATGGCTCTGCTTCCTCCAGAGAGGAACTGGTCACTTAAAAATAAAAAAGCTTGCCAGAGGCAATTTCCACAGGGTTAGTCCTGGTGGGCCCCCAAATCCATGTTTACCTGAGCCTCCACAGGTATCAGAGGATCGCAGCTCTGGTTGGCTGCAAATCGCTGTTCGTGGCCAATGTGAGCAGCAGGAAGTAACATCCCGGACCGTGATGCTTCCCGCCACTTGCATTGGCCACAAACAGCGATTCATGGCCAATCAGAGCAGCAATCCTCCCATACCCAGGGAGGTGCAGATAAATATGGTGGGGGTGGCCCATCCACGACTAACCCTGTGGGCTGTCAGTTTTTTATTGCCCACTCCTGTCTCAGAAAAACACCGAACCTGTGAAAGAGCCACTCACGTGGTAATGAAGCCATTTCCCAGACATTTGCCAGCCCAGGTACATACTGTCGGTTTCTGAATGTCCTCTGTCAGTCGACAGGACCTGAGTTTAAAATGTGTTTTAAAATAATTTCATTGGTGCGTTGCTGAAGATTCTGAAATCACATCTCTAAAAAAACCATCATTCCCCCCTCCCCGACTGCCACTGGGCATGGGGCACCCGTTGAATAGGACTGCATAGGGGCCCATAAATCCCAAAGGCGTCCCTGAATTTACGGTGTCATTGTTCACCTTTAAAACCATACTTAGCCTGGGATCTGTCCACCCGAATGACCTAACTCCTTCCCTGGGTGATCCCACTGCAGTTCTGCTCCAGGTGAAGCAGCAAAAGGAAGCTGCTGCCAGGCCATTTCCCCATGAGGTATTTAAAAAGAGCCATATCTGTTGCTCTTCAGGGCATGCTGCACAACCTGTCTGTTGGAAGGCTGCTTGGAAGCGGCTTGTGACGGCTTCGTCAGCGCTCTGGTCTGGGTATTGTGTTGGCTGGGATTGGCTGCTTGCATGGATTGTGTGCCTGGACTGTCAAGGTGTCCAGAGCTTGGGGCAGGGTCTTTGCATGTAAATCTGGAATGAACGCCCCCGGCATTCAATCCGAAACTGGTGGAACCTGCTCTATTTCACTGTGCACAGCCTTTGGAAGTGGGTTAGGCTTGGAAGCAGGTAAGAAATGTCTCTCAGCTCTGCATCTTCCCTATTCCACTTCTTCCCGTCACTCCTTTCTCTCTGGGTATGTCTACACTACCCCGCTAGTTCGAACTAGGGTGGTAATGTAGGCATACCGCACTTGCAAATGAAGCCCGGGATTTGAATTTCCCGGGCTTCATTTGCATAAGCTGGCCGACGCCATTTTTAAATGCCGGCTTGTTCAAACCCCGTGCTGCGCGGCTACACGCGGCACGGGCTAGATAGTTCGAACTAGCAAGCCATTCCGAACTATCTGTACACCTCATTCCACGAGGCATACAGATAGTTCGGAATGGCTTGCTAGTTCGAACTATCTAGCCCGTGCCGCGTGTAGCCGCGCAGCACGGGGTTCGAACAAGCCGGCATTTAAAAATGGCGCCGGATGGCTTATGCAAATGAAGCCCGGGAAATTCAAATCCCAGGCTTCATTTGCAAGTGCGGTATGCCTACATTACCCCGCTAGTTCGAACTAGCGGGGTAGTGTAGACATACCCTCTGAGACAGCCCTCAAGTCCAGAGCCAGACAGGACACTCAGCATCTCATTCCACATTCCCACTTTGTGCCTTTCTAGCCCTGCGTGAGCCTGGGCCAACAGGGGGGCTTCCAAGTGTTCTGAGATGCAGCTGAGTAAGGGGAAGAGATGAAGGGGTCAGAAAGATGTGTAGATTCCTGAAATGTCTCTGCTTCTTGGGAATTGGGAAATTAGAATTAGTCACAGCACAAACGTTTTTAAAAAAAATAAAAGTCCCCCAAACCAGGCATTCCCAACCCAAAAGATCACTTTTAAAACTTTCCCTTGAATTTGCAGAACAGGCCTGGGTGGTAGGAGCTGGGCATGAGTCATTCTCTTTCTCCAGAACAGGAAAGCCTGTGGAGGGTGGAGACATGTCAGCGCACAATGTGGTACACTTTAAAATATCAGTTGAAATGACGAGGCTGAAGAAGTAGGAGGCTAGCTATTAGTCACTCAGTATTACATAGCAGAAAAGATAAGGACAGAAGATATTACTGGACAGGCATAAGTTACTTGGCCCAACCTTTTTAATATGGGTATCTCACCGTCAGATCTCTCTGTTCGTTCTTCAGAACCCGTCTGTTCTCCTCGCGTTGTGAATGAGACTCGTTATCTTCGCTCACAGCAAGCTGCCACTGGCCAACTGTTCTGAATCTGACTGTAACGAAAGCGGCAGGGCTAGTCCCTTGCACAGAGCATCAGCACCTTCATCTCTGTCCCCCCAAAACTCACCAGGAACCTGTTCCCCATCCTGCCGTGGCCGATCTTAGCAGATTGCTGTGGTCCTGGGATTCTCTGCAGCCCAGTGCAAGTTGGCTGGAAGGCTGAGGAGCCGAGGCAGAATGCCGTAGGTGATGGAGAGCTCATTAGTATGACGCTCATTAGTATGATTGCCAGCAGGAGTGCACCAGCCGTCTGCCGGGCACAGGAAGAGCCTCTGCACTCTCACACTCCATTCTTAGTGTCCTTGCTTTGGCTGGCATGGTGCACAGCCAGCAGACCTGACAAATAAAGGCCCAGAACTCCTCTTGCTGCCACGTTCCATGGGGCCAGGAGCTGCTCAAAGCATAGGTTAGTGCTGCATCCATGCCGACAGCCCTGGGGACTGAAGAAGCCCTCGGTCCCCACACAGGGACAGCGTGTGCGTTGGCTCAGCGAGTTTCCCAAGCACCATAATGAGAAACCTCAATATCAGTGGCACCCAGGACTCAGATCCAAAGTCCAGTGAGACCATCAGGAGTCTTTCCAGTGAGGTCAGATGGCTTTGAATCCCATCTCAAATGAGTGACTGTTTTCTCTTCTCTCGGGCCTTCTTCCATCCAAGGATCTCCAAGCACTCTACAAGCATTAACTATCCTTCAGCATCCACTGGGCATAGGGAGAGTCTAAACCCCTTTTATCAATGGAAACTGGGGCACAGAATAGGTGACTTGTCAAACGTTACAAGAGCTAGTTGGCAACAACACCACAGATCACAGCCAGGAATCCTGTCCCCCAGGCTTGTGTGTCAAATGCTGGCCCATACTATCCCTCAATGGACTGCTGAAAATGATGAACTAACCAAAGAGTTCATTAAAAACCCACACGAGCTAAGCCCCCAGTAGATGTGTAAACATGTGAAGAGTAGACTGAACAAGATGCTGATAAACTAAACACTGGGGCTACGTCTAGACTGGCATGATTTTCCGCAAATGCTTTTAACGGAAAAGTTTTTCCGTTAAAAGCATTTGCGGAAAAGAGCGTCTAGATTGGTATGGACGCTTTTCCGCAAAAGCATTTTTTGCGGAAAAGCGTCCGTGCTAATCTAGACACGGTTTTGCGCAAGAAAGCCCCAATTGCCATTTTCACCATCGGGGCTTTTTTGCGCAAAACTGTTTTTAGCTGTCTACACTGGCCCTCCTGCGCAAAAACATTTCCGGAAAAGGGCTTTTGCCCGAATGGGAACGTCAAAGCATTTGCTCAAGAAGCACTGATTTCGGACAGTAGAATGTCAGTGCTTTTGAGCAAAATCAAGCGGCCAGTGTAGACAGCTGGCAAGTTTTTGCGCAAAAGTGGCTGCTTTTGCAGAAAAACTTGCCAGTCTAGACGCAGCCTGGGAGTACAATCCTGTCATCTTGGGATGTTTCCAAAAGATTCTGCCATGCTCTGGATCATGTACCATCACCCCGAGGGGGCGTGATCTGTTGCTAGCCCCGTAGCCTGATTGTGCATATGGTAGACAGCTCTTAGCAGTTTGTGCTGGCTCAAGCCAGAATCATAGAACACTAGAACTGGAAGGGACCTTGAGAGGTCATCAAGTCCAGTCCTCTGCCCTTTCGGCAGGACCAAGCGCTGTCTAGATCATCCCTGAGAGATGTCTGTCCAACCTGCTCAGCTTCTGCCGTATAAGCGCTGTAGGTAAACATGCGACTCAAGCTGTCCATCTAGTGTCTTCCAAGTGAGTTCACTTGTCATTGCCCCTCCAGCACAGACAAAGCGTCTATCCTCACCACAGCCCTCCTTCAGCAGATTGGCACCTGACCCTGAAAAAGACTTGCATGTACTCCAGGCAGCAAGTCAAGAGGGCTATCTGCTGGAGCAAATTTACCTATGTGACTCTGCCAGGATCAAGACATGAGCTATTAAAGCAACAAAGCTGCATTTGAGTCATAGGAACCCCAAACCTGACAAACTAAGAGATTTCAGAGGCATTTTTTTTGTTTGGGTCCCCCACCCCTAAATCTCTCTCTGTATGGCTGTGAACTAAAGAACTGACTAGAGGTGAAACCAACAGGATGCTACAGACATGTAAAAGGGTCTGGATAGCTCTGCCCACAACCTAAGTTTGACCCACCACCAATATTACTTTGAAGCCCTATGGGAGTTTATAGAGAATGAAATCCACCCTATAGGCCTAGTTAGAACAAAAACCCCATAACAGGGAAAGAATTCTCTTGTGAATTCTATAGGATGCTCTGAAAAGCCTAAGGAAACAATTATTCTATATTGAATTCTACAGACAAAAATTTAAACCGGCGCTAATGAGAGGTCCGTCAATGGCTATTAGCCAGAGGCCATTCCCTCTCAGAAATGCCATAAATAGCACTCCATAGGGCAGGGGTGGGGAAGCCTGGGGGCCAGATGCTGCCCCTGGTTTGCCTGGGTCTGGCCCTGAGGTTCAGCCCCCAACCCAAAAAATGTTCCCCACTCTCTGCCATAGTGGTCCCCATCCTGCCTAGGACATAGCATCACGCCACTCCCAATAGCCACCGTTGTGTGGCTCCTCCAAACAATGGCAGGGCTTTGGCCCTTTATTTATGTAGGGGAGATCAGCCTCCTTAACTGCATATTGCAAATCCAACAGCCACTCCACTGGAGCTAATGGGAGTTCCTTGCCCAAAGCCCCTGCAGGGCTTTGGTTTCACTTGATTTTTAACAAGAGGTGTTTCATCAAATAGCCCCCAACCTTGTCTTCTTTCTGTAATGCTGTATCCCTGCAGGGCATCTGCCAGCCTGGTGCATCAGACTTAGCCAAGCCAAAAAGGAAACCCACGACAGGCCTCCCTCGTTGTTTGTGATGAATTTATCGGCTTGAAAAACTGGTGGAGCTATTTGTTTTGTATTTCACCCACAGCCCAGAAGTATCTCCCACAGGCTTTCAGCTGATCATTTCTGGCCATTTTTCTGTGTGCAAATGGTCCCAAAGATGGCCAGAATTTTTCAAATTTCACTGACAAATTTGGGAAGTAAAAACAAAAAAAATGAATGAACATTGTCTTTCTTTTTTGCACCAGCTCTGAAACTCTCCGCTAGAAACGTCTTGTTTCTGCTCCTTGACTGGATGACTGGAAAGTGCCTAATGAAGTGCTGTCATGAATTCCCACACAAATATCAGTCAGTGCTAAAATGTATGAAGCGTTTGGGCTTTGTGAACATTATCACGGGCACACAGGCGTTCAAATACCCCCACGATGAATCTGCTGGAGTGGAACTGATTGCTCTTATTCAGAAATAGGGTCTAGCTGCCAGTATTCTTAGATCAGGTCGGGTCATTCCTTGCAGCCACGTTTCTCAAACTGTGGGTCCCGACCCCACGGGGGGGTAGCGAGCAACTTGGGGGGGGGGGGTCATGAGCAACTTAGAAGGGGATCACAGTATCACAAGGTTTGAGAACCCCTGCCTTACAGTATCCGGAGCAGTTTGACCAATCCTAGTGATCAGTTTGTCCTGGAGCTATGTCACAGCATTCTTACAAATGATGCCTATTGAAATCGGCTCCTTTAAGCCATTCTTTTTCAGAAAAGCAGGGAAATGCCAGGCAAAAAGGACATTCTCTAGGCTTTTATGCTGAACGCTCCTGTATTGCAGGGCGTTCGTTAGCCTTTGGGTCTTGCTTCCTCAGGATCAGAAGCATCCCACCCTCTTATTAAAAGGAACGAGCAGCTTTGAATTCGGCCCATTCCAACACCAGTTCTTTCTGCCGCTCACAGTGAGAAGAGCAGGCAGGTGTGCATGTAGCTGATACTTGCATTTCTGCCTTCCTTAGAGGATGTGGCATGTGCACCTGGAGCATATCCGCAGAGGGGTCAACATCAGAGGAGAACATCAGATTCCAAGCCAGCCTGGTTCACATCCAAGGTGGCCAACAGACAGAAGGAGCAGCGCCTTTAGGCAGAAGGAGTGGAAGGAGATAGCCTCCCCCACACAGCCCTTCCGTGTTGTCCAGAGTACACTGCTCGGAGCTCTGGCGGACATTTAAAGGGCCCGTGTCCTTTTAAATTGCTGGGCCCTGCGGCAGATGCCCCTTCCCTGTCTGTGAGCCTGCTCACATTACCTGTTTTCTCATCTGTGCAAGACAACGTGCTGTTCCCCTGCATGTGTCTTTTCTCCCTGTATTTGCCATGGTGCCTCTCCTTGGTGTTTTCTTGCTTCCTCCATATGTAAAACATGCTATGGGGCTGATTTTAAAGGCGACAACAAAGACATTCCAAGACTAAGAAGAGAAGCAGTGGCAGGTGGTGTAAGGAAAAGCATGTCAAGAAGTCAGGCAGCATGTCCCTGCTTCCCACCACAATACCAAGAGCATAAGCTTAGCTGGATGAACAATAGGATGGCAGGCATGTGTTCCTCGCACAGAGGCTTCCGTTCTCCTAACCCTAAAATAAACCGTTCTTATTGAAAGGGTCTCTTTGCACTTGATGGGTCAGATTTTCCAGAGCACTTCCAGCATACTGGTCACAGAGAGCCACAGGGCCCAGGGCTCTTTAGAAAGTCCAGCCCTCGTTTAGGAACCTGCACGGGAAAATTCAGCCCCAAGTGTGGTGCTGTGCCCTTGGATATATGGATTCCCATATGTTGCAGGGGCAGGTAGGCATTGGTAAGGACGTTCTAGTTTAAATTGTTGGTAAGAAACAATAGTCTGATTCAGAACATGGACTCCAAACCCTTTAGGCAGCCATGTGGCCAGCTGCTGGATTTCACAAGCTCCATGCGGCCAGCAGACCCAGATTTTTATCTGGGTTACTCTGGTGTAAGGACTTACACTGAGGATGTGGTTTTTTGTACTAGTGGCTGCACTGGCATGAGCCTCTGGCATTGGAGCTGTGCGAAGGCCACAAAGATCTATTGCAACCAGGGACCGGTTTCTACTCTAGGAACCACCCCTAGCTGCTCATTTCAATGTCAGACATAAAATAGGTCAGTTCTGTAGCTTTCAATCCTCCAGTGTTTCTGTACAGGTGACCTCCCAGCAGTGACCTACAATCAGGAGACGTAGGCTGGAGCAGCAACGATTTCCTCACAGCATGAACCTGCCAATGCCTTTTCCTGAGGGTGGTTTTTTTCCTCTTTGAAGTAGGTCAAGCCTGTGAACTGCTAAGACTCTGCAGACCTGCCGTTCGGTTTATCACTCTGTCACCCAGCATGGTAGAGATACTGGCTACTTCCTCGTGGCTTCGCATGGCCTGCCTGGATGCAACATAAATTCAGTTCGTTGCTTGCTCTGCTAAAATCAGAACAGCCACCCAAACAACAACCAACCATCTTACCTAAGAGAGGTCACTCCAGGAAGGCAAAATCTTAAAGATCCACTGACACCAGCTGAGTATCTGGTCCAGCGACATCTATGGAGTTATGCCCAGCTTGCACTAAGTAGGTTGTATTGCATTGACTTAAATGCAGCTATTGTAACATTGACAGACCCTGGACTTTTGAGCATGGGCCTCTACCATGTGAGCCGAAAGCCAGCTGGCTAGTAGACTCATTCTCACTGAATGTGGTCTCAGTGCCACTAGATAGGACAGATGCACCACACTCAGGAGGTGTGTGGGTTACAGACTTCCCCTGGCTGAGAAAGAGTGTTCTGATCCTTGTCAGTTAGGGCCAGAATCAAACCTGGGCCTTCTGAAGTTTAAATGTAGGTTCCTCTAGTACATGAGCTAAGTGCCAGCTGGCCTGTGGCAAAGGCTGTAGAGCAGACGTGTTCTCTCTGTAAATGATCTCAGTGACATTCGATGGGACAGTGCACCACGCCCAGCAGGTGTGTGGGTTACACTATGTCAGTCTGTCTCTGGCCTGTGATTCTGCTCATGTCTCATGATTTCTGCTTTCTCTCCTTGTTTTGTATTGCCACTGGTGCAGCATGGACATACAAGGCAGGCTCTGACTGCAACACCCTCCATTTCCTAGGGGCCCCACCCAAGTAGAGGCAGGAATGCTCCATGAGATGCCGTGACTTAAGGAATGTGATTCTCCTTATGGCAGATAGGCAGCAAAAAAACTGCATTCGTGTTTTAAAAATGTAGATTGTTCTCATGCGTTTTGATCATTGATGGAAAAATCCCTGGAGGGTCTAAGTAATCTGAAGCAGCCCCAGCTGACTCCAAATGTCTTTGGCCTGGAAGTCATACAAACCCCATGAGATCTTCAGCATCTCCTGGTTCCAAATGAGGCAGATACACCAGAGCTGCTTTGTTTTACATATTTTCACTATGTAGCTGCTAAGGATATTAGGGTATGTCTACACTACAAAGTTAGTTCGAACTAACGGACGTTAGTTCGAACTAACTTTAATAGGTGCTACACTAGCGCTCCACTAGTTCGAATTTGAATCGAACTAGCGGAGCGCTTAGTTCGAACTAGGTAAACCTCATTTTACGAGGACTAACGCCTAGTTCGAACTAGCTAGTTCGAACTAAGGGCTGTGTAGCCCTTTAGTTCGAACTAGTGGGAGGCTAGCCCTCCCCAGGTTTCCCTGGTGGCCACTCTGGCCAACACCAGGGAAACTCTATGCCCCCCTCCTGGCCCCGGACCCCTTAAAGGGGCACGGGCTGGCTACGGTGCCCGTGCCAGGTGCAAGCCTGCCAGCACCCAGCTAGCAGACCCTGCACCTGGCACGGCACAGAGCCACCCACCCGATGCCCCCCAGCCCACCCCCTCTTGCCGGGACCAGGCTGGCGGCTCCCGGGAGCTTGCCCTGGACCGCAAGAGGCGGGCACCTTCCTGGGCTAGTGCGGACATCGTGGACCTCGTCCACGATCTCCGCACTAGGCACAGGAAAGTGGCCGTCTAGGGCAGGAGAGCTGCCAGCCTGGCCACCCAGGACCAGGTGTGCATGAAAATCAAGGGGGTCCACTGAGACCCCCGACACTGAGCCCTGAGCTTACAATGGCCGTCCTGGGTCAGACCAAAGGTCCATCTAGCCCAGTAGCCTGTCTGCCAACAGCGGCCAACCCTAGGGACCCTGGAGGGGATGGACCAAAGACAATGACCAAGCCATTTGTCTCGTGCCATCCCTCTCCAGCCTTCCACAAACTTTGGGCAGGGACACCACTCCTACCCTCTGGCTAATAGGATTCCATGGACCCAACCTCCATGACTTTATCTCACTTCCCTTTAAACTCTGTTCTAGTTGTAGCCTTCACAGCCTCCTGCAGCAAGGAGTTCCACAGGTTAACTATTTGCTTTGTCAAGAACAACAACTTTCTCTTACTAGTTTCAAGCCTGCTACCCATTCCTTTCCTTTGGTGTCCTCTAGTCCTTCTTTATGGGAACTCAGGAAGAACTTTTCTGAATCCACCCTCTCCACCCAACCCCTGCTTTTAGAGACCTCTATCCTGTCCCCCCTCCGTCTCCTCTTTTCTAAGCTGAACAGTCCCAGTCTCTGTAGCCTTTCTTCATCTGGGACCTGTTCCCAACCCCTGATCATGTTAGTTGCCCTCCCCTCTCCCAGCCTTTCTCTTCCCCTCTCCCACCTCCTTTTCCCAGTCTCCCCCAGTTTTGTTCAATAAAGACAAAGTCAATGTTGGAAGAAACGTTATCTTTATTTTGTACATCAATAAGAAGGGGGGCTAGGGAAGGGTAAGTGGAAGGAGGTGAGGGAGGAATGGGGTACGAGCCCCCGATGGGGAGGATTGGGGTGGCTCTGTGGGCTTCTGGGGGTGGAAGCTCTCCTGCAGCCCCCCAATTACTCCCTCTCCCCAGATGGCAGCCTGCGGCAAGTGCAGCCGGGCTGATGGCCGAGTGGTGTGATGTGCCCAGTGTGGGCACTCAGGGCACTCCAAGCCAGAACTTCTTTGCAAGCGGGGCACCCCTTAGAACTGTGTGTCCGGGGTGGGGGTCGGGACCCTTTAAGCGCAGCCCTCGGCTAGCCTGAGACAGCATCTCCATGCTCTAAGTCCTCCTTTTATGCCCTGCCGGCACTGCTTCCGGCCATCCTTAAGCCCTGTTCAGAGTCCACTCAATGTGGACTTGCTAGTTCGAACTAGCAAAACGCTAGTTCGAACTAGTTTTTAGTTCTAGATGCGTTAGTTCGAACTAGCTTAGTTCGAATTAACTAATTCGAACTAAGTTAGTTCGAACTAGCGCTGTAGTGTAGACGTACCCTTAGAGAGACAAGGTGGAGGACAATACTGTCCTTGGATTGGACAGTTTCTGTTAGTGAGAGAGACAAGGGTTATACAGAGCTCTTCCTCAGGTCCCAGAGAGACTTTTTCGGGTTTTGTCACTGACAGATATAGTTGAAGCAGTCCATGAAGTTTCAGAATGAGTATTTATTCATGTATTCAGTTTCTACCCCAAACTTTTCAGAACCTCTAAAATAGCTTTACATTGGGTTTGAGTTTGGGGCAAATGTGATGGCTGGGTTTGAACAGAAAATCTCCTTTCCTAATAGACAAATTGATTTTAAACCAGAAAACATTGATGCCGCTGTTTCCTTAGTCATGAGTGATATGTCTGACCAACAGAGGTGTAAGAAAGATGCCAAGTGGCCACTGTTACATGCTGAGCCTCTCTGGGCACGGACTGTCTTTTGGTTCTGTGTTTGTGTAACACCTAGCACAGTGGTCAATGATAAATGTTCTTATGCACTATCACAATACAAGCAGTAATAATAGGAGCTGCTCACTGGGCTTCTGTGTATATTCCCTGGCCCTCTGGAGTTATGCTGAACTGCTTCCTTCCTTAAACCTGACTCTTTCTGCAGTTACATTCGGGATAGCATAACAAGTCTGAGTCCTAACTCCTTGCTCAGACAAACCTCCTGTGGAAGTTGGTGGGAGTTTTACCTGCGTTAGGCTATGTCTACACTACAGAGTTTTTTTCGGAATAACAGCCGAAAACACTTCACTTACGTCCACACTGCAATTGCATTCTTTCGGAAAAAAATCAAAAGAACAGAGGGGTTTTTCCGACATTGGTAAATCTCTTTCTACGAGGAAGAAGCCTTTTTCCAAAAGAGCTCTTTCAGAAAAAGGCGTGTGTGGACAGGGAAGAGGGAGTTCTTTCGAAAGAAGAGGAAAGAGGAAAAAGCATAGGGGCCTTGGTGGCCACTCCATCCATAGCAATCACAGCTTCAATGCAAGATAGCGTCCATTCAGTGTGGATGCTATCTTTCGAAAAAGCAGATTGCTTTTTCGATGCGCCGTGGCAGTGTGGACTCTCTCTTTCAGAAGAAGTTTTTTCGGAAGATCTCTTTCAGGAAAGCTTCTTCCGAAAGAAGCCTGCAGTCTAGACATAGCTTCAGATGCGCAGGATGAAGACTTTACTCTTCATGCCATCATTGAGACCAATTGCTCTACATCCTCGAATACTGTGGAGTTAAAGTTGTGTGAGGCATATGGCAAATTACAGACACTAGACTGTAAAACTGTTGTATAATGAGTAAAATGAGGATGTTCATTTATAAGGTCAATAACAATTCAACACATTTCTATCAAGCAATAAACATCTTTATTTGCAAATGATTTTTTCTGGTTTGATTGGGCCACTTGAAATACTTTTTAAAAATTAATGGAAAGCATCCATGCTCTACAAAGATGTTCTTTTTAAAACATATTGATCAGATTTTTTTTTCTTTCTGTGAAATCTTAGGCCTGCATTTTCACACGTGACCTCTGACATTTGGGCATCTCACTATTTTTGGAAGCCCAGCTTGAATCACCCACACCATGAATTTTCAGTCTGCGAGTTCCCGGCTTCCTGGGACATCAGGAACAACCTCCCCTTCTCCTGTTACTGAAGGGGAAAGGAGTCCTAGATAGATCCTGGCAAACAGAAACTGGGGTTCTGAGAGGGAGGTATGGAAAAGGAAATTGTGCTATAGAAAGGTTAAGAACTATTGGCCCACATGGATTACGGTTACTTAGACACCTCAAGCCATTCTTTTGGGCAGTTCAGTTGAAAAGTTGGCGTTAACATTTTCAGGGTGGATGTTCTGTCCCTCATGTGGATCTAAACATCTGTGCCAGGAGTGGGGAACCTAAGGCCAGGAGCCGGATGTGGCCCCCAGCTTGCCTGGATCCGACCCTTGAGGCTCCCCCCAGCATTGGGGAGCCCACACTGGCACTCCAGTCCCCCGCCATCCTCCCGTGGGGCTAGAGCAGACAAAATCTACTAGGCTGCCCCCCAGGCTCTACTGTGCAAGGGGAATATGGGGAGTGTCTTGTTCCTTCTCAGTCAGGGGCCACGTCAGTAAGGGTTTGGTTTTTTTGTTTTGGTTTTTTTTGGGGGGGGGGTTGGGTTTTTTTTGTTTTGTTCAGGTTTTTTTTCTTCCCAATTTTTGCAGCCAGTGGGTCAGTGGCCCCCAACCCAAAAGAGGTTCCCCCGCTCTTGATCTATGCCCTGAAACCTCACCATCAATTTGTACTCTATGTGTGGGTGTGTCACCTACAGATAATCTTCTGGTCTCACTAGGAAAAGTGGCCTTCTATCATCCTAAAACACAGAGTTGCAGTTCACACACCAGACCAGGGCTTTAGCACTATTATGTAAAATGATTTGATGTCATTGTTCTTGTATCCAAAAAGAAGAAGAAGAATAACAATAATAAAGCGTAAGAGAACATTGGTTTCTTTTTTCTTCCTTTCCGTTTCCTTGATGTTTCATGGTTTGGCCAGCTCCTCACTATTTTTTCCTTTTGGTTGCTACCATAAAGCTTTTTACACAGACCTCTTTGGAGCTGTTTTTTGATGCCTGGGGTACTTAAGCCAAAATTCTGTTCACTTTTTCCTGGCAGCAGCTACTTGACAGAGAATAACGTGAATGACAACCTTTGCTTCTCTTAGGCTACGTCTTTGGTTTTTTGTATTCGAAGGGTCAAGTGAGCTAGACCTCTACAGAATGGACAACTCTATGGAATGGCAGTAAGTGACCTGGCACACACTGAGACATTAAGACAAATTTGTCGAAATATGGGGTCTAGAAAGGGGCATGGAGAGCCACATTTAGGGACCTAACCAGTGGTCTGATTTTTCAAAATTCTTGAGCATTCTTTTCAGCCACTAATTTCAGTGAGGCTGCATGTACCCCACCGCTTGGAAACATCAAACTGTGCTTATTTAGGTGCCTAGTTTTGGGCCCTCCAGTACAACAATACTGGTCTTGATGCCTGGTGGAGATCACCCATTGCCATTCTGACCTGAATCTGGAGAATTGTGCTCACAGATATCTAGTTGGGCTGGGGCAAGCTGGAGGTGGTATGATGAACATCCTGCTAGCCTAGGAGCCCGGGTCTTCATATACTATTGCCTCTCCCCAGAGAAATCCCCTCCTCTTCTTCCATGTTTGATTTTAATACCGTCTTCTCAGATGGGTCTCTGTTTAACACACACTCTACTTCAGTACTGAAAGAAGACAACAAAGGAGACTGGTGGAATCTTTGCTGACCTTTTGAGAGTCTAATTCCAGGTGATGTCTAACAGAAAATCCACTCACAACTACAAATAATGCCTTATGGCTCTGTCAGGACAGGTGGGGTTGTTAAATTGTCTTTTATTCCTATCTCCGATGAAGATTTCCCATTCGTTTCTACAGCTGCTGCCCTAAATTGAATTAGGTGGTATTCCTCCTGCAATGAGGTTTACCACCTAATTTGAATTAGGGGCTTTAAATTGGAAGCCCGTTTCACTGCTGCGTGTAGACGCCGGAAGTTACTTCGGGCTACTCAATTTCTAAAATGGCGACCCGTCGGGAACATGCAAATCAAGCGTGGGATATTTAAATCTCGGGCTTGATTTGCAATTCCGGTCGCCCTCATTAGCCTCCCTAGATCGATCTAGGGGGCTAGTGTAGACGTACCCTAAGGTGCTGCAAGACTATTCCTTGGTTTTTAATGTCTGTATGAGACAGGTAAGCATCAGTGTATTCACTAGGCAGATGGGAAAGATTAAATCAGACAGAGATTAAATCATTGATGGGGAAAGGGACCCAGGATTCCTGACTCCCAGTCAATAATAATAATAATAATGATAATAATAATAATAAATAATGATAAATTGGTTCTTTTATGTCACTTTTCTACAAAGTGCCTTACTAAGCACAGATGTCACCCACACTGGGTCTTGCTCTCTGTCCCATGCAGTGGTACAGTAATTCCTCATTTAATACATGCCCGCTTAACACGTTTTCGCGATAGCACGATTTTTTTTTTAGGGAACGTTTTTTGAGTTACACGACCATCCCCGGAATAACACGATTTCCCCAGCCGGCCCGTTGCTGGCGGCTGCGCGGGACTTCCCCTGCCTCCCTGCAAAGCAGCGGAGGGTTCGCCGCTTGCCACGCCATTCCCCAGCAACCCCCCCTCGCCGGACATAGTGCGGGTCCCGGCAGACCCGTCACAGGGGCATGCTCCCAACCCAATCCCCCTCCCCTCTCCTCCCCTTCCCTTCCCCAGAGCCAAACACCTCCCCTTCCTGCTGTAACCCAGTCCCCTTGCTCCCCCAACCTTATGTCCCGGTCCCAACAGACACCACCGCTTGAAATGCAACCCCCCCCCCTTTTCCATTATTTTCAATGGGAAAATTGACTCTGCGTAACACGTTTTCACTTAGCACGATCATTCTCTGAAACATATCTACAGCGTTAAATGAGGAATTACAGCAGGGGTGGGGAACCTCAGGCCCGGGGGCCAGATGTGGCCCCCAGCTTGCCTGGATCCGGCCCCTGAGGCTCACGGCCCCCGCTGCATTGGGGAGCCTGTGCTGGTGGTCCAGGCCTCCCTGCTGCCCCACCACAGGGCTGGAGCACACAAAATCTACCAGGCTGGGCCCCCTAGGCTCTGGTGTGCGAGGGGAGTGTGAGCAGTGTCTCGCTTCTCAGTCAGGGGCCACATCCATGAGGGGCTTTTGTCAGTGATTCCCGACTGAATTTCCGTGGGTCAGTGGCCCTGGACCCAGAAAAGGTTCCCCGCTCCTGCTCTAGCGCCTGAGTTGAGAGCCAGCTGGCTTGTAGCTCAAGCACTAGAGGCTCATGCACTAAGCTCCAGAGGTCCTGGCTTTGGTGGGCATTACACAGGCAAGTACCATTTTCTTTGTGTTACTGATGCAGAAAGACAACGGTAGAGAAAGGGGAGGGGACTCGTGAATCACTGTTCGGCTCTCTCCCTAAGGGACTGTGCTGCACAGGAAGCCTTGGGGGGGTGACTATCTCATTGCAGATAAGCCCGTGTCCCTCCACGGTTGGGACGGTGCTCAGCTGAAAGGGCTTAGCAAGCCGTCTTTATTACTGATCCCCCTTGCTGCTTCTTTCAGCTGGAATGCTGGTGCCCCCACTCCAGTGAGGATGACCGGTGCCTTGCAATGGGGGAATCCTGGGTTTCTAGGCAAGCCAGTACAATTCCAGACTTGAATGCTCAGAGACCCTGCAGAGGAGGCTGGCTATGGAAAAGGCCTCTCTTGGTAGGCGATTAGCCCCGTTAGCACAGGAAGCCCCGGGGGCCGGGGCTGTTAAGTCGGACTTTTCAGTAGGGGGCTCTGTGACAGCAGGGAAAACTCTGCTGCTTTCCAGGGACTAGGAGCGAGAATGTGACCTACTCTGGGGCATGAAGATTGGGAGGGCGGGGGGGGACAGTGCAAGGAAAATGGTTTTACTGCAGCCAAGAATGCAGAAACTTCTTTAATTTGCTCTGTGACTTCAGGTCTCAGCCCAACTGTTTGAGGCTGGAGCTCTCGGCGTTCAGGAATAATGTGCTGCCGCTGCAGCATAATTTGCCCCTACTGGAAAGCTGTTGATGCCCTTGTGAGAAATGCTAAAGGGAAGCCAGTCTTAGCATTCTGCCTTCAAGCCACTCACTGGCTTCAAACTCCTGCAAACCCTCATGTCTCCGTGGGTCCCATATTCAGAGAGACTGGACCAGATGCTCTCAGCCTAAACAGCCCCGTCTTTATTTGGTTATTCCCTATAGGTCAATGTGAGGGGCCCGATCTTGCCACAATTGGGCCAGATCCTGAAGTGATGCTGGTGCACCTCCCCCTGAAGTCAACAGGCACTACACATGCTCAGCGCCTCTGGACCTCATCCCACTGAATTCAAAGGGGATTACCGGCATTGACATCAATGGAGCAAGCCTGGGGCCTGTTTATGCTTTCCTGCTACTGTGAAAGCTGGCTAGTCTATAGCTGAATCTGGTTCAACCAATAGGTATGGAAACGGGGGCACTATGTTAATGCCTGGCACTTTTCTGGCTGTAAATCAACTGTGCTACAGTTGACCAGACCTAGAAAAGGATAATGAGGCAGGGGAAGGACGTTTTCAGCTCATCTTGTGTCCCTGGCCTTAGCTAAGGTTGCTTCAGATAAAAACAGGGATCACAATCAGGGGAATTTGTAAGAAATCAGGTTACGCAAATCAGGGTTTCACGTAGCGGCTATATGTCACATTGTTTTTTGTGGGTTTTCTGTTCTTCCCTTTCTCTTTTTGCTCCATGGGACTGCACAAGTGACAATGTTTTAAATGGAAAGAGCTGCAGTGAGCCATCAATCACAGTGCATGCAGGATAGATCTTCTGGCTTAGTCTTGTTCGTGCGTCTATAAATCAGCATAGCTGGAATATTTGTGGTTGTCTGTAGGAGATTTATGCAGGTGGGAGATTAGAACCAGTCTGTCATTTTTGTGGGGGAAGCATGAGATGGTAGAGGCTGGGGAATGCTAACTTGCAGGAAGGATTTATGATAACGTCAGCGGATATTTAGGGGTTTCATAGAGGGACAATTAGGAAAAAGTGTGTGGTATGCCTCTCTAATTTGGAACCAGGAGGTGGTTGTTTAGCTGTGTCATTTTCAATGAGTCTAGTCAAAGAGGGAAGTTACAGGACATTCATCTTCTTAGGTCTGCCTAGTTTGGGTTTGTTTTAAATTCAAAGCTTTTTGTTTATGGCTTTTATTCCTTTTATTTATTTATTTTTATCTAGGCACTAGTTGCAAATTAGCTTGATAGGTAACTATAACTATATATTTTTTCCACTCCAGCCCATCTGATGAAGTGCCCACAAAAGCTCATGATTCTCTCTATATTTATTAGTCTCCAAGGTGCCAGAGGACTGCTCGTTGTTTTTAAAGTTACCGACTAACATGGCTCCCCCTCTGAGACTTTATATCAAGCGATATAGCATGTCTTACTGGGTGATTATGTGGTGTAAATATATCTGTCTCAGACAATAAACATAAATAGATAGCTTATCTAATGGGGGCAAAAAGGAAATGTGTCTGCTGCTACTGACAGCAAATCCAGGCCAGATTCTCATCTGGTGTAAAACCATGTAGTTTAATTGGCCATTTTACATCAGTTGACAGACAGACTCTCCATCCTTTGCTGAATTTCACATGTATAGTCTAAAAGGCCTTTTCCCTCTCTCATGTTCTATGCTCTCAAAATAGAATAAGACACAAAGTTCAAGACAGTGGCCTAGTTCTTTCATGCACCCTTTGCGATTTCTAACCTTGGTGGCTGGCATCCTAGCGCCTTGTTGCAATGGGCCAGCAGTCACCCACCAAGAGTGCTGAGAATGGAGTAGCTGTGAGTGTCTGATTGGTTTGTGCCTGTTAACCTTTCCTTTGCAGTCTCAGGCAAAGGCTGGAACTGAGCTGTGTGCAGGTCACTAGTTCCACGTTCATCTTGCCTCAGAATTGATCAGATCAGCCCTGTTCCAAATCGCTTCCTAGGGTAGGCAGATTTTAGTAGGTAGCTGGGGAGCTTGCAAAGCTCTTGCAGTCTGTAAAAAAGGTTAAAAAAAAACCCAAATGCTGCAAAATACATGATGCCCAAAAGGTCTCCCTCCAGCCGCCTCTCTCTCTCCATAAAAATGTCTTTCTGCCTAAGCTGTTTGCCCCCACCAGTTCCTCGCTCCTCCCTTTCCATTGCAGTTCAGACTGGGCTGTAATATGATATTGGTGGATCAGCTGCAGCCAGTCAGCCTGCCTTCAAAGTCCAGCCTCCGGAGCCATGTGTGGCTCCAGGAGATGTCTGCATGATCTGTTGCTGAGGCCTGACTGCCGGCTTCTTTTATTCCAGCGCAAACAGGGCCTGCGGGAGGGGCACGCTCCCAACATCTACACACTGACCAGTGGCACCAGGATCCAACCAGATGAAAAACGATCCCCTCGGTCCATGGAGCCAAAATGTTGGTCTTGAATATTTTCCTAATTGAGGAAGGATACTTTCCCAGTAGTTTTTAAGAGCAAGAAAATCCCCACAGTAGGAAATGTTAACTCCTCTATCACAGGACCATTTTCCATGTTCTGTCATAAACTATTAGGGTATCTTATTAGATATAAGTAACAAACTACTTTCCAGTGATGTCAAGAGCCTAACGTGAAGAGACATTGACACTACTAGTTAGGTCAGATTTCAATATATCTTTTTTTTCCTTATCCTCCTCTGCTGAGCCCCTGGAATTGTTTGTAGCATTAGAGACAAACTAAAACTGTTAACACGTTCAACAGCAGAAAAGTCCAGGAATAGGGATGTTTGAAATTTTATCTTGAACCTGTTTTTCGATCAAAAATTTTATTTTGTCAAAATGAAATTTTCACTAAACATGTCTGCGTTTCATGGGGGGAAGATTAGGATGGGGGTGGTCAAAATATTATGGCAAAACCAAAATATTTCAGGCAAAACCTATCCATTTTCAGCCTAACATTTTGATTTTTGAGTTTTAGCCCAAAATGAGAAAATTTCCATGGAAAATTTCACTTTCGTTGAAAATGTCCTTTGGGAAAATGATATCAGATCAGCTGTACCAATAACAGCAGCCTAGAGCTGCTTATTAATAATACCACAAACAAACCTACAATAACAAACTAATGTGTGCATGCCAGGCAGATGAAAACAATTTTGGGGCAAATCATTAGTGTTTACATTCAAATGTCCAAGGCACTAAATTTACAGATAGAGCTGAGCAGCAAAGTCCAGATCTGAACTTCCACAGCCTGGGAAGGTGCTTAGATCCAGTCTTTTAGCTCATCCCAGAATAAACACCCTGGATGACATTTGGATCAAAATGCTGACTTCCCGCAAGTGAGAATGGTGTCTGGATCCAAGATTTCAGTTTGGGGCTTAATCTCCAATTACCCTGAAACACGATGGATTCGGTTGTCAGAGATTCACGCAAACCACCTCTTTAGTTTTAATCTAGTGCTTGCATCCATGTGTCTGCATGAAATCTAGTGCAGGATCTGGTATAAGTCACACAACAGTGCAGATTGCACCTAGGAGTTTGTCTACCCTGAGGCCTTGTCTACACTTGATATGCTACAGCTGTCCGCGCCAGTGTTAGGTTAGCTCCCATATGTCACTCAGGGGCATGGATTTTTCACTCCCTGTGCCACATAGCTTGGTTGACTTACAGTTTGCATGTAGACCTGGCCTCAAGAAAATGAATTTGAATTAACTGAAGATCTGAATTTAACAAGTATTGATTAAACCGCGTGAGAACGCCTGTGGTAGATGCTCTTATTTAGAATGAAAGAGTGGCCTGCTGAATTCAATTCAGTCAGAAGTGAATTAAATTAAAATTAAATTGAATTAAATGAAGGCCACTTGAATTCTGAACAAGAACATTAAAACAGGGGGTCAACTGTGGTTTAACTAATGCTCTTTATAAATTCATTTGGATTAGTTTTCCTAAGAGTCCCTATGAGGACAAACACCAAACTCCAGGCCATGGCTCAGACCACTAGACCACACTTCACTGAGCTGGTAGCACAGCTGTTCAGTTCCTGGAATAATCGCTGTAAAACTAGTTTGAGTCCAGAAACAATCAATTTTGTGGGAAACTATTTATTGTGTCTTCACACAGCAGCTACCTCTGCCACTTGCCCATGCTACTCCACCACCTCACATTCAAGCAGTGTCCCCAAGTCTTATTGCGAGGTCCGTGATATTTGGTGCTTTGCCTAAAGGCCCGGCTCCTGGAGTCATGAGAATCTTGTTTTCTTTTTTAAAATGTGGTTGCCAACTAAAATGTGACCCAAGTGTTGCCTGAAGGCTGAGAAGCCAAGAAGGCAAATAAAAGGACCAACATTTGTTTGTTTGTTTGTTTGTTTGTTTGTTTGTTTGTTTAAAATTTAACCCATTCTCTTGGGAAGGTTTGAAGCTTGATTTGAGAATTTGGATACTTGAGGTTAGTGCTACTGTAGGGCATGTCTACACAGCAGTGCTATTTTGGAATAACTGACGTTATTTCAAAATAACAAAATGCGTGTCTACACAGCAAGCCATTATTTTGAAATCATGTGAAGCTGAAGGACGTCTTACTCCAACTCCTGCAATCCTGAGGAGTAAGAGAAGAGTGTTTTTCCTTCAACTTCCTGCTGAGCAGACAGCGCCAAAAGCGATTTCAGCTACGCAATTGATGTAGCTGAAGTTGCATATCTTAATTCGACTTTTGCTCTGCTGTGTAGACATACCTGTACTGTCTCGGTAGCCTGGTGGCGAGGGACCCACACTGGAACTCAAGAGACCAGCATTTTCTTACCCGCTCTACTCTTGGGTGACTTTGGCCATGTCTTTTCCATTTTGGGGCTTTTATTGTTCCCATCTATAAAGCGAGTGAACTCCTTTGTGAAGCATTCTGAAGTCTATGAGAGTTAGGTATTATTATTACAAGTTTATGGTCTGTCTCTTTCACTAGAGCAGTGACAAATACTGCATTTTTAATATGGTGTTCTTTGCACGCTTTCTGAACCTGCGTACCCCTTTGGCAAAGGGTACAGAAGTGCTTTGTGGAAATAGAACTGTTACCTGGTAATCCCTCACATACACTAAAAAAAACCCACCCAAATTGAATCAACAGAATTGTGTTTGCACTAACTCGTGAAAATTAAAACAAAGGCAAACCTTAAATGATTAAGACAATATTGATATGGGTACATTTCTTGGATTTTGTGTTGTCTCTTTTATTATTATCTTTTTCCAGGCTGGAGCCTAATCTCCTTCATGCTCAACAGTAAAGCTTAAGTGATTAACCAAACTGATACCTCTTCATAAACCTGAAATACACTGCGAACAGAAAACCAGTGAAATGTATTAACTCCTGACCCTTAACAAGGGTCCCATCAATTGCACAACGATGTGCGCTGTCATAGACAGCTGAGGAAAAGGGTCGCCTGGCTGATTAATGGGCTTAGCTCACATGGGGAGATGTGGCACTCATCAATAAAAAGGTAAATTGGATGAGCTCCAGAAGTGCAGATCTGTAACAGGAAAGGACAGTCTCCGTGCGTATTTTCCTGTAATATGAAATCAAATAACAGCATGTTACGACGTGAATAGCTGAACTTCCCCCATCAACCCACACGGATTAGTGTCATCTGTTGTTACTAGGGTCATGCCTAGGCACCCAGGCCAGGATCAGAGGCTCATTGTGCTCCTAAGTACTTACAGTCTAAGCCCCTGATCCTGCAAACACTTAGGCACACACTTAACTTTAGCTGACTTCAGGGAGACTACGCACATGCTTATAGTGAAGCATGGGTGTCAGGCTTAGTCTGTTCTTGAAAGTTATATCAGCTAAGCTATCTCTACCAGGGGTGTGAAACACACCATGGCCCAAGGGAGCTATGCCAACTTAATTCTCAGTGTAGATGCAGCTATCTCAATGGAAAATACATCCTTTCAGGTAGCTCTTATTCAGGGAGAATTCTTATTCTGACAGAAAACCCCCTTCTGTTGGTGTAGGATGTGTCTACCCAATGGGGCTTGCTGGCATAGTTATGTTGGGCTAGTGAAGGCCTGGTCCAAATAAGAACACCCTGAGTGACATAGGTAAGCCAACCTAACCCACAGTGTAGATAGAACTAGTTCAACAACAACAAAAAAGATCTTCTACTGATCTAGTTACCTCATCTCAGGGAGGTGGATTACCTGTGACAATGGGAGAACCCCTCCCATAGCTACAGTGCTTTCTGCATTGAGGAGCTACAGGCATTTCAAGTCTAGACAAGCAGCCCCTGTGCAGAAAGATTCTATTGACATAGCTGCTCAAAGGTCCACACCCCTGAGCCACAGAGGCCAGGTCTATACTAAAGAGGAAGGTCGAATCAAGATATTCAACTCCAGCTATATTAATTACGTAACTGGAGTTGACATATCTTCAGGGCTTGATGAACGGCGGTGAAAGCCGCTTGCCAGCCCCGCACTGCGCATGTGCAAGACCCGTATTGCGCATGCGCGAGCCGGAAACAAACGGGGTGCCCGGCTGAAATCTACTTGCCACGGTCGAGTAGATTCAATGCTTTGTCGAGCCCTGCATATTTTGATTTGTGTTTCCCCGCCATAAATGCTCACATCAGCTTCCCTTACTCCTGGCAAGAGCAGGAATAATGGTACGGCCACTGACGGGGGTGACCTCTGAATTCAATTTAGAGAGGCTTATCTAGACCTGCTAAATCAAATTCTGAAAAATCAATCACAGCAGCGTGGCTCTTCTGCTTAGTGAAGACATGGCCAGAGTTATTCAGTTCTTCTGTCGACTTAAAACTGCCTTTTGGAGAGGTGGGTTAATGATGATGATGAGAGAACCTTTCCTGTTGCTGTAGTGCATATCTACATTTAAGCCCTGCAGCTGTGCCATGGTAGGGTATGTCTACACTACCCCGCTAGTTCGAACTAGCGGGGTAATGTAGGCATACCGCACTTGCAAATGAAGCCCGGGATTTGAATTTCCCGGGCTTCATTTGCATAAGCCGGCCGGCGCCATTTTTAAATGCTGGCTTGTTCGAACCCCGTGCCGTGCGGCTACATGCGGCACGGGCTAGATAGTTCGAACTAGCAAGCCATTCCGAACTATCTGTACGCCTCGTGGAACGAGGGCATTGAGAGGTTGAGAGACTTGCACAAGGACAAGTAGCAAAACCAGGATTTGATGCTAAATCTTCTGAGACCCAGGCAGTATCCAAACAACAAGCCTGTCCTTCCCCTTTATTTATTAAGTGTTTTTCTATATTGCCCATCACTGTAGTATCTGCTCACTGCACAGGTAAATTAACCGTCTGCTCCGGGCTGGTTTTCAAAATGATGCTAAAACTGATTTCTCCTTCCTTGTGTACTCTTGCAGACAAATCAAGTTTAGCACCAGTTCAGCTTCACCCATTGCAAACCGCAAGGCCAAAACATCTCCATTGTCCTTGTTGTAAGCAGTGTTAATGATGCTCACCATGCCCCCCTCCCCGCCTGGGGTGCTGATGGGCTTAACCAGCTTGTGGAAAGCTCGAGATGGAAATGGGATGGGCAGAGCACTGTGCTGTGTGATCCCACAGTCTCCTTTTTTGTGGGTTAGCACAAACAGGAACAGTCCCTGGCACACTGAGTCAGGCAGGAGCGCAGTGACAACAGAACCTGTGTCTATCCCTTAAGAGGGGACAGAAGCAGCTCTCTCCTGCTGCTGGTGCTGCTGACTTCCGTCTCATCACCTCCCTCCCAGGACCCCCACGCTAAATCAGGGCTCCTTCCTCCCTAGGAGGAGCTACATCCCTTGGGGATGATCTGTGGACAAGTCACACGCAGACCGAGCCAGTACAGTAACTCTGTTTCCAATATTGGCTCTCCTCCTGCTATCTCAGCCACAGCTAGTGGTTTTACTTTGGCTCCTCGCAGGAATAACAACAAAATAGTCCCTGATTTGGTGGGAACTGCAAGTGACTTGCTCACATCCCTCCTCCACTTGTCGGTGTTAACAGCCACTGCTGCTTGTTTAGCCAGGTACATTTCCCTCCCCTACTCCCCTCCCCCACCCCCAAAAAAAAAGACAGGAAGGAATGTAGTACTGTGAAAGTTAGCTGCTCGTTTACACTTTCAACATGACAAGACAATAAACCTTAATGGCCTCATCAGCACATGCTTGAAAATGTTGTCAGTGTAAGGAAGTATTTCTGTTCCTAGGAAATATTAGATCCCAGAAAAAGCCACTGCATTTGAAAGTGAAAAAGGCAAGAGGAGCCATCCCTTTATGCTAAGCATCCCCTGGGGCAGGCTTGCTCCTGATCTCTGCTGCTGGAAGATCATCAAGAACCAATGGATTTAAATTGCAGCAAGGGAGGTTTAGGTTGGACATTAGGAAAAACTTCCTAACCGTCAGGGCAGTTAAACACTGGAATCAATTGCCTAGGGAGGTTGTGGGATCTCCATCACTGGAGATATTTAAGAGCTGGTTAGACGAGCACCTGTCAGGGATGGTCTATCTAGACAGTGTTTGGTCCTGAAGTGAGGGCAGGGGACTGGACTTGATGACCTGTCAAAGTCCCTTCCAGTTCTAATGTTCTGTGATTCTATGATCATCAGCCATAGCTCCAAATACAGCAGAGGGGTGAAACAAAGCGTGCTTCCCTAGCCCCAGAACTTCAGCAGGTGGGCTCTTATTGCCCGAGGAAGGAAGATGGTTTGGATCTAGGCCACATTATCTGAAGGCTCCAGGCTTCAAGGTGGTTTAGCTCAGTGTTATCAGTACTAAAGTTTATTCGTATTAGAGGAGGGCCTAATAACTCTGACCAAGATTCCCCTGCTGTGCTAGGTGCTGTACAAATGAATAGCAAGGGGGACAGTCCCTGCCCCAGAAAGCTTGTAATTTCCGTCCATGTCTGGCTAATACCTGGGACAATGGAGGTTACAGAATAATGGCAGGTAGAAAGGTCTGGGGCCCATACTCTCGGCAGTCCGTTCAGAATACCTCTGCAGTGCTCAGGAAGCAGCACAGGGCCCGGCTAATCTGACGAGCAGTGAAGGGCCAACATCAAACACTTTGGGTTGGCTAAGCCTCCAAATACTGTGCATCTGAGCCTGTTGGGCATCTTTATCTTTTGCTCCTTTCTCCTTCCCAAGTGCCCATCACATTGTTATCTGGGCACCAACAAAACTACAAAATCTTCAGTCTTGCAGCAGGACTATGTTCTTCTACCACTTTTTACTACCTGGGTACTTATGTAACCTTCATAAACAATATACCTGAGGCTATGTCTACACTATGGGGGGTTTTCTGCCAAAGATATGCAAATTAAGCACTCATTAGCGTATATCGCGCTCTTGTTTGCATATCCTCTTCTGGTCCTTTTTGCGGAAGAGGTTTTGCCGTTAAAAATCCCTGTGTAGATGGGGGCCATTTGTTGGAAAAAAACCGTTGTGCAAGATCCTGTAAACCTCATTTGTTTACAGCACAGGGAACATGAAGGCTATATCTACACTGCAGGGAAAAGTCGGAAAAAGATACACAAATTGAGAAGTGCAATTTGCGTATCTTTTTCCACTTTTCTTCCAAAAGAGGCTTTTCTGACTTTTGACCCGTCTACACAGGGGCCAAACATCAGGGAAAAAAACCCTCTTTCAGAACATCCCTTTTTCCTCATAGAACGCGGTTTACAGGGATGCTGAAAAAATGTGTCAGCTTTTCCGAATTTTTTTTTGGAAAAGCAGACACGTTCCTTGGACATAGCATGTAGACATAGAGTAAGTAATTGAATTCAGGTTGAATCTCTCTAATCCAGCACCCTCAGGACCTGGCCAGTGCTGGGCCAGAGAATTTGCCAAACCTTGGGAGGTTAATGTCTAGCAGCATTACCAGCACTTCCACTGCTTACTGGGCTCTTAGGGTGTGTCTAGATTACCTGCCTCTGCCGACAGAGGCATGTAAAATAGGCTACCCGACATAGTCAATGAAGCAGGGATTTAAATATCCCCGGCTTCATTAAAATAAAAATGGCCACTACTCTGTGCTGGCTCAGCTGATTGTCGGCACAGCGCACGAGTCAAGACGCGGATCAGTCGACAGGGAATGCCTTTGTCGACCACTCCTGTAAACCTCATTTCACGAAGCATAAGGGATCGGTCAACAAAGGCTTCTCTTGTCGACCGATCCGCGTCTTGACTCGCGTGCTGTGCCGACGATCAGCTGAGCCAGCACAGCACGGCGGCCATTTTAATTTTAATAAAGCCAGGGATATTTAAATCCCCACTTCATTGACTATGTCGGGTAGCCTATTTTACATGCCTCTGTCGGCAGAGGTATGTAATCTAGACGTACCCTTAGAGACATTTATAGGAAAATTAGAGCTAAATGGCAGCACAGAACACTGAGAGCCAGGACCAGCGGCTGTAAATAAATTTTATGGGAAACTTGGCCACACCCATGATAAGTGGACACCCAGCTAACTAAAAATAAGAGCTCAGATTACCCAAATCTGTATCCACTAGACTAGATGATCTTTTATGCCCAGGATTAGCCCTGTTATTTAGGAATGTTACATGTAATTCTGTGACAGTTTTGTGCCTAGAACCCCATGCATGAGTTCCTTCTTTTTGCTTGGCATTCTGAGCCTGGCATTCTAAATCTGGTGGATCTAAGATGCTATAGCCCTCCAGTGACCATTTTAAAGTTGGCTGCTGCTATTCCTCATGGGTAAGTATGAATTCCTGGTTTGATTTCCCTGTCTTACTCTAGAGAAGGCACATTCCCACAGTGCTGCTGAGAATGCTGGGATTTGTCCTGCAGGCTGTTTATCTCAAGCACTGGAGTAGATCGCATTGTTTATTTTATGCTGTTTATAGCTTGTGAATTGGGTTAGAACTCTCGTGCAAGCAGGTTTTTGGTGAGATTTTTGGATGCCTCTTGCTCTAAACTGGATCAAGATATCCCTTTCTGGTGGTATGTTGGTACTTTTGCTTGTACACCTCCTGGTGTACTTCAGCCGACATTGTAGATCAATACATGTCCTTTGCTGGGGAGCTAATGGTGCAGCAGCAAATCTTTCTCCTAGTGTGAAAGGAAATCCTAGTAAGTCTAGGCCTTCAATACCTCCCCCATCTCACTCTTCATGCCTTCTTCATTTTTGAGGTATGTGATAATGCTGAGGAACAGACTTGAGTTGGATTGTATACAAGGTGTTTTTTTTAAAAGATAGATTCTCATGCCGGGGTAATCACACCCAGTTGCATGCTCTGACACTGCATGAGATCAAGGGAAATCATACTGATGTTGCTGTTCTTGCTGAAGAATGGTTAAAATGAAGGGGAACAGCCGTCCATTCATTGCAAATTCAAACACAAACTACAAATCGAACCTCTCTAATCCGCCACTCTCGGATTTGGCAACATCCATGCTCCAGCATGATTTTTAGCTCCACATGTCCACTTACCATGAGTGTGGCCACATTTCCCACAGTGCCATAAAGTTTGTTTACAGCCACCAGTCCTGGCTCTTAGTGTTCTGTGCTGTTACATAGCTCTAATTTACCCCTAAAAGTCTTCTAAGAGCCCAGTAAGCAGTGGCAGTATTGGTAATGCTGCTAGAAAATATTGACCTCGTGTGGTTCTGCAAATTTTCTGCTCCAGCACCAGTCAAGTCCTGAGGGTGCTGTAGAAGAGAGTTTCAACCTGTATCAGTCACCCATATAATCTATACTGTAACATAAATACACTATCTAGTGCACCTATAGTACACACTCACCTTAGCTGGCAGAGTATGCGTGACTTATATATACAAGTAAAATAATTGGTGAATGAAACTTCCATAATATATAAAGCAAACAGAATGTTAGGAATCATTAAAAAAGGGATCGAGAGTAAGACAGAGAATATTTTACTACCTCTGCATAAATCCATGGTACGCCCACATCTTGAATACTGCTTACAGATGTCGTTGCCTCATCTCAAAAAAGATATATTGGCAATGGAAAAGGTTTAGCAAAGGGCATCAAAAATGATTAGGGGTTTGGAACGGGTCCCATATGGAGAGAGATTAAAAAGACTGGGACTTTTCAGCTTAGAAAAAAGGAGTCTAAGGGGGGGATATGATAGGGGTCTATAAAATCATGACTGGAGTGGAAAAAGTGAATAAGGAAAAGTTATTTACTTGTTCCCATAACATAAGAACTGGGGGTCACCAAATGAAATTAATAGGTAGCAGGTTTAAAACAAACAAAAGGAAGTTTTTCTTCCTGCAGCACAAAGTCAACCTGGGGAATTCCTTGCCAAAGGATGTTGTGATGACCAGGACTTTAACAGGGTTCGAAAAAGAACTAGATACATTCATGGAGATGAGATCCATCGATGGCTATTAGCCAGGATGTGTGGGAATGGTGTCCCTAGCCTCTGTTTGTCAGAGGCTGGGAATGGGTGACAGGAGAGGCATCACTTGATGATTCCCTGTTCTGTTCACTGCCTCTCTGGGGCATGTGGCATTGGCCACTGTGGGAAGACAGGACACTGGGCTAGATGGACCTTTGGTCTGACCCAGTCTGGCCGTTCTTACATTCTTATTTAATTTCATATATATTCCCATCTTTGTGGTGGTGTTTGTATTTATTTTTTCCACCACTACTTTTTGAATTTTATCCTGGTTTTGAAACACATGTGAAAAAGGGATCTTCAGTCAGAAAATAATCCAAATGCAATGACTCTGCCATGAAAACAGAACTCCTCCCCCTCTGGATTTGCAATGCAAAAAGCATGAATGCTCTATTATTTCACATGTCCTTGTGAATGTTATGTGCACATCTTCTATGCAGTTGCACTTCTTTCGATAGTCTCAGCGACGAAGACGCCTTTCAAAGAAAACTGGAGTGTTATAGAGCAGCCATTCAGGCTCTGCCCATAGTGACAAAGAATAAAATGCATTTCAGGATCTTAAATATATGTAACAATCCAATAGCAAAGCAGCATCTTTCCATTATGCTGGTGATGCTATTGTTTGTTGTTTGTATTATAGCACCTTCAGGCTGTAGTCAGGGACCAGGCCCCCATTGTGTCAGGTGCTGTACACACACATAATAAAAAACAACTGTGTGCCCCAAAATATCTTACAGTCGAGTTCCTACAAATTAATTGATCTAAACTCAACCTCCTGCATTTGCATAGGGTTCCACGCAGGTGTAGGGACATGTCGGGCAGATCCATTTGCAAGATCCAGCCATTGGTAAATGATGATAACATGATCTTGGTAACTAAGGGTACGTCTAAACTACATGGCTCCGTCGACGGAGCCATGTAGATTTGTTTGTTTGGCAAAGGGAAATGAAGCCGCGATTTAAATAATCACAGCTTCATTTAAATTTACATGGCTGCTGTGCTGAGCTAACAAACAGCTGATCAGCTGTTTGCTGGCTCAGTGCGCTAGTCTGGACACTCCCCTGCCGACATGAAAGCCTTTTATCAACCTCTCTGGTAAACCTCATCTTACGAGGCGTAACAGGGAGGTCGATAAAGGGCTTTCAGGTCGGTGCAGGAGTGTCCAGACTAGAGTGCTGAGCCAACAAACAGCTGATCAGCTGTTTGTCGGCTCAGCGCGGCAGCCATGTCAATTTAAATGAAGCCACGATTATTTAAATCACGGCTTCATTTCCCTTTGCCGATCAGCCTAATCTACATGGCTCCATCGATGGAGCCATGTAGTTTAGACACAGCCTAAATGACCATTCATTATCAGTGGTAAATAGGTCAATGGAGGGATGATAGGAATTTCTATAGAGAACTTTCTGGGTGCCTGGCTGGTGAGTCTTGCCCACATGCTCAGGGTTTAGCTGATCGCCATATCTGGGGTTGGGAAGGAATTTTCCTCCAGGGTAGATTGGCAGAGACCCTGGAGGTTTTTCGCCTTCCTCTGTAGCATGGGGTACAGATCACAGCTGGAGGATTCTCTGCATCTTGGGGTCTTCCAAGTATTTGAAGGCTTCAATATCTGAGATATAGGTGAGAGGATTATTTTAGGAGGGGGTGGGTGAGATTCTGTGGCCTGAACTGTGCAAGGGGCCAGACTAGATGATCATAATGGTCCCTTCTGACATTAAAG
Source organism: Pelodiscus sinensis (assembly GCF_049634645.1). Taxonomy (NCBI): domain Eukaryota; kingdom Metazoa; phylum Chordata; order Testudines; family Trionychidae; genus Pelodiscus; species Pelodiscus sinensis. The sequence goes on along the minus strand of NC_134733.1, from coordinate 19,260,897 downwards.
TCTATGAGACAATGAGAAAATGGGGCAAGGGAGGATTTAGAATAAGACTGAAGGAATCCACTAGGCCCTGCAGTTGTGAAACATTTCCAAACTGTTGGAAGCCTGTGTTCTTGGATGACGTTTAATTTATTACCTGGACTATAATTGCTTCATGGATGCAAGAGGGCAGCTGTTTGCTGACCTCCTCTTACAATTCCCATCATAGATAGGGGGTTGTTTGGTTTGTTAATATAAATTAGAGAGGGACTTTCACATCTTTGAATCCCAAGAGAGGCAGGTTGGCTTCAGGGGAGTTGGCTCAGGCCCATCTCTAGCGTGATCTTAAAACCAGTAACAAAGAAGGGGAGGGATAGCAAATGGGTTTGAGTGATTCTGGGAAACAAGGCCGGCAGTGGTGTTTAGAGAGTACGGTGCTCCGATAATAGGGCAAGGCTGGGAAGCAGGACGTGTAATTGAGACACTGGAGAGGTAAACGCTCTAATGATGGGAACCGCACGCTCGCGGGAGGTCTCTCCCCCTGAGCACAAGCTGCTTCTCGGCTCCTTCAAAACAAGACATCAAGCAGATGCCAGTTTCCATGGCAACTGTTACACTCCTGTGCTAATGCTGTGACCTCAGTGATTACACCAGGCCTAGTTAAAAAAAAAAAAAGGCAGGAGGTGGGTCAGATGCCAGAGTCCACTTGGGAGCTAACTCTGCTCTCCTCTGACAGGAAGGAGCAGCTTTAAGCGCTGCTAGATGGCTGCTGCTCCAGAAGCCTCGTAGGAACTTGTCCCAGTCACATCTGTGCACAGGGGAAGACAGTTGCCCTCAGAAAGCCCTCCCCGCAAAACACTTCTGTGCAGAGTGCGAGGCAAAACAGGTCACTTTCAAAATAACTCAGGGCCACGTCTATGCGACACAGATCGATGCTGCTGTGATCTATCTTCTAGGGTTCGATTGAGCCGGTCTAGTGAAGACCCGCTAAATGGAGAGAGCGCCCCCACCAGCACCGATACTCAAGCTCCTCACGAGGAGTAAGGGAAGCCGACAGGAGTGTTTGCTCCCAGTGACCTCCCACAGTGTGGATGGTAATTTAAGATACGTTGACTCCAGGTACATAATTAACATAGCTGGACTTGTGTATCTTAAGTCAACCTTTCGCTTTAATGTAGACATGCCCTTTGGGTTAGATCTGCAGCACTCTGAACTCTATGGGAATCTTTTCAGTGCCTTCAGTAGGCCTTGACTCCTCTCAGGCCATGAGAACAGAATCTGGCCCATTCCAGGAAGAGTTAGGAAAACTGCCAAGCAGTAAAGGCCCACACCTAGCAGAAGAAAATTACCTCGTTTTGCTATGAAGCCAAATCGTAGCCCAGTTCAGTCAGATCAGATCCCCAGGTGTTACAAACCTTTCAGACAAATGTTAGCCATGGTTAAGGAGAATACTGTGCAGATGGGCACATGCTGAGGGAACAGCAATTGTTTCACGAGGAACGCCTCAGAAATCACAGACGTTTTGCTTTGAATGTTCAGGTTTGTTCACCGCAGCTGTGGGAGACAAACCCACAGAGAACTGAACCCAGTGCATTCTGCTGGGAAATATCAAACAGCAAATGCAAGCAACTCAGTGCTGGGGAATGAAGTGGCTGGTGTTCAGTATTGCATTAAGTCAGGGGTGGAGAACCGAAGGGCCAGGAGCCGGATGCGGCCTCTGACCTGCCTGGATCCAGACCCCAAGGCTTGGGGCTCCTCCCCAGCATTGGGGAGCCCGCGCTGGTGCTCCAGCCCCACCACCATCTCCCAGGGGGCTGGAGCACACAAAATCTACTAGTTCTCCTCCCCCCTCCCCACAAGCTCTGATATACGAGGGGGATGTGGGGAATGTCTTTCTGCTTCCCAGTTGGGGGCCACATCAGTAAGGGTTTGTTTAGGTTTTTTTGTTTCTCACTTGTCTCCCCTCCCCAACTGATTTTTCTGTGGGTCTGTGGCTCCTGACCCAAACAAGGTTTCCCGCCACTGCACTAGGTAATAGATGCCGTTTGTTAGTGCAGTTTGTACCCAAGCACAGAGAGGCCCTCTCAGGATGGAAAAGCAGGGGCAGCTGCCTCTTCTGAGCTCTGGAGCTTGGGAAAAGAAAGACACATGGGCTGAAATTTTTCAGGACTGTGGTGGGTGTCCCACCTGAGCAACCTGGAGCCTGATCGTTAGGGGGTCTTAGCTCCTGCAGCTCCCATTGATCTCAGCAGGAACTGTGGGTAACCAACACTTCAGAATGCCAAGCCCAATGGTATTGCAAGCTCAGGCCCTTCCCGAATTAAAGGCATTGCTATTGAGTGTCTTGGGCTGCTGCCTCGAGCCAGTGCTGCTAGTCTTTATTTATTGCGGCAGCGTTGTCATGGTTTTGCCACGAGTCTCATGGTAGTTCTCCTTCGAGAGCTGTCCCTGTGGGTGCTCCACTACAGCTGTGTCGGTGCATCCTCGCACCAGTGATTGGAGATTTCTGCCTGGTGCCATGGCATCCGTTGACTGCATGAGTGGCCCAGTAGCTGACAGTGCTCTCAGGAAGTGCTACTCCTCACCTTAGAAAAACAACAAAAGGGCTTAAATTAATCCCCTTCCTTACCTATTTCAGTTATTTTCTCTATCCATTTCACTTAATGTTAAAAAAACCCACTTTTTATTTCTTTGCGGATCGTTCTCTGAAAACACCCGCTCAGTGTGCAGCAGCAGTCAAAAAAGCAAACAGAATGTTAGGAATCATTTAAAAAGGATTGGAGAATCAGGCAGAAAATACCTTATTGCCTCTATATCAAGGCTTCTCAACTTTGGAAGCCCTGGGGGCCACAATGATACTCACAGCACATGCCGAGGGCCACAAATTAAGTATGGTTGCATATACATGCAAATGTACATGCAGATATATGCAAATAGCTTCCTTCACACTGACAGGCATGAATACAAAGATTAAGGAAAGACCACATAACACACAGGCCCCATTTAAGTCAGTTCTGCTGATGTTAATAAAATGCAATATTTACCCGATCTCCACCCAATATGACAGGACTTTTAATGAGCAATGACAGTCCAGGAATTTAACTACTAAAATGCATATCAACAGAAGACCATTATATTGACTATTCTTGTTTTGGCTCCTACCCACAGGCCATGTGTTGAGCCCCGCGTAAACCCAAACTGCACCACAGGCTATGTGTTGAGTATCCCTTCTCTATATAAAACCCTGGTATGCCCGCATCTTGAATACTGCATACAAATGTGGTTGCCTCATCTCAAAAAAGATATACTGGCATTGGAAAAGGTTCAGAAAAGGGCAACAAAAATGATTAGGGGTTTGGAACGGGTCCCATATGAAGAGAGATTAAAAAGACTTGGAGTTTTCAGTTTGGAAAAGAGGAGACAGAGAGTATGTCTACACTACCCCGCTAGTTCGAACTAGGAGGGTAATGTAGGCATACCGCACTTGCAAATGAAGCCCGGGATTTGAATTTCCCGGGCTTCATTTGCATAAGCGGGGCGCCGCCATTTTTAAAACCCCGCTCGTTCGAACCCCGGGATTAACGGTAACGAGGAGTAACGGTAGTTCGAACTAAGAAGCCTAGTTCGAACTACCTAGTTCGTGCCCCGTGTAGCTGCGCAGCACGGGGTTCGAACCAGCCAGGATTTAAAAATGGCGGCGCCCCGCTTATGCAAATGAAGCCTGGGAAATTCAAATCCCGGGCTTCATTTGCAATTGCGGTATGCCTACATTACCCCGCTAGTTCGAACTAGCAGGGTAGTGTAGACATACCCTAACAGATTAGTAAGACAGGATTTCCCTTTACAGAAACCATGTTGACTTTTGTCCAACAAATTATGTTCTTCTACATGCTTCATAATTTTATTCTTTACTATTGTTTCGACTAATTTGCCTGGTACTGAAGTTAGACTTACCGGTCTGTAATTGCCAGGATCGCCTCTACAGCCCTTTTTAAATATTGGTGTCATGTTGGCTACCTTCCAGTCATTAGGTATGGAAGCCGATTTAAAGGATAGGTTACAAACCACAGATAATAGCTCAGCAATTTCCCATTTGAGTTCTTTTAGAACCCTTGGATGAATGCCATCCGGTCCCGGAGATTTGTTAACATTAAGTTTTTCTATTTGTTCCAAAACCTCCTCTAATGACACTTCAATCCGGGACAGTACCTCAGATTCATCACCCACAAAGGACGGTGCAGATTCAGGAATCTCCCCAACGTCCTCAGCCGTGAAGACTGAAGCAAAGAAATAATTTAGTTTCTCTGCAATGGCTTTATCGTCCTTGATTGCTCCTTTTATAGCTCGATCATCTAGGGGACCCACAGGTTTTTTAGCAGGCTTCCTGCTTCTAATGTACTTAAAAAACATTTTGTTATTTCTTTTTGAGTTTTTGGCTAGCTGTTCCTCAAAATCTTTTTTGCTTTTCTTATTACATTTTTACACTTGATTTGACAGTGTTTATGTTCTTTTCTATTTATCTCACTAGGATTGGACTTCCACTTCTTAAAAGATACCTTTTTGTCCCTCACTGCTTCTTATACATGGTGGTTAAGCCACGGTGACTCTTTTTTAGGTCTCTTGCTATGCTTTTTAATTTGGGGTATACATTTAAGTTGGGCCTCTATTATGGTGTCTTTAAAAAGTTTCCATGCAGCTTTCAGGGATTTGGCTCTAGTCACTGTGCCTTTTAATTTCTGTTTAACAAACCTCCTCATTTTTGTGTAATTCCCCTTTTTGAAATTAAATGCCTTGGCTTTGGACTTAGTAAGGCAGCACCGGAATGTGCTCTCCACCCCTCCGTCTGCTCTCTGGGACACATGGGGGTGGGGGCGGAGAGCACGGTGAGAAACCTCTGACTCTAGAGCAGCAAACGCCAGCAGGGAGCCAATCCCTGCAAAGGAACCAACCTGCCAGAGGGGAAGGGGAAGCCAAGGAGCGGGGCTGACAGTGTCTGAGGCCTCCATGGAGAAATTAGACCAGTAATTAATTCAAATGCCACCTCACCTCTCGGTAGTGTTGCTGGGAGAGGGGAAAGAGAGGCACAGAAGGCACTGACCCTCTGCTGGTGAAGCTCCCTCCTACCATGCAGCCCTGCCCTGCTTTCCCTGCACGTGCTACAGATGCTGTCTCGTTCACTTGGAAAGTAAGAGGGGAACCAGCCCTCCCCTTGCCCCTTTACTCTCAGTCAGCGACCCACAAACTGTGCTGTGATGCGGTATCGAGCCTGCGGTTCCTGAGCCAGGCCACGAGGCCCAGAGGGAAGCTCTGAGCCCTCTCCTCCAGCCACACCCTACAGGTGACCAAAGCTATTTTTGCAGGGAGCCATAACGGCAGGGGAGCATGGCAGGAGCGTGGGAGACAGTCACAACTCAGGGGCTTGCTCCTGCTTTCGAGAGCCACGTGAGACCGGCAGTTTCCATGCTGCTGCTGATTGAGCACGCACCTGCTGGGCCTCACGGCCGGACGGCAGCCTGGCAGCTGGGGCAGCCGCAACTCAGATAGCAAGCGGGGTCAGAGAACCAGTGCTGGGGGCTCTGCACGTCCAGGGTGTGCCGGAGCAAGAGGCCCCCTCTCTGCAGCTCCCTTTATCAGTCCAGCCCACATCTCTGGCTGTGCGGGCCACACCTTGAGCGCAGTGCAGGTTAAGAGCCAGCCTGCGCCATAGACCTGGGGAGAGCAGTACTGAGTCACCCTGCCTGGGGAGAGGCACTCCGCAGCCGTGCTGGTGCTCTGGGGAGAAGTACATGGGCTGCCCTTTCCACTGGCTAGCACAGCTCCCCCGGCCATTGCAACTTATCCAGGGTGCTAGCGCCCCATTGCTTCTCCCAGCGTTAAGGGAAGGGGTGCAGCTCTCTTTCCTCTCTGACTTGAGTGGTGCTCCCCTCTTCCTTGGCTGCAAGGTAGTGACAACTCCCCCACCTCTTCCAGTCTACACCCCCTGCTCCTTCTCCCTGCCCTTGGGGAGGATGTGCACCCACTCTTCCAGGATTGCCCTGGAGTCTCCAGGAATTAAAGATTAACCTTTCATGAAAGACCATGTCAGTGATGAAATCTCCAGGAAGGTATCCCTGCAAATTTGGCAACCCGCAGGGCGCTAGGAAGTAGCAGTCCCTAGCCATAAGGACTGTGCCCTGGAGGCACAAGCTTCATTTATCCATGCAAGGAATAGGGACAAGTTAGCTCTAATTGTAGGTTTACTGGTGGCCTAGGGCTAGACCTCTGAGGTCACATGCTTTCCCAGAGCAGCTGGCTTCCTGTAAAGCCAATCCTTTGGTGCCCAGCAAACAAACCAAACCAAAACCAAACCAACAAAAAATACCCTTTCTTGCTTTACACAGGCTCATCAGCCAGGTATTCCCAGTGTCCTGCTGCATTTTTTTTTTACAAGGGCCTCTCCCTGCTTAGAAAAGTACCAAGCCGGAAATACCATGCCCAGGAATAGATGGGGTGCATAGCAGTGTTCCCTGGAAGCTGAGCATTTGGATGGCCAGCCAGGAGAGATTGAAATGCCACCCCACAGAGCGTCCACAGTCAGCAGCCTGTGTTTCTACTGGTGGTGCACGTCTGCACGTGCCTCGCAGCACATAACAACATTTATTCTGCACAAGGATGGACAAAAATGAAGGGGAACATTGATGTGTATCCCTGCCCAGTTGTGGCAGTTGAGCCTTTCCCAAGGCTCCCAAGGCTGGTAATAAACAGAGTGCACCAGGGTGGGGACATGCAGACAGCTGGCATTCTGTGGCATCACACCTCTGCGAGTAGCTAGCTCTTTTTTGTTCCCTTGGTTTACCACAAGGGCGGACCCTTACAGATGCATGTATTCACGTCCAGGGTCTTCCTCACTCGGGGATTTTAAATACCAATCTGCCTTACTCTGTGGTGGGCACAGAGCATAGCCCCAGCGAACTGAGCATGGCTCTGTGCGGTCTGTAACGGAATCTTGCCATCCGTGGCGGTTTCCTCATCTGTGTAATGGGAGTGAGGGTTGATTTAAATGTAGCACGCCGTGGGTCCGTGTGTTGGAGAGAAGTACAGCAAAAAAATCCATCTGCCATTGACCTGCTGGGGCTGCTCTAATTGGCAAAGCACCCTTGAGTCTTTTCCGGCACCGGGAAGCAGAGTGCGTCCTGTCGCTGACCAATTAATCATCGTTGGAGGCAGCCTCAGAAAAGCCAGGGACACGGCTGGCCAAGCAGTGCATGGGAAAGCAATCTCTAAGGCTGTGTCTAGACTACATGCCTCTGTCGTCAGAGGCATGTAGATTAGGGTTGTAGGCAAAGTCAAATGAAGCCGCGATTTAAATGATCGCGGCTTCATTTAAATTTACATGGCTGCTGCGCTGAGCCGACAAACAGCTGATCAGCTGTTTGTCCGCTCAGCGCGCTAGTCTGGACACTCCCCTGCCGACATCAAAGCCCTTTGTCGGCAGCCCCGTTATTCCTCGTGGGATGAGGTTTACCGGGGCTGCCGACAAAGGGCTTTGATGTCGACAAGGGGAACGTCCAGACTAGCGTGCTGAGCGGACAAACAGCTGATCAGCTGTTTGTCGGCTCAGCGCGGCAGCCATGTAAATGTAAATGAAGCCGCGATCATTTAAATCGCGGCTTCATTTGCCTTTGCCAAAACAACAAATCTACATGGCTCCGTCGATGGAGCCATGTAGTTTAGACGTACCTAAGGGAAAACTGCCCCGACAGCAGATGAGACAGGGATGCCCAACTGAACCCACAGACCCCACCACATCTCCCCTCAACCCCAATGAATTCCATGAACCTGAGCTATGAGTCTCCGCTACCGCCATTGTGAATCGGGAGTCATGCAAGTGAGTCCCACGCACGCAGAACCAGTAAGTGTTTGAGGAGGAGGAGGCCCAATCGGTTTATACCAGGTGGAAATCTGTAAGCACCGGAGGCCAGTGTTATTTTGAATGGGTCTTGTTGTTTTGAAAGAAATGGGGGAGGGGAGGTTGGTTTGTTAGAAAACAAGACACTCAGTCCTTCAGGTTTCCTACCTTCCTTTCTCATCTCCTCTAGGGTCCTTGCCTAGAAATCCCCAGCCAGCCAAAGAAGCTAAGCCACTCTCATCTGCTGGCAGGGCAGTTTTCTCTCGGTGATTGATTTCCTGTGCACTGCTTGTAGTGAGACGGCCGTGCCCCCTGCTTTTCTGAGGCTGCCTCCAGTGATGAATTGCTCCCCCACAAGATGCTCTGTGCATGCCTGCCCCTGAAAAGAATCAAGGGCACTTTTCCAATTACAGCAGCCACAGTTTGTCAGCGCCCTATGGATTTTTTTTCTCCAAACCCACACCTAGAAACAGAGCCAAATGCAGGAGCGATTGGATATTAAACTCTTAAAAAGAATCACAAAGTCCTAGATGCCCTCAATTCCTGTTTAAATAAATAAGGGTTGAGGTGTCTCAGCACCTTGTAAGACTGGTGCAAAAATCTAAGGGTAGGAATAGTGGTTTCCATCAAACATGGACTGCAAAACAGCAGATTCTTACATGTTCCTGGAAGGACTTTTCTTTCATCATGTAGTGAGGCTGCAGCGGAGCTAGAATGCTAGCAACAGGCTAGTCCAGCCAGTAGCTGGTTGGAAAGTGAAATTTTAGTTCTGTGGGAAATTCCAAAATGGGAAAAATATTCCAAATCAGAATGACAAGCTGAAATTTCCCATGGAATGAAAATTTGGGACAGTCTAAATATTTTATTTGGATAGTGCCAAATCATTTAATCTTAATAAAGTACAAATATTTAATTTCAATACTGGTAATTGATTTTGGCTGGACATTTATATTATAATGAAATATGAAATGTAATACACTAAATACATAACATAAAATATAATATTAAATTAATATTTTACTGTAATATAAAAGTATACATAAAATGAAATGGAATATTTTTACCCTTCTGAAACAAAACCAGAAAGTTGAAACAATTTGTTTCGTCTTCTCTCTACCCTCTCCCCAGACGGAACCAAATTTTGTTCACACGTTCTGTCAAACATTTTCAGAGCAGCTGCATTCCAGCCCAGCTAGTACAGTTTCATTTCCTGGGCACCAATGCACTGGCATAAAACTGTTGTGTTTCAGCTTCATAAAACAATTCTGTTTATAACTGAACTTATAAACCTCCTCCACGTTGGCCATGTTTTGCTCACCCCAAGCCTCAATTTGTGGATCAATTTATTTAAGCAGCTCTTGAAAAGTTAGTGTGGAGAGGGCAGGATTTTTTTTAGTACATTAGCATTTAGATTGCACCTCAAAATCAAGCCATGGAATCTCTAAATAGACCATACAGAATTTGTATTTTAGGCTGCCGACGTGTATTCCAGAGGGCCTCAACTGTTAGCATCCAGCCTAAAAGGCCGGGCTTGCTCTTATCACTACAGCAGTGAGTCCTTTGTCGAGATGAATTTTCATTTGTTCTCAGTCAGATAAGCAATATCCCCAGCACATCCACTTACTACACCCTGTCTCCCTCGACACGTGCAGCCTGTGCAGGGTGGTCCTTATCAGACTGACATGCGTGAGTGCCTCTGGACACTAACCTTGGGTTTCCAGGGCTGCATTGAACTACAGAAAAGACCTGGCTACTCCATATGCAGTGGGGCTGAAGCTGTGTGCGTCCCAGCAGGATATCAGAGAGAAAAGGTGGATGAGATAACACTTTTATTGGTGTCACCACCCCAGCACCTCTTGTCGGTAGCCTCTGGGCCGCATTATGACTTTCGTGAGCCCTAGGCACCTTTGCTTTCAAGGGCCCCTCCCACCATAATAATATCAATATTAAAAATTATTTTTGATATAACTTTAAATACTGCAACATTTTATTTTTTTTCTGTTTTAGGCAAAATGTAATAGATTTTCGTGGGCCCTAAAAGTTTCATTTTTTTCTGATGTGAGAAAAAAATTAAAACATTTTCTTCAACCCTAAAAGTTCATTTTTTTTCTTCTGATTTTAAAAGAAATTAAAACATTTTCGTGGGCCCCTAAAAGTATCGTGGGCCCTAGGCACTGTGCCTACTGTGCCTAATGGATAAGTCGGTCCTGGGTAGCCCTGGGAATTAGCTCGTTAGCCTGCAGGGCACCTCCCTCTAGCTGGTGTCTCCACGCGTCCTCCCGCCACACTCTCCATTCCGGACCCATGTCACTCCCAGACTACGGCGTCCCCTTCAGGACACTGCCCTCCAGCAGTGCCCATGCCTGTGACTCTTAGCCCCTTTCAGGGTGGGGGGGGTTGTTTATCAATCTCCATACTCTGGGTTCCTCCCCTTCCAGGGAACCCCCAATTTCCCTACACACAGTTTGCCTCAATGATCCACTGCCGGTCTTCATCTAGCCCCTGCCACAAACTGCAGTCTCACATAGCTACTCATGACCTGCTGCCTTTGCCTATCCAGGCTGCTTCCCGGCAGCCCTAGCGCTCTGAGACCTTGTTCCAGGCCCTGCAGCCTGGGAGCTTGCCTGGCTAGAGCTTCCCCAGCCCTGCTCTGTCCCAGGAAGCCCCCAGCTTCCCTAGCAACCAGGTCCCTCCTGCTCCCCAGCAAAAGTGTGTCCCTCTTTGTCTCCCGGAGCCCTTATTTACACAGCCCACAGCTGGGCCCTAATGAGCAATATCGGCCTGAGCTGTGGGCTTTGCTCCCAGCCCTCTCTCCCAGGGCTGGGTTTTAGCCTTAAAGGGCTCATGCGGGGTAGACACCCCGTGACAATTGAACCCACGTCTGTTGGTCTCTCTCACCCACAAAAGGAGAGATTGCCTTACCTACCTTGTCTAGATGCTGTGGATCAGAGGGGGGCAGCTGGACTCAGCCCAAGGGCCAGCGGAAGCCCCAGAGTTCCTCTTTGTCCTCCTCTGCACGCTGCCCCCGCCCCCAGCACAATCTCCCAGCTCCCATTGGTTGGAAAGTGGCCAATGGGAGCTGTCTGTTTGCAGGACAGATAGCACCTAAAGTTCTCCTCCTCCCCCCCCTCCCCCCACAGCATTCAGAGCTCCCACAACTGAATGCCCTGAGTGGTGTGCGGGGGTGGGGCAGGCAGGGAGGAACCAGCAGGGCTGCTGGCCAGGAGCCTCCCAGGTAAGCATCTCCCAACCAGAGCCTACTTCTGCCTTCCCAACTCCCTCCCCCCATCCTCTTCCTCCCTCCTGCACCACTACCCCATGTAACCCAAACCCTCTGCACTTATACCCCCTCCTGGATTCTGCACCCCAAAGTCCTGCCCCTGGTGACAATCCAAATCTTTGCACCCAGTCTTGCACCAGGTCACCAACCCACTCCCAGACCTGCAGCCCTGTCCCTTGCCCAGGTCACAACTCCCTCATCACCCAAATGCCCTCCCAGATCGCACAACCCCTCCTGCACCCCAGTCCCTAACCCCAAGTACCTTTCTGCACCCAACCTCCATCCCAGATCCAACACTTAACAAATTCTTGGAGTGGCTCCCGCATCAGAAATTATTGCTCACCCACTAAAATTTATCATGGCCACTACTCAGAAAAGCATTTAAGCCCATGCTTAATTGGAAGTGTATTCCTGTCTGGTGGCAATGGAACTACTCACATGCTTAAAGTTAAGCATATGCTTAAGTGCTTTCTCCGATCAGGCCCCAGGTGTGCAACCCAAGTGACTCTACGTGTGCAGTTGTGCCCACACAGAAATAGGGCACGACTGTCAAACCAGGTGGGTGCTCTCACGAGGTCCTTAGGCTGGCTCAGCTGCGTCTGTACAACTGGCTTAAGGCTCCTGGGGGTCCCAGGTCTATAAGCCAGGGCAGGAGTATGTGGGGCTGAAAGCTCAGTCAAGGCCACAGGGCTGAGGGTTCGCCTCTGCTGGGATTGCAACAGAGCTCTCTGCCCTAGAGCTCTGAGCTCCCCACTTCTGCCCCGCCCACCTGTGGCCCCACCCGGTTTCTGCCCTACTCCCACGGCTCCACCCCTGTTCCACCCGCAGCCCCAGCCCGGCTCCATCCCCCCGAAGCACCATTCCCTTTCATCTCCTTCCAGGTCCCTTGGCTGTGGCCCCAAGATGGGAAAATCTCTGTGTCCCTGCCATGGCTCCGGGCCTGCAGTAGTGAACAAGAGCGTCTCCAGGCCTGTGGCTGGAGCTGTGGCATGGGGAGATTGTCCAGGGCCCCCAAATCCACCACTGTTCCTCACCCTCCTCTCCCCACCCCTGGAAGTGTGAGGTTTGGCTTAGCCTCCCCTAGCTTCCATTTTGTGTCTCCTGTGCTTGGTAGACATCGCTGAGGGCCAGATTTTCCAGCCAACACCAAGATGCACAAAGGCTTTGGGCAGATTAACACAGTCGTGCTGGGGGGGCATAAATGCACCCTCCGACCTCATGCTGGGGACTGACTAACAAAAGGGGCAAAGCAACGCTACATTCATATCAGGGTTTTTTTCCTCAAATCTGATTGCTTATTTGTTTTACTTATTTACAAGGGTCTTGGGTTGCGGAGGCCCAGGAACGACACCCTGGCTCACTGCCCACGTGGCCTGTGCAATTAGCATGCCAGGCATATGCTTAGCAAAAGGAACAGCAGGTCACCTGTTCCCTGCCCTCCAGCCTGAACCGCTCAGCATTTCTCTAATCGCTGATGTAATTGAGCTAGACAGCTAACCAACAACGGTGGAATTCTGACACGGCGCACGCTCACGGAGGCGACAGTCACTCAGCCCCCGAGAGGGGACAACTTGGCTACAGGATTTTTGAATTTCCATTCAAGGCTGCTCTGGGAAAGGGGGAAAAAAAGACCAGGACTTTCCACAGCAGCGATAAGTCACGCCCCCTGACAACGAGCAGAAAACATCCCTTGGTGATTCCTGCCAGAGGTCAGCGGAGTGGCGGCTTCCCAGAATTTCAACTTCTTGAGGACAAACAAACCAGGTCAGTGGTGAGAAGGGTGGAGGAACTTTCCAGGAACCAATCGTCTGGCTTTAGTGCTTGGTTTCATTGCTTGCGTCGGGGCACAGGGCCAGGGCTGATAAGCACTTTCACCTTTGCTCTGAGGTGCCGTGCATGCTGAGAAGGGTAAGGGCCCAGGAGGAGATTGTACGGACTGGAATTAGAGGTACGCTCAGCAGCTCGGGTTCATTTCTAGCTCTCATGGGGTATGTCTACACTACAGCGCTAATTCGAACTAACTTAGTTCGAATTAGTTAATTCAAACTAAGCTAATTCGAACTAGCGCATCCAGACTAAAAAACTAGTTCGAATTAGCATTTTGCTAATTCGAACTAGCATGTCCACACAGAGTGGACCCTGAACCGGGGTTAAGGATGGCCGGAAGCAGTGCCGGCAGGGCATCAGATGAGGACTTAGAGCGTTGAGCTGCTGTCTCAGGCTAGCCGAGGGCTGTGCTTAAAGGGACCCAACCCCCACCCTGGACAGACAGTTCTCAGGGGTGCCCCGCTTGCAAAGCAGTCCTGGCTTGGATTGCCCGGAGTACCTGCACTGGGCACATCACAGCACTCGGCCATCAGACCGGCTGCACTTGCCGCAGGCTGCCATCTGGGGAGACGGGGCAATTGGGGGGGGGCTGCAGGAGAGGTTCCACCCCCAGAAGCCCGCAGAGCTAGCCCAGTCCTCCCCATTGGGGGCTTGTACCCCATTCCTCCCTCACCTCCTTCCACTTACCCCTCCCTAGCCTCCCTTCCTGATGTACAAAATAAAGAACAATTGTGTTCAAAAATAGAATCTCTCTTTATTGAACAAAACTGGGGGAGACTGGGAAAAGGAGGTGGGAGAGGGGAAGAGAGCGGGTGGGTTAGGGGAGGGCAACTACAATGATGAGGGGTTTGGAACAGGTCCCATATGAAGAGAGGCTAAAGAGACTGGGACTTTTCGGCTTAGAAAAGAGGAGATGGAGGGGGGATATGATAGAGGTCTATAAAAGCACGAGTGGGGTGGAGAGGGTGCATACAGAAAAGTTCTTCATTAGTTCCCATAATAGAAGGACTAGAGAACACCAAAGGAAAGGAATGGATAGCAAGCTTCAAACTAATAACAGAAAGTTCTTCTTCACAAAGCAAATAGTCAACCTGTGCAACTCCTTGCTGCAGGAGGCTGTGAAGGCTAGAACTAGAACAGAGTTTAAAGAGAAGTGAGATCAATTCATGGAGGTTGGGTCCATGAAGTGGTATTAGCCAGGGGCTAGGAGTGGTGTCCCTGCCCGAAGTTTGTGGAAGGCTGGAGAGGGATGGCACGAGACAAATGGCTTGGTCACTGTCTTCGGTCCATCCCCTCCAGGGTCCCTAGGGTTGGCCGCTGTCAGCAGACAGGCTACTGGGCTAGATGGACCTTTGGTCTGACCCAATACGGCCATTCTAAGCTCAGGGCTCAGGGTCGGGGGTCTCAGTGGACCACCTTGATTTTCATGCAAACCTGCTCCTGGGTGGCCAGGCTGGCAGCTATCCTGCCCTAGACGGCCACTTTCCTGTGACTAGTGCGGAGGTCGTGGATGAGGTCCACGATGTCTGCACTGGACCAGGCGGGTGCCCGCCTCTTGCGGTCCTGGGCAAGCTCCCGGGAGCCGCCAGCCTGGTCCTGGGAAGAGGGGGAGGGCTGGGGGTCATCAGGTGGGTGGCTTGAGCCGTGCCAGGTGCAGGGTCTGCTGGCTGAGTGCTGACAGGCTTGCACCTGGCACGGGCACCGTAGCCAGCCCGTGCCCCTTTAAGGGGGCCGGGAGGGGGGCAGACGAGTTCCCTTGGTGTTGGCCAGAGTGGCCACCAGGGAAAGCTGGGGAGGGCTAGCCTCCCACTAGTTCGACTTAAGGGGCTACACAGCCCTTAATTTGAACTAGTAAGTTCGAACTAGGCTTAGTCCTCGTGAAATGAGGTTTACCTAGTTCAAACTAAGCGCTCCGCTAGTTCAAATTAAGTTCGAACTAGCGGAGCGCTAGTGTAGCGCCTATCAAAGTTAATTTGAACTAACGTCCGTTAGTTCGAATTAAGTGTGTAGTGTAGACATACCCATGTTGTTCTTTCAACAGTTGCAGAGTAAATGGTATGGCCAAGGAGAGAGAACACAGGCACACACACGCCAGTAGTAGGGTGCCTATAAATACTAACGGCTTTGGCCTGACTCCGTTTCCTCCATGCATCTTGTGCAGTCATTCATACTCCTGCACATTGGGTGTAAAACGATACCATCCTGACCTGGTAGTATTTAGCAACTGCTTTGCTGTGGTCTCAATGGCTCCCCAGGGGGCAGGATAATAGAGACTCAAGCTCTGGGATATTGAGATGGGGCAAATACCTTTCACACTGATCTGCTGAGCAGGGACGTCCTTGGGGGTTACGAGGCCCTACACAGTGCTATGAAACTGGTGCCTCTCTGCCCTACGGCAGACGGGAAGGGAGTGAGGGTGATTTTTTTGGGGAGATGTGATTTTCTAATCTCAAGCCACACGCTATTTTCAAAGCAAAGTTTAGACTCTGCTCCTGTCGACTGACACAGTAAATTCAGACACCGACGGTATGTACCTGGGGCTGGCAAATGTCTGTGAAATGGCTTCATTACCATTCCAATGGCTTGTTCACAGGTTCAGTGTCCGCTCATTGCTCGGGCCAGCTTTGTCACTTAAGTTAACCCAATCCTCTCCTGAGGAAGCAGAGCCACAGATCAGGGACAGAAAGAAGCAGGTGGGTGGACGTTAAGACCCAGCGGTGCCCCACATTTTTGAGGGCCCTACGCAGTTGCGTCTTCTGTATATAGGAAAGGACACCCGTGCTGCGGAGAAGGGAGCAACAGAAAGAAAACCTGCTGGGGATTTTGAGGAGCAAGGGTTCTATGGGGGGAGGCAAGAGTAAGGAAGAAGGCAGGGACTTGCACCGCGGATTCAAAACAGAGCTGGAAGAGGGGACCATCCCAGCTCCACTCGACTCCCTGGGCCTTGGGGAAGGGAAGCTGGCAGTGTGATGAGGCAGGCATTGGTGCTGTGCTCATGGAGTGGCATATTCTGAACACAGAGCCGTGTTTCTCAAAGTGTGCTCGCACTGGCTGCAGTTTGCAGCCACGGGGAGCTGCAGGAACCAGTGTACCCTCACCCGCTGCTTCCCGCAGCTCCCCTAGGCTGCAAACGGCGAACCGCAGCCAATGGCAGCTGTGATTCTCCGTGATTGTGGAGCCAATATGTAAAAAAACCCGAGTGGCCCTGTAGCAGCTTTCTCAGAGTGGGTCTGAGGGCCACTTTGAGAAACCTAGAGAGCAGCTGGCAAAATCAGTGTGTGCTTGTGAACAATGGACACACCTAATACGAGCGCCCATGAGGGCTATCGTGATGGCCTGGCCATTAAGTGAGGTGCAATAGGTAGGCACTGGACTGACCTCCTGGGTGCTATGCCTGGTTTTGCCACTGATCTGCTTGGTCAAACCTCTTCCCCTTCCCACTCTTTGTACATCTTGCCTGTGTAGTTTGCAAACCCTTTGGTGCCAGGCTTGTCTTTTGCTCTGTGTTTGTACAGCACCTTGCACAATGCAGTCCTTCTCTCAGCTGTGAGAGTGCTACCCTAATGTAAACAACCAGCAAGGTTGCAAAGGGTGTGTGTGATATTTCTCGCAAGCCCGGGTCTCTGCTGATTTCATTTTCCATTCTCTGTTTGATGATGCTTCTGTGGCTGGCTTGAAGCATCTGCTCCGTCTCCATTTGGATTCTGTTCTGGTGTGAAGTTTAGCAGCTGTACCTTCCTTTCATGTGTTCTCTCTCACCACCGCCGCATGTGATATTACAGCTTCCTCTATGACAGACAGTTTTGTACATGGCAGCGGGAGCCAGAAAACACTGCAAAGCCAAACAGGCTGAAAGCTGCATCGGGATTATCCCAAACGAGGGGAGCATGTAGGATTTGGCACTCGGCTTCTGCACAAAACCATGTGAGTTCAGGGAGAAAGGGCAGCTGAGTCTTCAGCGAAATCTGAAGAAACGCAAATATCCTTGCGTTTTCTTTTTCACCAGATTTTTTTTTCCTTCCTCAGGGCTATTTATGGGGCTGAAACTATGTGCTTCTTCTTACGGTGTTTCCACCCATCCAAGAACGGAAACAAGAAGGGCCACATTAGAAGACGATGAGAAGGCCACACTATTTCAGCCCTGCGAACGTCTCCCTCGGGCATCACAAAAGCCAGTGGAGAAACGTAAACATAAATACTAGACATACAAGTGTCCTTGAGTCAGATCTGCTCATGTTTCCTGCTCCACAGCGAAAGGTGGGCCAGGCATTTCGCAGTGTAGGGGCAAGCACCTTGGATTTTATTCTTTCTTGAGCACCCATAGAACTGTCAACTAATTCCTAATGGTGCCATTGTTACAGATGAAGATAACAAACGATCCCAGCTGTCTGGATCCAGGCACAGCCCCCTCCGCATAACAATTTGCTTTGGAAAACTGATGCAATGTGAAAAGCACAGGGTCAGATTCCCGTGTCCTTACTCAGTTCTGACTCATGACCAAAACTCCCATTGACTTCAAAGGGAGGCGTAGGGTTGTAGGATCTGCCTCACAGAGGGAATAAACACAAGAACCACACACTTGTCGTTTTGACCAAGTCACTTTCCTAGCTCTAACCACACGCTAGATGGTAGTGTGGCTGAGTGATGACTCATTTCAATCATGAAGGGAAAAATGTTTATCATGGGGGAAAATATCATTTGTAACCAGAGAGTTATCTTATGTCCTGCTGTCTCTCACTAGCTCCTGGTGAAGTGGTTTCACTTTGAATAAATAATTATAGATCGGTGAGCTAGGGAGCAAGATTGACTCTCTAGCCTGCTGGGTGAGGCACTCACCATGGCTGCGGCAGGCTAAGGTTCACATCCCTGCTGTAATAAATATTTAACTGTCTATTAAGTAGAACAGCTCCAGCAGGAGAGGCTGAGACCCGCCCAGCCAACCCCAGGGTTGCCCATTGCCCGATGGGTAGGGCATGCCTGTCGGAGGGGGCGGACTCAGGTTTCAGTCCCTGGTTTGAATCGGGCAGGTTACAGACTGCAACATAAGTCTCCCACATCCTAACTGAGAGCCCTGGCCACCAAGTTTCAGTTTCAACAAACAGGCCTTATCGGATGAAAATCTGGTGCATGAAAAATGTCCCAGCCAGCGCTATTAGCAACTCAACGTAGTTCAAGTAGGATCTGAATCAATCCCATCTCTGAATCTTCTGAAACTAGCTCAGGAGTGGCCGGGAATTGCCAGCGTTAGCCTCAGTCTGTTTTCTTGGGGGAGTCCCTGCTTTAGTGTAAACGTAGATTAGGGTCTTTAGCACTGGGAGCTTTGAAACCTCTGGTCAAGACTGGCAGAGTCAGCACAGCAATGGCAACTTCAGGGTGACCTGAGGGACTTTAACCTCACAATCCCTTTGGTAGCGGTGGGGAGGATGGGAGCAGCTAAGCATTGCTAGAATATTTTACAGATGGATTTTGGGGCTGCTTTTCAGAAGCACTGAGGGCTCCCTGAACCAAGCTGAATTCGTTTCATGGTGGGCACCCCAAATTAGCAGCCTTAAAAAAATAAATTGGCCTTAATGTTTTATCCAAACTCACTCAAGGCAACAGCAAAATCAAAGACAGAACCCAGGAGTCCTGAACGCCCTGGCCTTTAAGTACACACCGTACGTCAAGATAAAAATAAGACCAAAGTGTCTAAATATTGGAGGGGTTTTGGCACAGGTTCCATGCTGCCTTACCAGGGATCAGTGGAGTAAGCTAAATGGGGATTTCCACCATGACTGAACTTCTTGGCTTTTGTGGGTATATTTCAGCTTTTTTTCATTATCTGGTCTCTAGGCTCTTTCTCTCTATTGGTTGGTTATCTATCATATTTGACAGAGAAATTGCGATGACAAAATGCTAACACTTTTGCTCTGTGCTCTTTTTAATCTACTGTAGGTGAAAGATCAGAAGGCATTTTTTGAAAGGTTTATATGGTGTCCCTATCCTCACGCTGAGCCAGATTGGGTAAATGGGATTTGACAAACTGCAGGACAGGAGAGGTAAACTGCTGACCTCTGACCTCAGGAGTCAGAGCCACTGTATATTATCATGTTTATGTTCAGAGACTAAATTCCTTGCTCTAAGGGACTCTCATAAATGTTTAACAGAGCTACAGAAACAGCATTATTATTCAGCCTTTATACTTTATTGGCGTGGTCAATGGTTAAGTCTCTCTTTGGGTTGTTGTGGTGGAATTTAATGCAAAATATTGTGGCTAGTAGTTAATCTTCTAGGTATTTGCAATAAAACAGTGGGTGTTTACACTGCAACATGACTTTTTTTGGGAATAACACCCAGTTTTGGCAACAAAAATCTTCCACCCTGCGAGACTTTTGTCTTTCCCCCTCCCTTTTATTGTCAACAAAGAGCCAGTGTGGACTCTGCTGTTTGTTTTGTCAAGAGAACTGGCTTCTGCCATTATCCCACAATGTCTGCCCTGATGGCTGTGCTCAGTGTTTGGTGATCTCTGCAGCCCAGCAGGCATGCACCTCTCCCCTTTCAAAGCTCTGGGAAGTATTTGACAGCTGAGTGAGCTGCTCCATGTGGGGAACAAATAAAGAACAAATTATTGGACTGCTCCTGTTCTGCCCTGATAGGAACACAGGATCAGGCAGATTGCTGCTGCAGGGGGAAGGCTGGAAAGACGGCTGTGCTGCTTTGATATTCCGCAGCATGGAGAGCTCACAGAGCTATGAGGGAACCCAAGAAGCACAGGGATCAGCTGTGCCTTCCCTCAACGCTGCACAGTGGGATGCTTCCCCACAATGCTTTGATCTATCTGTTGACAGGATGCTAGCAATGGTGGCCACAAAATGTCAACAGAGGGAGTCAGAAAAAATGGTTTGACCAGTTTTCACTTTAGGCGACTTTTTCATGTTGACAGCACTTTCGGCATCAAACCTTCCATGTGTAGACACAGCTTCTGAGCCATTCACATGGGCTTGAAACACAGTTTTCAAATGAAGCACACGCTTCCGTGATTTGCTAAACTGAAGCCCAGTTTCTGCAGCACATCATGATGGGCAGGGAGGACGAGGAAACGATGGACACATTATATAAGCCCCCTTAACCAACTGAAATAAACTAGGCTATGTACACAATACAGCGTTAGCCAGTACAAGTTCTGTCACTCCGAGGTGTGAATACGCCACCCCCTTGAGCGATGTAAATTACACCAACCTAAGTACCAGTGTGCTGCTCCCACTGACATACTCAGCACTGTGCACGGGGGTGGAGTAATTAAGATGATGGGAGAGCTCTCTCCTGGCAGTTCAGCATCTCTGCATTAACAGTGTTAGAGCAAGCGAAGCTTCGTCAGTGCAGCTGCACCTCTGCAAGCTCTATGGTGTTGCCTTTGGGGCTGTTAAAGGTTAACCAGTTAACAGGTTAACTGGTGAGCATATGCCTTACCAGCATACGTACCAGCTATGTGTACCAGGCCCTCCCCCATCATGGCCCAGCCAGCAGGACCCCAGCTACAGTGGGTGGCGGGGCTGGACCTGTCCCCAGTACCTAGGGCTGAAGCAGCCCCCACCACCAATAGCAACCCAGGGCCAGAGCAGCCCCTGCTGCCCATGGCTACAAAGAAGCAGGGCTGCAGCAGCCCCCACAGCCAGTGGTTAACCGGTTAAACAAATCCTTTAACCAGTTAACTATTCTGGGCAATTTTTACATTCCTAGTAGCCATTGCCATAGCTAGTAATTGTTTGGAAACAACACATAGTAATGCCTGAGGATCTTGGCTGCTGGCCTTACTGCTTGGGTGGTGTACTGAAATTGAGAGAATGGGGGGAGAGGGAGGAGAGAGGAGGAAGGGAAAGGAGAGAGATAGGATGGAGCAATGGAAAGAGAATTGATTGGGGAGGACTTAAGAATGGGAGGAGAGGTGGGCCTGAGATGCCTGTGGTTATACCACCAAAAATGGACTCTCCCCAGTAGAAGATCATGAGTTATCTGCCTTAAACGTTGTCTAAGGCAGGGGTGGGCAATCAGCCAGAGGTGGTTCACCAAGGTTCACCCCTGGCGGGCGACTGGTGCTTCATTCACGTAAGTGTCTGCAGGTACAGCTGCTTGCAGCTCCTGTTGGCTGCTGATCACCATCCCCGGCCATTGGGAGCTGTGGGAAACAGCACAGACCGAGACACCGCTTCCTGCAGCTCCCATTGGCTGGGAACAGCGATCCACAGCCAATGGGAGCCTGTGGACGTACAAATAAATAAAGTGCCGGTGGCCTACCAGGAGCGAACCCTGGTGAATCACCTCCAGCCCAGAAACCAATTCTTGCCTGCCCCTGGTGTAAGGTTACTCATGTAAGTGTCCCTAGTCCTCTGCTTTCTGACATGTTCCCTGCAATATCTATGCCCCAGTGCACAAGACTTTTCTGAATTCTAAATCATGGGGGCATGCAGATAACCAGATTTGTTCTGCACATGCAAATCTTCTCTTGGGAAAAGTGTCCTTGTGGATAGACTTGGCTGTGGGGGGGAAAAAGGAAAAAAAAGTTTAATCTTAAATGGTAATTGTCCTCCTCTGGCTAATGATAGGCCATATAACACTGCATATCAGCTATAAGTGAGCCGAAAGACACAGCAAGGTGTATGTGGCCGTGAGATAACACAGTGCTCAAAAGCTGATGACCTGCAAAGCACTTTATCTTCCACTTGCACAAGTCCCGTGGAGTCATCCTGCACATGCATGCTACCACATCCAAAGTCCCCTTCCTCCCTGTTCTCGGTATTGTACCCAATTGCTTTTATTGCATTTTGAAAACACTTGCTCCCTTTCCTGTGCATCTTATCAATGTTCATGTGTATACCAGGCCTGGCTGGAGAGGGAGAAGCAACCTTCAGCTGCGGCCCAGGGCTCTTGGCATCTCTTGGCCCAATAAACCCTGTGTTAGCCAAGTCAATACAGATATACTGGGCCAGATCCTTTGCTGGCAAAAATCGGTGCAGCCCTGCAGACAATCTAAGCATGTGACTAAAACCGCACATTGTTTTTGAAGGTCGTAGAGACGGTTTTGAGCTTAAACGCTGTGCTAGATTAAAATTGTTTCACGGGCAAATTGACTTTTATGGTGATAATTGATTAGAACGTGTCAGGGGGCTGAAGTTTGTGGATATGGTCGCAGTCGTTAACGTAACAGCCCTACTGGGTCAGCCCAAAGAGCCATCTAGTCCAGTGTCCTGTCTTCCAAAAGAGGCCAATGCCAGGTGCCCCAAAGGGAGTGAACAGAGCAGGGAATCTTCAAGGTTATGTCTACACTGCTTGCTTATTCTGAAGTAAGCCCTTTCAGAATGTATATTTCGAAGTCGCTTGTTTCAAAATAGCGCATCTGCACAGCAAATGCCCATCGAAACAGTGATGAGCTACTCCGAAATAGAGCGTGCACACTCATTGCACGCGGAATTACATTTACAGCCACCTGGAAGCACTTCAGGCAAGTGATCACAGCAGTCACTTCCCGTAGCTGTGGCCTGAGGCTCATGCGTCAAGAGACCCCTCTGTATAGTCATGTCTCAGGCTCTTCCCCTTTGCCTATCTCTTCGAGGGAAAGCAAAGCCTTTTCTCTGTGTGCTCTGGTTGCCCTTGCGGACACCACAGCACTCGGGCCATGGAGCCGGACCTGCTGCCAGCAGTCGACGGCTCTTACGTCTCATGATGCAGTTTCTGCAGGCTGCCCTCATGGCTCTGCAGGAGAAGGACCCTCAGTTCATTGCGGGGCATCGCCTTTCTCCAGGCACTGCTCATGCAGCGTGACCCCACCCGCCCTCCCCTGCGCACCGTGCACTGCTGCTTCTGCAGACTGGCCACCAGTTCTGATGGGTAGGACCAGAGCATCATGGTGGGACGACCAGCAGTGGCTCCAGAATTGCTGCATGCAGAAAGACACCTTCCTGGAGCTGTGCGAGTGGCTCACCCCTGCCCTCCAGACACCCACAAAACCTGCCAACCCCCTCTAGAAGCAGGTGGCCATTGCTATTTGGAAGCTGGCCATGCTGGAGAGCTACTGCTCCGTAGGGAGCCAAATCAACGTGGGGAGATCGACTGTCGGGGTCGGGGACATGCAGATCTGGTACTCTCGGGCTATTGTTCCCGGAGCATGGTGAATTGCTGGAATGGGGTTCCCTAGCAAAGTGGTGAGGCGATAGAAGCTCCCTCCCTGGAAGGTTTTCCAGTCCGCCCTCACAAAGTGCTGTTGGGGGTTGGGGTTGCTCCTGGTGTGTGTGTGTGGGGGGGGGAGGTTGGGCTCGGGGAACTCCCAAGGGCCCTGGCAACCCTGTGAGTCTCTGCGTGTCTCCTTCTACAGGTGGTGCGGGCCATCATCACAGGCTCGTCATCCTGGGCGACATGGACTCCAGCATCACCAGCTTTGTGGCCATGGGCTTCCCCAGCTGCGGCGGGGGGCATTGATGGCGCCCCCCCAACCCCATCCAGGTCCCCAACCACCGGGCATCTAGATACACCAACTGGGAGGGGTACTTTTCCACGGTGCTGCAGGCCCTCATGGACCACCAAGGCCGCTTCACTGACATCTACGTCGTGTGGGCAGGACAGGCGCACGACGCCCGCGTTTTCCGAAACTCCAGCCTCTTCCAGAAGCTGCACATCAGCACTTTTTCCCCACCCGCACCATCAGGGCTGGGGATGTGGACATGCCAATGTGCATTGTAGGGGACGCAGCCTACTCTCTGCTCCCCTGACTAATGAAGCCCTACACTGGACACCTGGACCCCCACCAAGGAGCATTTTAATGCCAGGCTCAGCAGGGCCCACATGGTTGTGGAGGGCACCTTCGACCATATGAAGGGGAGGTTCCACTGACTCTTCTCCTGCCTGGACGTCAGCGAGCGGAACGTCCCCCAAATGGTGGCAGCCTGTTGTGTCCTCCACAATGTTTGTGAACACAAAGGGGAGACGTTCCTGCCAGGGTGGGGGGCAGACGCTGACAGGTCTCGGCAGGGCCTTTGAGCAGCCACACACGGCTGCTATCCAGCAAGCTCATCAGGGCGGTGCGTATCCGAGAGGCTCTGAAGGAGAGTTTCACAAAAGGACCCCACTGATACTCCCCCTTGGGCCTCCCCACAAAGGGGCCTGTGCATTGCCCCTCTTTGCCTTTTCTCCCACATCCCTCCGTTCCTCTCCCACCCTTCTCCTGCACAGACAATAAACCACACTTTTTGTTTTGGAACAATAAGCTCTGTTTTTTTTATTGGGGTAAATGTAACTGAGGAGGGACTGGGGAAAGAACCTGGGAGAGGGAGGAGGGAGGTGGAAGGGGGAGGAGAGGCTCAGGGGTGGGGCTGGAAGTGGGACAAGCCAGAGGGTCAGGAGCTGGGGAGGGAGCAGAAGCAAGAGTGGCCACCAGGCGGTTGAGTGTGATGGTGAAAGCTGCACAGACGGCCCAGCCCCACTGCAGCAGCTCCTGCCAGGTGTTTTGGTGCAGGGAGAGTGCTGCTGGGGGTTCCCCCCCACGCCCTTCCCCCTGGCGGGTTCCCATGCAGGGCCTCAGTGTCCTCCACCTCACCGCAATTGCCCAGGAGCGGATGCTGCCCTGGGAGTGCAGGCAGGACCGTGTGGTGTGTGCGGCACTGCTGTGTGTGTCCAATGACCGCATCCTCCTCAGGGGTGGCTTGTGGTGGGAAGGTGCCAGTCGGGGGTAAGGCAGGCCTCTCCAGAACCCCTGTGAGCAGGAGCGCACGGTTCCTTTATGACAGGTTTCTGGGGCCGTGTGCTGTGGATTGGTGTGCACCCACGTGCAGGGGCTGCTGCATGCGATCCCTAGACCGAGCTGGCTGAGCAAGGAGCTCGCAGCCCCTTGCTGCCCGCCGCCTCCCCCATGTGCGTCTAGGGAAAGTGATGGAACTCACCTGATGGGCCTTCCCTGCCATCATCTGATCCCTGGCCAATCTCCTGGTGTGTGTGTGTGTGTGGGGGGGGGGGGGGGGGGGGTACTGGCTCCAGGGCCAGGATGGCCTCCTGGCTGGTGGGCATCATGTCCACGCTGGCC
This sequence comes from Pelodiscus sinensis, assembly GCF_049634645.1. Taxonomy (NCBI): domain Eukaryota; kingdom Metazoa; phylum Chordata; order Testudines; family Trionychidae; genus Pelodiscus; species Pelodiscus sinensis. Next base: position 19,235,877 of record NC_134733.1, on the reverse strand, counting down.
TCCTCCTCCTCCTCCTCGTGCCCAGCCAGGCCCTCCAGGTGGCTCATGATGGGCGTCTCCAGCCCTGAATCCACGACAAGGAGGGATGGGGCTTCCTCTCCTCCCAGGTTGTGCTGGAGCTGCCCATAATAGGGGCAGGTCTGGGGTGCCCCCCTGAGTGGGAGCTGCACTCCCTGGCCAAGCACAGTTCTTGGACCTTCATGAGCACTTGCTCCTAGGAGCACATGTGGCCCTTGTGGCCAGGCTTTCGGCCGTCTGGCCATAAATGCCTGCATTCCCGCCTGTGGTGCAGAGAGCACACTGGTTTTCCTCCTCCCCCCAGATCTCAAGGAGATCCAGGATCTCCGCACCAGGCCAGGATGGTGCCCTCCGCTTTCAGCCCCGGGCAGGGGCTTGGGAGCGGCCCAGAGGCAGTGCTGGCAGCTGTGGGCGGCTTGGCCGGAGCGGTGGGCTCAGCCATGGTGGCAGGGCAGGCTGTGCAGGCTATGTGCCACACGCCCTCTCCTTGCTGCTGCAGCTTCAAAACATGCTCCTGTTGGCCTCCTGCTGTGGGGGGCGGCAGGGAAACTCGAAACAAGGTACATTGACTCCAGCTACATAATTCACATGGCTAGAGTTGTGTATCTTAATTCCATGTTCCCTTTTAGTGAAGACCTGGCCTTGGTAACCAGTGGCAGAAGTAACCTGGATGTAAATCTTGCACTGGGCAAGCTCTTGGTTTAATCATCTTCCTGAGGAGGTGGGGAGGAGGAGCTGTCTTTTGGGGAATTGTGTGAGAAAGCCGTCTTTTGCTGTTGCCAGGAATCGTGGTGGTTTTAAACTCTGTGGGACTGATTCTCTGGGCTCTATGCTCAGCTACTTACCCCTCTGCAAAATGGGTGTAAAATGCTACCAGCTCAGCAAGGCAGTATTTTACTTCTCCTTTGTGCTCTGCACATGTGTAAATTACTATTATTTGTCTTCAGGTAGCACCTGGATGCTCCAAATTCCATTGAGTAGAGACATACTCTTCCCTCGGGTTTGGGCAACCACCCAGCACCCCTGGACCCTGCTCTGAGCGGAGGCCCCTGGATGCTCCTGCAAAATAAATAAAAAGCCCATTTTATAAATAAATGTTAAGTTAGAATTAAAAAAAGAACTGGGAGACAAAGCAGAAGCAACGGAAACAGCTGTCTCCACCTCTTCCTCTGAGTCCCTGCACTTGGCCAGACATTGTATCTGACTACAGCTGCCGCACTGTCAATGCCTGCTAGATGTCTGGGTGATAATCCACTGGAAGCAATTATAGGGCATCCGTCACCAGCAGGGACCTAGCCACAGGCCTCTTGTCTGGGGAAAGGGCTGGAGAAGAGGGGGGGAAATCAATGCCTTTCACCAGCATTGTCTGCCAGATTGAATGAAGCCGCATGGGATCCCTGCTTTTCGCACTGTGAAAGTCAGAGCTGGACGAATGCGCGTGAAGAGCACGCGGCTGACCGGAGAGGCAGGTTACCTGCGCACTGATCCCACCTTTGCATTTCTTGAGCATCCCCAAACTCCCAGGCACCCCAGCGGGGAGGGAAAGGAAAGCAGGATCTGGGTCTGTTGTAATCATCCAGCTCGAAGTCTTGGTTCCAGGGGGCAGGCTCCCTTTCTTCAGTCCCACTAGCTCAGTGGTTCCCAAACTTTTCAGCATCACGCCCCCACTTCTTGATTTTTTTGAAAAAACCCTCCCCCCCCCCCAGCAAAAAAAAGCAGCAAAATTTGTTGAGAAAAAAAAGGAACTGAGCGGGGCAGCAAAACGTGATGGGGGGAGGCTGGGTCGCCTTGCACCCCCACTGGTATTTCTTCACACACCCCTGGGGGGCACGCGCCCCCAGTTTGGGAACCCATGCGCTAGATCATTATTATTGGAGCATAACATCACCTCGCTGTGCACCAGAGCCCACAATCTTTTGGGAATGTAAAACAGGGCTGGGAAAACTACAGCCTGGGGAAGGCCCCTGAGGCTTGGGCCCCCTTCCAGCATCAGGGAACCAGCACTGGCACCCCAGCCTTGTGGTCCCTGGGTCTTGAGCGCCAGCGCCAGCTCGCTAATGCGGGGGATGGGGGAGACCCGAGCCTCACAGGCTGGAGTCAGGGAATCTGGGACTAGATCCGACCCACTGGCTCTGCCCGGCATGGGGAGGAAGCGGCTCCGCGTGCTGCCACTCCCCCGCCTCCCAGCTGGGGAAATGGCAGCACAGCAAAGTTCTGCCCAGAGGTCATTCACTTGCCGCTCCAATTGGCTATCATCGCAACCAATAGGAGCAGCAGGGGATGGAGCCTGGGAGTGGGAGGGGACACGGAGCCATGTGTGTTTGGGAGGAGCTGCACCAGGTTAGCGCCCCCCTTCATTGCTCAGACCCCACACTCCCTGTCCATTCCTGCACCCCCTCACCCCTCAAATCTCCACTTTGCTTCTGCACCCCACCTCCTGCCCAAACCCTGCACCCCCAGGCTACTCCTGCACCCCCTCTCTTCTCAGACCTCCACTTTGCTTCTGCACCCCACCTCCTGCCCAAACCCTGCACCCCAGCCCACTCCTGCACCCCCTCTCTTTTCAGCCCTCCACTTCGCTTCTGCACCCCACCTCCTGCCCAAACCCTGCACCCCAGCTCACTCCTGCACCCCCTCTCCTCTCAGACTTCCACTTTGCTTCTGCATCCCATCTCCCACCCAGACCGCCTCCCAATCCCTGGCCCTCCTGCATCCCACACCCAAACCCCCCACCCCCCACTTCATTCCTGTACCCCACCGCCCGCCCAGACCCTGCATCCCATAGGTGCTTTCCAGCAGCCCCTACCCACATGCTGAACCCCTTATTTTTGGCCCCACCCCAGAGCCTGGGGGGGCACAAAATCTACTAGCCTGGGCCCCCTAGACTCTAGTGTGCAAGGGGAATGTGAGGAGTGTCTTTCTCCTTCCCAGTTAGGGGTCGCAAGAGTGAGGGGTCGTTTAGGGTTTTTTTTGCTTCTCACTTGTGTCCAGCCCCCAACTGATTTTTCTGTGGGTCAGTGGCCCCAGACCCAAAACAGGTTCCCCACCTCTGGGGGGGATGATTTAGTAGTTTTGTTGGGTTACTTGTCCACAGTGTGGCAATGGGAACAGGAGGGGTGCATGAGAGTGACACCGGCAATATTCACGCGGCAGACTCTCAGGGCCGATCCCTGACAGCAAGAGCTTTGCTGCCAACCCCCCTGAGCACACAAAGAGTTACACCGGTGGAGTACATCCACGCTACATGCGTGTTGACAGCATGTTAGGCCATGTCTGCACTACTGAGCTTATGGCAGTGTAGCCCCCTACTGTAGACCAGCCTATGCCGATAGAAGCAGGCGGGGGGGCCGACAGCCTCCGCGGACACTTGGGCAAGGCGTGGGGGGGGGGGGGAAGCAAACTCGGCACTCCTGGAAGGGGCGGGACCTCAGGCGGAAGGGGTGGGGCCAGGGCAGCCAGCCCTCTGGCTGCATCTCCCCTCCCCCAGCACTCAGAGCCCGATGGAGCGCTCTGCACAGTGCTCCAGCAGTAATTTAAAGGGCCCGGGGCTACAGCTGCTGCTGTTGCTGCAGCAGCTGCGGCATCACTGAGGTGCCTCCGACCCCTTTGAATTGCCCGGCCCCTTGGGCTCCCCCCACCTGTGTGTCAGCAGACCTGGAAGCCGGAGTTCAGTGCCTCCCTGGCCCACGGTTGCTGTGCCAACAGAAGCACTCTACTTTTGACATGGTTGTGGCTACACGTGTTGCCGGGGGGGGGGGGGGGGGGCTCCACAAGCTTTGTGGCCTACGTGAATGTTTTTGTTCCACGTGTCACCTCTTTGGGGCTTAGTGAACGTGGCCCCTTTAAATCTTTTTCATGACAGGGGGTGGGGAGTGCTGATTTCGTCTAGGGAGAGGACGTGCTGTGTGGGAGGGAGGCAGAGAGAGGGGAAGGCAACATGGTGGGGGGGGGGGGTGTCAGAAGCTCCAGACAGAAAGGCTGCAGCCAGCAGGCCCTGGCAGAGTGAAGTAACCAAACACCTGCCCAAAGCTCGGGGGGCACATGCCAGGAGAGGAGCCAGGGGCATCACTGTGCCAGGGAGGGATTGTCTGAGAAGCACAAACCAGAGCTGCCCCCGGCATCGCTGCTGCATGGGGCTGAGAGTACTGGGGCTTGTGACTCCGCTTTGGGATGGAGGAGGGAGTTTGTAGCTGCTTAAGTGGGGAGCTGTGGTCTGTGGCCTTTGCAGAAGAGGGCCCCAGACAGGTTTGCTGGGGCAAATTTACTGGTGCAAGAGATAACCAGGAACACCTAAGCCTCACCACTGGGCTGGAATTTTGTCCAGGACCTCTGAACTCCATGTGCAGACCCATTGCTCAGTGTGCGCCCTTTCAGGCTATGGTAGTGTAACCCCCCCCCCCCCCACCCCCACCTACTGGGTGTGGTTCGCTGTCCCATGCAGTGACACTTAGCCCACTTACAGAGAGCAAGAATGAGTTTCACTGAGAGCCAGCTGGCTTGTAGCTCATATGGTTGAGGCTTATGCACTATGCTCCAGAGATGCCAGGTTTGGTTCTGGCTGTTGCTGTTACGGTAGCAGGGGCTTGTGTTGAGCACTGCCCTTTTTTACCTCCCCCCTCCCCCCTTGAATGTCTCTTTCATCCAGAGGGGAAAGTAAGCAGGTGCGCAAATACCCAAACGATGTGTCCGAGCCGGCTTGAGGCCCTTTGCAGACTGGACGGCGCCCGGCGGCCAGCATGTCAAAAAACGTCGCAGTGCGGCAGGAGGCCGAATCTCACTGACTTGCAGTTTGGTGAGAGCAGGCGGTGCGTGGATCCGTCTGCATCAGAGCCGTCGCATGATGCACGTCACCACGGAATCTGTGTGCAGGGAAACCCCAGCTCCCGGTGCAGCCGCTGGTGGGTCCGTTTCATCGCTACCTCCCCCACCTACCTTCTTTATGTCAAGGGCTGGTTGGGGCTGTAATTAAATCCTAATTTTCTGTCGGCAGGAGACTAATTCTCTTATGAAGTGCGGGCGAGATCCAGACTGTAGATAAGCAATGGTATTTATGAGCACTTTGTAAAGTGGCCGTCTACAAAATGACACATTCCCCTGCTGATTCTGGAACCAGTGCTGAAAAGGCCACCAGGTCACCTCAGGAGACGCCTGTCAGAGGGTGCTGGCTTCTCCGGCTATGAAAGAAGACCAAGAGGCAGGGCCTGACAAGCAGCAGGAGGAGGGGTTCTCAACCTCTCGCTTCACAAGGCTCTCCCAACCCGATATGACAGCTCCATGGTGCACCTGTGCCACATCAATATGCATAGGAAAGCCAGGGCACGCATCAGCAGGTAGCAAGCAGGGCAATTGCTCAGGGCCACGGGGGCTCTCACTAAGCTGCTTTGGCTTTGGCTTCAGCTCCAGGCGGAGGTACTTCGGCTTTTGCTCTGGGCCCCAGGCAAGTCTAATGCCAACCCTGCGTGGAGGACACCTTGAAACCTGCTTGTGGCCCCGGACCCCAACTGAGAGCCCCTGTTCTAGACAAGGCACTTGTACAAGGGTGAGCTGGCTTAAAATACAAAGTGTGGGACCATCAGCCTTGCGGGTGCAACCCATGTTAGTCTTTGCACGCCCCAGGCCCTGGAGTGGGACCTGCTGCTCTAACACACCACTACTGCTGCCAGCTAAAGGCAACACCTTGTTAGATGACATTGTAGAGAATGATGCTGAAGGTCCTGAGCTTGAACCCTGCTGGTGACTGTTAGCGGGACGAGTGTTAGCAGAATTGAAGCTTGTACACAAGAATTACCCACGTGTTCTCCCAGCACAGTCAACGGTCTCCCTTCTTGTTTGGTTTCAGGAATAACAAAGCAGAACATGGGACAAATCATGTGAGTCACCTTTGGTTCCTCTAACTGGGGGGTGGGGGGGGTGGAGAGTCATTGCAAACATTTGTTTTTCATCCACGTGGCATAGCAACCCCTCTCCCATTTGCCTTCTCCCCCGCTCCCCTCCGGGTTTTGCCTTCCTTCCACAATTCGGGCAGCCCTGTAGGGATGAAGAGAGACACTGGGAGGCACTATGGCAGGGGTGGGCTCCGGGGAACACTCAGAAGAAAGAGCGATGTCCCCAAGGGCCCAGATCAGCGCGGACTCAACAGCAAACGCACGCATAAACAAACCTGATGCTCTACCAGCCAAACAAAACTTCCATGCTGCCCAGAACACTTGGACTAGCTCAGTTAAATCCAGGGACCCATGGAAACATTTTTCCTCCCAAATGCAAGTCTGTGGGAATTTGCATTGCAGTCAGGTATACTTAGAGTGCACATAAACCATCTAATAAAAATTCCACTGGAGTGTACGTCACACAGCTGTGTTTTATTATATTTGCGCTCCCTTCCCACTGACAGCGCCTTTTTAACTGGATTACTCACATATCATCATTAACTCTGACACTCCTGGGTTTTTACTGCTTCCCCGCTTTCTATCATCTTCGGCAAGTTTTATCCCTTCCCTGCAGATGTTCCAAAATGTATTTCTTTTAATATCCTTGCAGCAGATGTACACGGGTGTTGGGGGAAAAATGTGGTTTGGATGCCCGGGGCTGTAAGAAGGGCTCCCATAATGTTAACAACTATTCTGCTCTTTGGGGATTTTTTCCCCTATAGGCACAGTGCTCTGCCCATGCAGGTGTGGCTGTGGGGATGACCCTGAAGATGAAAATGTAGCACGCTAGGATCTAGCCATAGTAATAAGTTGGCATCACTGTTTGATTGCACAGCTGTTGCCGTCCACTGTGCTGTCAGTCATGTTAATCAGGTCTTCGCCCACGGCTTGGAACCAGCAGCTTAAAAAATGCCTGTGCGGTCGCCCTTTGACCTGTATTGCGTCTCAGATTGAAGAGTCCAGAAAAGATTCCTCACCTTGGTCCTACCCAGGGTTTGGGACGATCTGAAGCAGAGGAAGTTGTGGAGGAATCCTTCCCAGATTTTACAGAAGACACGGAGCAGCCCAAGACAAGCAATCGGCACTTGCATTTGTACAGCACCTAGACCACTGGGGTTCCGATCCTGACTGGGGTTTTCCAGCCCTAGAGCAATCCATGATAATCAGTCATGGGGGTGGGTTTAAGCAATAAAACATCTAGTTCTTCATATTCATTTTATTTCAGGGCCAAATTCTGCTTCCACTCTGACTGGTGCAGATTCAGGATAACTCCATATCAGTCAGCCAGGGAGTTCTTGACCATGGCGTATTCACCAAACATACCCTAGTGTAACTGAGAAGAACCCAGCTCGTCCCGAGTTCATACATAGCGCCCCGTACCTTAGGGCAGCGGTTCCTAACTGCTGGCCCGTGACTCAGAACTGCTGGCTGCTAGGCCGCAGCGCCTCTGGGGGCTGGGGTACACCGCCCAGCGCTTCCCCTCCCACTGCAGCTGTTGGGAAAGGCATATCCTACCTAGCCTCTCAGGCTGGGCAGTAGCAGGGTCTCCTCCCGGGGTGCAAGAGTGGTTTGCTGCGCAGTGGGAAGGCCACAGAGCCCGGCAGAGCAGCCATGCCCCGGGCAAGGAGGCAGAGCAGAGCTTAGGTGAGGAGGGCAGGGTAGGCACTGGGAGCTCTGGGGGTGGGGGCTCTAAGAGGGGAGGGGCTGGCACTAGGTTCCTCTGGTGGCGAAGCTAAAACTGGTGGACTCTGGGGGTGGGGCTAGTACTGGGGAGCTCTCAAGTGGGGGTTCTAAGAGGTGGGGGGGCTGGCACTGGTGGTGAAGCTAATACTGGTGGACTCGGGGGGGAAGGTGGAACTAGTACAGGGGAACCCTAAGGAGTCGGTGGGGGCTCTAAGAGGCAGGGGGCTAAGATTGGGGGGCACTGGAGCATCTGGGGTGGGGAACTGGCACTGGGGGCGCTAGGGCTTTTCGCGGACCAGCAACATTTTATTTGCATAGTTGCATATTCATAGTTTGCTTTATGAATACACAAATATGACAATATGTTGCTGGACCGCTAAACGTTTGTGAATGGGTTTGCTGGCCATGCTATAAAGAAGGTTTATACCTTAAGGGAACCACTGCCTTAGGATCTGTCCACACATGCCACAGCCCTGACTACAGCATAGCCATACCTAACCACCTTTGCTCAAGCCAGCTTGCTAAACTAGCGGTGCTAAAGGGGTAGGCTAGCCAGTCAGCGACATGGCCATGGTCCCAAGCAGGACTGTAGTAGGGTCGCTTGTGTAGCCCAAGGTCCACTAGGCTTCAGGAGCAGCCCTGAGACCTACAAGTTGTGGATGACAAACTATGACATGTTGGGAGAATTTCCTGGTTCCTGCCAGGATCTATGTTGCCCCCCAGCACGGACTGCGTGGGGAACCCAGCGGCTGCAAGCAGAGAGGAGGCTGCTGGGCTGGAATCCTGTTTTATGCTCTTTACAGAACAACGCCTGTTCCTGGTGGTTTGTCTGAGTGGGGCTGGTGTGAGGCGCACACGCCCTGACGCACAATGCAGAGCACACAAAGCAGCCTCAGGCCCAGTCTCCCAGCCGTGTGTAAAAAGTCACAAGGCTTCCCTGTGTTGAATAACGGCCTGGTGGGCTAGTGAAGAGCAGGGGCTACAAGCAGAGTCGCCGTGTTAATGGCGTAGGCTAGCCAGTCACCTACATAGCCAGGGCCCCAGGCAGGACTGTAGCTGTGCAGCTGCAGAGGCACCGTGGTACCACAGGCTATCCTACTAGTTTTGGCAAGCTGGAACGATGCTGCTAAGATGGGTGTTGCGCCGCAAGCCAAAGGGGTGACTATAAGCATATGGGTTGTCAGAAAGAGCTGAGTGATACCATGCAAGACAGAACTGACGTCTAGCAGTAGATAATCCAGGGGGTCGAGGGATGCCCATCAGTTTCTCGAATGATATCTCAGGAGTGTGAAGACATTGTCTGATAGCGTGTCACCCTTGAACCCCCCTCAGTCCCCAAGGACTAAGCAGTGTCTGAACAGCATTGATCTAGCGGGTAGGAGCCAGGACTTGGACATTGGCACTTAGGAAACCTTGGGTGTATTCCTGGCTCCCCCATTGACCAGCCAGGTGACCTTGTGCCAAGTCACCTCACCTCGCTCTGCCTCTGTTTCCCCTTCTGCCTTTTTCTTATCAAGCCTATTTGGACTGTAAGCTCTTTGGGTCAGGCACATCCCCCCGTCTATTGTTTGTACAGCTCCTAGCACAATGGGGGGTCCTGATTTCATTGGGCCCTCTTGGGCTTGCTGCATGGTGAAGTGCATGTAATATACCTTGCAAGGCATGAGATAGCGCAGCCTGAAGTGCTGCTTTCATGAGATGATGAGTCCCCGTGGTGCTAAGAAATTAGTCCCACCTTCAAAGGTGAGCTCCACGCTTCCCTGGTTCTGGTGGAAGAGGCACCCGTTCTTCGCTTTCGGAGGACTGCAATGTGGAAGGAACTAACCAGGTGTACTCCTGACTCTCAGCAGTCACTACAGGAGAAAATTACACAGGTAGGAAAGTGAAGTGAGGCTGTGGCTACTCTGAGTAATCTAGTTAACCCCTCGCTGACCACGTCACTACAATGCTTGCATGGGGCAACATGACCCTCACAAACTTCAGTTACACCCAGTGGGTTTCCTAGTTGTTAGCATGAAGCAATGATTTTTTTTTCCTGGCTGCCCTTCTGAATATTTGTTGTTGTCTCGAGAGGACTCTAGAGAACAGGCGGTAGAGAACAGGATTCTCCATCACACTGCTCAGAATGGCGGCTCTAATGCTGGGTTTTGCTGAGGAGAAGACGGTATGACAACGCGCTCACCAAAAGAAAATGACTTTGAGTGGGCGAAAAGGCTCAGCTCCTCAGTGTGTCACTCTGGGTTTGTTCCATGTTGGGCTGCAGTCAGGCTCTTCCAAGGGTCACAAGGACAGTTTTAGTGTGTTCAGGCACCACAGGAATTCCTCTGGAATTACATTGCCACTCCAGCTTAAAGATGTCGTCACGCCAGTCGTCACGCCAATCATTGTTACATCCAATACTGAAGGAATTTGTAACAAATTGTCAGTTTGTTCAGCTTTCTCCTTTGAGTATACTTACGCCAGGTCTACACTAGACCGGGAAGGTTGGCTTAAGGTATATAACTCCAGCTATGTAAATAGTGTAGCTGGAGTCAAAGTACTTTAAGCCAAACTTGGCTCTGTCTTCACAGTTGGAGGCTGACAGGAGCAAATGTAAGTGCCATTGGGCAGATTTAAACTTGAGACCTCTGGAGCTTAGTATGGAAGCTACTACAGCTTGAGCTCCCTTGTTCTTATCTCTCGCTATAAGTAGTCTACATGCCACCATCTGGGACAGTGAACACACAGGGGCTATGTCTACACTGGTGGGTTCTTGTGCAAGAATGGCCTTTCTTCTGCAGAGTGTCCACACTGCCCACCCGCTCTTGTGAAAGATTTACAGTACAGCATAGGAGCAGAGTGCTTCTTGCACAAGAGCTATGCTCTTTTCTAACAGGTGTAAGCCCTCTTGTGCAGGAGCTCTTGCGCAAGAGGGCAGTGTGGACGCGCGGTGGGGGGTTTCTTGCGCAAGAAAACCCTATGGCTAATATGGTCATCAGAGCTTTCTTGCGCAAGAGCGCATCCACACTGCCATGGATGCTTTTGCGCAAAAGTACATGGCAGTGTGGATGTGTTCTTGTGCAAGAGTTCTTGCACAAGAATGCTTACACAAGATGTTCTTGCGCAAAACCCAGCAGTGTAGACATAGCCTAGCTGTGTGGGTTACATACTTCCCCTGGCTGATGAAGCACATCAGGAGCTTCAGAGACCCAGTTGAGATCCTGAACAAGCCCCTACTTGTAAACACAACTGGGCAGCTCTGAGCCTGGGAGTGCAGGAGTCACTACAGCTTGAGCTATAAAGCCAGCTGGCTCTCAGTTTAGGCTACAGAGCTCCCTGTTCTTATCTCTTGCTATAAGTGGGCTAAGTACTACTATAGGCTAGCCCTAGTGTGGTTCACTGTCCCCTGTAGTGGCACTTAGACCACTTATAGCAAGAGAAAAATTGTTGCGCAAGAGCGCATCCATACTGCCCTGTGCTTTTGCACAAAAGCATCTATGGCAGTGTAGACACTCTCTTGTGCAAGAAACCCCTGTTGCCCATCTACACATGCCTTTTTGCACAAGAGCTCTTGCGCAAGAGGGCTTATTCCTTGTAGAAAGAGGAATAACTCTTGTGCAAAAATCCCTGTGTTCTTATGATTTACTGTACTTTTTCTTGCGCAAGAACGCACTTGTAGTATGGACGCGCCACAAGTTTTTGCGCAAAAATGGTTGTTTTTGCACAAAAACTCTGCAGTGTAGACGTAGTCTAGGTTTTTGGATTACACAAACACTCCTGTCAGATATCCTTACTCCTCACAACTGCAAAGAGTACCAGTACCAACTGGAGGTGCCCTCAGTATTCAATTTAGCATGTCTTAACTAGACCCACTAAATCAAACACCGGAAAATCAATCACCAGCACACAAGTATACACGTGGCCTTTGTTTGTCTGGTATTTTAGCAGCACAGTTTTTCTGCACAAATGAAGGTGTTGAAGTAATATAATGAGTGGTGAGCCCTGCACATATTGTAGCTAGGAAAAAGACTATAAAATCTACTGCACAAATGTGACTACTTAAAGGGACCTGTTTTTCTTGAAGTGCCCAGCAACTGCGCTTTGAAAACTCAAACTCTTGTGACTGTCTCCAGTTGTGGATGCAGAATCATGAGCCATTTTTGACATCCTTGCCCAGGGAATCAAATGAAATTGGCGTCCCTGATACGGAGATACAACTGGCAACTTAGAGGCATGAATATTTTTTTCTGTGCTGGTCTGATACTGCTTCCGAGCAAGTTAGCATCAGAGCTTGTAGACAGTTGGGTTGCTTCCAGGTGCCTGCCAAAACTTACCTACAGCTCAAAAACCCTCCTGAGCTTAGGAGACATCTGTCATATGCATCAAATACGCACCTCACTTCCGAAAGATTTATGCTTAGGATGGCGGGGGAGGCAAATGAAAAACACAGTCTTTTTGCTCCGTGGATGTGTCTGCAATCTAGGTCAGTTTAATAAAGGCTCCCGGAATAAAGTGTAGCCAGATACATTTGGGAAAGCTGAGCAGGAATGAGCCAAGTATAAAGTGGCCTGTAGGACTGGCAAGCGCACCGCCGCACAGATACAGCCCGTGGAGATTTCCGTACGGTGGGCCAATCTCTGGCTGCCAGGTTAGCCTTAGCAGACTCCAGAAAGAGCAGGGCCCGAGTCTGACTTTGCTTTAAACCCGCAGACGAGCTGGGTTTCTTTCACCCCAAGCTGGCGTTGCGGGACTTGTGTGCATGCATTTCCTGCAGCCAAGCACCTCACTCTCCATGCTCCGGCCAGGGAGGCCACTGCAGCCCAAGCCACTTTGCTCCAGCACCGTATATGTGCAGCCAGCCCGGAGCTGTTTACATGAGCAGAGAGAACTTTGGCCTGCTCCCACCCTTTTCACGCAGACCAAAGGCCCAGATGACTTCAAAGGGAGCCGTCCCAGAGTGCGGACAGCAGGCTCAGCCTCTTTGGCTCATGTTGTGCCAGTTAACCCACTGGCAATTAATCCTAAACTAGCGCGTCTCAAATGCAGACACCCGGGGCTTTTCTTGCCTTCACAGAGTCCTGGGCACTGATGAGGGGGAGGGGGTAAGCAGCGTCCCTTCCCACAGGGCTGCCAGCAGGGCCTGGTTCCTGTCCCCTTCTGCAGCGGTAGGAGCAGGCAGGCAGCACGAATTCCCCACCTTCCTGGGGCTGATGGGGCTAGAGCTTCAGGCCTCATCCCTTGGGTGGTGGTGGGGCGGGGGGCAGGCAGACGGACGCCAGCCCCCAGGCATGGGGCTTCAGGCTTCCGTTTCGGGCTTCAGCTCTACTGACACCTACTGCCTCCCATCTATCCTCCTGGGCTCCCTCCCCATCCAGGGATTAATTTGTCTCCCAGCTTGCCAGGGCTGAGAAAGTATGCTGTGAAATTAATATTATTTGTCACAGCCTCCCAGCTAGCTCGCAAGTCTGCTGTGAGAAGTGATATTAACAAATATACAACTGTCACTTTTCACAGTAGCAGACTCACTAGCTAGCAAGGCTAAAAACAAAAAAGCAAGACATTCAAAGCCTCTTAGTTGGGTTTATGCTGTTTAGGTCCAGTAAAGAATGGAGACAACTGTACATTATTTTTAACGATTGAGTCTGCAACAAAAAAATGCGAACTAAATAAAATACGCTGAGCTGGACCTGGATCTGCAGCTATTTACTTGTTAATGTTAAGTAAGTATTTTAGGGGAAATGGGCAGAGTGGCCCCCCCCCAGCCAGAGTTAGGCCAGCCAAAAATTTGTTGGTGGAACTCCTGGTGCAACCATATTTTGCTGTCAGTGATGCTAGTATAAATCTGGGCTGATTTCAGTGGAGTACGTCTGAATTTGCAGCAGAGTAAATGAGGCCAGGACTTGCCCCCATATTGCACCCAAAAGACAGGTAGAATTGCATGGTAAGGAAATGCACTGGTGACAATTTTCAGGGGCAGGGAAAGTGACGACTCCACCCCACAAGCTGGGACCAGTTATTGCGTGGTTTTTAAAACTTTTTTTTTCCAAAAAGACTGAAAAGTTCCAAGACCAAGGCACCCTGGTGTACTGTTGAAAACCCAGCCAGGCTTCCTGAAGACTAGCGACTCTGTTTCCACCGACCTGCTCCTTGGGATTTTAGCGCACGCAAAACCGAGGTTTTAGCTAAGCTAGTGAGCAATTGGGGGGGAAGGCTTGACATTTGCATTCTTGACTGGAAAGGTCCATTTTCAATACAGGGCAGATAACATGGGTATTTTATATTTTAATTTTGGCTTCCGATAGTCTTAAAAAGCAGGTAGATGAAAGGACCCGTGGGTGAATCTGCCTCTGTAAGAGCAGAGCAGGAAAACAGGTGAAGGGCCTCGGATGTGGCACGGTGTATAGACACACCGATGAAGGGCCCAGTCCATTGTGAATGGAGAGGGACGAAAACCTCATTTCATTGAGTTACTTTTGTTTTGTCCTTAATTTGGAAGTTGCATTTTCAGGCCTCTGAGGCACCAGTTCCCCACACACTCTTAACCTGAAGGCTGTGGGCCTCTTCAGGTATGTACGTCGGCCCTTGTGTGTTCACAGGCAGAGCCTTAATCCACGTTGTCATTGGACATGGAGGTTTTGAACCTGTCTGTGTTCTGGCCTTTGGAAGCATCTGTGGGTTAATCTATTTCAGTTCTTTGAAGGGGAAGTGTCTGCAGATTTAATTTTTGAAAACAGCTTTTAGTTCATAACGACGGGGTGCGGCCCAGCTCTGGGTGGGGGAATGGTGGGCGCTGGGTCTCATTGGAGCAAGTGAGCAGTGGGGGTGGGGGGGGCTAAGGCAGCTGCCTGCCTTTCCTTGCACTACAGACTGCGCCGGGCCCCAGAAGTGGCTGGCAGCAGGCCCAGCTCCTTGGCGTATGTGGGAGAGCACATAGGTTTCTGCTCACTGCCCCTGCCCCGAACACTAGCTTCACACTCCCATTGGCTGGGAACCTGCTGCTGGCTGCTTCTGGGGGCAGCATGGTCTGTGGTGCTAGGAGAGGCAAGAAGCTGCTATAGCATCCCTGCTGTACCGCTGACCGGGTGCAAGGGAAGCCCCTCCTGCCCCAGCCCTGCCCCCCAATGCCAAAGCCCCCTCTTATATTCCAAAGCTCTCATTCTCAGCCCCACCTGGAGTCCACATTCCAGTCAGATTATGTTGGGGTACGGCAATTTTCTTCAACTGGGTCATGAGACGTTATGCCCACTGCTACCTGCCAGGATGTGGCAGCAGCGAAAGGGAACAAACCAACCAAAGGCTGAGTCAGAAATAGCAGGTAGAATAAAAAGAAAACAAAAGCCAATAACTCCAAACTCACCCTGCTGATCCGTGTCTGGCTTTTCCACTGTTTCACAAGGGTATGCTAAGAAATGTGGAAATTCTGCTGCCATTTCTCAGAAACACCATAGGAAGAGTTACCACAAATTACTTTACCATCAGTTTCCAGCCTCTTCTTTCTGCCTTTTCCCTTTTCTCTTGCTGTAGATTTTTTTATATTGGGTATTAATTTTTATATATATTTACATTTCTCACTTTTCAACAGACAACTCACCGGCTTTAGCTGCAATTTCCCTGTGAATGGACTTGTGTGTGTGTGTGTGTGTGTTTCCACTGTATTTTGTGCAGCCACAGGGCTCAGCCAGTGGGGGTACAAAACAATTGTTTATGCTGCATAGTACCTGTAGAGGCCTGTTGCTAAACTGGCTGCGATTCGCTGCAGAGAAAGCCCCCTGCGATAACCCTCAACCCCATGGTGTCTCTGTCTGTGTGTGTCGGAGAACATACAAGACCGTGCATGCAGATTTTTAGTATGCCTCAAGAGACCAAACCCAGCAATAAATCTGAGTCTGCCTCTGAGATGAAAGAGAGTTTGATGCCCCTTCCACCTACAGAAGCCAGAAAGCAATTACTAATGGGAACACAAGTAAGAGACCCTAGTGAAAGGGTGAAGACAGAGAGAGAGAGTGTGAGTGCATGCGTGACACAATGCAGCCCGGGAGCCAGATCCAGCCCACCTAACACTTCGATCCGTCCTGCATCTGGCCGCTTTCTATTTATAGTCTGCTGCCCAGGCCACTGAATTTCCAGGTGGTGGTTCAGACAGCAGGCTCTTTTTTAAATGGCTCACCGTCATGGCGCTACCCTGGCAGAGGCCGGAGCAATGAGCCCTTTAAATAGCCGTAGCAACCCTGGGCGGCTGCCAGGCACCGTGGTAGTGGCGAGGCCGGGAGCTGGGAGCGTTTTGCTGTGTTTTTAATTCAAAGGGGGGGGTGGAGCTAGTCACCAACCTCACCCCGTCTGCCCAACCCACGCCCCTTCCGGGGTGGAGCCAGTTTGTGATCACATTCCGAAATTCATTAAGTGGCCCCCAAAAATTATTGCCCACCCTTGTTGTAGATAGCTGTAAAATGGGGCTGAGAGTAGTGTAAAGTGCTTTGAGATCTGCTGATGAAAAACACTAAGGAAACAGAGGTAAGGGGTCACCCCGAAGGCTCCTAGCAGACTTGTGAACAGAACCCAGGTTGCCTGAGTGCCCATGCTAGCACCTGAGGGGATAGCCAGGAACAAGCAAGTTTGGGCCCTGGTCAGATTTGAGGTTTGGGTTTGTTTTTTTTTAAACAACAATTAACGAAACTGCACCACACCCAACTGACCCAGCCCAGACCTGTTTCTGGTTATGATGAGCTGCCGAAATGCTTAAATAGGGGCTAGTGGGACTGGGGTGGGTGGCGAGGAAAGACTGCCTGCCTAGCAGGACACACCATTTATACACCTGGGTCACACTATTTATAAACCTGTATTCACCGAACTGAACAAGGGCCAGCCTGACAAAGGCACTGAGCTGCCCGAAAAAACAACTGGGTGTCTTGTGGCAGCTATAGAAAGTGCCTGAGTTCGGTGCCTAACTGCATTTGACGGCAGCAGCATGTCAGTGCCTAAAGGCCTTCTCAGAGCTGGCCTTGGGTGCTTAACCCTGCCTCACGTCCCACAGCCTCTGCGTGTCCAGCAGGCAGGTTTACGAGATCGCAGTGCCCGTTTCTGCCCACGTTCAACCTTGTAAACCTGCCCTAAGCCAGACAACCTTGGGCCAGAGCTGAGTTACACAGTCTGGGTGCAGCGTAACCCAGGTGTTTCCATGGCGATACATCTGGCTGAGCTCAGGGTCTGGGTGACAGCTTGCACCCTCAAGGCCTTAGCTGGGGCCAAAAAGCCCTTCGTTGGTCAGCCTGTGTCCTTAAGAGCAAGTAAATAAAACTCCTCGCGATTCAGCAGTAGAGGAGATGGTAATTTCCTCTTACCAACAAGGCTGTGGCAAGCCTCCGATGGTGTCACAGTGTGAGGTTGGGCAAGTCACTTGGAGGAGGGGAGACTTTTCAAAGCAATATGCCATTGGCTATTGGCCATCTTTGACAAGTCCAGCCATAATATCCCTGTGAGCCTCCTCATCATGGGGTGCGGGATAGAGGGGCTTCTCGCCTCATGATTGTCAGAGCCCTGAACTCCCCCACCCCGCGCCCCCCGGATCTCCAGTGAAAGGGGTCATGGAGGATGTAGAGATTATGCAGTAGGAAAGCTGGGCCATGTCAGACAAGAGCTTCATTCAGGGGAAGGCACTGAAGTCTTTGTCCAGCAAGGGAAGGATGTCATGACTCCTTCCCCACTCTGGCATGATAAATGCGGAAATGGGGGGCCAGCAAGTGTACCCCAAAGCCTTATCTACCAGGCTTTGATATAAAACTTCCCCCAACATCTTAAAAACCTAGATTTTGGGAATAAAATTTCCGCTGCCACCAACCAAATACTAACGAGATTAGGGGAAAGATCACTTGGGAAATTTCACTCCTATTATAAAAATCAGGACACACAAGTAACCACTGCCAGGTTAATAAAAAGAAAAGAGAAAACTTTTATTATTACAACAATATTCCTGTTGCAAGCATAAGGATCAGATGGAAAGATAACAAAATATACTCATGGAGGAATTACACCATGGGCTAGAGCTTAGTTAAAAAGAAAAGCCAAACCTCTCTTAAGCAGTGCCGGATATCAGATCCCATACCCAGCCCTTAAAACAATAAAGCCTAACTAAACTACCTAAACTTTACCCTACTTACAGAAAGTGAAGAATTGTTTCTTGGAGAGAGAGAGACATGCTTGTCCCTCCCTGTAGCTGCAGAGGACTCACCCAGAGAGACAAAGGAGGAAAAAACCCAAATTCCTTTGTCCCAGTTTGAAAGTCCTACCTACATTCCTATTGGTCACTCCACCTGGCTAGGTGTAGTTAACTCCTTAATCCCCAGGCTGCTGGTTAACCCTCATAATCATGACAAAGGGCATTATAGTTACAGTTCCAGAAACTCTATAGCGCTTGGATGTCCCCCCACCCCCACCCAGAGCCAGTTTGTTGCTGGGATAAACTGATGCTATGGTTACATTTGCAGGAGTGAAAACCGAAGGAACCCAACATGTGCTGAGCAATAATTTCACTCTTAAAAGGCCATTTCTTAATGTAGATAGCACATTTCCCACCACGTCTGGGCATGCTTCTGCCCGAAAGTGTCCTTCCTGGTTCTAGGTTTAAAGGTTGTCCTGGACTTTTGAAAGATGGCAATATCGGAACATGCACATAGTACAGAGGGAGGCTAACATGGGGTAGGTGTGTGAAAACACCAGCGCTATGAGCCATGGGGCAGGCCTGCCCAGATTTGAGGTACGGATGTGTATTGGGTGGGTGTGGGTATCTCAATAGACGTAGGGGGAGCAAGCTGCTGCCCCTTAGTGCCAAAGAAGAGGCCTATCCTATATTGCAGTCCCAGGCTGAAATAGGAGGAAAACTAGCGTTCATGAAGGACGCTCAGTGTGTGGTTTAACGATGAACACAAACTTTTCACCGTCACACGTTATGTGGCACAGCCACAGCAGGCACGCCGCATGGAATGCCGTTTACCTACCTCAGTAGAACAAGGCAGGGGGTGGGTGGGTAAACTGGTTCTATGGGCCTAGGCATTCAGATGAAAGGGTGATGCACAGTCCCCTAAGTCAGGCCCTCTACCAATGGAAGTGAATCAAGTCACAGGCTGGAGATGTGAGGCCAATGTTGACAAATGTTTGTTCTACGGGCAGCAAGGTTCTCACAGTGTTTCTCCAGTCACCTATTATAAACTAGGGATGTTAAATAGCGGTTAATTGAATAGTCGAGTAACCTCGTGAATTCTTATCAGTTAGTCGACTATTCTATAGTCCCTGGGGGTGGGGCCAGCAGCCAGTGCGCTCTGGCCTTGCTCCCGAGAAGACCGCTGCCACTCCACGGTGCTGCCACTGTTATCAGAGACAGCAGCAAAGGGTGCCAGCCAGGAGCTGATCTGCGAGGGGAGCCAGTTTAAAAACCAGCTCCCCTCATGCACCGGCTGCCTGTCGCCCTGTCCTGCTGCCTCTGATTGATAAAGAGGAAGTGGCATGAGGTGGCAGCAGCCTCTGTCTAGGGGGTGGTCTGAACGCCTGGACCTGGCGTGAGCCAGAACTGAGCTGGGCTGCCTGCCCATCCAGTTCCTAATACTCTTTAAATGCAGACCTCGAGCGGGGGTAGGTCCCGGACCCATAGCAAGCCAGAATTAAGCCAGGCCAGCCCGCTAAAAAATTTACTGGCAAGCAGGAGGGGGAGGGGAGGAGAGAGAATGTGTGTAATCTATAGCATTAACCTATAAGCATTTGCTTATCGGTTAATCAACTACACATTTACATCTCTATTATAAGCATGATGGGAGAACATTTTAACTAGAAAAAATTCCCTTTGATAATAAAAAATCTGTGCAGATGCCCCTTCCCCTCAATCCCTCCTGCATCTTTTATTGAGAACACATTAATACCCAGTCTCTTGTTATCTCTAAGAGTCATGCTCTAGCTTCCTAAGTGGCCTCATATCCCCTCGCCCAGCCTGTCCTGCTTTCAAGATGGCCACATCACCTTAGTCTGGGGCATGATTCTTTAATACTGGAGGAGGGGAGTGGCATCATGTTCATAGAAGGATCTGCTCCTTTAAATTCAATTGGAATTTTTTGCCACTCTGGGCCCAAATCTTGCGTCACTCACAGCTAATGGCACAGAACTGTCATCTCAGGCCAGGTCTACAGTAAAGAGGAAGGTCGACTCAAGATACGTAACTGCAGCTACGTTCATTCGTAGCTGGACTCAACATACCTTGATACAGGTTTCCTTACCGTCCCCACAATGAAAGGCTGATGGGAGCAAAAACTCCTGTCAGTTTCCCTTACTTCTCATAGAAGCAGAAGAACCAGACACCAAAGGAGGGGGCTCTCTAAATTCAATTTGGCAGATCTTAACTAGACTTGCTAAATGGCACTCTGGAAAATCAATCGTGACAGCGTCGATCTTCCGCTCAGTGAAGACATGGCCTTAGTAAGTGCTCATCAGGCTGGAGAATACCTTTCCACAGCAACGGGTTCGATTGTCATTGGGACCTTTGGCACTACCATTGTAGAAATTTACTCTAACTACATAGGAATTTGCCCCATATGAAAGGAGAGCCTCAGGCTATGTCTAGACTGCAGGCTTCTATTAGAAGAAGCTTTTCTGGAAGAGATCTTCTGAAAAGACTTTGTCTGAAAGAGAGTGTTCACACTGACAAAGCACATTGAAAAAGTGATCTGCTTTTTTGAAAGATAGTGTCCAAACTGAATGGACGCTATCTCACATTTAAGCTGTGATTACTATGGACGGAATGACCACCAGGGCACCTGTGCTTTTCCTCTTTCCTCTTCTTCCAAAAGAACTTCCTCTTCCCTGTCCACACACGCCTTTTTCTGAAAGAGCTCTTTTGGAAAAAGGCTTCTTCCTTGTAGAAAGAGGTTTACCAATGACGGAAAAACCCCTCTGTTCTTTCGATTTTTTTTCGAAAGAATGCAATTGCAGTGTGGACGTAAGTGAACTTTTTCCGGAAAAACTCTGCAGTGTACACATGCTCTGAGTGGCGAAAAGGATCACATTTTTGAGCAGGGAAGTGCATGCGGTGACTATTATCCAGACAGAAGAGGGAAATGCTACCAAACATTTCCTGAAACACCGGTCTGTGGCAGTACTGTGTGTGAGAGGGGAACACACCCACAAGCCTGAATTATCAAGAATGACGCCTGGTTTTTGGTGCCCAACACACAACATGTTAAAGGAGCCTGTTTTTCAGTCCATGGCTTCTCGGCCCTTTCTGAATTTTAGGCCCCTTAAAGCTAACAATCTGAGTTTCTCCAATGGGAGTTAGGTGCCTACATACCTTTGAGAAGCTGGGCCTTAGCCACACTTGAGAATTTAGGCTACAATCTGGTATTGAGAGATTCAAAGAATATAGCTTATCTATTGTTTTCTGGACAAACAATTTTATTTTCGGTAATGCGTCTATACACTGTACATTCAGTCACTGTGGTATATAAGCATAGCTATTTTCATACATAATCTCATAAAGTCCTTTATTTTACAATATCTGTTTCAGGGGCGGGGATGTGGAAAAGGGGATGTAAAAGGACTATCAAGGTACACAGCGAAATAGATAAATATGCCAAGCTTTTTTCTTATTTTTTTAAATCAGGCATTTATAAACAAGAAAGCATACATTAATTACATAAAAATAGTTCTAGAATAGTAGAGTAAGTCATAATATTGTCATTAGCAGCAGCATAGGAGAGACCAGGATAACAAAATGTGCTGAAATGCTATTGGCTATTATAAATGTATAGATTTTTTTCCTCAATTGAAAAAATGTCATCTGTGAATTCTCTTGATTTTTAAAAAAACAAAACAAAACAAAACACCCTCAAAAACAAAACCTCCCTCTAAAACACATTAACTGACACGGGGAAATCAACTTTTTTTTAATAATAAAATACTTTACAATGAAAATAAGGACAAATAAAATGCAAATGATGACGGAAAGTTAACCCACATTGAAAAACTTGCAAAAGTTGTTTTGTTTTTTTTTCCTAACAGACAGCAAAAATTCTTCTTAGTTAAAAACACAACTCATAAAACAAGACAACTACCAGGTAAGAAAGAGTTTTGAAAAAGTAAACACCATATACACTTATAATACAACAGTGTAAAATGAAAAAAAAAGTATTTACATGTTGAATTTACTTTTTTATTTTTTTACATTGGCTAGTTCTGTTTGAAAAGCAGAGTATTATGTATACTAGTTAGCTGCTCCATAGATAAGAATGTTATTGCTGTTGTTTTTTTCCCTTCGTTAAGTCATCTTTCAATATAGAAACAGTGAGTAATTAAACTGAATATACAATTATCTAGGTAATATATTTTTAATTATAGGGAGAGTCAATAGCCTGTATAAATCACCTCTTCTCCCTTTTAACTTCTTAAAGGAAACTAAATGGCAAATGCAAAGGAGGGGATGCAATCTAACAATTCCTAGGCACCCTATCAACTCAGGTGCACATGGAATGCAGCTGTGGTCAAAGTAAGAGCAAGTCTATCTATGAGGGATGATGTAACTATTTTATTTCAGTGCAATGTTGCATACACAGAAATTACACACAGAACTCCCTCAATGCGAACAACCATCACAAAAGTTTCTCTCACAAGTGTTACTACCATTCTAGAGACATTTTCTAGATCATGTGGCTAGGTCTTGGCACTACCCAGATATCCCCAATACATTGATTTATATCCCTGCCCAGAATTGCTCAATTAAAAAGAAAAGGACATGCTCTCCAGCAATGCCAAAGATTCTACTGTTTGCTCACTGCAAAATGTAATTTGGAACGACAAAAAAAATCAAATCCCGTTTTACAGAACTGTCCTATGAACAAGTTGCTGGTGTAGTTAGTTTGTTCCCATAGTCTTCTTACACTACTGGGGTACAGTTCTTAAACTTTTTTCTCTGCATTGGTTTAAACCATAATTTAAAGTGATTTTCAATTAGGTTGTTTTCTCCAATTTAAAAGTAATCCTATTTAGTGCTTGATGTTCATTTGAAGCATAGTAAGGCTAGTAGTCCAGAGATTACACTCAACAACTTTATTGTAACACATCATGTGGAAAAAAATCTAAATTAAAAAACACATAGTGGCATGCAGTTTGAATATGGAGAATGTTCTTCCTTGGTGTTTCCTGATAAAGCTATTTATGATCTAATTTTTTTCCTTCCCTGAAAAAATGCAGAGTTCATTCATTTTTGAGGAAAAAGACTTCATACACACAGGAGAAGTTATACCAGTGTATAATTATACATGCTGCATAAATATAATGATGAAACATGTGATGTGCTGCAGGTGAAACGACTGTTTTTCCTGGATGAGATAAGTAGAGGCTTCAACATGCTGCAAATTTTTGTTAGGTCATAGGAAAAAGTGACATGTTCAAAGGATAGACAAAACAATAATAATAAAAAAATCTGCTTCAAAGAAGCCAGCATGGTGAAAAACAACAGGTTTGTTCTATGTGTAATTTCTTGACATGGCAATAGAGCACAACATATGAGAGACCTTGTAAAATATGCAATACTCAGCTAAAGCTAAATTATTTAGTTTCCCTTGAAGAAATAACTGAAAAAATACAGATGTGGAAATCATAAGGCTGAGAACAGTTTTATGCATATTGCATAACAAACCCTTTACATAAGACAGTAATAATGCCCATTAATGAATATACATATGGCAGAGATTTTAATTCCATGCATACGATCCTTTTAATAATTGCAGAAAAATACAAAGAAGCAAAAAACAAAAAAACAAAAAAAACCCCAAACCCACATAAAAAATACCCCTGCATAAACAATGTTCCTTTTGCATTGCACTTTAGAAGAGGAGATTTGCACCTTAATTCGATCTCCACCATCCCAAACACACAAGGGCAAAATCCCCTGTTTAAACGGACAATTTTAATTTCATGTAATTAACTTGGTATAACAATTTTTGTTTTGCTCCCCACAGTTCTGCATTGTCCCCATAATTTCATTCCTTTCATATACCTTCTCTCTTTGTACCTAAAACATATATGAACTTTACTTCCCATTAATGCTCACAGTTACAATGGTTATTATAATGGATTCAAGCAAACAGCTCATTTAAAAAACTTAAAAAATCTTTTATTTCTCTCTAATGCATGGTAAGTAAATACTATAATTTTAGGATTGGCAGCCGCTTTTTGTCTACTGGGAAATAATTTTCAAGCTTACACAGTTTGCATAAACGTCCAAAAAGAAAATAAAAGTTACCAGAAATATGCTTCACTGAGAGAATAACTTCTTGTTAATAATGATGCACAGATTATCTTTTTTTTAAACAGCTGAAACAAAAAAAAGTCAACAATTCCTTTACAAGATACTTGAAAGGAAAAATTAGCTGGAAGGCACATCAGCAGCCCCAGGTCTAATTTTCACTTTATGCCTTTAAACTTGGGTGCACTATGAGATGTGTTTGTTTTTTTAATCTACGTTTTCCCTCGTTCAGTAAAGCACTGCATACACGTGGGGAAAGCCCAAATCTCCACATCCTTCTACCAGTACTTTGTTGATTTGTACAATCATACAAAGCGAGTGTAAAATACTGCTACTAGTGTACGTGTATGGAAAATCCTGATTGGGAGGTTCTATCCCTGGTCTGCATTCACTTGGCTTGGGTGTGAATGATGACACATGAGATGCCAGGCTGTGGAGAATCGGGCAGATGTTTTGAAGTCTTTAAAGCACTGTTCAACCGAGAATAATCAACCTGTAAACTTTACAACTGTGGAATAAAATGCAGAGGAAGATTTTGACAAAGTGCAGTTCTTTTAAAAATAATAATAAAAATAATAATAAAAAAGACAAAAGTGATGTAATGCTGCATTTTTATTCCAGGGTTGCGGCTTGGATCCCAAAATTAAAGTAATTTTTATTGTTTAAAAAAAATAAAAGATGTAGCCTTATTCACAGCAGCAAAAGTATCGTTCTTAGTTTTCTGTAGTATCGGGTGTTGCACTCTCCTCGGGCACAGTAATCCTGACAGACATTGCCGAGTAGGTAAATCAATACTGAATTCATGAAAAGATTGTGTAACAAAGACAAGTTCTCTGGAAAACTGAAAGCTGAAGTAAAGATTTCAGAATGACTTCAAAATGCATGTCTCTCTCTTTTTTTTTTTTTTTTTTTTTTTTTGCTTATCTTTCAACCAACTTAAGTTCATCCACCTTCTTCCTTGCTTTTATTTCTTCTTCCATTCTTTTCCTAAAACTGAAGTGTTCATGGATGAAGCGAGTCTTTTGAACACATCAGTTAATGACAGATAACTTTAAAGATTTTGGCGTGATTTACAAACACTGAAGTCAATAAGGCTGGGTTTGTCTCTCTCGAGCATACACTCTCTCCACACATGCACTCCCCTCCATCCTTCTTTCTTCGTGGGTTTAGCAGAGGAAAATGAGGATCGTTTGGACAAAGAAAAAAATCAACTTTTGAAAAGCACTCTGAAATTCTCATAGAACCACATGACAGTATTAAAACTGTGATGGCTTCCTAAGGGGCGGAAAATTGCTGATGAAATGGCAACATCACCATAGGGCTCCTACAGTAAGAATCCCAAAGCCCGTAACAAGTCGTTTAAAAATTGTGCATCAAGGGTTTCTTTTTTATTCTTTTGTTTTGCTTTTAAAGGTTTGTTATTAAAAAAAATCTCATTAATTGTTTTAATACCAAGTCTGTATAAGGTCATCATTTTAAATAGCTTATAACAAAAAGTTTGTTGGGTTTTTTTGTTTGTTTGAATTTCAAAGTGTCCCAGCAAGCACAAGGACAACGTAAACGCACTGCCATGGTTGCTTGCCATAGACTCTGGTTTGAGTTGGACGATGCTGCTTCCTTGAAGTTTGCCAGTAGAAAATTTGCAGTGGACTGAAAAGTATTTAGTTTATAAACACTCTGTGTGTTATAGGCACAGTAAGATGTTGTGCTATATGGATTGAAAAAAGAGGTGTAAGTCAGTGCTTCTGTTGTAAAGAGTAACATTTGCCCTCCAACTAATAATAAAGTCCGTATTTATAAATGTGTGCAGAGCCGCACACACCCACTCACACATGCAGGTTCACACACACCCCACACATCCTCCCTTACTGTGCATATATGTCATTCTGTATCTGGATTAGATGACGTGGTGTTTGTTTAGTTCTCAATGTCATTTGCTGTGTTCTCACTGCTGGCATGAGTGCTTGATTTAGGCCACAGTTGTTCCTGAAGTTCCTTGACCACTTTTTCCAAGTGTTCCCGAGCCTCCCTCTCATGCAGCAGGTCAGCTCGGAGCTGTTCCCTGTCAGCCTCGGCATGCTGAAGCTTGACTTGTAGGTCCTCAATCTAGAGCAAAAGAAAAGGGGGGGAATAAAAAACACACCATAGTATTTTGGTTTCATTCTGTCGTCGTGGATTCAGGCAAGAACTAGATCATTTTGGATCAATAACACACGTTGTTTAAACAGGCTATGAGAAGAGTGACGTAATCTCTTGCTTCAGGAGATAAGAGGATCGATGGCAAGTTCAAGAAGAAATTTCATGATCCCTCCTCTCCCCCCGTTCAGTTAGCCGTGTTGCATTGTGGGAACTGTTAGCCTTCTTGGAAGCACTTCACTATCTGGGATAGAGAGACAAGACCAGTGGTATGGTAGGAATTGCAGAAGAGTTAAAGATGGGAAAAACCAAATAGGCCATTTACTGAAGCCCCAGTCAGTTCTTAAGCCCATGGACTATTAAGGTAGTAACATGCCAGGACTCTTAGCTAAAGAGCTAATGTGACTTATTTGCATGCATTTTAGAGATGTTATTTCCATGATTTTCCAAAAATGCATTCTGATTGGCCAGCTGCACCTCCAATCTGGACACACCCCTAAGAAGGCCAACGGTAATCACATCTTACACCCAAAGAAGAATCCCTACATGGTTTACGGTAAATGGAAGGGACTCCAAGGAAGGGAAGACAATTCTAGTCATGTAGAGGGGCAGCTGGGTTCGAGATGTGGGGCTGAAGGAGGAAAGAAATAACCACCTGAAATTTCCCCTGTCCCCCCGACTCTCAGTCACAGGCAATAGCTCTTTGAGCCCCTCTGACAAACTCAGACTGGAACTAAGGCTGACATTTTTAACATGAAGGGTAAATTGACCATTGGAACAATTTACCAAGGGGCACGGTGAATTCTCCATCACAGGCCATTTTTAAAGCAAGATTGGATGTTTTTCTAAGCAATCGACTCTCGTTCAAACCGGAATTATTCTGGAGAAGCAACAAGGCCTAGCTCTATCAAAGGTCAAACTATGCCCAGTGGTTCTTAACTCCCAGGCCTCTCGGCACACAGCTGCAGCTCTTGTGACATCCCCAGGACCAGTACTGGATGAAGCCCACAATAGTAAAAAGTGGGGCTGTCGATTAATCACCGTTTTAATCTCACTGGTAAACAACCGGACACCAAATGAAATGAATTATTTCAGGATGTTTTTCTAGGTTTTCAAATATATTGATTTCAATTACAACACAGATTATGAAGTGGACAGTGCTCATGTTATAGTATTATTTTTGAATAGCTGACAGACTGTGAGTAAAACAGAGCAGGGCACATACAATTCTCCCCCAAGGAGTTCAGTCACAAATTTAATTAACACTTTTTTTTTTTTTTAACCAAGAGTCATCAGCATGGAAGCATGTCGTCCTCTGGGAGGCTGGTTGAATCATGAAGGGGTATACAAATGTTTAGCGTATCTGACACAAATACCTCACGGTGCCAGCTACAAAAGTGCCTTGCATATGCTTGTTCTCACCCTCTGGAGACATTGTAAATAAGAGGGCAGCATTTTCTCCCGTAAATGTAAACAAACTAGCCTGTCGTAGCAATTGACTGGACAAGAAGTAGGACTGAGTTTACTTTAGTTTAGGCACTAAAGTTTTACCTTGCTTTGTTTTTGAATGCAGGTATGTAACAAAAAGCCCTACATCTGTTAAAGAGATGGCAATACATTACGGCTACATCTACACTGGCATGAATTTCCGAAAATGGTTTTAATGGAAAAGTTTTCCGTTAAAAGCATTTTTGGAAAAGCACATCTAGATTGGCAGGATGCTTTTCTGCAAAAGCACTTTTTGCGGAAAGCTTCCGTGGCCAATCAAGATGCGGTTTTCCGCAAAAAAGCCCCGATCACCATTTTCGCGATCGTGGCTTTTTTGTGGAAAACAGTACTATGCTGTCTACACTGGCCCTTTTGGGCAAAAGTCTTTCAGAAAAAGACTTTTGCCCAAACGGGAGCAGCATAGTTTTTCTGGAAAAGCACTGATGATTTTACATGAGATCGTCAGTGCTTTTCCGGAAATTCAAGCGGCCAGTGTAGACAGCTGGCAATTTTTTCCGGAAAAGCTGCTGATTTTCCGGAAAAACTTGCCAGTCTAGACACAGCCTGCTTGTATGAGGTGAAGGGAAAATACCATTTCTTTTGTTTCTTTTTCACAGTGCAAATATTTGCAATAAAAAATAAAGTGATTGTAACTGAAATCAATATATGTAAAAAATGTCAAAAATATTTAAATAGACAGTATTCTATTATTAATAGCATGATTAATTTTTTAAATCATGTGGTTAATAGCAATTAATGCTCTTAATCACTTGGCAGCCTTAGTAAATAGGTTGAGAACCATGCAAGAGGATCACAGCAGCCTCTTTTGGCCTCAGAGTGCTGAAGTAAAAGCTAAACTGGCAGCTGATCAAACTCGTTTTTTGACCAAAGCGAGCTGAATGTAGCTGCTGGGCCATAAACTGATGCTGAAAAGGCTGCTGGGCTTCCCACACAGGAATGGGGCCAGACAGCCCCTGGCTCCTTACTCAAGAGAGGAAGGGTTAGCACCTTGCAGACAGGGAGAGGGTTGTGCTCAGAATCTGGGGCTTGCCAGTTATGCTGCAGTGAGAAGACGTACCAGCATCGAGTGTCAGTCTGTGACAATCCTCGACAACCCCAGGAGCAGCTCAGCTCCTCGCTGACTTGGACCCCATCACCTCGGCATGCAGGGGTATAGAGGAGGAGGACTGTGCTGACATGTCTACTGTAGCTTAGCTCAGTGGCAGAGGTGACACAAACCATCTACAGCCCCCTGGCATGGCATGGGAAAATGAATGCCTTGCCTTCCTGGGGCCAAAATCAGACAGCTACTCTGAATGTGGCCCTGTAGGCGTTCCGGGGCCAACTTGTCACGCCCTTCACTAGGAGACTGCCCCCTGAACTCTTTTAAAGCCCTGGTGACAAGCCCATGCCTGGTTGTATTATGTTTTCTCGTGCTTGTCGGATGCTAGTTTCGGACTAAACCTGGCAAAAGAACTGTGGTTTCTTTGAAATCAATAACAAATTATGAAAATGCATGCACACGGACTCGCTCTCTTGCTCTTCCTGTGCAGGTCTGTCAGCTACAAATGAAGGCCTAAGGACAGAGCATCTAAAATTTTCAGAAGCTCTTGTGTGTGTGCAAGTCCCATTGAGGTTCTCCAACATTTCTAGCCTCTTTAGTCACTTGTGACTATTTTAGCCTTCGGCTTCTAAGTCAGTTAGGTACTTTTGCAAGTGTTAACCCCTCGTGCTAGATACGTGTCTCTGAAAACCCCACTACTGGGGGAATATTATGGGTGATGAAAAAAAAAAGTTAAATTTTCATTCTGAGCAAAATGCAAGAGAGGACACACCTGCAGCTCATGCAAAGCTCTAGCCAGTAAGCAAAGTGTTTATTTTATCTGCATGGCCTGTCACCTTGGGTTTTTTTGTTGTTGCCGTTCTTGCCAAAGTGGAAGTCAGTTTCAGGTAACGCCCATGCCTCAGCACTCAGTCTGGGTATGTTTAGTCTGGACACCTCTTATCAGTGAGACATCCCGTGATGCTAGGGAGGAAGACCACATCATTTCCTGCTTCTGGTCTCCTGGTTAGGCATGTCTCAGAGCGGTACATGCCGACCACTCCCCTTCCCGTTATTGAGAGCCAGGGTTAGACAAATTTAGGTTGTTGCTTTTTGCTTTTTTCCCTTTTAAAGAGACTCTTTGAAAGGCTGCAGTTTTAAGTTTTGATAGTTGGGCAGAATGACCTGCAAATCCAGCCTCTAAGGAGGGGATGTGTGTATAACGCCATTAGATATCATCTCATGGCAACAAACCTATGTGGATCTATGATCTAATCCTCTTGTAGTTCAACTGCATGCTGCTTATATAGTCTTTGCACAGATGCTGTTCTGTGTCGGCTTATCTCTAGCAAAAACCATTAGGAATTTGCCCTCAAAGGATGCTAACACAGCATGAAACTGAATGCTTTCTGGAAGTTTTGGTGGAAGGATGGGCGGAGGTGGGGGTGGGGGGAGGGAGGGAGGGATAGGAAGTTAGTGTGGGGAGAGGAACTGTGGCAGGAAGGCAGCTGCTTGGACTGGGAGTGAAACCTGCCCCATTTCACTCCTGTGCTCTAGGCTCTCTCTGACCCAGCTCCCTTATTAACCATTTATTCACCAGACTCTTGCACAGAGAACTGACAGGGTTTGGCAGAAGGTGGTCAGGAGTGAGCAGGTCCGAATAAGGCTAGATGGCAGTACTGGAGGCCACTGGGGAGGAGTGTTACTTGGGGTTTGTTTGGGTTTTTTTGGGTTTGTTTGTTTTTTTTGAGAGGGCTAATGAAGAGCATGGGGCGCTGTTCTTTTATGGGGAGGAAATTAGGGGCCAATCAGGTTGTTCGATTGCAGGGAAGAAGGGGCCAAGCATTGCAATGAGATCCTTTTGACTGCTGCCATTCTGCTCTCAGATAAGCTGGGGACTTGGGACAGCGGAAGGCCTGGCATTTCACATGCCCTGCAAGACCAAGACACCACCAGGCGACTTAAGGACGTGCAGCTTGAGCTCCTGGGGCTTGTGGCTTTAGCTGTCAGTAAGTTACTGACTCATTTGTTAGAAAAGAATCAGGCTGGGAGGAGGGAAAGGGTGTGAGCGTGTGGGGGGAGGTGTTTTAATAAGCTGAAAGGGCATAAGACATGCTTACAGCAAAACACTCCTGCTGGCTCATGGCTATAGGCAAAATTCCTTCCCACTGGTGAAGTAAGGCCATGCGGCCTGAGCTACTCCTAGCCTCCTGAATCTGCAGGTGATTGCTAGGGAAACCCTATTATGGAAATCTAGGGGACTCAACTTAGTACTCTCAATAGATGAAATCAGCCCTGTGTAGAAGGACAGAACATGACCCATGGGGCTCAACAGGCACGGCAGAGGTGCCAAAACCAGTGAATTTCACCTGGCAGGAATATTCTTGGCACAGCCTCCAGCTAAAAGGTTTGCACTACAAAGTTTGGCCGTGTGCATGACCTTGCTCAAACTGGGGGAGTATTTGCACAGGCCCCAAGGAAGAATGGGTTTGTGCGTAAGGCCCTGGACTGGGCCTCAAGAGAGTTGGCTTCAATTCTCTGCTTTCTCACAGGCAATGTTCCCTTTAATCGTTTCTATCCATGCATGGAAGAAATTTTGTCATGTGCACCGAGGCATATGTGAATGTGCACCTGGAGAAACACTAACCTCGCTGCTCTGCTAATCAGCTGGGCAGTACTGGGATCTTTCATGAGGGGCCGCATAAGTGCACAGCTTACAGGGAACACCCGTCACAGACTCCCTACGTGACCCAGGCAAGCCACTTCACCTCTCTGTGCCTCAGTTCCCCATCTGTAAAATGGGAGAAAATTCCTCCCTACACCCAAATCCTACAGAGGGGCAGTAGAAGTGCTAGAGGGGCAGAGAATAGCCCTAACGGGGTCAAGAGGTGTACAGACTGAAGAAGGATGGCACTGACTAGCCCTAGAATGTGGAGAGCAGTCGCTCGCGTGCCCATCAGCTCTCAAAGGCCTGGCCTTACCTGGGCAGAGTACTTGGCCCGCAGCCTGCCTGCTTCACATCCTTTGTCGCACACCCGGATCTGCCTGGCTTGCTCCAGTTCCCGCTTTAGTCGTATCCGTGACTCATTGGCTTCTTTCATTTTCTTCTCGTTCTCAGCTCTAAGACGTTCGATCTCTTTCCTCAAGTTGCGCTTTGCCTCGGTGGCCTCTCTCAGCTTCTCCTTCTTTGCCACGCGCAGGAACTCTAGTTCCTGGAAAGCACAAAAAGTGACAGGGTTCCTCAGGGACTGGGGCAGCTCAGACAAGATTACAGCAAGGCAGTGGGTTCAATAAAAGGAAGAGAAGTTCCTGGAAGTTAGGTACGTCAATTGCTACTAGCCACTCTGGTCAGGGATGCAATCCCTGTGCTCTGGATTTCCCTAAACCTTTGACTGCCAGCAGCTGGGACCAGATGACAAGGAGTTGCTGTTTGCCCATGTCTGTTCATTCCCTCTGAAGCATTTGGCACTGGCCACTGTCACAAGACAGGATACTGGGTTAGATGGACACGGGTCTGCTCTTATGTTATAAGGGACGCTGGAAAGGAGAGATGGACCTAAACCAAATCCTAAGATCCAAACACCACTGCATTGTGGGGCCAGAGCCGGGGTGGGAAGGAGAGAAAGAAGCTGCAATCTGAACCTGGCTCCCAATTTTGCAAATGACCAAATTCTTCTATTGGACCAAACCAAAAGCCTTGGACAAATTTACCCTGAACTCTGGGGCTTTCAAAAAGCCAAACCTGATTCAAATTTTGCATCTTGACTGCCAAGCAAAATGGCCGCCACCGTTAAAGGCTGCATGATGAATTAGTTAACTCTTTTGGAGCATCCGCTGCTTGTGCTGAATGCGGCACTGCCTAAAAGCAACTATCATATCATGAAGGGGCAAATGGGTTAACCCTACTGGCTGCCCTTGATCTGGAAACAGGAAGCAGAGGGTGCACAATGCTAGGACAATGAAGGGCAAAACTGGCCAAGAAAGGCTTTCAACAGCTGCTCCATCGCAGCCAGCCAGGAAGATACTTGTGACGAACCTAAAATTAATTTAATTTCTAACATTAAGAAATTCGGAAGCACCCGAAGACTTGATTGCTAATATCCAAACAGTTTGGTTAAACTTGCACCCCTAAGCCTATTATATACTATATGTATTGCATGACTCTGAAGCAAAAACTGACTCTGATCTGGCTTTTTAAAGGGTTAAATTAAATGAACACCACTTTTCTCTCTCTCCAGAAACTGGACTTCCTCTCTGTCAGAGGCAAACCCTCCCAGAAACGTGTCTCTGTTAAGTAACACGCTGCAGTCGGGTCATGGGAAATTCACTCCTTTGACAATCTCACTTCCCAGCCAGGCCATTGTTAGCTCAACCCCGACATGGGGGGCGCGCATGCACGTCCGCCCTGGCTCTGTGGAATCGGAAACCGAGCGCTGCCAAAATGGAAACTCATGGCCAGACACCCTCCCCATTCCTAGTCTGACACACTCCTTTGCTTGATTATTCCTGCACAGCTCAAGGTGGGTTCAGCACCTGTTTTACGTAAATGGGGTTTGTTTTGTTTTGATCTAAATCTTCTCTGAAACACAAGGAAATCAAGTGGCTTGCCCCCAGGGCACATGGAGTGAGTGAGCAGCTCTGGCTGCCTGGCTCCTGCCTCTGGAGAGCTGGCCCTGCAACCCGTGATACAGAAAACTTCCTTCTAGGAGCAGCAGGATGATGTGAGAGCATGGGCCACAAAACTGGTCCTAATGCAGGACCAATAGGTTGGGCAGACTCGGGTTCAAATATGAATCAGGTTCATCCAGGACCTTTCTCCTGCGACGGAGCCTGTGATAAAACGCCTAGGTTCTCATGTTGCTTTTTCTTGGTGCAAAGCCTTTCTGCAAGCAAATTATGCCTGTATCTGAGCCACCGGTCCCCTAAACCTGGCATTTGTTGGCTGACAAACACATGTGCCTGCTTTCAGCAAACAGCAAAAGGCTCTCTGCTGCCTCTGCTCCTACTTCTTTATGCTAAAAATAGCAGGTCACTCCTGGTTAGAGAAAATATCCTGCTCCACTGAACTAGATGTACACTATCACCTAGTTATGCTCCGACTAGTTACCAGGTAGCTCTGCTTCAAATGGAGCATCCCATGAGGGAGACTGGTCCCTGGTTACTAGCACACAGATGTAGACAACTGACTCTAGATTGACAATCCCAACTCCCTCTCTCCCTGAGCGTGTCAATGCTATGCCCTGCCAAAGTACGCCTGGGTTGGAGAATGGGGAACATGACAGACTCCCCATCAGACAGAAGCTCTCAAGGGGCCCCTCCTGGGAGAGAGAAACATGCACAGTGAAAACAATTTTAACTCGGCGGGACCCGGCCAGCTTTTCAAAGGGAAATGGGAGAAATGATTTGGTTTTGATTAGAAAGTTGTGACTCTCTTTTAAACAGGGACAGGTAGCATGTGTGAAACTAGGCAAAGCTCCCATATTCCAGGCATTGCCCTTTTCTGTTTAGAACCAGAACCCCAGAGACTGCCGCTGACATTGTGGGAAGGCAGATTAATTATTTTCAACGTCAGACTAGCCAACGGGTTCCCCTGGTGGAGGACATGCACACAGTGACCACAGGAAACTCTTGCCCATTAGTACCTGGTGCAAGCTGCGTTTAGCCTGCAAGGCAGCGTTTAGCTTCTCTTCCTGCTTCACCCTCATCTTAACCACTTCATGGAGGAATTTCTCTTTGGCTTCTTTAGTATCCAGGCCACTGTCCAGGGCCTGCCTTAGATGCTCCAGTTCAGCTTCCAAGCCGCTGTTGTGAGACTCAGCATGGGCGGCAACCTCAAAAGAGTTGCTGATGATGGCCGTGGTTTGCATTCCAGGGGAGCTCATGTCCTTCGCAGAGCTGGACGAAGTAAAGGATGGGGAAGAGAGCGAGGACAGGGACGAGGTGACTGCAAACAAAACACACATACCCTGAAAGTTAGCAAAGGTGCATTTTACATTCAACGCCGCATCAGTTGGCAGGGGCTGAGACCCTCCGAAAAGGAGGAACCACGCTCAAGGAATGTTTTATGCCTGATACCGGACGGATGATGGAAATGCAAATCTAAGCAACGCTCAGGGCTGCAGGGCTCCCACCAAATTCTCCGTGGAAGTTCTGTTTTAAGCACAGACTTCGGGGTTTAGCTGCATGCAATTCTCTGCACTCTCCCTCTGGAGAACACTTCCACTGCTTTGGGGAAGAACTGGACAGGGATATCCTGCTAGTCTTGGTGCAATTTCACCCAGTGCAGAGCCGCCTCACCACCTAAGGTGTGCTGCTTAAGGGCTGATCCTAGCCTGGCTGAAGTTAAGCCATCCCCAGAGGGCTAAAGTGGGCCTGTCACCCATTGTAATGCAAGTGTGAGGAGTTGTGGCTTGTGCTTTTCTAGGGGAGTCCACCTGGGGTGCCTTCCATTTCTCTGTGTCTCACTATTTACGGCTGGGATTTTCAGAGGGGCCTCAGAGAGCTGCGTGCAAGGGGGCTGGGACAATTTCTGCAGTGGGGGGACTGAAAGCCACTGAACTAAACTGTAAATCCTGCACATAATGGAAACCACTTCAAGCCAGGGGCTGCTGCAGCACCCCCCGCACTCCTAGTTTCAGCACTCCTAGTTTCAGCACCTATGGCTGGGTTTGAAGACCACATTAAGGACTCATCTCCCACAGGAGTTTAACTTCCTTGGACTCTTCTGGGAACCCAAAGTCCAAAATTATTCCAGGGGGAAAAAGTAAAGGCAGGTAACTCACACTTACATTCCTCCCGGGTTTCTACTTCAATCTCTGCTTCTGATTCTTTGTCCTCTTCGGTAGCAGTGACAGTGGCTGCGGCTTCCAGGACGGCTGGGTTGTCTGCAGTCAGCTTCCTTTTCCGGGGCTGGACTGGGCTGCTCAGTGGTTCACTGTTCCGTGACACCACCGTGGCACATGGGGAATTGCTTACAATCTTCTGCTGAGCAGGAGGCGCGAGAGCCACGTTGGGGGCCACAGAAGTCTCGAAACTTTTGTAGGAGTAAAAACTGTGCAGAAAGGAGGAAGTAAAAGAAAAAAAGGCAAAATGTTCAGTCCCATTTGTGCCTTCAAAGTGCCTCTGAACCAGCATCTTAGACTGAGGCTATGGCTACACTGCTGCTTTTTCTGGAAGAAGATACGCAAATCATGCTATCATTTGCATATCTTCTTCCGATTCTTTTTGTGGAAGAGGTTTTGCCGCTATTTGGCCCCTTCTAGAAAAAACCCATCTTTCGCAATACCCCTTATTCCTCGTAAATCGAGGTTTACAGAGCCTTGCGAAACAGGGTTTTTTTTCTGACATTTGGACCCATCTATACAGGGCCAAATAGCGGCAAAAGCTCTTCCGCAAAAAGAATCAGAAGAAGATATGCAAATGTGAGCACTATTTGCATATCTTCTTCTGGAAAAAAACGGGCAGTGTAGCCATAGCCTGAAAAAGGCCAGATTCTTCACTGGTGTAGCTCCATGGGACTGCATTGATTTCAATCCTGATTTACACTAGTTGAGGATTTAGCCCTATGATGTCCACCCATTAAGTGCTCCATGGTCTTCTAAGTGCACATAAGCTGCCCTCAGTGCATAGGGTTAAATATTGTGAACGCAGAAGAGACCAGACCCTCACGTCTCCCACATGCTAAATGCGGTTTCTATATTTTGGTCTCTGGTGCGTTAGGGATTCTTCCAAGAGATGATGCTTTTACATCTAACTACCCACAATTGCCTTCCAATTTTTGAGATTGCTGGAGAAAAGCCTTTAGAGTGCCAACAACATTTTGTAGTGTATAATTAATTTCTCCACATCACATGTACGTGAGTGTGTGTATATATATATATTATATTCAATGAACTCTGTTAAAAAACATTACGACTGCAATGTCAAGCACACAAAAAGTTGAAAGGTCAATGGCTTGGCCTTACAAGCTTGCCCATGTAACCTTAATTCAGTCCCCCTTGTATATATGCAATGTGAGACAATCCTTAATCATATGTTACAGTCTCTACTTTGCATGTGCAAACGAAGATTTTTGAGGCTTACAACTGCCAAATTTGGATGAATTTTCACAAGGACAGCAAGACACATGCTTGAAATCAGGGTGACTCCCCAGCCAAGTTCCGTTGGCTTTTTCAAAGCACTGAGTACAAGAGTGTTATATAGATATATACAAATCTTATAACAATTTGTTAATACGAGCAAAACAATGTATTTTCCCAACCGTTTCAGCTGAAACTTTTCCAAAAAATTCAGTCTGAGGCAGACAACTGGCACAACAGTTTTCAACCTGTGCAGTTAAAATTTGGCAAAGTTATAAACAACTGAAAACAGGGACTTATAATGGAAAGTGTCAGGCAACCTCAAGTATTGGTAGAGCTATCACCACTGCCTAGATAGGGACCAATTCTGATCACTGCTTGTACCAGTGTAAATCAGGAGTAGCTACTGCCCTGTTATAAAACCAATATGAAAGCAGAATCAGGGTCCGTAACAGTAACTTTCCAAGGACAGTTGTCAAATCCTCAGCGGCACCATTTGTACACGCAACAGCAACTGGACATGTAAAAGATGGGTACACATACAAAGAGCGCAGACACTGACATGCACTGAACACAAGCACAGACTGCAGTTCCAACTTCAACTCTCTTTATAAGTCTGGACCTCCGGGTGTCAATGGAGTGTACTATGGGCAGATCCTACTGTAGTTACCGCTAAACCAACACTCCTATGCATGCAGAATCACATGGATCTGAGCATCTTTGTACATGTACAGATCCTTTTACCTTCCACAAAACGACAGAACTGTGCAGGAGGGAGAGGGAAAACCAATTGAAACAAAAATCTAAATGGCCAGGTTGGAATGACCACGAAGGCATCAGGTGTGTATGGCAGTAGAGTTGATCTTAGGGGCAGGCAAGCCAGGTGGCTGCCCAGGACTGCCAGAGACATTCAGCAATTAAAAGGGCCGTGACTGCATCCCCCCCCCCTTTTTTTTTGCTCAACAAATTTTCACCAATTGATTAGGACAAGCCCTGTGTGGCAGTGCTAGGTAAGGTCATGGAAACCTCTCCAAGAATAACTAGGGATGGGATGGGGGGTCCTTGGAGTCCTAAAGGGTGGGCTGATGCAGGTGGACTGAAGGTTTAAAGTCAGAAGGATGGGACCAATGGATGCTGGGTATCTGGAGTCTATTCCCAGCTCTGCCACTGATGTACCTGATGGAGTTAGCAACTTTGTTTCCCCTTCCAATTGTTTTTCTGAACTGTTTAGATAGTGCGCTCTTAAGGGGCAAGGATTTTTCTCAGTGGATGTTTAGTGCCTAGTATAATGGGGCTCCAATCTCTGGTGTTGCTGTAATAATAACAACACCACCACCTAATAAACAGCAAGAAGAGTGGCTTTAGAAGCTAATTTAGTTCATTCCCATAAGTGGAAGGCCTGTTAAATTCTGAAACACTACAGCTTGAATCTCTCTAGTTCAGCACTCTCTGGTCTGGCAACATCTGTGGTCCGGTATGATTTCAGTTCTCCAGATGTCCACTTATCAGGGCTGTGGCCAAGTTTCCCACAGTCCCATAAAGTTTGTTTACAGCCCCCAGTCTTGGCTCTGTGTTCTGTGCAGTTATTTAGCTCTAATTTATGCCAAATGTCTTCTAAGAGCCCAGCAAACAGTGGCAGTGTTGGTAATGCTACTACGCAATATTGACCTCCCGTAGTCTGGCATTCTCTGGTTTGGCACCAGGGTGCCAGACTAGAGAGGTTCCACTGGCAGTACACTAATAAAACGGGTTTAGGACCTGGTTTGTTAGGAAGTGTGAAATCGAGATGTTTAGAAGGACAAAGCAAACTGATGCCATGAGTTTGAGCGTTACAGCAATATCTCAGTATAATTCAGCCCAAGGGACAAGGCTGTAGAGACAGTAAATTTAATAGATGATTACTGAACAAAAAAAGGGTGAATTTAAGGCATGTGAAATGTGCTCTATAGAAGGTGGAACAACACACATAGCAGTAGTGGACGCTTCCATGCATTGCCCTGACCAGGGTGTCTCAAATCAACTCCCATGAAATCCCTTATATGGCCAAGAGATGGTTTGGGCTCCATGGCCCATTCAATCCATGGAATTTCTGCTGACACTGCCAACAAGCGAGCCCATGTGACAGGAGCACCTGTATGCTACTGACCTGGGCGGAGACCACCCGATTTCACAGGGGGCAACTAAGAGCGGCCTGGTGATCACAGCTGGTCCCTACCAGCTTGGAACAGTTGCCAGCCAGGGCCAAGCCATCTTTAAATAGTAGATGGGTAAGACACAAAATGCTTTTGTCTTTGCACCACCAAACTAGCAACACAGATCCTTCATTTTGCAAACTTGTGAGACACGTTTCACTCAAGGTAACTGAATTACTGAATGCATAAATACTGCCACTTTCTTGTTTTCCCTCCCTAGAATCACTGGTGGCTGCAAATGTTTTCACTGCACTACCAGCAGACTACTTGAACCAAACACGGTCACTAATATCAGTGCAAGGGAACATCCACAAAGGAGATAGCTCTCATAGAACATCGATTCGCCCTCCCACCCCATGGGCCCAAGTCTTCTTACCTGTCTCGGATCAACATGGGAAGATGTGTGGAGAGCTCTTTCTCATTTGCTGAAACCGCGGGGGACCAAGGCCGGAAAGCAGAGAGGCGCTGACGGGGATGGACACAACCAATGCTCTGCAAAGGCGGGAAGGAAAGAAAGGAAGAGAAAAAACAAACAAAAACTGGTCACCACTGAGTACATTGCAAAGGAAAGTTACTGACATGTGCGCGCACTTGGGTTCTGTTACCTCTCACACAATTCCTCAGCAGGGGCAGCTGGCTGGACCTAACTGCTTATCGCTTTTCACCAGAGGAGCAGAATTGGATGAGAATTAAAGTCCCATCCAGTTGTTGCTTGCCAACAAATATGTGGTTTGCAAGAGACTGTCTGGGACTCCAGGGCCTTTCAGGATTCCCATATGGCTGAGGCATCAAGAACCTGCTTGTTTCATTCCACAGCCACGCCACTGCTCACTGAGCGGCAGCGGCAGAAGGGGAAGGGCACCGTAACTCACTGTCCCTCGGGGAAAGCAGAGAACATCTTTCATTGAGAAAGCATGGGCCAAAGCCATCTTTGGTGTTGGTCCCACTGGCTTCAAAGGAGGGACCAAGCACAAATTGCTTCCCACCAATCGACTTTAAGCAACAAGGCAAGTGTATTACTTGAGAGTCACCTTATTGGATGAACCAGACAAGGACCGCAACCAACTGGATTGCTTTTCCTTCTCAGCAGAAGTTGGAGATTGGGAAGCAGAGTCATCAATTTTGGGCTTTTTGGAAGCAGGAGGATCTGAAGAGACCTGAAAGGAAGAGGAGGAGAGGGAGCAGAGATTTACTAATTATTCTTTGCATAGTCAATTTGGTGCCAGGATAAAAGGTGATATTTAAAACAAATATTGATCTTTCCCCGCAATCCCTTGAACAGAACTGTCATTTCATGACTACACCGTGGAGAGCTGCAAATGGAAAGAGACAAAGGGAAAGAGACAAATGTATTCCAGGGCACAACACTGGCTTCATTCATTCATTAAAGCATAAATGGCAAGACACAACGTTACGATACAAGGGCTAAAATGAAGTGTAAATATAACTTAGCTATTCACACGGTGCCTCTAAGAAGTATCTGCCTTTTTTATTATTATTGTATGCAGAAAGGTAAATTTTAATGTGGTTCCTGAATTGGAAAGATTATTTTAAATGAGAACAGAGCAGACTTTGTTATTCTGTTTGCAATGGTTGTTATGCCGATGACTTCACTACCCCACAGCTGCAGTGGATTCTGGGGGCGCTGCCAAGAGCTGCTTTGCCTTTTCCACAAGTGCCTCAGCTTGGCCTATAAATCACCCTCAAGCATAAAATAGTCCTTTGGCAAGCAGGACCCCTTTCCTTCAACACCACGAAGAAATACAATTCCTACAGTCCCAGGGTGGCTTGCAAAAAAATTGGTAACTACTGGTTTCACTGGTGTGCGGGGGATTCCGGACTGAGGCATGGCCAGCACAAACACGGCTAGCGGACGGGCCCTGGACCTCGTTCTGCATGAAGAGTACAAATAATAAAACAAGAACACACCAACTTTCTTTCTGGGAGTTGGAAAACTCGTTCCTTTTCCACATTGCTGTCCAACAAGGCTCTTATTAAGAGGCAGCACAACAGAGCAATCTCCAGCAATAATCCCAAGACTGTGTGTTTATACAGAGCTTTTTCGTCCCTTGATTACAAAGCATTAGACAAAGGCAAGTAAGTGTCACTGAGATTTTTCACAAGTGTCCACTGATTCTGGGTGTACAAGTTGAGGCCCCCTGGAAGAGGCCTGGTTTTTAGAGGGCACGTGTTCAGTAATATCTGAAAATCAGGCCCCTTGAAGGCATCTGAAGTTGAGCACTCAAAAAAAAGTCACCCCATGCCATAGTGCCCTGCAAGCTTGTGTGCTTGGGCAGCCACCCAGGAGAGATTCAAATGTCTGCCAGCTGATTAGCAGAGTGTCCACAGCTGGCAGCATATATTTCTCCTAGTGGTACACATCTGCACATGCCTCAGTGCACATAACAAAATGTATTCCACACATGAATGGAACAAATTAGAGGGAAAATTGCCAGTAGCCACTATTCTTGGAGATCATGCATGGAGTAACTGACCCACTGTTCACGAAGGATGTTCCAGGCAGAGTTGAGATTCAACCTCCCTTCTCCAGACATCCAGGCCACTTCCCTGTCCACTCTGCTCACAGCAAAACCTAGAGTTAGACCCTTAGTAGCCTTAATTTGGAGATAACTCTGACCGCCACTGCACGATCAAATCTGCTGCTTTTATGGGTGCCAGAGCAGCCTGGCAGATCTGTAGCTCAAGCTAACCAGTCTCTAGTTAATGCCAGTTCATCTGGCAGGCTGCTCGTGGTCTTTTACGGCCTGATTCGTGCTGTATCATTAAACCCAGCACGGACCTCTTACTACTGCATTCCAAGGTGAGCTCGCGGTGGGGGCGCCTTCCCAAACACAGCAGATGAGGTACGGTGTATGCGTGAGTAACCAAGAGTGCAAAATTAGCCCGGGCTGGTGCCAAATACCAATGTCAATGGATTTGCAAGGGCTTCTTTTGGCTCAGCGCCAGCCTTTTATATCTTTGGGCTGAGTCTGGAAATGTCCGTGCTGCGGCCCCTCCTCCTCCGCCAGCGCGAAAGGGGCACTCTGACATGCCTTCCGCGGAAAGCACCGGGCAGCGGGTGGGGGGAAAAGGTTCGCTGCTGCTCTCAGAGACGCTGTCTGTGCAGAAGCAGTGACAGCATCAGAATGGTATTTGGCAGGCGAGGCGGGTCCCAGCCCTATCCACTGGGGATGGTGAGCAATGTGGGGAGGGGAGAGGAAGGGGCCTGGAATGAAAGAGGCAACAGGTGGCAAGACTCAGCAGAAGAGACCAGTCATCTCCCCCCCCCCCCCCCCCCCCAAATCAGCGCTACCCGCTCAGCTGCAGAAGAACATTCTGTTCAGGCAGGAGGGAGGACAGCCACCCCGGGCCCAGCATTGTGCACCCGCGGACAGCACCCTAATGGACTTGAACCCGGGGCCAGTGCAAAACCAAATAGCTTCTGGGGAGTGGGGAGCAAAGTGCCAAGACTTAAAGAGGCTGGAGGAAAGATATTTATATAGAATCCCTCATTTGCATTTTCAAGGGACAATGCGTCTCCTTTCTTCTTCTCCACCCTCCCCGTTTGTCCCCCTCCCATCCAGGCTGATAGCCAAGGCCGGGGGAAAGGGGCAGGGGGGAGCCCAAGCGGCACAAAAGAGAAGTAAACCAGCAAAAAATCCCTGCCCCTCACTGCCAGTAGTCAGCACTGTTCTGTGCACCGGAGCCGGGATGGGGAATCCTGGTAAAACAGGGGCAAAGAAGAAACACACGCACCTCGGTGGGAAGAAAAACACAGACAGACGGACAGACAGACAGACACACGAAAAACAGCTGCTGATAGCCCATGTCGATTGTTCTAAATGAAGCAACATCATCTTCCACCGTGCGGTACTGGCATTTCTGAGAATCTGGGCTGGCTTGTGGGCAGGGCACTGGACTGTGACTTGGAAGCCAGGCAGTCTATTGCACACACCAAGTTGCTGGCACACCTCAGGCAAGTCATGTCACCGCCCTCTGCCTCGGTTTCCCCTTCCACCCTTTCTCCGTCTGCTGCTCAGATTATTAGCTCTCTGGGGCAGAGACTGCCCCTAGGCACAACCGTGGTGACGGGTACTACTGTAACACCACCAGTAATTGCTTTCTCACTCTCCGTGAACAAGGATGACTCAAGAAGCAGAGCTGCTCATGAAGAAGTGGGGATAACGCTTTGAAATCCAAAAAAGCTGGGTCGCTTTTTGTCCCATCACACAATGCCCTGTGGTGTCCCTTCTCCTTACATCCCTATCTGTCTGGGCAGAGCCCCTGAAAATATTTGTTCCCTCCTCAGTGAGCGGCAGCAGCTTTGCCAGGAACCCATCAAAGGCTCATGATCTATAAGTGTCAAAAGCGGTCAACCGATGACCAAGAAGCGCAGCAGAGAGGTCATGTGGGCAGCCAATGAGAAAGCATTACGACATGCCTCTCCTCCAAGCATGACTTTTGCTTTGCAAAGCAGAGTCTGCTGATGAAATAGGCAGAATCTGATCTTCCTACGCCCTGGGAGTGTGAACAACCACTCAAAAAAAATCAGGGTTGAGGAGGTGGACGATGACAAGAAGGGAAAGGACAAAAACACTCGCATAGTATGGACAATATAACGCAAAAGTCTGACAAGGCATGTAGCACAACTCCCCCTTCCATATGATTCACCGACTGTACTCCAGGCTAGGACAGGCGCTCAGCTGGCAATAAATAAGACTGACAAAAGTATCACTCTGTCGCTTTCATCGTGGCCAAAGTAACCGCATGGGGGAGATACGATAGCTCGGTGATGAGCAACCGAGGCTAGTAAGTGGGCTGCATGAGTGGCTCTCCTTCATCTCAGGGGGCCGCAAGATTGTTGTGACCAAGACAGTCTCCCAGGAGAGGGTAGTTTCGCTGCACATCACTTTAGTAATGCTGGTAAGAAAAAAATGACGTGGACAGAAACAAGTGGAATTTTGCAACCCTGAGCGTGGACAGCAGTAAAAATAAAACGTTTCATGGGCTACACCCAGTACCCCAATGGGCAGCAGGTTGCTCATCCCTCCAGTAGATCATGTGGGGATGAAAATTCTTTTATGTCAATCCAAACATCTCCCACATACAAGATGCTCACAGGTGGAATTTAAAAGGGCTTTTCTCCATTCTTGCCCCCCCCCTCCCCCGCCCCACTGATGTGTGCAAGAAATTCTGAGAAGCTTGAAGCAGAAATCGCTGTTTCCTTTACCTTTCCCCCCTTCGCTTGTGTTGCTCAAGAACAATGGTTTGTGATGCTATCATTCCACAGAAGCACTGGGGCTGTTCATGCTAGTTTGGATTTTGGCCAAATGAGCTCCCATTTGACGTGTCATGCTAGCTCGACTAGGTATTGTGTTATCAAAGCATGAAATCAGTGGAGACAACCTTTACCCGCTGCTTCTCAGAAAGATACCCCTCCCTCCTGCAAACTCAATACCACCGAAACACACGGATCAGGAGTTAACTGGCAAGCCCAGCCAGGCACCTGAAAGTTCCTTTTCAGGCCAAGAGAATGAACACGGGGGGCTCGCACACTTGCAAGCCAATCGAGATCATTCCTGGGGGCTCCCTCTGGGATCTACCAGCTAGTTCCTCTCTAGCTGGTTTCCGGCTGGAGGCATTTGGGCTGAGTGGGTGATTTTTGTTCTCCCAGCTTCTCTATTCCCCAAGGGCAGGGGGCAATAAATGGCCTGTAAGCTGGATGCGGTTTTCCAGGGTTAGCCCCCGGCTTTATTT
Organism: Pelodiscus sinensis; assembly: GCF_049634645.1. Lineage (NCBI taxonomy): Eukaryota > Metazoa > Chordata > Testudines > Trionychidae > Pelodiscus > Pelodiscus sinensis. The sequence continues at coordinate 19,191,298 of NC_134733.1, read as the reverse complement.
ACCAGTGTATCTGCAGGTATGGCCCCTTACAGCTCCCATTGGTTCATCGTTCTCGACCAATGGGATATGCGGGGAATGGTATCCCGGTCTGTGCTGCTTCCTGCAGCTCCCATTGATTGGGAACAGTAATCTGCAGCCAATAGGAGCTGCAAGCAGTGGTACCTGTGGATGCACCGGTACATAAACGGCATCGGCCCACCAGTGGCTAACCGTGGTGAGCCACCTCGGGCTTACAGCCCACATCTGTTGAAGGGTTTTTTTAAAGCACAAAGCAGGAAGTGCTCTAGGTGTGTATGTTCGTGTGTCTGCCTAAGGCCCTGCTGTGATGTGAGCAGCTATCCAGTGGTGGATAAGCTCAAACCTACAAACAAAGCAGTAGCCTCGCTTGGGGCCTAATCCTGAGGGATGCCAAAGTCTATGGGAGCACTTCTCGAATCTGACCCTGTACTCAACAGGCAAACAAGCGCACATGCCTGTTTCTCTGGTCTCTGAAACCAAGCAGCAAACAACCTCTGCAAACCCAACCAGCCAGGGTTTCCTTCTGCCGCCCGTCACTCCAGTTTCCCAGCACCGTGAGGCTATCGATTTACACTGGTGCAAACGAGAGCAGAAATGGGCCTCGTAGGAGCATGAACTTTAGGTGGAGAGTGGTGGGCAGATGGGCAGAAAGATACAAGGCTCCCCAGCTAGGAACACAGGGGTGGATCAGATGGGACCTGCAGGGCTGTCCCTGATTCAAAGAGAACCAACTGAAGGGACCCAATCTCCGATTCAGATCTCACCACAGCCACGTCTAATCCTACCCCAGACCCCCCCCCTGCCGCAACCTACTGTTGTTAAAATGGGGTAAACTCCTGCACATTGCCATGGATTTTTAATCCTTCCCAGGGTGGGTGTGACGGAAGCCGCCCCTCCCCCAGCAGGGGGCAAAAGCAAGTGAGAAAAGAAAAACTCCCGGCTTTTGCTCTGAGTTCAGTGATGCAGGGCAAGGCTGGCCACTATAGCTATTATTGTAGCTTTGAGAATAGCTGACAGGCTGGAAGCAGGTGCAGTGACCCACGCTGCATGGGGTTACCGATTCATCTTTGCATGGAAATCAGACAGTGAAAGGGACGGAGCATGTTCTGTGCGGAGACTGATGAGGCCAGAGGGTGTCTTTCCCCCAACCCTGCCCCTTCCTTTTAAATGGAGCTTGAAACGGATCGGGGACGTGGGAACAATACTAGCAGAAATCACTTTATCTTACTTGGCTGGCAGTGTCTTTGAAGGCTGGACTGCTGCCTGGCTTCATCTGGTTGCAGATGGGCTAAGATTGGCTCCCACCCTTTCCCACTGCCCTGATCAACTCCTCAGATCACTGTCCTAGGTGCGGGGAGAGGGGACAGGCTGCATGGGGCCACTACTGCCACCTAGGGGAAAGCTGAGTCTGCACTAAGGGGGGAAGCAACACCCCCCAGGTTCCCAGACTCCAGCAAGGGCGTGAGAGCGGGAAGGAACTGTGATTCACAATTCCATCCTCTGGCCGCTCAGCTCCGCACCTCTCCTAACACAGGGCTGAGCCCAGAAGGTCCAAGGTCACCATCAAGAATGAATTATTCAGTCCATCGGAGGAGGGAAGGGAGACTGTCAGGAGAGCAAGCCATAGTAATGCACAATTTTTACATGTACATCTACTCACCCCAGAGAGATAGAGGTGCGCAGCTCTGGAGAAGAACTTGGAGTAAATCCTACTGCAACAAGAAATCTATCTTTTTCATGGTTGCTTTAAATGTCCCTCACCACACACACACACACTGATCCAAGAAACCTCCATTTTCATCTCTTTATGTGACCCCTCGAAAGAAGTAGGAACTTGTGTGTGTATGGATCTGATTCTTTATCTCCCAGATACGGGCGTACCTCAGGAATAATGCCTATGAAGTCACAGAGGATGCATTCCCCTGAAACGAGTGGCAGCAAAATCAGAAGAAATAGGCCCATAAATCTATGCAGAGCATTATGGCATATTGTTCACACTGCAGCTTTTGCAAACAGCTCAGTTCAGTTACACCATAAGAAAGGGTGGAGCTTCCTGTCTCGGCAGATACGCCATTCGGGCGTGAAAATTAAGTGGATTTCTGACTAAGGGCTAAAACCACAAGACCAGACGCCAGTCTGATACCGGGTTGAAGAAACCTCAAAGATACCCTTCTTGAGGGGTTCAAAACGTGTCAGACACCAAAAGATAAAAATACATTAAAACTAAAGCAGCAAACAACGGCACGGCACACAATAACCTACAGCATGGGTGTCAGCCTCCTGACCAAATAGGTCAACATCACAGGGCAAGGCTGTGACCCTCTTCAGCTGTACAGCATGAAAGCAGAGGTGTCTGTGAAGCTTATAACTGGCTGCAAATACTAGCATGGTGTGGAGACACAGGGATACTTCTTGACTTGTGGTTTGCACATTTATCCCCAGGCAACTTGTGATCCAGGCACGCACCCAGACAGGAGACCTACCCCGAGAGCGTGGAATGGCTGCAAAGACGATGCTGCAGTATACTGGGACCAAGCAGATACTCACCAAAGAAGCCTGGCCAGTCCTGAAGAATCATAGAGCAACAGGACCAGAAAGGACCTTGAGACGTCATCTAGTCTAGTCCCCTGCATTTATGGCGGGACTAAGTGTTATTTAGACCAAAGTGGGTTGCAACCTCATTTTAATGGGATTCCCAGGGCTGGCTTTAGACTTTCTGAAGTCCTTGGGCTTTGTCCCCTCCCCCCTCCCCCCTCTCCAGGACGTAGGGTATGTCTACACTACCCCGCTAGTTCGAACTAGCAGGGTAATGTAGGCATACCGCACTTGCAAGTGAAGCCCGGGATTTGAATTTCCCGGGCTTCATTTGCATAAGCCGGGAGCCGCCATTTTTAAAACCCCGCTGGTTCGAACCCCGTGCAGCGCGGCTACACGCGGCACGAACTAGGTAGTTCGAACTAGGCTTCCTAGCCGCGCTTCACGGGGTTCAAATTGACTATACAATTACATCCCTAATCAGAATCAGGCGCAACCTGTCAGGCTGCCCTCCCGCAGCAAAAGCTTGGGAGAAAATCTATCACCAGCTACATGGATGACATGCAGCTGACTCCGGATAGGCAAGTCCACGTGGGATTTTGCTAGACAAAACAGAGATCAGGAGCTTCCGCCATTACAAGCCCATGCAGTCACAGCGAGCTCACAGGAAGCCTATGTGCATTCGGCCTTCGCCAGGGAGAAAGATTCTTTCTCCCTTCACCAAAAAGCAAAACCAGCCAAAGAGAAGATCTGAAAGCATCAACCCTTCAGGAACTGCTGCGCTTTCTTTCATCAGAGATGAAAAGTGGGTCAGTGCAACTTTCCTAACCCTTCTGCATGCTGGGTTATTGCAAAGGGCCCCAAGACAGCCTCTGTACGCAAGACATGTCACTCAGTGTCTCCTTGGAAGTCAGGGCCCCCTGGGATCTGTTCTGGCATTGGAAAGGTGTGGTTTAATGATCAGAAATGGGGCCTGTGAGACGTGACTTCTAGGTTCTATTCTAAGCGCTGCTGCTGATTCACTAAAATCACTTCAGTTCAGATCCTTCAGGTATAAAAACAGAGATAACATAACCTCCTTATCCACCTCCAGAGCTCTGTCTTGGAAGAAAGTTGGCACAGGTTGTGTTATTAAGCAGAGCACAACGCCTGTGTTCCCTGTAAGGTGAGTGCTTGGGCAGCCACCCAGGAGATATTCAGGTGCTGTCCAGCTGATTAGCAGAGTGCCCACAGCTAGAAGTATGTGGTGGTGCACACCTGCACATGCCTTGGTGCGCTTACTCAAATTTATTCCGCACATGGATGGACAAATTCCCCAGTGATACCCCTGAGAGTTCCTTTTTAAGGGCCAGAAGGTAGGTTCACACTATTCCACATGTCATCATGACCACACACTGCACAGGCCAAACGGCAGGGTGACTAGGACCCTGCTACAATGGCATGCACCACGTTACCAACAAGCACTCTAAGCTGCTCCTTCAACTCAAGAGTTCAATCCCCAAGGGACACAGGGGTTCAGGTTATAGCCTTCTCCCCAAGCGTTCTTGTGTGGGTATAGTCTCCTCTGACTCGTACCAGTGCAAATCAGGAGTAACTCCATTAAAACATGGAGTCAAACCAGACAGAGCGAACGAGGGGGGAATCAAACCCAGTGTGCTTACTTGGCCCATGCAACGGGCTCCGTAGGCAGCCAAATTATGAACAAACTCCTGCAAAATCCCAAACTAGGCATAGTTCAGATCTGAGTTCCCTTGCACCCACACCCTTTACAACCATGACACGAGCTCCAATCGCTTCCTAGAGGCTTTTGGCAAAGCAGCCTGCTGGTGATTAATACGAAATTAAAGGGTCTCTATCCAGGACTGTACTTTCACAGGGCCTGCAGAAAAATATTTAGTCTGATGCAGACTGATGGCTCCAAATGACCCGTCTCGGTGAAACAGACTGAGCACTGAGCACGGAGCACTGTCATCTGGAGCAGTAGGAAGATTTACTGCAACTTCACTGTACATATTTAAAAGTGCAGAAACTTACTGCATCTAAACACCAGTTCTAGGAAGCCCTTACTACAGCCCCCCCCCCCCTCCCTTTTATTATTACATTTCTGGTTTTGGTGGCAGGAGTCCAGACAGCCAGAGACCAGAGCTCTCCCTCTTCCCCCTCCTGACAGCTCCATTGGAAACATCAAGTATTCATTTTACCCTGTCATTTTGGGAGGCCTGATGACATGAAGTATTTGCTTTCTATTCCTGCCCTTCCCAGCACGCTCACTGGCTGCCACTCTGTCGCCCTGCATCTGACCTGCGGGGAGGCCGCACAAACCACAGCTGAAAGCACTTCAGAGTGCCCCTGTTACGCGGTGGTTTGAAAAGGCATTGTGGAAAGCTCCTTGATGGAGCTACTGGGCTCACCTACTAGGGATGTAAATGATTACCTGGTAATCGGTGAGGCTTACTGGTTCCGGTTAACCCGTAGGAGCTGCAGCAGCTCCCTCCCTGCCGTGGGTAGGGGGCTGCTCCAGCCCCACGGGGCCCAGCCAGAGTAGCCCCTGTCTGTGGCAGGCCTGGCCTACCCCCATCACAGGTAACATGTTAGCTCCCCCAGAGCAGGGCCGGCAGCTTCCAGGTGACCAGCTGCAGAGCCGGTTTCACTGCGGGCTTTGCCATACAAAGTTTATAGATAAGCTCCATGCCGCAGTGCGTGTATCCATGTAACCACTAGGGTTTTTAGCGCTTACACAGTGAAATTTTTAAATGACTTTTTACATCCCTGTCACCTACTCCTGGAGTCCTGACATGGATTCACTTTGCCTACCTCCCGGCCGAGCCCTTTGCTTTTGAGTCTGATTATACTTAATGAACACCCGGACAACTGGCACAGCCCCACCAAAAATGTTACGCAAGATGCACAGTTTTGGTGATTTGGTACTTGAGAAAGTTCATCTCAAGGATCTGGGAACAAAAGGGGCTAATTCTCCTCTCCTTTACCCCTGCGTAAAATCCTTTGACTCACTTACAGGAAGGCGGGATTGGACCCATTCTGTCTCCTAGAAAGTGCTTCTCTCACAATTCCGAAATCTTACACATTCCTGAGACTGAGCCTCTTTTGTGAAATATTTGCAGCGAAGCAAAACTTAAAATAGTTTTCTAGAAAATTCTTTGTTTATTCCCAGCGGGCCCTTGGCTTCCATGCGTAAGAAAGCTTTTTGGGGGTTTTATTTTGTAACTAAGTTTTTGGCCAGGATCCATGTGGTGGTTACACTTGCAACTAGCCAACAGTGGATCCATCTAAAAAATCTCCCAGCCCAATCTCCTAGGGTATGTCTATACTACCCCGCTAGTTCAAACTAGCAGGGTAATGTAGGCATACCGCACTTGCAAATGATGCCCAGGATTTGAATTTCCCGGGCTTCATTTGCATAAGCCGGGCGCCGCCATTTTTAAATCCCGGCTGGTTCGAACCCTAGGCTTCCTAGTTCGAACTACCGTTACTCCTCATTCCCGCGGCTATCACCAAAAAAGCTCCCTGACTCTGCAGCTTGGTGTTAAAATGTCCCTGGAAGAAAACAATATTTTATAGGCACAATTTTCTTTTCAAATTGCTCAGTACAACTTAGCAACTCCAGAGAGGCTGTGAATGTAGTCAACTGGTCAGATCTTGGCTCCTGTTATTCACAGAAGCATATTTATTAGGATACAAAATGGCTGTGATTTGTTGTGAACACACCTCCTGGGATACTTTCAGATTGCTACAGGCTGTAGTGTAGTTTAGCACATGAACTTATTTCTGAGATTGTTTCATAGAGTTGGGGTGGTAGAAAGAGACAGCTATTCCCGCCTTGACACATTTACATTCAGAAAAAAAAAAAGTTCTACCAGTTGAACTGGCTCAAAGTTATTAGTGAACTCCAGAATTAAATTTTCTTACTTCCTACCCCCACCCCATCCTGTCAGCCTCCCAAGCTGTTAAATTATTTTAGGAAAATGATTATTCAGGCCTGAGTCTGCATATTTTGACCCAAGAGAAGTGGAGGAGACTTTGCCCATCAGTAAAGCAGGTCTGGATCCACAGAGCTGGACTTCTAGGCATGAGATCAGTCACCAACAGTTAGCTGAAGAGGGACTACAGACACACTTTTGCAGCTTGTTGTTGGTTTACTGTTTCCTTCAAGGGCACGATTAAGCAACCACTTGGATCCAGACATTGGTCCTGATAAGGGCACTTCCCTGCCTGCTCATTATCTCTGACGACTGACTTCAGCAAACGAGACTCCCAGTGTGTATTTCCCGTCTTCCAATCAAAGACACTCTCAGCAAGGGTTACCGTTTTAAACTTCAGTTTACTTTAGGTTTCTGATGCATCTTCACAAAGAAAAAAAATCAGAGTGTGTGTGAATTAAATAGGCAACGCTGTTCCGAGAAACTCTGAGCCAGACATAAACATCTCTTATCCTTGAAATCACTCCCAGACCCCTCCTGGGTTTACCAGCTGACTACATCTGGGGAGGATTTTAGAAAAGGCAGCTCCTGATGGGATCCTTGCTCACAACAACATCAAAACACACACACACACACACACTCTCTCTCTCTCTCTCTCTCTCTCCTCCTCCCCCCCCCCCCCCCCACAGCTGAGACTGGACACCCAAAAAAACCCAACACACATTAAAAAATAAGGAAAATACAGGACTATGTAGCACTTTAAAGACTAACAAGATGGTTTATTAGATGATGAGCTTTGGTGGGCCAGACCCACTTCCTCAGATCAAATAGTGGAAGAAAACAGTCACAACCATATATACCAAAGGATACAATTTAAAAAAATGAACACATATGAAAAGGACAAATCAAATTTCAGAACCGAAGGCGGATGGGGGGGAGGAGGTAGATGTGAGTGCATCTAGGCTGTGAGTGCAGTTGGAATGCAGCTGTGGATATTTTATAATAGGGAGTGTGTGTGTGTGTGTGTGTGTGTGTGTTCATGCATGTGTATGAATATATGTGTGCATGTGTACACTTGCGTATGTGTATGTACAATAAATAGGAAATACTCTGAGCAATCTGGAAAAAATGTACCAAGTGAAATAATTCTATTTATTTTTAGCCGCAAACTAATTCTTTTTTAGATTCCAGCTGCCATCAGGCCTAGAGGGGAAAAAGCAGCAACCATCATAGGGCAGTGTACTACCGGCTTCACGAGAGCTAGACAGACCTGTCTCAAACATTCAAACATCATAGCCTGCACAAACCAGTTGTCTCAAACACATATACAAGAGCCAGAGGTCAGTGCCTGGGTAGGCTGCAGGGAACCAACTCAACCACAGACAGTAACATTTCTATTACTAAAATATGCCATGATTTCTCTCTCTCCCCGCCTCTTCCCCTCCCGTCACACACTTTCTTTCCTATTCTGAGCTGCTATTTTTGAACCAGGAGCTTTCTGGAAGGAGGGCGGGAAGGAATCCCTTCCCTTTCCCGATGTTGCTTACCCTTAATTTTTTTTAAAAAATAACGTTTTTAGTTCTTATGAGTGCATGATACTGCCTGGATTTGCAGACAGCCTGAAACAATAGCTCAGGAAGTCAAGAGAATGGGGTTAACCTGAAGCTGCCAGACCCTTAGGGAGTTGTGAAAAGAAGTTAGAGGTTACCACCAAACTTCCCATCACATGTTGCTAAATGGGAGAGAGCCTCTGGAGGATCCCAGCATGGAAATTTTAATAAGTAGCATGTTTAAAATAAACAAAAGGAAGGTTTTTTTTCACATAACATACAGTCAGTCTGCAGAATTTCTTGCCAGAGGATGTTGTGAAGGCCAGGACTTTATCAGGATTAAAAAAAGAGCTAGATAAATTCATGGGGGATAGCTTCATCAATGGCTATTAGCCAAAATGGGCAGGTATGGTGTCTCTAGCCTCTGTTTGTCAAAGGCTGCGAATGGTTGACAGTGGGTAGGTGATTCTCTGTTACTCGGTGATTCTCTGTTCTGTTCAGTCCCTCTGGGGCATCTGGCATTGGCCACTGTTGGCAGACAGGACACTGGGCTAGATAGACCTTTGGTCTGACCCAGTCTGTCACTTTGGTTCACGATACTGACAGTCAGCCTTTTCATAAGAACATAAAAATGGACAAAGTAACTTTGGAATACAGTCATGTGCTGTAATCCCTACACTCTCCCCAAATAGCTAATGGAGTACAACCTGAATGTCAAGATTAAACCTCCATAGAACAGTGTTCCCACAAGAAATAGTTCATTTGTTAGGAACTGGACTTGATTTTCGGCCCTGGGTTGCAGCCCCTTTTTCCATTGGCTAAGATGCTGCCTTGTCCTTCCAGTGCAAACTAGAAGTTATGGGCTTGAAAAGAACTCCCTACCCTGAGGTTTGGGTGGTTTGGGTTTTTTAAATGAATAAAGCAAAACACACGCACACACGCATGCGCACACAATGCTGGAGTAGATCCAGTCACTGACACACGCGCAAACCAGGTCAGAGGGACTAAGCAGGAAAAATGGACCTTTTTCCTCTGGTCGTTTTCATTGGCAACAGTTGTGTGGGAACTCTTTGAACGCTATGCGGACATTCTGTGTGTGTGCATGTGCGTGAGTGAGTGAGAAAGGAGCTGTGTGAGCATGTACACAGGAGGGAGGACAGAAGTTGGGAGGAAGCTAGGTGCTTTGCTGTGACACCAATGAAGCTGAGGGGAGATTTACCTTTGGGTTTCCTGGCAGCAGGATTCAATAAGGAGAAAATAATCTCCCCTAAATGCCCTATCCTCTGCTCATTTTCAAACCTTGGTCTGAGTCCCTATGGGATCATTGTCCTGGGAACCTAAAAAAGCTTTGACCAGATATTACCCACCCCCTTTTTTTTTAAATTAAAACCAGAATCTGTTACTGTAACTGCCTATAAGTTCCATCATGAAATTCTCTCCACGGCATCAGTTCCTCTATTAAGAGGAGTCCACTCTGCCAGCCAAGAATCTCATTTTAATTTCAAACCTTACATAAAAGGGCAAGCATTCCCCTTGTGGCTTTCGTGAAGGTCGGCTCCAGCAAGCATGTTGTTCTTCCTCAAATACCATCCAACTTATAAGAAACTTCAGTGGCCAGGGTTTACGAACTTGGAAAAAAAAAAGGGGGAGGGGAGAGAGCGCGCGGGGGACCCAACAGTGATAGAAAACAGATGAGGTTTTGTTGTTGTTTTGTTAAACCCTCCTCTAGTATCTGGGTAGACTGTTAACAAGCTCTGAAAAGGACTGATTTGGAGTTTCTCTGACTCCTCTGGTGCCTGCGGTAGTAGCCCGCGGTCTCCTAAAAACACATAACTTGCCTTTGATTTAAAAAGGGAATGTAGCTAAATGCTGCCAGTACCTGGAGAATGCAAACTTACAGGATTCCTCTGCTGCAAACAATCGAGGAGGCTGTGGATTTCTCCATTAAAAAAAAATCTGGTTCCAACATGTCACATGGCAGATTTACCACCTTCCGCACCCCCCCTCCACTGGTCTATACAATGAAATGTCTTGGAGGAGGGGAGAGAAGACTGTGCCACACTATTAAACACGCTAGCCATCTTGGGAACTGCAGCAAAAAACAAACTGGCAAAGATCTGCAAGTGTCTTTCGATGGCAACTTAACAAAGTGCATCTCTGGATAGCTTCCTAGGTCTGAAAATAGACCCTCTAACGTCCTCTTCCCTAGGGTCTCTCCACTGGATTCCTGTCCTAGCAGCAACCATGCCAAAGCCCCCTCCCTCAAATTAACCTATATGTTGCCTATATGTAGCTATGTGTTGCCATCCTGCTAAAACTAATGTCTTCAGAGTACTAGCCCCTTGGCATAACCAGCTTCTTCCAGTGGAGACTGACAACAGTTTGCTTCTAAAGCCAGGATCACTCCTGACGGGAACCAAATATGCTAACCGGCAGGCCGCTGCAGCACTGGGCTGTCAATCAGAGCGATCGTCTCCTGTCATTGCCATGCGAACTGGAACGTCAGCAGGAGTTTTACACACACCCAAGCCCTGCCGCTTTTGCCTACAGCAAAAAAGTGAATAAAGCCCTATGGAGGGCTGCCAGGGTGATGCTTTTAAAAAGCATTTTAAATTTTTTATGGGTAGAACATTCTGCAAAAGTCAGTGCAGGAATTTGGTGGGGTTTTTTAAAAAAAATTGTAACCATGGAACAAAAAGAAAAACAAACCCGAACAATGATACACAGATGCAATGACCCCTTCTCCTGTCCCCCTTGCAGAGAAATAGGTCTTCACATCCTCTCTGCCACTCCCCGCCCAGGCACCTAACCTGATACTTGTGGCAGGCTGGTTTGCTATCTGGACCCTTAGCAAAACATGGCATGTATGCATGGCCATGTGACACTGAGGCTGTGTCCAGACTCAGGGGTTTTTTCAAAAAAAGGAGCCTTTTTTCAAAAAAACTTCACCTGCGTCTAGACTGCAGCCACATTCTTTTGAAATTAAATCGAAAGAACGAAGTGCTCTTTCGAAAAAAGGCGTTCTTGAAAGCAAACTGGGCTTTTTAGAAAGAGAGCATCCAGACTCACTTGTTGCTTTTTCGAAAGTTCCACGTGCAGTCTAGACGCTCTCTTTCGAAAGAGGCTTGCAGTTTAGACATAGCCTGAGAGGCAGCAGGACAGGGGAGGCGAACAGAACTGAGAGATTCATCAAACTAAGCTGGGAAGAGTTGCTTAAGCACATCACAATTAATTACTTCAAAGTTCGAAGAGCCAGCAGAGCATGAGAGACACTTTTATTCCGCAGGTTCCCAAGGGACGAAAGTCGGGCACCCTTTCCTGGAGGTACGCAAAGGACCACAGGCATATAATCTTTCCTTTTAATTAAAAGCTTCTGTGTCAGTGTTAATCATTCACACTTATGCTGCATGCCTTATCAGAAAATCTTGAAACACAATTTTCTGGGTGATTATGTCCCTTTTACAGAAAGGTAAAACAGAGGCTTTGCTCAAAGGCATATATAGGAAGTTACTGTCAAAGTTAGAAATGGAATGCAGAAGTTCCCTGCTTTAACCATCAGACAATACAGCTTGTATGTCCCAAGCTGCTTACAAAGTCTAAGGAGAAAGGATATATTGTCAAGTCAGTGATTATGAATTCATGTGTACAAATCTTATTAAGGCTAATGGAAACTGCAAAGGGAGATGCCCACCCCTAATAAATGAATCTCTGCAGTTCTTAGAGACTGCCATAATTTTCATCCTATAGTGCAGACTGAAGGGAACACATTGTGCCCATACAGGGTAAGACATTTTGGGTACAACTGAGCATCCAAAACGAGGATTTAAAGTCAATAAAGATACATCACTTTTTCTTTCCACCTCTCTTTTCAGTCAGGCCAAGGCCACTGGCAAACGCTGCATTTCAGGGAGGTGTCTCCTTCAATACCACACACAGAGCAGAAGAAGAAACCAAATTCTTTGCTTTCAAAATGTTTTCAAAGCTACAGGAAAGACAGGCAGATGCTTCTGTAAGTACTAGACAACTAATGCACTCTGAGGAAAGGTTATGATTCTAGGAAACCCACAAGAAGCTCATCTTCTTTAAGTAACCGTTATTACTCCTGAAGCCTCCCCAGAGCTCCAAGGATAAAGCCAGACGACCAATTACAGTCTTAGACTTTCAAAGCCTCTTTTGCTGCCTTTAGAAATAAGCATCACATGCTCTTTGCACCAGACATGGAGCTGAGGAGGGGAGTTTGTGGAAAGGAAGAAAGCCTTTGCAGCAGCTCAGTACAACTGTGCCCCTTTTCTTCTGGCACGTAAGAAAACCCCCACACATTTTAAGCTCCATTGGATAACTTGTCTAAACAGAACTAACGTGGCCTGGGACATGCATTTTACAAAGGATGCGCTTCACAAAATACATATATGACACACTTAGAAGAGGGTTTCTTTTTGCAAACGTGGCCAGAGGCATTAAAGGCGGGCAAAAATTTGTAACCATTTTTAAAAATAAAAATAACTTACCTAAATCCAACCTGCTAAACAGAGAGGATAGAGACACACACAGACACAACTCCTAAGGAACAAACTCTGGAAAAGTTACTCAGTTCAAAGGAGACGATACACACCTACTTACAATGATCTTTACATACAAAATGCATTCTTCTCCCCTGTTCCTACTCCTATGTTCCAATACAAAAATCATTCTTTCAATCTATAATGTTGTGGACAGGAAGATTTTTTTTTAAATGCAGCTACTATATAGATGCAGATACAAATGTATATGATGTCAAATGAGGAAAGAAAAAGGAATGGGGGCAGGAGGGAGAACCAGAAAGGGAATTAGGAAGGACAAGAGGTGGGGGGGGGGGGGGGGAACTGGGACACCACAAGAAGGCTTTCAGCTCTTGTATAACGTGATGGATTTTAAGCCTTAAGGGGGAGAACTGGCTAAGCAATATTACAATGCAGCATGACTGAGCAGCCACATGGATTGTGTCTGCTACAACTCTATTAATAGGATAAAAGCAAAGACAGAAGAGGTTTGGCTATCTATACTGCCTGTATCAACCAATACAACTGCTTGGCGGTGAGGCTTGCTCTTTTTCTATATTAGACCCCAAAGTCTTCCAGAGGATGTGTTAGCAAGCATGACATCTAACAGTCTAATCCAGTGGTTCCCAAACCTTTCGGCATCACGCCCCCTTTTTGATTTTTGAAAAACCCTCAGGCCCCCCCTCAAAAAATAGCAACACTTGTTGAGCGTTAAAAAAAAAAAAAAGGAGAGAGAGACCGACGGGGGCATCAAAACTTGATTGGGGGCGGAGGGCTGGGTCACTTCGTGCCCCCCCCTGGAATTTCTGCATGCCCGCCCCCCAGTTTGGGAACCCATGGTCTAGTCCTACAACATGTACACACAGTGTATACATCTACATTAGTTCAACTGATGTTACCTATGAAAAAATTTAACAAATGACGAATAGTCTAGAAGCGCCTTAAAGACTAACAAAACATGGTGTTACCTATGTACATTTTTGCATGCCTCAATTCAGAAACCATCTCAAATGAAGTACTGAAGTGTGTACATAAGTCCCATTGAAAGTTAACTGGACTTAAGCACAAACTAACTTTAAGCATACACTTATGGGCTTTGCGGAATCTGGACCCGAGATGGTAACTGCAAAAACCGATCTATTCCTTGTGTTCAAATAATTAAATATCTGAACATTTACTAGCCACCTTTGCTATTTTTCCCCTCTCTTCTCATTTTCCTGTTACAATGTAAGTCCTATTCCACATTCCCATCCCATGTGCGTAATCTGCATGACCCCTATAAAGATGGTCAAATAAATATCTGGTGATCTCAGAAGTATGGAAATAAGTTTATTTTAAACAAAAATTATATCTTCAGGGGAATTGGCAATAACTTTCAATTATTTTTAATTGCCTGGAAAATTGAAATAAGAAAATAGTGCGGTATAAATGTTAGGAAACATTATTAAGCAGTTTTCAAAACTTCTCAGTCTTAGCTTAATAGACAAAAAGAGACTTTTTTTTAAAAGCCTCCCCTCGTGGTCATCTGTTCGATATGAATGGACTGTCTGTTCCCATGTGTCCTCAAGGGGGAAGTGAAGTGAAATGTTCTATGATAGAAACCAGACTCGACTTGACCTGGTGGGCAAAAAGAACTCTACAGAACCCTCAAAACTTGGGTTTAATTATAAACCACCGCAGAGTCTGGATTGTAGCTTGAGAGCAGACATACAGGGAAAGGGCTCAGAAAGGCCTCGTCAATCCCCCTTTATTATTATAAAGCATGAGGTGGGGGTTTTTTCCATCTTCAAACCACAAATGATTTATTCCCTAACTGCAAGGTAAGCAAGATTTTCAAAGTCACAGCCCAAGTCTGTCTTCCTTTCTTCTCGGGGAATCACATTATCAGAAGCCTTTGACATTTCATCCAACATATCATGGGAATCAACAGAGAATTGAAATTCAGCCCCAGTGCTGTGGCATCAAGTTTTCTAATGAAGCCTGTGATGTCGTGCTTGGAAAACACAAGACTCTGAGCAGCACCATTTCTTAAAAACCTTTCAAGCAGTCCAGCTGGAATGCAGTGAACCAAATCTTGCCTGAAAAGTACACGTGTAACTCCTATGGACCATAATACTTGCATTAAAAAAAGAACTGAGCTAACTTTACATTTTTTTAAGGTTCCACCCTCTGTCCTGTAAAGACACCCTTATTTTTAAATTATCTAATAACATGGGCTTTTGGAAAGTTTGCAAAAGAGTGCAGAGACTATTTCTGTATTGCTGGGAAAACAACATTAATTTGACTTTACTCTCCATTTAGTTTATACATCAGCAATGAAGCCTTATCCAAAGTCTACTGGAGTCACTGGCTGGCTTCAATGGTCTTTGGATCATGTGCTCACTCCACTGAAGTCAACAGAATTACACTGGGATAAGTGAAAAAAGAATTAGAACCATTAACATGCTTCATTCCACTAGTATTTCAGGAGGATGTTTAAGAGCAGCTACTAAAATTTGGTATTTTTAAATAATATGGTCCAGCCAACTCGTGCCAAGAGTTTTAAAAGATCTGGCTCAGGAGATCCCCGGACTAATAATATTGTTTTTCAATACAGTGGAGAAGTTCCAGAAGATCAGAAAGAAGCTAACATTATGCCAATATTTTAAATGGATTAAATGTGATGATCTGAGTAATTATAGGCCTATTAGTCTGACACTGATTCTCAGCAAGATAATGAAGAGGCTGATCCAGGACTTGATTACTGAAAATTGAAGGAGTGTAATATAATTAATGCAAATCAACATGTGTTTACAGAAAATAGATCTTGTCAAACTAATTTGATATTTTTGATTCAATTACATGTTTGTCTGATAAAAGTAATGGTGTTGTCAGAATATACTTCTATGAGGTGTTTGGTAACACAACTACCTTTGTAATCTAGATTGCTTGGTAAACTGGGCTCAAATTTTTAATACAGCTAATTATTAATGTATAATATTAACATATAAGAACAAAGAATTAAGGCCATAACTTACAGGATAGGGATGCTATCCCTAGGAAGAAGTAACCTGGAGCAAGATTTGGGAATGGCAGTGGATAATCTGTTGAACAGATGCCATACACAAAAGGGTTTATGCAAATCTTGGCTGCATATACAAGGGAATCTTGAGTAGGAACAGAGAGATTATTTTACCTCTGTACTTGGCCTTGCTAGACTGTTGCTGAAATACTGTGTCCGGTCCTGTTAACCCTCTTGTGTGGCTATCGGAGAAGACATTTACCTTCTTCTCTCCCTCTGTGCAATGCTATTATAAAAAGCAAAACTCAAGGGAAACAAAGCCACAAATGGTACTTGAGAGGTACAGTGGTTTTCAATCTATGGTCCTATGACCACAGACTGCAGACTATGTCTAAGGCATCCAAAGGAATCCACACCTCCCATCTGAAATTTTTTGGGGGTTCACAAATGAAAAAAAGAATGAAAACGACTGCATTAGTGCATCTAACTAAAATGCACTAGTGCACAGAAATTCAGACTAACCGTGAAACTCCAGGTAAACAATCTGTCCTTAGGTCACCCTTCTGTGCCTAGATAAATCAAGACTCTTTGGCGTATGTACCATCATGCACTGTTGAGAGACTTCCACACCAAAGGGGTGAGGTAAGGACAGCATGCTGGTGTCCAGTGCTTTTTCATTTAAGCTCTGAATTTCCCTGTAAAAATAGCACTTCCTATCACATCACCAGAGTTTTGTTTGGTTTAAACGATACAAAATATTAAAACCCAACAAAACAAAAGCCCACTTAGAAAGCTGTGAGAATACACTGTCTAGAGGACGTAGCTTATTTGCAAACCACCAGACACAGAAGTGCCTTGTTGCACCCAAACAGCAAATAAGAAGAATGCAAAACTCAAACATGTGATTAGAAAGAGGAAGCTGTACCAACCCTCCCTCCCCCCTTTTCACTTTTGCATCCCAACATAAAAGGGAGAGTTTTATTTACTATGGCTATGTCTAGACTGCAGGCTTCTTTTGGAAGAAGCTTTTCCAGAAGAGATCTTCCGAAAAAACTTCTTCCGAAAGAGAGCGTGCACACTGCCAAAGCTCATCAAAAAAGCGATCTGCTTTTTCGACAGATTGTGTCCACACTGATTGGACGCTATCCTGCATGTAAGCTGTGATTACTATGGGCAGAATAGCCACCAGCACACCTGTGCTTTTTCCTCTTTCCTCTTCTTGCGAAAGAACCCTCTCTTCTCCGTCCACACATGCCTTTTTCCCAAAGAGTTCTTTCTGAAAAAAGCTTCTTCCTCATAGAAAGAGGTTTATCAATTTTGGAAAACCCTCTCTGTTCTTTTGATTTTTTTTCCGAAAGAACGCAATTGCAGTAATTGAAGTTTTTTCAGAAAAACTCTATAGTGTAGATATACCCTATCAATGGAGAAGGCCATGGCTAAAATGCCCACTGTATTAACAAAGTGATGGGAGGCGAGAGGGGAGCCGCACTCGCTAATGCATTTCTTTGCTTTTATTCTTTCTTTAGCCTTGTGTTTTAGAGATTACAGGTAGATGATCAAAACTTCTAGCAAGTGTCTAACTATCCTACCCTTGAGGTTAGGTGTCAAGTCTGTGGGCCACAAGAGATTTCCTTGCAACCAGACCTAAACAGAATCCAGGCTAGTTGGAGGATTAGTGGCATATACTGTTGCAAATCTCCACACAAGACAAGAGTTGGGATGCTATACCGACTGCTTCCTCAGTCACTGGGACACGGTGATGGATGGAGCCACTCATGGCTCTGCAGCATCTGACTCTGGGGCAGATGCTCACAACACATCACCTTGTGGGCACAGAGAAGCGGGAGATTGAAGGAGTGGGCAGAGGAGCAGACAGGGGGTTCCATTATGATAGAGATTTTGCGGGGAAAGCAGCTGCTCTGCTAGTACTATGCTTGGCCCACAACACAAGGACTGCTTTACAAACTACCAACAGTAAATAAAAGGGAATTGGCAATTAACCCTAGAAAGCCTGCTCAGGTGGTGAGAAATAGCACAGCGTAGGGGAGAATCTAACCAGCCAGGGCCCAGGACAAATATTCTCTAGCTCTAGGGGAGTTGGACAGAGGGATCAGGTGGCTATGAAACCAATTACTGGATGGAAGGCCTGAGGCTTCAAAGGTCCCCCGATCAATCACACTAGGGCATGAACCATGCTAATTCACAACCGTCTTCTGAAAGGGGTTTTCAGCATGGCTCTCCCAGACAGCTCCAACAACTGGTTACCAAGAGGGTTTGCTCGTTGTTCTCTCCATCCATTTTGAAGAGGGATCTTTAACTAACATGTGCCGGGATGCCGGGCTGCAGACAAATAACCCTGCCAAGTAGTCAGTGGGACACTTTTCTCACTAGGCCTCCTCCTGCTGCCAACTGGGTGTTTTCACACCCACTTCCAGGGCGACTGGCTAGAGCTGCCACAGTGTGGAAGCAAAATGGAACAAAGGCCCAAATTCTTTCCCAGTTTTCAGGGGGAGCAGTGAGAGTCTACAGGACCAGAATTCATTCGCCAAGACTCCAGAACCAGTTTCAAAATAGGTGGAAAGGGGTTAAGAGAAATCCTCCCAAAACCCTCTTTAAAAGGAGGAAGCGAGCGAGAGTGAAAGAATGAATTTGGTGGGGAAGAATTTTATCATCTCTGCTGCTGCTGCTGCAGAGAAAGAGAGAGCAGTGAGGGAAAGGCAGGCCAATAATAAGTCTGGCTCAGCTGTTCAGGGTGGCAGGTGTCCTAAAATCCTCATTGCAGAGAACCCAAGAGGTCATGGGAGTCACGGGCATTTCGAATGGAGCGGAGAAACAATAGGTTTGGGGCCCTCTGTCCCCTTGCTTTTCTTGTCTCCTTTGTTAGTGGGTCGCCCTCCCAGAATGGCCGCTCGTTTTATTTTAGGGAGCTTTTTTTTTTTTTTTTTTTTTTTTTTTTAAATCTCCACAGCCCAGTGATTAAAAAAAAGACCCCCCTCTGGCCTTATTGTCTGATTCTGGCACACATGTCACCAACCTTTCAGTTGACAAGGCAGGCTGCTGGAGACTCTTGTTCTTCAGTCAGGGCTGGGCAGAGGCCAGAATAACGGGGCTGGATGCAGGGACAGGCTCTGGAAACTTCGCTTTCTTATACTCCCCCTTTGGTATTGCTCGCTGAAGGGCCTGCTCGCTGCAAGCCTTGGGGACAGGGAGGTTAAAATGCTAACATGACCCATGGCACAAGAGCAGGGATAAAATGTAGGGGGCGGGGGAGGAGAGGATAGTGTAGACAAGACCGTTCTTCGTGCATGCTTTGTGTCCAGAGCTAACACGTGTTGCAAGGAAACTGTGCCTCAATGTCCCTCCTGTGCGCACAAATGGGCTGCAAGAGGGTGACCTGCTATTCAATTCAGGGCTCTTTGCTGCTTACTTGTATGACACTGAGCAAGTCACAGCCAGGAAAGGAAAGGAAAGGAAAGGAAAGGAAAGGAAAGGAAAGGATGGTCCTGCCTCATTGATGTAGACAGACCCATGGGACCTGATTCTATTCACTTGCAATAGCTTTTCCCGGAAATTCAACTGGAGTGCGCCCTGAATCCACACCGTTCAGAGTGACAAGCTGACTTTTCCCTGCATTTCATAGTCCCACAAAAGGACTTTTGCTGCGTGCTGTCAGAATTCATTTAATGGGATATTCCTGGTGCTTTAATCTCCATAAAGAGACCCATGTGTGGATTGGAGTAACGTCTTGAAAAGAGATTGAGTGTAATAAGAAGGCAGATGGATTGAAAGAAGATTAATACCTCATTTGATTCCAAACCAAATACAATGGCTCATTGCCCCTCCCAGCCTGATCTGAACATGAGTCCTGACACCAGGTCAAGAAAAATAAGGCCCACAAACAAAACCCAACAGAAACCAGCATTTGGATCAATCCCATTCTTATGCATGGGAGATGAGCCTACAATATAGTTAAACCTTTCTCATTTCACCATTTGCCCATCCAACGCCTCTACCTGTCCTAGGTTAGAGGGGCACTGTCTGATTTACACCACCATCATATTCTGTGAGAGAGGTTGGGACAAGCTCTCATTTCAATGGAATTTGGGCCCCACTGTTCTGAATTATGGTTGTGTTTGGGTTCGCAGGGAGACATGTTTCTGTAAGCTGATTTCCCTGCGGATGAGGATTTAATCAGGTCAAAGTAGCGATTAAAACCTGGACTATAAACCCAATCCTTAAAGGACCAGCTGCGATATTAAGCTTTTTATTTTTTGACTGCAACAAAAATTATTAAATATGTGTCTCTAGTGAACATATCCTTTTTAACGTTAATCTGAAAATCTGCTAGGTTGTGGGCCTCTTTTCCTCTCCAGTGTGGAGGCTGGCCTCTGGAAGGGTATTGCTGTCCAAATACATTTAGCACGGTACTCAATGTGACTGCATTATTCCCATCCAAACACACTTGTTTTTCTGGTGTTTGGTTTTCCCCATTGTATGTCTCCTAAATTTATGCACGGTAGCCACAATCCCTTTTCTCCAGGTCCCAGCCTTTTCTTGCCAGGTCCCAGCGTGCTACAGTAGGTCTGGGATTCTTTCCATCCATCCAAAGACAACAGAGTCAGAGCCATTTGCCCACTGAATGTTTTGTAGCCCAAGGCCACCTGGGGAATTACCGGGGTGCACTGATGCCGCAAGCACTCACTAGTGGTGGCGGGAGCCATGGGAAATAGAACAGCCCAGTCCAAGCCTGCTTTGCTCCTCTTCTCCCAGATGGGTCGCTCCTCTTCACAGTGGCGGCTGGAAGTGGAGAGCTCCAACCCCACCCTGCTTGGCTCCCTTAAACGACGCAACTGGGAGCCGGGCCCAGGGGAGTGCAGTGAGCTAGGGAAGTGGTGCGCAACCCATGGGCTGCGACCCCCAAGGGGGTCATGTCTTCCTGAGGGGTCACCATAGTGGTGGGCATAAGCCTCGGCCGCACGGATCTAAGTGCCGCGCTATTCAAATTATCTTTGGGGTCATGACACGAATACAATAAAATATGGGGGTCATGGTTGAAAAAAGCTTGCGCACCACTGGGCTAGGGCAGATCAGTCTACTTCCCAATGCCGGGGTGGGGGGGTTACCTGCTGCCAGCACCACTCCCCCTAGAATCCCCTGGATCACATCACTTGGGGGAGGGGATACAGAGGAAGGGGTGGAGATGGGCTGGGGACAGAGCAGGGGCAGGAAGAGGTGGGGCAGGGCCTGAGGCAGAGGAGAGTGTCTCAGGTCCTGTACCCCTCCAGAGATGGCATTAACTACGATACCGTATTTACAGTGGTGAGGAAGGAGAAAAGAAAAAATAAAAAAAATCCCTTCCACACACTCATTTGAAATCTCCTCATGCTTCAGACAGGCAGAACGAAGACCACAAAGGCCAAAAATACTTCCTTCGTGAATTCCATAAGGAGGATGGTTCCTTGGTGAATGAATCAGTAAGTTCTGCCATACAATGGGGCAGCCCCCTCCCACAATGATACAGGAGGAATTCTCATCTTCACAGTGTCTTGCCAAGGGGAACTCATTAATCCTTAGGCCACCCTGGGAAGCGCTGCCATCACCTGCCTCATTTTTACAGAGGGAGAACCTGAGGGAGAGAAGGCCACTCCAAGGAGGAAGGAAATGTGAGAGTTGGTACTAGAACTCATCTGTTCCTGGCTTCTCCTCCTCCTGTGTGCCAACCACTACACCACCTCCTAGCAATCATTGTCCATTTCTACTGGCACGATTCTTGAAGGGAACGCCTGTGAAAGTTCATGGGAGCTATAGGTACTGAGTACCCCTGTGAATCAGAACCACTGTGGGATATTTTCAAAGGCAAACACCCGAGGGATTTAGAAGCACAATTCCCAATGAAAGTCAACTGCACTTGTTCGAGAGAACCAAGTCCTGTAAACAGATCACATTTACCCGTGTGGCACCTTTCACTGCAGTGGAGCTCCTCCTTCACAGCGCAATGGGACATCTTCACCCCAAGCTTCCATGATGCTGCACTCCTTTCTGTTCCCGCCATAATTTCTTTTCACAGGCTTAACCATTTTAAAGCTCATCTGTGTCTTGTCTAATAGGATTAGATACTAAAACCCCAGCCAATTGGGAGCATTCATTCCAGGACCAAAAGGCCAGTGTGGAACACACAAAATGATGCTTACACTTCCCTCTTCTCCACATTTAATTATAATTGGTACAGCACTTGGAAAGAGTCACTTCATGCAGCCCCTAGATTTCCACATGCCGCAACACAACTTTAAAAGCAGGCTCTCCGTTAATAGAAGATAATGTGGTTTGGGAGTATTGCTGTCTGTGTCCCGGAGCACCAGTTAAATAAACGAAACGGTCTAATTTTAAGTTTGACTGAACTACACTGGATACGATAGTTTGTCACATACATGGAGGACTTAAAAAATAAACAAAAAAACCCTGTGCTCACAGACTGTGGTGCTGTATAAAGTTCATTTACTTCTTGCTATTTTCTGCATCTGGCTCTTGATAATGTAAATTGCCCATCCTTTCCTGATCCACAGGAATATTTCAGTACCGAGACAGTGGTTCAAGTGATGAATTTTAAGGATGTCCTAGAGAGCTGTAATTGTGCAGGCATCCTGACACCAATTCAACTGTCTTCCTCTGTTTTCATGACATGACATTTATATGGCAGTGCTTTCCCGATGCATCTGGAGCATGCCCGATGCAGCTGTACGAAGCCCAGGGGAAATCAAATCATGTTTGCATTGCACACTGGAGGAAGTGTGGTCTATTGGTCAGTACAAGGGCCTGGAATGTAGGGTTACTAGTTGTATACTTAGTTCTACCATTGATTTTTGTGGGGCGTCAGAGCAATCACTTAACTTCTCTGTCTCGGTTTCTCATTAAACAAAAATACATACCTCTTAGGGGTCCTGTAAGCACTAATTGATGTTTATAAAGTGCTGTGAGATCCTCAGATGAAAGGTACTATTGAAATAAAACTAACTGGTCTGAACAGAGTACTAACAAAACTTTAGTGTAGGAAACATTCAAAATACTTCTCAAAGTTTCCAGTTAAAACGCAGTTAAACATTTTATATTGTAAGTAGCAGCTCAAGATGAGAATTGTTATTTATGTCTTCTACACACTGTGGGCCCAGTTTTCAAAGTTGGTGCTTTATATGCCTTCTAAGAGCTTAGATTATCAATTGGGATGAAAATATCCAGTTTCTTGAAAGAGGAGATGTAAGGATTTGAGTGTGTGTGTACGTACACACACACACACACACACACACACACACACACACACACACACACACACACACACACACAGTATCAACCCTTTTGCTTTACTTAAAAGGTTAGAAAGACAGAATGGTCCACAACACTCCACGATAGGGTGCTTTGGCAGTTGGCGGGATGGG
The DNA here is from genome assembly GCF_049634645.1 of Pelodiscus sinensis. NCBI lineage: Eukaryota > Metazoa > Chordata > Testudines > Trionychidae > Pelodiscus > Pelodiscus sinensis. The sequence continues at coordinate 19,168,288 of NC_134733.1, read as the reverse complement.
GAGGAAGGTTGTTATTTTTTTCTGTGCATCTTCTTCTGAAACATCTGCTACAGGTCACCAGGTACCAGACTAAAAGAACAATCCAGAGGTTCCCAACCGCCGGTCTGTGGACCAGTGCCAGTCCGCGAACTGCTGGCTGCTGGGCCACGGCGGCTGCTGGAGCTGAAACTGTCTGTTTCCAGCGGCTCGGTAACATCTTATTTGTGCATCTGCACATTCATTATGTGCACAATGAATAGGCACATATGCAAATAAAATGTTACTGGTCTACCAAAAATTTGTGAATGGGTTTGCTGGTCCACGATATAACAAAGGTTGGGGACCACTGTACTAATCAGAGCATATGTACCTGGGATCCGGACATGCAAACAGGTCCCCCTTGTTTGAAATTGGGCACTATGTTGATGATGGAAAACGCATTTCCTAGCTACACCAAAGTTCACAAGGTAGGGATGCAAAATCCTAATTAATTGGTTAACCGGTTAAACGTTATGTTGAACCAATCAACTGAAAGGGGCACCCGGGCACCCTGCCTGTTGGGACGCGGGAGCAGTCCCAAAACTGGGCCCACAGGGCTAGAACAGTCCCCTGCCTGTGGCAGGTGGGGAGCTACTCCAGCCGCCACCAGTTAACCTTTCACGTCCCTACCACAAGCCAGATTTTCAAAGGTAAAGATACAGAAACACCAACAGAGCTTTCAAAAGTGGCTAGGCTCCTAACTCCTTTAGATTTCAATGGAAGTTAGGTACATAGGTGCTTCAGAAACCCCATTAGAGGCCTATCGTACATGAGGTGCCCAAATACCTTTGAGAATTCGGCTGGTATTTTTAAGGCTGGGCTCTCTTTGAAAGGGCCACCATAAAGGATCTTCAGGATTCCCAGTATAATTTTTCCTCATGACAGCTTCATCTTTTCTAAGCCCCTTCGACAGTTAATTAGTCAGGTTTCACTGTAAGTTACACAACCTTTATGTTACATAAGAAAAACCAAGTGTTATTCTTGTGATATATTTCTCCCTGATTTGAACATGCTGAATTACGCTAAAAAAAAAATGAGCAAAGAGCCCTTGTACAACTTGCGGGGTGGAGGGGGGGGGGGGGGGGGTCTATTTTCCAGTTCAGAACAGTAAGGAAACAATATAACCTCCTTCCAGCATAAGGGAAAAACTTAGAAGTTCGTGGAAAGGAAATGGAAGCTAAGGCCTGGTCTTCACTACCACGAGCCATTGATCTAAGTTACGTAGCTGAAGTCAACATACTTAGATCTGCTTACTGCAGTATCTTCACCACAGTAAGTCAAAAGCTGATGCTCTCCCATCAATTTGCTTTACTCTTCTTATTCTGGTGGAGTATGGGAGTCTATATAGGGGAGAGAGCTCGGTGGCATCTATATTATCGCTGGTTTTTAAACTGGCTCCCCTTACAGACCAGCTCCCGCCTGGCACCCCACGCTGCTGCCTCTGATACACCAGCTGCTGGCCCCACCCTCAGGGACTACAGAATAGTTGACTAACCGATAAAATTTCATGAGGTTCCTTGACTCTTCAATTAACCGATATTTAACATCCCTAGACCACACATGCATGCACACACCAAGATGTACACACAAACTGTGCAATTTCACTAGTTTTAACTCTCCGGCTCCATGGTTGGGTCACTTTACCCACTATAGCTGTGATCTTATCCAAGCTGACAGGTTTATTTAGATAGTATTAAGAAAGGAAGGTCACAATTCTGCAGCAGACATCAGCTTAGCTAATGTCACTTCTGTAGGTGCTAGCCTGTGAAGGATTCCAACTACCAAATCCATCTCACAGAGGCATCGTTCAGACCAATCCTCTTCTCTTGTTTTCCTTCTCCTAACAAAGGGTTCTGTGAAACTGTGTCTAGAAGAGAAACAAGGCACCAATGAATTCTCTAAAGTCAAAGCGCGCTTGTGTAGCACTGAGGTTGTGACTTTTCCCTGTCCTCTACTTCCACCTTCCCTTATGTCAGATCGCATTAAACTAACAATCAATTTTTCTGTCTGGTCTTTTCCAGCCTCTCTGCCTTCTCCCCCCAGAATCGCAGAGTCCAGGGAAACTTGTCACTTGGCCACAGATTCATCAGTAGGCGGCTCCAGAGCTGGTGGAATAACCTGGTGGCTGAGTCCCCTCTCAATTTTTGTTGGCTGGTGCTCAACCCTCGCGCCTGCTCAGCGCCGCTACAACAAGGATTAACATTTGCATAGGTGGGAAATAAAAATAGCAGACAGCAAGGACGTCACTGTCGTAAAGCACAGGAATGAACCTGAGCAAAATTAACCCTTTCCTGGAATGCTGTCACGTGTATCTAAAATACTTGGAAAGGTCAGGTAGGCACTGGACAGACAGCATGCCATCATCCTGCCAATGGAGCACTCTAGGCTCATGCGCAGAGCCAGTAATTTATGCCTATTAGAAACTACCGGCAAGGTTCTGCTCTCAGATCTCCAAGGCTGGAGGAATGGGTCATATGATCTGCAGCGTTGTGTTCCTGTCCAAGTAACTTGGATTCCCCAAGTGACCTAAGAACATAGGAATCACCATGCTAGGTCAGACCAAAGGTCCATCTATCCCACTATTCTGTCTTCTGACAGTGGCCAATGCCAGGTGCACCTTGAGGGAATGAACAGAACAGGGAATCACTGACTGATCCCAACCCTGTCGCCCACTCCCAGCCTCTGACAAACAGAAGCTAGGGACACCATTCCTGACCATCCTGGCTAATAGCCACTGATGGACCTCTCTTCCATGAACTTACCTAGTTCTTTTTTTTAATCCTGTCATATTTTTGGCCTTCACAACATCCTCTGGCAAGGAGTTCCACAGGTTATGTGAGGAAGTACTTTTGCTTGTTTTAAAAAACCTGCTACCTATTAATTTCATTTGGTGACCTATGGCATAGGGATGTTAAATAGCAGTATCAGAGAGGTAGCCATGTTAGTCTGGATCTGCAAAAGCAACAAGGGAGTCCTGTGGCACCTGATAGACTAACAGATGTGGGCAAAGACCCACTTCGTCATCCCACTGCATGCATCTGACAAAGTGCATTTTTGCCCATGAAAGCTTAGCTCCAATACATCTGTTAGTCTATAAGGTGCCACAGGACTCCTTGTCGAAATAGCAGTATTAAGCAAATTGAGTAGTCAATGGAATTTCCATTGACTACTCGATTAGTCAGTAAGGGGGGTTCACTGCAGCTCTGCCTTTTAAATGTAGTAAAAGCTTGGCTGCCAGGCTCTTACTACATTTAAAAAGCAGAGCCACAGCATCTGGGCTCCCCTGCTGTACCTTTGCCTCCCCTGCCCACCCCAGGGAGACGGTGCTGGGGGGAACTAGTTTTTAGGCTGGCTACCCTCTAGCATCGGTTCCTGCTCCTCCCCACCCCCCGCTGCCTCTGATGCAGAGGCAGCAAGGGGGGCGGGAGCAACCAGTTGAGTAGTAGCTTAACTTGTCGCTTACATCCCCACTATGGCACTAGGCACCTGAGAGATGCCCAGGTATCATCCCCATGAGCTTCTTTCCTTACTTGCCTGCCACAGATGCTAAAAAGCTTACTTCCAACACCTGAAATGCTCTCAAATTCCAAGGTGGACGTTCTACAACACGATGCCTATGGTATGGAACTAATCTATCTACTGTGTGGATTTCAACTCCAACATTCTGCTGATTCCCCACCAGAACAGACACCATGTCCAGATGTGTAGAGAAAGTGGAGTACCACAGCTCCACTCCATGTATTTGAGAAGAGGACTTTGCTTTAAGCAGAGAGGAGAAGAGGTCATTGGGACACCGGGCTTGCAGCATGTCAGGTTGTCACCATGTCAAACATGCAGCAAGAAAAAAGGCAGCAGTGAAGGGAAGCAGTTTGGTATTGTGCTAAAACACCCCACTGCATCTGTATCTGAAACCTGGGAGGAGCATTCTAGGGAGCCCACATTTGGAATGGTGGCTCCTCCCTGGCATTCCACAAAACGAGTGCATGCACGAACATGCATTCAGAATTGGAAGTGAGTCTGCTAAGTACGTGTCAGTGCATATACCTACATATGGGGATTTGTACGTGAAAACTGAGGCATGTGCAAAATGCTGCAGGCACAATGCAAAATGCTCCTTTGAAAATTTGCATTTTCTTGAACTCTGGACTCTGATTAAGAGTGGGGATCTCAACATGTAGTCAACTATACGATTGACCTAGGCCTATCAGTTAATTTTCTCCAATACATGCATTTCCTCCCCCTCTTGCTGCCTCGGGGGGGAAGCAGGAGCCGATACTGAGGGGAGGGGGGGGGCAAACTTAAAAGCTGGTTCCCCCCAGCACCGGCTCTGCATTGTTGCCTCGCCCGCCACTGCCTCTATTAGAGGCAGCAGCATGGGGAGGGCATAGGAGGATACTGTAAAGCAGCCTCTGTCTGCGGGGGTCTGAGCACAAACCCCTCACAGACAGGGGCTGATGCCCTATCAGTGCAGGCTGGCAGGCAGCTGGTCTCTGTGGGGAGCCAGAGGCATTAGCTCGAGATGATAGGGGGCTCCCCGAGAGTGGAGCACTGGCTACCGCTTCTGCCCCCTCCCCCCCCCCGGGACTATCAAAAAGTTTTGTAACCACAAAGATTTCATGCGGTTACATGTGTATTCAAAAACCGATATCAGAACTTCTCCAATTAAAGCATCAGTGCGCTGCAACATGGCCCAGTTTACACCGAATGCAGCTCCAGTGCGCCTTCACACCCGTCAATGGTCTTTAAATACAGCACAGGGCCATTTGGATATGTACCAATATTAATTCACACACCCAATCAATCTTTCTAAGGAATTTTAGAACTACTCTGTTTCTGGACACTAGCCCTGCAGTGTAGATATGGTACATTACAGACTAGCTAAGAATCGCCTTGACAGAAGTACAAATGAAATAGAAGAAATTCAAATTGCTGCTGCTCTGTCGACAAAATAAATCTACAACTTCCTTAAGGAAATGGATATCTAATTTTTGGCTTGGACATTTCACTCAAGAACATCCCCCATTTACCATCATCAAGCACTATCCATCCATCTGCCTACCTCTAAACAGGCATTTAGAATAAATTAATCCACTTAGCCTGAATGACAGTATCACAGCTGATAACGCGACTCACTGTACAGTTGTTTTGGCCTGGGCTTTGGAGATTATTTGGTGAATGCAGGCCATGCACCAAAGTCCAGAGAAGTTCACAGGAGAATCTCTAAGTCACGACATTAGGGAGGGTTAGATCAGACCCTTAATGTACCCTAAATGAGAGATGCATGGGGGGAAATTCAACCTATCAATTTTTCCTGTTGGACCAAAGTTAATTATTTTGCTCTCTATCCAGGGCTCAGCAGAACCTAGGAGCTGAATACAGCAGAGCAGGTGTCTGTCAAAATGAAAAGAAACCACTAAGCCTCCAGGGAGGAAGGGCAGGGAGGAGGAGGGGGAGATAGTGCGGTTGGGAAGAGGGGGAGCCCTTGAAAGGCACCATGACGACAGAGCAGGGTGATGGAGAGGTCAGTCCCTTTCAATAATGCTCTTCTTTCTCGTCCAACTGGGATACTTGGCCGTGTCCATCACTGGAGTTCAATTGGAGGTAAATAACTAGACCAGGGAGCCATAAACAGTCTACAGATGAAACGCTGTGTGAGCCCAGCCTCCTGACCCTTTTTCCCGATCTTCTACAAAGGCCATTTCTATAGCAGGAGACTCCTATAGTCCCTTACAAAGGATGTCCTTGTGAGTATCACCGGGACAGAGCTACATCTTTGAATGATCCCTCCCCTATCCCCCCATCCAGCGTCTTCTGCTTCCTTCAGCTGTTCCGCATCCGCACGCGCGCGCGCACACACACAGTGTCATTTTCAATAATGAAATGGGTGATTAATCTTGATAGGCATACGGCCCTTAGAATTACTTTTCAGCAGCTTCTGGGTAGGTGGTCAAATTATACCTTTCCATCACATTTCACACTGTTGCATATCTCTTCAGTACATTTTTCTCATGAAACACTGTAAGGATTCAGAACAATTAAACCTAACTACTGAGTAATTCCCACACTTTTTTTTTTTTCAAGTATGAAATCACTCCTTCTAGTGAGGCATGGAACTGCTTTAGGGAAATAAAGAATAGAGAAGCTCGCAACTACCAATGCTACATTAAGTCACAGGTTTTTACAGAGAGCCACATGGGATAGGTGATTTGAATTAATCACCAAAAATGGTACATTATAACAAAAAAAGTGATGCTTCTTGTTCCACAGCTTTCCGTGTAAGTGATTGTTCAGTGGCTATTTAATGTTTTCTTCCATTCATCACAGGTACAATGGCTTGTAGGAAGAAAGGGCCCCAGCACGACATAGATTTTTAGTATTAAACAAATGCAGAAATGTTCTGTTTGCTACAAAATCAGCTGTGTTTGGGGCTGGGGCTTTTTCCCTGGCTCACTGAGGGATATGACACAATACTCTTAACTCATACTCGTGACACTGGCTTACTCCATGAGTAGTTCAATTAACAATGCACAGATACCATTCCACACTGAATGGACGATCAGAAACTAGCCTACAATTACATATGTCTACAAGGAAGAGGTTAAGAAAAATAAAAACAAACCTAGCATCCTTCACTGTGTGTGATATAATTATTTTAAAAAATATGGTGTGTCCCCTTGATGAACTCCTTAAGAATACTTAAATGATGAAATTCCTTACTCTCTTGTTCAGAATTTTATACATATGAAGGGCCCTGAAATCTGGAAAATAAGAACTGAAACACACACACACATTTTTTTTCCAGATTCTAAGTAAAGAAAACCAAATTCCACCCCCCAACACAATTTCACTGTTCTATTTTTCTCTGGTGTCCCTAAGAAAAAACAATAGTCCTTTTTTTCAGAGCTTTACATAAGAACATAAGAACGGCCGTACTGGGTCAGACCAAAGGTCCTTCTAGCCCAGTATCCTGTCTACCGACAGTGGCCAGCACCAGCTGCCCCAGAGAGGGTGGACCGAAGACAATGATCTAGTGATTTGTCTCCTGCCATCCCTCTCCAGCCTCTGACAAACAGAGGCCAAGGACACCATTTTATCCCCTGGCTAACAGCCTTTTATGGACCTAACCTCCATGAAATTATCTAGCTTCTCTTTAAACTCTATTATAGTCCTAGCCTTCACAGCCTCCTCTGGCAAGGAGTTCCACAGGTTGACTACACGCTGTGTGAAGAAGAACTTTATTTTATTTGTTTTAAACCTGCTACCCATTAATTTCATTTGGTGTCCTCTAGTTCTTCTATTTAGGGAACTAATAAATAACTTTTCTTTATCGGCCCTCTCCACACCACTCATGATTTTATAAACCTCTATCATATCCCCCCTCAGTCTCCTCTTTTCTAAACTGAAAAGTCCCAGTCGCTTTAACCTCTCTTCATATGGGACCCGTTCCAAACCCCTAATCATTTTAGTTGCCCTTTTCTGAATCCTTTCCAAGGCCAAAATATCTTTTTTGAGGTGAGGAGACCACATCTGTACACAGTATTCAAGATGTGGGCGTACCATAGTTTTATACAGGGGCAGTAAGATATTCTGTGTCTTATTTTCTATCCCTTCCCTAATAATTCCTAGCAACCTATTTGCCTTTTTGACCGCCGCTGCACACTGCGTGGAAGTTCTCAGAGAACTATCCACGATAACTCCAAGATCTCTTTCCTGATTTGTCGTAGCCAAATTAGCCCCCATCATACTGTACATATAGTTGGGGTTATTTTTCCCAATGTGCATTACTTTACACTTATCCACATTAAATTTCATTTGCCATTTTGCTGCCCAATCACTGAGTTTGGTGAGATCTTCTTGGAGTCCCTCACAGTCTGCTTCTGTCTTGACTATCCAAAACAGTTTTGTATCATCTGCAAACTTTACTACCTCACTGCTTAGCCCTTTCTCCAGATCATTTATGAATAAGTTGAAAAGGATTGGTCCCAGGACTGACCCTTGGGGTACACCACTAGTTACCCCTTTCTAGCTGATCCCTCTCAGATATTCCAATAACATGATTTGCCTGAGTTAGGCTTGAGGAATACATGAAGGGGAAGTGTTTTGGTTAATGGATTTCTTGCTCTTTGGTACTCCTCACAAAAAAAAAAAAAAAAAATCACTAGAAGACAAGCAAACTTTTCCATCCAGAATTAGAGGAAATGTTGCAGAAAAGAGAAAGAAATTCAAAATGAAACACAGGATGTTGGTGGTTACTGAGCTTGGAAAGTTTATTTACTAGGATTCTGAGTAAATTAAAAAGGAATGTTTTATAAGAACACTGAGGAAGTGTGGCTATGTTTATGGCTTTTTGGCTCATAACCAGTTTCTGGGCTCCTTAAGAGTTTTGACATTAAAAGGGCCTGAACAAAATGGCTGCAGGTTTACCCTCCTTTAGCTTACAGCTGTTTAATGGTTTCTTTGCTGAGAAAAATCTTCTGAGTTTTAAAGGAGGATCCATGAGGATTCGAGAGGACATTATATAGGGTTGCTGCGCAGAGTTGGCGGAGAAAAGGCAATTCTTGCGGTGAAGAGAGCACTCAGGCAGTAATTATAATAATCCCTTGTCGCCTCCAATCATCACCATTGCACAGAGAGGGAAACTGAGACACAGGACAATATCAGTGGCAGAGCTGTTACTGGAACCTGGATCCTCTAGTTCCCAACCTGTGATTTAACCTGGCTTCCTAAGGGCAGAATTGCATCTTCCAATATTTTACCAACTACTAAGATGGGTTGGCAGTGGGATGATGTTCCCACCAATAGCCCTTCACGAGCATTCGTTCTGCTGTGATTAACCATAAAGATCGGGCAAACAGTCCCATGATGGCGACACAGCATAACCATCTCCTTGAAAAGCACTGAGCACAGAGGGTGACCCAGGGCTAATGTGGATACTGCTTGACCTACGTCAACCCTAACAGTCCTCCAGCAACTGTCCCACAATGCCTGGCAGTGACTGCTCTGCTCTCAATTATGTCTCTCTATTCAAATACGACTCATATATTTAAAATGCTCTTCCCCGACTACCCAACAAGACTGGATTCAAAAGATAGATGCCCTGTTACATGTACAGACAGTAACTCCAAAGTATTTTCTCCCCACACGTGCAGTGAAATACTTACAGGGACTGCAACATGGGGGGGAGTGGTGTTTCCTGTAAGCTGGGTTCTTGTGCAGCCACTCAGGAGATATTCCAATTCTAGATCATATACAACACAGACTCCTAAAATCTGTTCTTACATCTTTAATCACGGGACTAATTAAAAATTTTTATTATGGGACTAATTCAGACAAAAGCCTTGCTTCCCTCCATATAGATTTGGCAGGAAATTCCTCCATGGGACTTTCTTCTTTTATAACAATATTTTGCAACTCTCTATGCACATATTGCCAAGTGGTTTAAGCCATAAATCCAAACATTTCTAAAGGAAGTTATGAAGAGGGTGGGAAAGATTCAATTTTTGTTGGTAAATGTCAATTTCACAGTATACAGGCAGTCCCCGAGTTACGCGGATCCGACTAATGTCGGATCCGTACTTACAAATGGGGCTTTTCTTGCCCCGGAGGATGCAGGCGGCAGGACCGCCCAGACGCGCCGCGGTACCGCTGCCCACGTCCTCCGGGGCGAGATAAGCTGCTCCGCGTCTCCCTGGTCTGCTGGGGGGGGGGGGGGGGGGGGCAGCAGACCAGGGAGACGCGGAGCAAAGCTGCGGAGGACCCGGGCAGGACTGCGGCGCGTCTGGGCGGGACCGCGGCGCATCTGGGCGGTCCCGCCGCCCGCGTCCTCCGCGGCTTTCCTCCACAGACCAGGGAGACACGGAGCAAAGCCGCGGAGGACCTGGGCGGAGGATCTGGGTGGCAGCACCGCGGCGCATCTTGGTCCCGCCGCCTGCGTTTCCATGGTCTGCTGGGGGGGGGGTGCACCTAGTGCGCCCCCCCGCCCCCGGCAGACCAGGCTTTTTTCGCGGACCCCTGTGGTAGAGCAGCTGGGGCGCTGCCGGTTGGTCCCGCAGCTCCGCTCCTCGGCGCTACTGGACCAACCCGGCAGCACCCCAGCTGCTCTGCCCCAGGCGTCCTGATTCAGCCACTGCTGGTCAGTTTCAGCAGCGGCTGAATCAGGACGCCTGGGGCAGAGCAGCTGGGGTGCTGCTAGGTTGGTCCAGTAGCGCCGAGGAGCGGCGCTACTGGACCAACCCAGCAGCACCCCAGCTGCTCTGCCCCAGGCGTCCCCAAGTCAGCTGCTGCTGCTACTGACCAGCGGCTGACTACAGGAAGCCCGAGGCAGAGTTGCTCTGCCCCGGGCTTCCTGGAATCAGCCGCTGATCAGTTTCAGCAGCAGCTGACTTGGGGACACCTGGGGTAGAGAATCTGGGGTGCTGCCGGGTTGGTCCCCGCAGCGCCGAGGTGAGGCGCTGCGGGGACCTACCCAGCAGTGCCCCAGCTGCTCTGTCCCAGGCGTCCAGATTCAGCTGCTGTTGAAACTGATCAGCGGCTGATTCCAGGAAGCCCGGGGCAGAGAAACTCTGCCTCGGGCTTCCTGTAGTCAGCCGATGGTCAGTTTCAGCAGCGGCTGAATCTGAACGCCAGTTCCGACTTAAGTTCAAATTCAACTTAAGTACAAACCTACAGTCCCTATCTTGTACGTAACCCAGGGACTGCCTGTACACACAAACTGACAAAAATATTTCCACCAATTATAGCTGAAATTTACAAAGAAAGAAAAATGCTGCTTGAGAACTTAAGAGGTTAATTTAAGGATAATGACTTATGAATTTTGTGGAACATTTGTGTTCGACCATTTACCACACTCTACTTTTTTGAATCACAACATATACTGACATGAAATAATTACTTGTTTGACCTCCGCATGTTTTCCCACAATGATGAAAATGAAATCGATTAAAAACTGAAAAAATGCTTAAAAACACACACTGACATTAGCCGTCTAAACTGAAGAAAAAAATTCCAATTCTGACATCACTAGATATGAACTGCAGCACTAGATCAGACCATTTCTAGTATATCCTGCCTCTGTCAGTGCTGAGTACCAGCTGCTACAGAGGAAGCAGCATGTCTCATGGGGTATAGATCTACACTGCAATTAAAAACCGGTGGCTGGCCGGCGCCAAGGGGCTGTTTAATGGCAGCGTAGACACTGAGGCTCAGACTGGAACCCTGGCTGCAGGACCCTGTGAGGTGGGAGTCTCAGAGCACAGACTGCATCTGGAGTCCAAATGTCTACCTTGCACTAAAACAGTCTCTTAGCCCAAGCACCATGAGCTGGAGCCTGCTGGTATGGGCCAGCTGCAGGTATCTAATTGCAATGTAGACGTACCCAGCGTGGACAATCATACAGTAACATACCGAAAAGGAAAGTTTCTTCCTATCCATTGACAGTTAATGGTTGGATCGTGCCTTTGTCACAAAGAAGAGGGTTATTAAAAAAAATGGGTTAGTCTTTGTCGTCATGGGGATATTCTGATTGTTAATATAACCCCCTGATATGTTTCTTATTATTTTACCAAGGAGGAAACTGAGGCACACCGCATTTAAAAGACTTGTCCAAAGTCATGCAAAACGTCAATGGCAGAGCCAGGAATGGAATCCAGATTCTCTGATTCTCCAGGACCCTCTTCTCTCTCCTTTGTGAGACTCTAATCATGGCTTCACTCCTGCCACCCTTGCTCACCATGCCTTACTCCACAAGTCCCTCTACTCAAATCAGTGGCACTCCTAATAAAAATTCCCATACAGCAAAATCAAACCTAATCAGTAGGATGATTTTTCTGTGGTCTTTCAACTGCTATGTACAACGGAGGCACTGCATATTAAATCTATTAATAATCAAAGTCAGAGCAGGAGGCAAACGGTTCTGTTCCTGGATTTGCCACTGATGCAGAGCGTAGTCTTGGGCTAGTCAATACAAACCCCCTGTAAGTCTTAGGGATGTAAGCAGATAGTTGAGGAGTCAACTACTCGCATTTCCCGCCCCTTGCTGCCTTTGCAACAGAGGCAGCAAGGGAGGAAGGGAAGCAGGAGTCAGTGATGGGGGAGCTGGCTTAAAAGCCAGGTCCCCCCCAGCACCATCTCCACGGTGCCGCCTGACCCTCCTGCACTGCTGCCTCTATTAGCAACATGGGCAGGGGGGAGAGGAGGGACAGAGGAGGCTGCCGCAAAGCATCCTCTGCCCGCGGGACGTCCCAGCTATGCGCTGGGACACGCCGTGGACAAGGGCGGCTGCTACTATGAAGTAGCCTGTCTGCAGCCGCTGGAGTGGCCATGGGAAGAAACTACTTCGGTAGCAGCTCCCTACACGGTGGGGACACCCCCATGGACACAGACTGCTGGACCCAGCACAAGCCAGGACTGAACAAGCCCGGCTCAGTCCCAGCTTGCACTGGCTCCAGGAGTTACTCCCGCTGGCAGCCTGGCTCTTACTATATTTAAACTACAGAGCCGCAGAGGGGGTGGCTCCCAGACCCAGTGCAAGCCAGGACTGAGTGACTCCATCGACTACACAATTAGTGAAATACCTGCTTCTTAACATCCCTAGTAAGTCTCAGTTTCTTCATCTGTAAAATGGGAACGATAATACTTATCTTCTTCATGAAGGACTGAGGTGGTGAGGCTCCATTAATTTAGTATTGATAAGGTGCTTTGAAATCCTCAGCTGGAAGGGGCTGTAGAAATGAAAGGCATTATCCTCACCATCATTATTAGTGCACAAGGTTATAGCCAATGGGAAGAGCCAAATATTTATTAAACCTTGTGAGAGATGTACGCAGAAGCAAGCTTCCTTGAAAAATATAGCTCCAGGAGCACAGTGTCAGGGCTGGGCAGAAGGGAGAGAAACAAAGTAGATTCAAAGAAATAGATGCACTGGCCTTTCTAGTGAGAGTTATAGATCTTTAAACCACCCTCTGCACAGAAAAGAAGCCAGTATTAGTTGTGTCTGGGAAGCTGGCATTCCAGAGCTTGCCAAGTTTCCATGCAAAATAAAACCTTTTATTTGTTCAACTTTCTCCATCTCTCCACACAAAAGCTTCATGGTTCAGCGCAGCATGATGAATTATACATTACAGCTCAATTATGATGAAATATGGTGAGGGAAAACCAGAATCTAAAGAAGGAGGGAGAAGGGGGGAGAGAGAGAAATAGGGAAGAAAATGTTAGGTAGGAAGAAGGGGAAAGAAAAAAAGAAAGAACCCAGGGAGCTTTTGGAAAGTTGAAAAAAGAAGAGAAGGACGTGTGACTGCTCACAGTTTTAGAAAGAACATCCAAATTAAACAGAATGAGGAATGAAAGAGTTTAAAGATGTGCCGTTCTAGCCTAAGTTATACATCCAAATATATTCAGGACAAGAAATCTCCTGGAAGTCAGATGTAAAAGACTTACTTACCAGTTACTCGGTAAGCATTAGCTTTACCAACATGTTTATCTGGAAACTGGCTAACTGTGGGAACAGAATGATGGGAGCAGCCCCTGGTTAAGGCAGGGCCGGCTAGGCTGGTGCAGTCCCACCCACATAGGGCTAGGTAGGAGAAGCCCCCAGATCATTATGGACTGGCCAGTCTCATTGCTGCAGGAGCCCCCTGCCATGGTTAACTGGTTAAACGATTAAAATTATACAATTTAACCAGAGTATTTCATCCTTAGTCATATCAAAAAGTCTAAACATTTCATTCAGAAAATATCAAAATGAAATGTTTTGACTTTTTTAGAATTTTTAATGGCTTTTTCCCAACCAATACAAATAGACGAAATCGACATTTTGGTCATGAAATGTTTCCGTCAACCCAAATCCACATTTCTCTCTCTCAAAAAAGTTGTGCTTGAAAAATTCTCCCAATTGTGCTGATCTATTTATGCACGGACATGCTAAACACTTAAAACATTTACACCACTGAAGTCAACAGGACTATTTGTGAAGTAAGTTACTATTCAAAATGAATAAAGGTCTCACAATGTGATTACTACTCACAACTACTAACACTAAGATGGAATAAGGGAGTGATTATCCAACTTTTTCATCTCCCTGGACTGCAGTATGAAAGAGATCCCTTCAGGCACACCTATCTTACCTCTTAGCAACCAAACCCCAATTTTCTGAATATTTTCCATGCTGCGTAGCTCCACAGATCGTGAGAGAGCAGTTTGAGAACTTCTGCATGAGGATAACATGACTCACTACAGCATGTGTGAGTAAAGCTGTCATCTGTCAACCACATTTAACATGAAAGGTCCGAACACCACACAGCACCAAAGAGGAAGTCTTGAATTATACAGGACTTCTTCAAAATGGCCCCTTGTTTTTGTTCAAATGAAACTTCAGCTTTAAAAAAAAAAAAGCAAGTGGTTATGCAAATAATTAGAATCGCTAATGGCAGCTGTCATCTCACAAGATTATTGCTGGCAATATTGTGTGTATGTGGGGTGGGGTGATTTTAAATAATAAAAAAGGTTTGTCACTCACTCTAACATTAAGCGTTTATTATTCTCTCTCTGACTCTCTCTCTCATACACTCACACTCATTACCTTTCATTCTTCTTTCAGATTACCATGCTACACAACATGGAATAACCACACAGTAATGAATCTCCATTACTGCCCTCTTCTAGAAATGGGCAGGCAAGAGTCATTACTGAGACACCTTTACCACCACTGCCTACCTCCCTAACACAGTGAAGAACTCATACTTCCCTGCCAAAGGGGTTTTAGACTTCAGACTTAGCTGCAATCTGCAAAATATGAACATTATCAGCAGAGGAAAATCCTGCCTGAGTCAATTTTTCGATTGGAAAGTAAATCACTAGACAACTGGACGCCCTTCTCACCCTGAAAATAAGCACGAGAATGTGCAAGCAACAAAATGGGTGGGTCTCTACTGAGGAACGGGGCAGACAGACAGACATCTTCCTAAGTCCATCTTCCCAGGGAGAACCCCAAGTCCCTTCATTTACTGAGAAAGAATCAGCTGAATGTGAAACCAGCCCACTAAGCTTACAGGTTTCAAACATTATTTGTCCAACAGTCTAAACGGGGAGATGTGTTTTTCTCTCAAATTAATAATCTTTGCTACTCAATAAAATTAAATATTGTCACACCACAGAGGGTAACCCCTGCAGAACAGCTTAAATGGCAGCCTTGAAAGAGACAGCACATTTCCCTTCTGTCCTGCCTCCTTTGATCCAGCTTTACATCACACAACAATTGGTAATGTTTCATGACAAAAAAACAGAACAACAACAAACAAAAAAACCCCACACTCCACCCACCAACCAACCCAGTTCTGATTAATAAATACAAAATGTCACCCAGCTCTCCCCAGGTTAGGAACTGTGCTAAAAGGCCAATCCTGACTTGCTATATATATACACACAGAGAACATATCCTTTACCCATAAAAAGTATTTTAAATTACTTGCAAAATCCCAAGGTATTTTGGATTGCGGCCATGCTAGACCTCCATGGAATGTGTTGGGATAATAAATTCTTCTATTCACTCACCGGCATGCAGCTTTGCCATGGAGGGGGTTTTCCTGTCCTGACGGGTGTTTCACTGAACATCACTTGTCATATAGAACTGATAATAATAACCAAGGGAAGGAAAGTAAGGTCCTTTTGACTTAGAGCAATTAAAGATACATAGGACTAGCTACAAAGCGAACAATGACCTCACTTCCCTGATCGACAAACAAATCCAAATTCACCAGGTACCAATTGGTTCACTGTGTAAAAAAGCCACACCAAATTCTCCAGGGAGCAGAAGTCCACTTTCAAGACCATGGGATTACATGTATGTTATTTATAATTAATATGCTGCTATTATGGGACCCAAAAAAGCCCATAAACCAATCATCCAGCCAGTCAGCCATTTGTTAGACAGTACAAAATCATTCTAAGGAGAAGTACCTAAATGCATTAAAAGTATCTCCTTGAAATGTAAGAGGCTGTAAGTCGAGGTTAATATAAATACAATGGGCACAAGGCTCTATCCATTACTTGGTGAGGGGCTATGAAATGTACCAGAAAGACCTCCTGACAGCAAAACAATTTAATATGTACACTATGCAAAGAGGACACTGAGCACTGCATGTTCATACACTTAAGGATATGCTGCAAGAGGATCAGTTTCTCAGCATTTGTACATATAAATCCTCATTTATGGCTCTATCATACTACAAAAAAACCCCCCAAAAACCAAATACTTGAAATATATTCCCGAAGAATGGGAAAATGCTTCATTTATAACACTTCTGTTCATCTGCAACTAAATCCGTATTAAACAGCTTCCTGCACTGGGTAATATTTCTATCTGACAAGCCACACCAAAAGGAGACTAACTTAGGTACAAGAGATCTGCTACCATACAAAACTCATACACTGTACTCCGTCCCAGGGTTTGAGTGCGAGGCTGCCCAGCAAAATGATGTAATCCCTCAAAGAAAATGTTGAGCTGTAGTCATCTGTTCATAGACAAAAAGGCTCAAAGCTTGGCAAAGCATATTCCCTTCATTACTATGCAGATTTTGAGCTCGCTTAGGAAAATGTAACAAGGAGATTCAGTTATACACCAAGAAGCAGCTAGAACAATTTCAGCATCCAAGATGAAGGAGAGATACTCATGGAAAGAATACCTCTCATATAGAACTCTTCAGCCACTGATTCCAAACCACTTTACAAAGCAGGTGATCTCCCTTAACCCCATTTCACAGATGAAGCTTAGAGAGGGGAAACAACTCAGTGGCTGAACGACACACCCAGAAAGAGAACCCTGAATCTAGGCTAACTCGGTAACAATGTTCTAACACCCACCCGGATCCATTTCTGCTGTCTAAACTATGTGCGGTCTATGGAGATGGATCAAGTCCTTGAAAGAGTGAATATTCCAGACATACAGACAAAATAAACTGCGCCTTGCAACCCAAACATCCAGCACAATGAGACTAAATTGTTGATCATTCCAACAGGCTGAAAAGAATGGCCGATGAAGAAACATCTGTGTAAATTAAAAGGATATTCAAAGCCAGAGGAAACTTGTTTGAGGCCTCAGGGTGCACTGTAAACACCCAAAGGAGTAATCTATAGTCTGTGCTAACCACGGGACAGCTGTTATGTATTTATATTTTGTCAGGATAGTGGCACCATTGGAAATGCTACATAAACAAAAGAATGTAGCAAATATTTTCAGTATAAACCACTTATTTCAGGAGTTAATACTTCTGCCCAAATAGAATGTGAACACCCTGAATCACAATATCTAAAACTATAACCGAGAGGTTAGCGGGTGCAATAGAAGGTAGGGGTAAATATTTATTCAAAAATATTTTAAGATAGCTGTACACTGTTGAATTATTAATGTTTAAAACCATCTTGGGTTCGCTGGACACTTTTATGCTCTCCTAAATCAGAATGATCTTATAGAAAATGAAATTTTACATGTTATTTTTCCATAATGTAACATTTGGGACACAGCCTTCCATCAATGTTAGTGCAAACTCTTACCCAAAGGCTATGGGATTATTATGGGTGCACAGACAACATGATATAACTGAACAAAAAAAACTAGGCCTGATCTTGCATTCTTCCTGCACTCAGTCCTTGAATCGGTCTATGAAGGAGCCACCCTCCCCCTATGCAAATCCCACCTCTGCTAATTATATTTATTTTGAAATATGCAATAACTTTAGGAGCCAGAGAGCGTGCAAAAGCTACTTTTAGAACAGACTCATCTGACGGCTGTTACCTTTGGCCTTCCTCTGCCTTTCCCTCCTTTTGGTTGTCTCACTCCTTTGTTGCATCTTGTCTCAAATTAGATTGTACTAGAAGCTCTCTGGGGCAAGGGCTGTCTCCTCCCATGCACAACCAGCCCGGATCCTGACTGAGAGCTTCCGTCACCACTGTGATACTAATAATATCTGATTCTGGACTAGGGATGTTAAATAGCGGGTAAGAGAATAGCTGAGCAACCGCATGAATTCTTAGCGACTAGTCGACTGTTCTATAATCTCCAGGGGAAGGACTGGCAGCCAGTGTGCTTCAACCCCACTCCTGCGGAGCCTCCTGCCATCCCATGCTGCTGCCTTTGAGACAAAAGCAGTATCACGGGGTGGCTGCAGCCCCTGTCTGTGGGGGAAAGGCGGGGGAAGAGAAGTCCGAACTGCCTGCAGACAGAGGCTGCTGGGAGGGGTGGGGGGAGGCTGCCATGAAGCAGCCTGTGTCTACCGGGAGCTTGGATCCTCCTGCGGACAGGGGCTGCTGCCATCCCGTGCTGCAGCCTCGATCCACAGTCGGCCCAGGCTGCCACAGACAGAGGCTGCTTTGGCAGCAGACTGTGTCCGTGGGAAGCTCAGACCCACTGTGGGCAGAGGCTGCTTCACAGCAACTTCCCTGCTCCCCCCACTGCCACTGATACAGAGGCAGAAGGGGGAGAATGCGAGTAGTCGAATAGATTACTGGAAAGGGAGCTAATCATCCACTTCTCCACACTTTGCAAAGATAATGATCAACTTTGAAGGACGGATTTCAATCCATGTTCTTCTGGTATGAATCTGGAGTGATTTCAGCAAAGTCATTCCAGATTTACACCACTATACTTGAGATCAGAACTGGACACTGAAGACCAAAATGTAAGCGCTTTATTTGTATACTTATTCTCATTGTCTCCAAAATGCCCACAAATGAGACACAATGTCAATTTGATTTTTTCCAATGACTCGAACTCTGTATCAGGTCAATTGGTGTAAATGCGCTAAACTCACTAGTGAAACAGGTGGAAACACTGACCATGTTTCTTTCCACAAGTGTTTTTCATTATAAAATCACTAAGAGGACAGAGCTGCCTGTTTAAGTAACTCTGCTTGTTAATTTTTTCCCCATATAACTTACAAACTGAATCAAGAGACCCATTTTATGATATTCTTGATAAAGAGTTCAGCAAAGACTTTAGACACACATTTAACACTCAACGTATAGGAATCAGTGCTTTAACACAGTGACTCTCCAGGCAGCTAACAACTATAGGCATATTAAAAAGAAATTGTGTGTGTGATTAGCAATGGGTACAACAGGCACATCTGCACAATTTTCTGCTAGTCCAGGAGCGTATATGATGACAAGAGGATCCTTTTGGTTTAGAGCAGGGAAGGGAGGAGAGATTGAGAGGGGGGGTAAGAAATCCAAAAAAGTCCGATTGTGTCTGAAAATCCAACTCCATTTCTGCTCTCTTTCTCTCAGATCTCTCTTGCTCTTTATTTAATACCAACTGTGGCTTAGAATGCTGATGTGTGTGTCTTTTGAAAGTTAACATTTAACAGAGATTTCAGGTCTACTGAATTCCAAGAAATAAAAATAAACTCTTGTCCTGCTTTAGTTGCCAGCTGAGGCCAATGTTTACTGAGGGGAGTTTTAGGAACCAAGGAGATTTTTAGGGTGGAAAACTTCCAAGCAGACATGTTGGCCTGTAGCCCCCCACCACCACGGTCTCTCCCCCACCCCTCTCCCAAGTGAGTAATTTGCAGCCAACATGATTTTTGCCCTACAGAAACATGTCTTTTTTTCTCAAATATTATGCAGAGTACTTATTAATTATCATTGTTGTTGTTTCTTAAGGACCAACCCACGCCGCTTCCCGCAGCTCCCCTTGGCTGCAAACAGCAAACCGGAGCCAATGGGAGCTGAGAGGCTCCGTGGTGGCGGAGCCGGTAAATAAACACTCCAGAGTGGCAAGTTAGCAGGTTTCTCAGAGTGGTTTTGCAGATCGCTTTGAGAAACACTGATCTAAAGACCATATTGTAATTAATGTACATGAAACTGCCTTTACCAGTAGTTGTGTTTTAATTATCTAAAAGACAAATGTACAGACATGGTCAAATTTGCTGATACATTTTTCAAGATCTGGTCCAAAACCCAATGAAGTCAACGGAAAGATTCCCATTCATTTCAGGAGGCTTTAGAACTTTCCCCCTGCTTTCGCAGGTTTCTCCCAATGCTGAGATTTGGCCTGTAGCTACACTGTAGATAATTAATAGATGCTGTTCAGATGTCCCACACTGTGTCAAGGGGCGCTGTATACAACCTGCTAACTCCACTCTCAGCAGGACGAGTCAGATTCTAAATACAATCTGTAGTCACAATACAAATACATTTTAAAAAACCCCACAACTAGGGCACGTCATCTTGGAAAAAAAGGTGAAAAGTTGACTTCCCAAAGGTTGCAAGGCAGAAGCTGAGCAGTTGCACTCCTTACCCCCAGGTAAAACCACCAAGACACCCACAAGAAACACAATGGTCTTTTGAAAAGAAAATACCCTATAACCTGAGAAAAGAGGCACTGTTGTTCCTGGAGCATGTGAAGCGTATTTGTTTCAAGAGCTTGTCTTTAATATGCAATATTCTGCAAAGTTTCTCTTTTATGTGTTCTAAGTAAATCTTCTGTCAGTAAAGTATATATGTGTGTGACTTGTTTTGCAATCATTACTAAGGTTGACTGTTACTTACTCATGGAGTCCCAGGTGGCTACTTACATGAGTAAACACTACTCACAGTGAATGACCATTGTTGATTCTGTGCATATGACACCTCAAATTTGCTCCTCTAGCCTGCCAAACTTCTCTTAGGGTATGTCTACACTGCACTCTAAAATCGAAATAAGATACGCAATTTGCACTGCACAAATTGCGTATCTTATTTCGATTTTATTTAGGAATAGGCTATTTCAAAATATGGCGTGTCTACACGATGCCAAATTTTGAAATGAAGTGCTATTTCGAGCCATCCTTTATCCCTCGTGCAACAAGGTTTACAGGAATGGCAAATTATTGCGTCCGTTATTTCAAAAATTATTTCGTTCTGTGGATGCAGGGTAGCTATTTGGGGGATATCTTTGGTATCTCAAAATGGCACTGCAGTGTAGACGTACTCTTAGTTTCTACAGGAAGATGCTGATCCAGAAACTCTATTGCTCTTCCTTCTGAGTCCCAAAAGCAGCAACTTGGGAAGTTTTTTTTCTTTCTTCAAGGCCATGACATGGTCTTTTACGCAGAGAGAGTCGTGACTCAGCATTTCACAGAGATATAAATTTAGGTCTTAAAAGAAGGGAAATCCTTCATGAAGAGGAACAGTTGAGTAGTTGTCACATGAAACACAGCACTTTCCATTCATTGGGGTTTCTAGTTTGCTTTGTATGTCAACATACTCTTCGAGTCTCAATGAGAAGGAAACAAACCCAAAACTCAGATGAAACCACAGAAATTTTGTCTGTTTTCAGTCCAATATCATAAATTGTTCCCAGGTTCCCCCAGCATATTCCAGAAGAAAAGCCTGTGAAACTAGGTGAGCCGAGTTCAAGTTTGGGGTATAAAATGAAACCCAAAACCTGGTGACTTGTATCTGGTTTGAGGTTTAGGTCCAGCTTTGTTAGGAAATATCGCACAGCTCAGCAATGACCAGGAAACTTCAGAGAGTAAACCCTGGCTTTCCATTAGGAACAGATCTGTTTGAGTCATCTGTGACAGGAGGGTGGGGATCTGGACTCCAGACACAAAATAGCCCAAAGCTATAAGACTGAGAGCTCAGTCCTGCAAGAGAAGAGAACTCTGGACAAACTCAAGAGAGCTCTTAGAGCACAGAGATAGCAGGGCTGTGTACTATCTTTCAGCGTGTCAGGATAGGGATGTTTTCTCCAAGCCAAGATGAACGATGAAAATTGGTTTTCAAACAAAAACAAACAAAAAAACCCAACCCTTCTTTCTTCAACAGGAACTCTGAACGAACATGCCTAAAAGGGGACGCCTTCCAAGGGAATAGAAGCCAAAACCCTAACCTGGATATAGGAAAAAGGAATTTGGTTTTGGTTCCTCATCTCCTTCCATCAGAAGGCAGAAATCTCCATGTTTGGTGGAGCAGCAGGCGCTCCCATGTGCGAAGACCTCCGGTCAAGACCATCCACCTGGTTTAAATGAAAGGGGAATGAGGGAAGAGACTCACTCTTCCGGATTAACAAGAAACCTACAGGGATTTATATTGGAGACCTTGTGGTGCCTGCTACTGGAACACAGGCAACACTGTGAACTGAAAATGTAAGTTCTGAGCCCAACAGAAACAGCACTGGACAGGGTTACAGTTGGAACTCCTCCCAGAAGGCTGGAGCAAAGTGCACTTCCTTAGCCTAACTCTTCAAAGTAAGATCACAGATGAAAGCCAGCCTGGAACTATGTGAACAAAACACTCTCATTGTTCACCTTAAACCCCCAAGCCATCCCATACACCTTCTCCTGTAAGATCAAGCCACAAAAAATGTCACAACAAATTAGAGAAGCCCACCTACCCAATCTCTGCTCCTCACATGCCATTAACATTGGGCTGGTTTCATAGCTCACACCAGAATTCCAAGATGCAAATTTCCACCTGGCTTTGCAGGGCATGGGAGACATACAGTCCAGAGAAAGAAGCCACATTTCACCTCCAGAGTGCATAAGGATCATATTCTTCTTCAATTCCCCTCCCTCCCCCACTACTCTTTTTAAACATACTCTTCCAGGTCTGGCAACCCTCATGTTATTTTTCTCCATAGAAACCGACATAACAGTGAGCTTGAGTCAGTCTCCAGCTCCACAAACACAGGCTGGCCTGAAGCAGACGAGCGTCCAGGGTACCCACAGCCTGCCAAGCACATCTGATCCTTTAAGTTAGCGCTCAAAATTCTGGACACAGGCGACAGCCCCATCTCTTCTGCACCACCCCGCCTAGCTAGGGGAAAAGATCATTTCACACCCTCCTTCCATCCCACAAATTCAGCCACTTAAAAGAAAGAAATGCTTTGCTTTTATCTTCCTCCCATCTTTGCTCAAGCTTCTGGCCCGAAGAGAAACTTATGTAAAGGGGAGGGGAGGAGAATCAAGTATCCACGTGCGAGTCATACCAGCTCAGCGGGTTTTCCGGGGCACTAGCCAAGCTACAAACGTGTTGCAAGGTTTTAAATAATGTGACCCTCCTGCTTTAAATAAAAATTAAAAAATAACCAGCTCACCTTTCTCTGTGAAACATACACCATTTGCTTCCCAGCTGGTAGAGGGATTTGTGTATAAAATAAATAGAAAGTTTATTTAGACCCTTATATCCCCCACAACATGCTCCAAGCCAGGTCTATATGATATAAGGTTTGCCAAATACAGCTACACTGGTTCCCTAGGCAAAATATACTATACCAGGAAAAGCACTTTTTTGTACCTCTATAAACCAGAACTCTCTGGTCTGGCAAACTGGACATGCCAGACCACAGATGTTCCAGAATCAGCGAGTCTTGCTCACCTGCGGGGTGCAGGGGGAGAGCGAGGAAGCCCAGTGGGGTGGCATGCTGGCAGTAAGGGGGCCAGAAATGACCTCTCCTGGTCCAGCAAAATCCCTCATCTGGGACCACTCATGTCCTGAGGGTGCCGGACCAGAGAGGTCCAATCTGTAATATAACTAGGTCTACAGAAAGACTTTTGTCTGTATAGAAATGATGCCAAAACATCACACCCCCAATCAAAACTGCAAAAGTTTCTAGTGCAGACCTGGCTTAAGGCACGCAAATTCCTTTGTGACAGCTCTGCTCTGAACAAACACCAATTCACACCAAAAGAATAGGCTGGTGTTCTACATGCCAGTCTCAGGGTACATGTACACTGCAAGAAAATACCCACAGCATGACTGGGGCTGGCCTGGGCAGACTGATTCAAGCTGGGGAGGGGGGGGGAGTTAAAGATGGCAGAATAGACGTTTGAGTCCAGGCTGGAGCCCAGGTTCTGAAATCTCATCGAGGGATGGGTCTCAGAGTCCGCCCAAGTCAACTGACACAGATTCTGAGACTTGGCGCGGCAGGTTTTTTATTACACTATAGAGGTACCCTTGGGGACCTGTGGGAAGCCATCTTCCTTGGATGTAAATATATTCTGATTAACAGAGAAGCAAATCAAAGCAAAGTCCCCAGTGCCCAATAAGGAATGTTTATGAAGAATTTAATCGACACCTCTGTCCCCAGCTCGGCCAGCTGCTGTGCTTTCCCCTCCAACACAAAGCTATCTCTTTTCTGAAGGTGCCTACCAATCCCAATGGGGAGAGGCGCCATCCATCCGTTGGGCACAGCAGGACTGGCGTGCGGTATCTGCTCTCCCCATCTTTAGGACAGGGCAGCCCGAATGTTGAGATGCTGAAGGAAACCCTGGAGACTTGCCCAGGATATGATGGTTCCATTTAACATGCAAGAAAATTCTGCACCCGCACACACACAACTTACGCCATATGTTTCAAACACACAACTGGAAATTCCTTGCTTTTTGCTCTCTACAACCATGAAAGGAACCCACAGTGGCTTGGCACTACCGTGGCACGCCAGAGAGTAGCTCTGACTGTGTCTTTATGACTCTGGGGGCTCTATTTGGCTTGGGTTTGTTGAAACATGTCAGGCCACTGGCCCTCAATATATCAATGTACCACCCTCTGGGGCAATACAGCCAGATTGCAACCCTCCCACTCTTTTATCCCCAGGCACAAACAACACAGGGAGCCATGTGATCTACCTTCTGTGCACTCCAATGACCACTTGCCCAAGGGGGCCCAGGCAGAAATCATCCCTCATACAGTTTAACTGGCTTTCTCCTCACTGCAGCAGCATGCGGGGCCAATGATCTGTGGCCAAGAAAGGGAACAGCTTGAGGAAAGGGGGCTGTGAAGCATGGATGTGAGTGTGTAATCATTTACACTATTAACCGATAAGCCTGGGCTTGTCAGTCACAATGACTACATGCCTCTCTCCCTCACTCTTCCTTGCTCTGATACGAGGGAGGAGGCAGGAGCTGGTGCTTGTGGGGAGCCGCCTGCCACGCCTACTGCCACCCCCAGAGGCAGCAATGCAGAGGTGCTGGCAGGAGCCAATGCTCCGGGGAGCTGGCTTAAAAGCTGACTTCTCCCAAGCACCGGCTCCTGTGGAGCTACCTGCCCCCATGCTGCTGCCTCTGATAGAGAGGCAGAAGTGTGGGCAGGGGGACAGAGTACACATGGGAAGTATCTGTATCAGAGGCATCAAGGAGGGTATAGGGAGGAGGCGGGGGGCAGTGCTCGCCTGCCCCACCCCCGGTGTGTAAACCTGTAACTGCCAGAAAATTCAGCCATTACACGTTTACAAAAATCAACGTTTGCTAGCATCCCTAGTGCAAAGAGATCCTTTGGATCCCCTGTGCTCACTTGCTGTAGCTTGGATGGCCTTAAACCCCACCCATTGATTGTGCTTCTCAGAAGTGCTCCATTGTTCTCTGAGTGCACCTGCATGAGTCCTGTCAAAACAGGGGGGCCAGAGAGACCCAGACTTTTACAGCTGTATCAATCTCTTTATCAAGCTTTTGAAAGGATATATTAAATCATCAACTGACCCTAAAATTTGGTTTTATCTGGGACTCATCTGTCTAACCCAGCTTAGGGAAAGCTTAGTGATTTGTGTTCAACATAGAAGTGTTGTTGGAAGCAAAGATGGCTGGCCTAGAAGTCAAGATTCCTGCATTCTACTTCTGGTTCTCTGACTTGATGCGTGACTTAGGGCATTTCATTGAACCTTTCTGTACCTTGGTTTACCCACCTTTACAATGGATATAATAATACTTACAAGACTACTCACTGCGCAGGTAATCAAAGCTGAATTCTCACATGACAGGTGAGGCCATGTGCAAACAATTAAATATCACCAAGAAACAGGGATGTTAAAAATCATGTATTTGTGTAAATGTGTAACTGCTGAAATTTCTAGCAGTTCCACATTTACACGCAGGGGAGCAGGCAGGAGCCGGCTTAAAAGCCAGCTCCCAGAAAGCACCACGTCCTCTCTCCCCCCTCCTGCCACCTCTGAGAGACATGAAGTGCTATTTACCTATATATAACATAAAACCATGGGGTTAGCCAATAAAATTAACAGGAAGCAGGCTTAAAACAAACAACAACAACAACAACAACAAAGTATTTCTTCACAGTCAACCTGTGGAACTCCTTGCCAGGGGATGTTGTGAAGGCCAAAATTATAACTGGGTTCAAAGAAGAATGTGGTAAGTTAATGGAAAATAGGCCCATTGATGGCTATTAGCCAAGATGCTCAGGGAGGCACAACCCCATACTCCAGGTGTCCCTAAACCTCCAATTACTAGAAGCTGGGACTGGATGACAGGGAATAGATCACTCAACATTGTCCCGATTAGTTCGTTCCCTCTAAAGCGGGGGTGGGGAACCTTTTTTGAGCTGGGGCCCACTGACTCACAGAAAAATCAGTCAGGGGCTTCACACGAGTGAGAAGTAAAAAAAAAACCCAACACCTCACTGACGTGACCCATGACTGAGAAGGAGAAAGACACTACCCACATTCCCCTCGCACATCAGGACCTAGTGGGGTACAGGCTAGTAGATTTTGTGTGCTCCAGTCCCGCAGTAGACTCCCCAATGCTGGGGGGGGGGGATGAGAGCCCTGGGCTCTGGGGCTGGATGCAGACCCAGGCAAGCTGGGTGCTGCTTCCGGCCCCCGGGACTGAGGTTCCAGCCCCCTGCTCTAAAGCATCTGGCACTGGCCAGTCAGAGACAGGATACTAAACTAGATGGACCACTGATGACACCCATGACGGTCATGTTCTTACATTCCTTCTCCTGTGATCTTTAAATACTCACAGTCTGCAATGCCACTACACTCTGCAATGAACTGTCTCTGGGTTTTAATTTCCCCCGTTCCCCTCCCATCCTGTCTGTTTCATCTGAGGCTGCGGTTCAAAACAACCAGACAGAATTATTATGGCCCATCTTTTTTACACGCTGTGTTAGACTGTCTCCTCAGCATGATGCATTTTTAATAGGGTTTCTAAACACAATCAGCTTGCTAATGACAAGCATTTTGTCTTTCCTCCTCTCCCTCCCTCCCTCCCCTCACTTCTTCTAGAGGTAAGCTGCTGTGGAGCTGTGATGTCTCACTGCACCTTATTACAAAAAGACATCGCTGGCATGACACGCAGTAATAAAGTTGACAAGGTTTGTTCTCTAAGAGCTTTGCTGCTGCTCATCCACAACCACTGCAAGACTGCAGTCTCATGAATCTCCTCTACCTTTTTTAGGAGCCCACGCAAGGGATGTCAATCCGCCCAAAAGAGTTAGCCGGTCAAGCAATTTGTTTAACCCGATTAACCACTGGCTGGGGGCAGCAGGGATTGCTTCGGCCTGGCCCCGGGGTATGTCTACACTACCCCCCTGGTTAACTGGCAGGCCCCACCTGCGGGAGCAGCCCCCCACCAACGGCAGCCCAGCTGGTAGGACCCTGGCTGGTATGGATGGTGGGGCTGGAGCAGCCCCCAACAAACTCCACCACCCACATCCGGGGGTATGTCTACACTACCCCCCTAGTTCGAACTAGCATTCCAGTAAGGCATACGCTTACCAGGTAACCATTTAACCGTTAACATCCCTAGCTTCTGCAATCTGTGCCTCTTAGGGATGATAGCGTGCAGTCGTTTACACGATTAACCAATAAGCCTTATTGGTTAATCCTAATGACTACTCATCCCCCCCCATGCTGCCTCTTTATCAGAGGCAGCAGGGGTTGGGGGCGGTGGGAGATGGTCCTCGCAGGGAGCCAGATTAAAAAAACCAACTCCCCACCAGCACCTGCCTGTCTGCCCCCACCCTCAGCATGTAAACATGCAACAACTAAAAAAATGCAGCAGTTACATGTGTACACAAATATGCGTTAGTTAACATCCCTAGTTCTGCTTTAATGCCCTCAGGAGCCTAGCACAAGATCTCAAGAGACTGGACCTGGACATAGAAATAATACATAAAGCTGAGCACATCTCAGGTCAGTTGGAGCTCCTCCTCCAACTGTGGGAGGGGATGGGGAGAAATGTGAGGTGGAAGAGAAAAGCCTACTCCAGAGCCCAGATTTCCCCTGCTCAGCCTTCCAACTCCTCAAAGTCCGAGCTAATCCCTCTGCCTCACTCCAAACATCACAAACGGCAAAGCAACGCTGCACCAAAACCCCCATTTTTCAAGCTACTTAGAGAAGCGAACCAGCTTCGGGGTGTGTTGTTCTAAATTCTAACACAACAGCCAGGTCATTAACACTATCAAATCACCTCAGAGGAAGAAGAACAGGAGGACTGACTGCCCAGAGACCACAGTAATGAGTGTACAGATACACAAGGTAAGATAGATGAGATAGATTTATTTTAAGGACAAGGCGTCACATTTCTTAATCTGTTTCTAAACGGATCCCACTTAAAACCTCTAAAAGTAAGGCTGCAATTTAGCACTGAAAAGAAATCTGCATATAAATAAAAAACAGGAGTACTGATGTCACTAGCTTCTTTCCCCTCCTACCCCCCCTTCCCTCTCTGTCAGCAGAACATTTAAAGTGGGCCAAAATTAGGGAGAAAAGGCTCTTCTGTCTCCACAGCTAAGATGTACCAGTTGGATTTGGCAGCTGAACAGCCTTCCACTGATTTGACACCCTCCCCCCCTCCTGGAATTCTCCCATCCAACTGCAGCTGGAGATGTCGTTAGAGAAAGAGGAGGCATTTCCTGTGTGGGTCCTCCCCCCCCCCCCCCCCACATTCTTGGCACAAATGGGAAGGGAAGAGAAAAAGAGAGAGAATGTGCATGTGCATGGAAGGGAGGGGGGGAGAGAAGTGAGGGAGAAGCCTGGCTTTCCACCAAAACCCCTACAGACCGGGGGCTTCAAGAATCAGTAGAGGAATGCTATTCCCTTCCCCTTCTGAGATTCTCTCCAGCCAATGCCCTCAGAAACCAGATGAGGGACCCATTTGCGACGCGATGAGGGCTTGACACATGGCAATGGCGTTATATCCTGGCAGGATACTTTCCCCAAAGTGCAGGGGCGCTAGGGGAGATAACGGATATTCCATTTTGAACCCCATACTGTGTTGTTATTTAAATCGCCTGCACTAAAGTCCACGAGAGTTCTGTAAATGGAAAAAATAACGCGGGGAAATCCAGAGGCGAGGTCTGCTTTAAAATAGCAGAGAAAGATCATGGGCAGTAGATGTTTAGCGGAGTCCATCACACTGAGCCCTCCGAGGTCTCTGCTCTGTCCTCCAAAGGAGGTCTACCTTAGAGAGAGACAGCAGCAGGAATCATAGCTGTAAGAGCAAGGCCACTGCTCCCCCACGGCCCCAAGGACAACATCTGGTTATCTAATGTCCAAGTATTTTCCTTTGCATGGAAGTTTCCCTTTTCTGGAAGGACAGCTCTTGTCAATATCTTAGGCTACCCTGCCTGACCGTTTTTTTTTTTGTTTTGTTTTGTTTTTTTAGCTGCATTACTAGTTATAACTTGCAAGGAGGTGGGCAGCCAGCTCTTCGAAACACTGACAAGCTGCCCTGTCCTTCCATGCCAACGCATGGCACCCATCACCAGTCCCTCCACTGCCCTTGATCCGCTTCAAGCATTCAGCACTGCTCCTAGTGGGATGGGATTTTCTACAGCAAAAAGCCGTAAGTTCCGCTACTGCAACCCGATCTCCCTGGTTTCACTTAGTCATTGTCCTCCAATAGGGATCAAAGCCCTTGTAAAGGCTGAGTCAATTTAAACATTAACTCTGTGAATTAAACATTCTTCGATGGGTGGGCAGGGTGAGGTGAGTCAATCTACCTAAACTTTCACCTACTCTACAGCGGACAGAACAACTAAGGAAGGAGGAAGGATACATTAATAAGTGCTGTTTGTTTAAACTGAGCGTCAAACCAGGTTAGCCTGGTGCGGCATCAATTCTGTTGACGTAAATGCCTCTTTTTCTCATGGGGGTCTATTTTTCATCCTGACTCTACACTCGGCACCTGAGAATCATACCCAGGGAAGGAAGGGTACCAGGGACATGTGACCCTCAACTCATCAAGAACCTCTTTTGCTCAGCAACAAAGCAAAAGCTTCAGGTCCATTTATTTCCCCTGCCAACACAATAGGGAAGATTTTTTTTTCCTTACTAACAGAGAGATCCTGCTCTCACAGAAATCCTCGAACTCTTCCTCTTATTATTAGTATAATAGCTGCCCCAACCAAGGTGCTCGATGCTGTGTGTATGTCCATCCACCCATCCATTCGTCTGTCCGTCCACACACACTTAGAGCCATTGGTCTATAATCTGAATAGACAAGACCAACACGGTGCAGAGGATGTCACAGAAAATATCAAGTGACTTGTCCATGGTCGCTCTGGAAGTCCACGGCAGAACCAAGAATCAAAGCTGAATCTTCACATTCCCAGCACAGTACCTTAACCACAAGGGCCTTTTTCTTCCCTCACTTTCATGCACTTAGAACTTTTCTCAGTAGTACTGATCTATTCCGATGCCAAGCCGGAGATAAGTGGTTATACACACTGGAATGATCTGCTTTTTTACAAGCAATTCCTTAAAATACCCAGGCTGTTTTGATCAGCTGCCTCTGTCAGGGTGGCAACGGAAGCTTGTTCCATCTGGCGTCAAGACTCTTCCCCTCAGCCCTCAAACCAAATGAAAGAGAAAGAGCAAAATGCAGATACTGTATTGATTTGGCTTTCTAGATAAATTGTTACTGACACCTTCAGGTTACACCATCTCATCCCTTTGAGGGCGCTAATCTTTTCTTATCTGTAAATGGCTTCGGTACTCACAGACATGGCAGTAATACGCATTTGGCAGGCGGCGCAGAAATGGCTTAATGCAGTCTGATTTCAAGACGATTTAGTGGGTCACCTCCTACTGTTCCATTCTGCTGGTGCAGAATCTCATTACCGTCCTGATGTTTCACAAGGGGGAGGAAAGGGGGGAGATGGTTTTCAGAAGACCAGCAATGTTTGAAAGAGTCACTAATGTTTCCATCTCCAAGCTCCAAGTTGGAGGCAGTGACTGGGCGGTGGGTTTTCAGCCTCAATGAAGGCTGCTCTCCAGTGCGCTAGCAGCATAAAGGAGCCTCAAAGGGGGCAGAAAAGGCCACCCAGCAATACCCCCAGCAGTGCAGAGCCTCTGTAGCCTCTAATGCAGAGCAATGACTGAGGGTGGCATGTGTCAAAAGTATAGCGACAGTGCTGCATGGGGAATGGAGTTCAAGTCAGAGCATCCCTAAGGCTGCTCTCACTTACCCCAGGGGCCAGGAAGCAAGGCATAATATGGGGAGTCCCAGGTTAAAACCACCCGGGCTTTTCCTCCAATCCCCAGGCTCACACACTGAGAACCGGGCCCTGTGTCGACAGAACTGCACACACTCTTGTTAACACGGCGCATAATGTGAGCGTGCAGGTAATGCTAGAGGTTCCTGGCTTGCACCCTGAGAGACTTGCTGGGCTCTCGCTCATTAAAGAGAATTCAAAGCCTCCAAGTGCATAAGCAAATCTGGCATGGCAGGTAATCTTATATCTATGAAGGTAATCTACATAGATCTCTACACAGGAAAGGAACCACTAGGGCTCAGAATCAAGGGCAACTTGTTCCTAAAAAACAGACCTCGGTTACTTACCTCTGGTTCAGCTGCCCCACTCCTGCGTCACAGCTCAGGATCCAGCTGCAGGAGCGTGGTTGAGCAGCCAAGCAGTCTGGGCATACACTATCTGGGAAAGGAGGTTAGGGATACAATACAGAAAGCAGCTTACATTATTAATGCTACAGATCCACATGAGCTGCTGCATCACACTGGCTGGGCATATCTGCGGGCCCACAGCAGGCAGGACTGTCAGGTGAACTCTTTTGGGCTATCCCTGCTGAAAATGTGCAACTTTTCTCCTCCAAAACTCTCCCCCCCACACTTTTCTGAACGCTAAACTAGAGAAGGTGACCATCTTCCAAAAGCCAACTACAAGTCAAAATGGAAACCGCAGTCCCACTACACAGCAAAAAGTGTGACATCATCTCTAAAGGCTCAAGAGGGCTTAGGCAAATTTCTCCCCTCTTCAGCCCAGGAAACAAGGAGGAAGCTGTGATTAGCAGACTTTGGTTCTCCATATATCCAAGGGATGGAGATTTCAGAAAGTGTATGGGAGAATACTGAGAAATTTACGCCCCGCTCAAAATTGGGATTATGATTTGGCATTTCTATGGGCTTGTCTTCACTGCATAACTCAAGTGTAGCCCCTAACGTGTGTCCCGTCCACACATAAAACCTGTTAGTCAAGCGTGGAATTGCTTTTCACTCCAATTGGCTGACCCATGTGGGAGGTGTAAGTTAATGCTCACAGTTCATGGACCAGATCAGCTTACTGCAGTGCACAGAACAATGGGACCAGAAGCCTTCGTGTGACGCAAAAGGGAGTGCAACACCAGTACAGACACATCAGTGCAAGTGTTATTTCACACAGAGGCTGGTCTGACTGAAGTCAAGTTGGATCTACACTAGAGAAAGTGAACCACCTACATGGCTCAGGCATAGTAAAAATACCCCACACCTGTAAGCAATGTAGCCGACCTAACCCCCAGTGTAGACAATGCTAGGCTGACAGAAGAATTCCTCTGTCGACCTAGATACTGCCTGCTGGGGAGGTGAAATAACTAGTGTCTGCACCAAAGCTGTGCTGCAAACATAGTCTAAAACTAACTCAAGAAGAGCAACTTAAATGTGGGATAACTCAAGTTAATTCTGCAATGAAGGCAGACCCTGTAAAGCCTCTCAGTTTGAAGGACCCTAAAATACTTCACAAACTTAACACAAGTCATATGCAAAGTTGTCATCTCTGTGTCCTCGTTGATAAAATAGGGATAAGGACACTGCAGCCCTTAGTAACGTGCTTTGAGAAGGGCTAAATCAGAACTATGTACTATTAAGTGCCTTTTCAAATCCCTTTCCGTGGTCCAAATATTCGACCATCTATAATTTATAGATGCCTGAGTACTGGGGAAACCACAGGGCACTTTGACCTATGTCCTCCATAATACAAACGCTGGCTAAAGTGTTTCTAATGGTGCCTTGGTAATAAAACAGATCAGCATGGGTTCATTAAATACTGCAGTTTTTCCTTCACAGGTTGCTAGTTCTTTACTACTGTTGCCTGCATGATTGGGTTAGGTTAAGAAATCATAGTTCAATATTCGTGGCAAAGATAAGTCAGTGAAAGAAGGTGGTTAAAGTCAGCAGAGGGGGAAAATACCCCAATAAAGACTTCTAGTGCATGCTTAATTTCTCAGGCCTTCTTGATGTCAGGAGCCATGCTCAGTCTGTTCTGTAAAAAATGAGGCAAATATCCTACTTTTACTGGCAAATCTCCATGGTGGCAACCAGATGTGTTGGAGTTTACCAAGCAGTAATATCCACATGTGGATAAACACCAAGACAAAGCTAACACATTTATTCCTGGGATGTGGATATTACTTGCCAACTACACTCCCAGCTGTTATCACCATTGTTTTTTGTTCCAAAAGGGGGGGGGGGAAAGAGCCACAAACTTCCGAACTGCCAGACCAGTATCAGATGACAATGGCACTTCCATCATATGTTAATCACCCTCGCTGCAGTAGGCAAGTATCCTTGATGTGTCTTCACACTCTGTGACAGACTACAGCACTTAAGCCAATCACCACCCCTTGACGACTGACACATCCCCCCCAATGAACCAAAACTGGCTTCTGTTTTAGCAGCTCTTTCAAAGTCCCTCTTGCTTCACCATATCAACCTGCTTGCTGATTCAGCCCGCCCTGTCCTTCCTCCCCCTTACCCTCAGGTTAGCATGGGGAACACAGGGAATGAGGCCAATTAAATGAGGGAGCAGGTGGCAGCCAGGTGGGACCCTGGGAAGAAGATACGACATTTCTTCTCTTCTCAGTGTTATCTCTGCACTGAGCCCGTACTTATAAAACAGGTGCTGCTTCACCATATGTCTCTACATAAGCCGCACGGCACAACTCCCATCTTGTGACAAAAGAAACCCTTTATCTTTGGGCATTGTGCTACACAGATTCTGGGTCTCTGATCCAAGAGATACAGCAAGCATGCCTTAAAGCTGCATGTGTTATGGAAACACAAAGAGGTGGTGTGTGTGTGTGCGTACATGTATGTGCGTGTGTATGTGTGTGAGAAAGAACCTAGATTCCATGATGATTAGTGCTGAGTCACTGACAGACAGACAGGTGCATGTTCTGATTTAAACCTACCCTCTTTCAACTCCCTTAGACAACTGTACAACAACAATGCAGTGCTCAGAAAAAATACATGAGACAGAATTACGTTAAACTTTATTAAGTTATCAGAATCATTAGCAAGGCGTAATAGAAACGCTTAAGCTTTCTGCCTACTGTCCTCTCCTTAACCCCGATTCTTGGCCTTTCCTTTGGAGATAAATATCTTGCACAAACAAAATTACCTTTTGACTGCAGCTGCTGAACTTCTGACTGCATTGTAAAAAGGCTTGCTGGCTACAGGGAGTGGGTTGCCACAGACATAAACACCAGAGAGCAGACCAGAAAAACAAGTTTTAATTAAAGTCACTTTTGCATAATCGATTTTCCCGTTTGTATCACAAATGTCTAATGTGCGTCTGAAGTGTCTGATATAATTCACACCTGCCACAGGTGGCTCCCTGTGGATGAGAGCAGGCAAGCAGGTTATCAAAAGCTTCAAAATCCCAGTGAGGTCAGGATCTAAGCTTTGGGTGGGGGTAGGTTTGCAGAGCAAGAATAATTCAGTCCCCATTTTATAGGACTGGGTGAAACTGTATACAGTAGTCAAAAAATAAGATTATATTATGGTATCATGCTCCCAACCAAAATCAACAGCTCTTTGTGCTAGGCACTGAGTATGCAGTGTGGGATAGAAGCATTTCTGGGCAGAGACTAATTTGCTTAGACAGTTTAGACAGAGGTTGGGAGAGAAAACAGAGAGGTGAAATACTTGCCCAAAGTTACCCACCAGGTCAGTGGAAGAGAACTCATGTTTCCTCAGACGGTGCTCTAAAAACTCAATGATTCAGAAGAACCTAATATTCTTAAATATAAAATAAGGGCCAAACCTCTTACATCAGGACAGATTCAAAACTGAACTGGTGTCAACTGAAAGCAGGATCAGTTATTGCCGGTGTATCAGGTGGCTTTTATTTTTAATACATGGATTGAACAGCTAATACCTATGGTATTTTAGAATAAACACAGATGGACGTATAAAATCAGAGTATACAATATATGTGTGCCCACATTTCCATACATAACATGACCACAACCATCATGGAAATAAACTTCCTTCAAACTAGAAATCCTCAAAATCTCAGAAGATTTATTATTTTCTTAACACAAGAAGGGAGAAAAATCAATCAATAGTATAATAAAGAGACCCAGCAGAACAAAGTGAAACCCCAGCTTACGGGCTGAGTTGTTTTCCTAGGTGGGGAACAGCTTGTGTCATTTGTTGTTAAATCAAGAGCACTAGTGTGTCTGCCCCCCTTCCTCCACTCTTTTTTTCCATGCATCTGACAAAGTGGTTTTTACCCAGGAAAGCTTATGCCCAAATAAATCTGCAAGTCCTTAAAGTGCCACAGGACTCCTCATTCTTTATCCATGTCCACAGTGTCCGTAAAAATTCCTGCGCACTATTTGCAGGCAAGGTCACTGTGAAAGGGCATGGCTGTGAGCCAGGGTGTTTTTCAGCAGAGCTGCAGGGAGAGGAGGGAAGCTCAGGAACTCAATTATAAGTTTCTACAGTCTAGCCAGGAGGCTGCAAGCCCAGACTGCGGCTGTTCTGTCCTCTGTGCACACTCCCTCCTCCCGCTTCCTCTCCCCCCCCCCCATTTCCCTCAGTCTGCCCAGCTTGTCTGCCGCCTCACTGTAGCTGACGCATTTCACAGGCATTCTTAAAGTCACAGTAGGGTATTTATGGAGAAAATGCAGTTTCCCCTGATGGCCTGATAAATCCATATGTGGTTTTCCGGAATGACATATTGGTATGCAGAATTCACATTACATGTCCTTTAAGAGTCATTTTGGCTATCAACAACAGGCATTAATATTATTTTTATAATGCGCTCCGTTATGGCAACCCTGCCTAACAATCCGCCAACCTAACAGCACATCTAATAACACAGTCCTATCCTGATAGACTTCATTTATGCAACTGAAATATGCAACCACTCCTTCGCAATCCAACAACTGAGCAGGGTCATCTCAAACAGACAGACAATTAATCCTCGGAAATCTCGTTGTCTGAAGACACACGAATTATAAGTCATGCTGTGCTACAGAAAGCAATGCACGCTAGAATAATGCAGGTTTGAATATAGATTCTCATCCAAAGGGAACCGTCCCCCCAAATCCTCCACACGATTCCCAAATTTAGCTGTGACACTTGAAGAATCTTTTCCAGACTTGAAGAGCAGCTCTGTGTGGCTCGAAAGCTTTCTGTCTCACCAACAGAAGTTGGTCCAATAAAAGATATTACCTCACCCACCTTGTCTGTCTAGTATCCTGGGACCAACATAGCTATAGCAACACTGCCTATAGTTCCCAACAACGGTTCTGGGCCAGGCAATCCCTTAACAGTGCTTTAAGGAAGCATTTAGATTACAGATGCTGCTGCTTTTTAATATATATATATATGTATTATTAATTTGTGGTGCTTCATCTTCCAAAAAACTTTACTTGTATCACTATTAGGGATATAATTGCCTGACTCAGTCCCAGCTTGCGCCAGGTACAGGACCTACTCCCACTGCGTCTCTGCATTTGAAGTGTATGAGGAGCCAGGCGGGCAGCCAGCTCCGCTCACTTCCAGCTTGTGCCAGGTCCGGCTGCTGCCACCCCGCGCTGCTGCCTCTGCCTCCCCTTGTGGACCAGCTCCTGCCTTGACACCTCAGAGTGGCAGGGGGCTCCTCAGGAGTGAGGCCTGAGCACACGAGCTGCCAGCCAAACCCACAGGCACTACAGAATAGTCAAGTAACAGATAAGAATTCAGGAGGTTAATCGACTATTCAATTAACCGATATTTAACATCACTAATCACTATTTGGCCTGACTTCACAGCTTACAAACCAATAGCAAATGGCACCATTCTGGCAGGCAACGATGCCATGCAAACACTGCCTGGGAAGAGACTAAAACAGGAGTCTTTTACTGTGCACACACAAGTCTCCTGCTGCCTTTCAAAAGGGCAGGAAGTCTTATGCATGTAGACAGTGTGCAAGAGGCATAGCTCTAAGGACTTAAATGTTGCAAGCCCTAAAATTAATCAGCTTTCAAACTGCATTCCCCAACCTGAAAATGGATGGGCTTTTGGACCACCCACACCCTGCTGAAATTAAGTGTTCTCGTGGTAATCGAGAGCAATTAACATTTTTAATATTTTAGGCTTCACAAACATGTGTAACCCCTCCACCCAGTATTCATTTGGCTAGCTGGAAAATACAAGAGCAGGTGAGTGAAGCTATATGGAAGCTACACAGGTAAAATGCCAGCAGCATTTTCTTCCCAGCCTGAAAACACGGCGCACACACAATTCAATAATTATGCCCTCCTCACAATATGTGAAAAGGCGGCAAGTGATTTTAGAACGCCAAAAGCCTGAATTTGCTCTACAACAGGGGTTCCCAACCTGGGGTACGAAAAGCTTGCCAAGGGGGTACAGGGAATATTTGGTAAATAACTAGATTATCCTAATTGAAGTATTCCAAAAGTAGTAGTGTTAGTGAAAAAAGTTGTGGATTCTAGAGTCTAGAATTTATTTCCTTTCATATTGAATAAGGGGTACAGGAAGGTTTACTAAAAGTCAAGGGGGTACAGGGACCAAAAAAGGTTGGGAACCCCTCCTCTACAAAGAGGATTCCTTCAAGGCTAGATTCTGATCTTCGATAGGCTAGCACAGCTCCTGTGAATTCAACTCACACCAGCACATTTGAATACCAAATCCACTGTGATATTTTTCAGGTCATATTTTGCTGTAGATTTTTAGATAAAGGAAGGCTGAACACTGCTTGCCTGAGACCCAATTCAGCCACAGAGAAGTCCTAGAGGCGTTGTTACATGCCAACTGGAGGAAGTGATTAAAAATTAATGCAAGCTGAGAGATACAGAAACCTGAAAAGGGTGTGCCCGTAAAACACACTTTCAATCTGTCCCGTCAGCAATTTCCCCCCCACCCTCCTCTTCTGCGTTTTATAATCCTAGTCTCATGGGAAGCAGTTGAGCCATGAACTCAGGTGTTCTCATACAGATTCCCAACCCCCCTCCCCCCACTGGAAAGCACAAGAAATTTCATGTTAGTGAAAAGGGGGGGGCTCTTTCTTTCTTGTTGGGGATGATTGGGGGGGTGGGGAAAAGGAGGCACAGCTGCTGGTGGCAATTACAGAATGTGGATGTGTAATCACTTCTAATTCTCCTCTAAATGCCTGGTGGTAGGTTGCCCTTGTACAATTCATTTCTTGGGTTGTTTTTATTATTAATTATTATTATTATTAGAAATACATCCTTAAGCAACCTTGAAAGAATCTAACATGTCTGTTTCTCAAGGCTGCTTTGGGGTGAGGCAGTTAGGGCATAAGGAGTAGAACGTACTCAGCAGGAAAGTGAAAGGCAAATGTATAGCTTCCACTGTATTAAATGCAGGGTGTAGCATCTTGTTATGCAGCTAGCTACACAGTAAAAGGCACACAAAACCCCATGCTCGAGGTAATTTATCTGGCTGGCAACAAGATTTAAAGCACTAGCGGAGGAACATCTTAAAATACGGCTCTCCCCTCAAGTTGAGAGCACCAGGAAACACTGGTTGGAAGTTTCATGGCTCTGTGGATTTTAAACAATTTAATTAGCAGCTGTGGCTTTCTTCTTTGGGATAAGAGCAGGGTTCAGTCTGATTTTCCTAAGCTGTCTGAGCTGTTTATGAAGAAAAACACCACATTTTCAGTTTGGACATAAAATAAAAGGAAGCTGCAAGCCACATATTGGTCATAAAATCTATGGTTCAACTTCACGGAAAGTCTGGACTTCCCCCTCTCTTTCTCTCTCACTCCCCCCCATCCGTGCCACTTTCTCCTCCTCCAAGCACTGAAAAATGCCAGCATCCGTTATGGTCATTTCACTAACAAGTCAGAGCTGCTTCTGTTCCTCCCAGTGAAGGGCCCTGACCTGTGACCTTTGCCCTTACCAAGCCCTCTGACTCTTCTATACCCCATACACTGCCCCTGGGA
Organism: Pelodiscus sinensis; assembly: GCF_049634645.1. Lineage (NCBI taxonomy): Eukaryota > Metazoa > Chordata > Testudines > Trionychidae > Pelodiscus > Pelodiscus sinensis. The sequence goes on along the minus strand of NC_134733.1, from coordinate 19,129,090 downwards.
CTTCCCATTTTTATTGCTCCACCTACATTGCTGGCAATAAAATGAGAATTGGGAAGCTGAGGGTCAACAGGGATGATGCTAAATGCATAGTGGCCTGTGCATGGTAATGGAGCCTGCACGTTATGGGATACCATGCTACACTGCTGAATGGAAGGAGTCTAGTACTGGATCCGTGGGACAAAAACTGATTAGCTAAAGTGGCAAAGAACTGAATCTGCCATATCCTCAGCAGGCCACCTTGGAAAAACAATCAGAAGCCAAATCTCCAGGCCCCTCCTGTTCAGTGTTTACTCCAGAAAGCATCCAGGGAGTAAAGATAGGCTTGAGGGAGCATGAAAGTACAATGGCACTCACTCCTCCGCACCAGCATCCCACCTCCCTTTTCAGGTGCAGAGCAGGCTGCGCAGTTTCCTTAATTACTCCCGATGTTCCTTGCAGGTTGCATGATTTTGGAATACTGACTGTAACATTTTTAAAACTCTGGTTGCCATGGTAGCACAGAATGTGGCACTTAACTGTACACATTCTTCTGATGGGAGCCTGGCTTCTTCTTCTTCTTCTTTTTTTAAATGTGTCTCCTCTGAAGAAGCTCATGTTATAATGATAAAAAATCCTTGGAAACAGCACACAAAGAAAATGGTGGCCATGAAAAAGGGGGGGGGGGGTAAATTGGGCAGAATAAGCTGCAAGGATATGTCTCTTTTGAAGGCAGAGCTGCCCATTTCAGATGGACTCAGGGAAGTTGAAAACGGGGGACAAGCCAAGCCACTTTCTTTGCAGAGGAGGCTGTAAAGTGGGATGTAACTCAGCCACTGGCTCCCTTTGAAAGGCCTTAGGCTGGGCCTGATCACTCAAACTCAGAACTTTAAACCTTGAGCAAGCTTTCAAAGAACGACTGGAGGAGATAAGGGATATGTTTCCATGCAACCAGGCAGACAAAAAGTAACTGCTCTGCCCTCTCCCCTAGCCCTGCCTAGCTCCCTCCCTCCTCCCTTCCAACTATCTGCCAGAACTCTGGGCACAGCAGGAAGTGGGTAGGGCAAGCTACAGTCATTGCTAGAAGAGAACGGAGCTATCTGGATGACTGCACTAACAATGAGCCCTTTGACTCCAGTGTGACCCAGGATTCCATTCTGCAATACATAATCCCTATAGGTAGCATGTAAAAGGTACTGCAGGGCTCAGACTCCCAAGAGCCTTTTTCCCAGGGCTTGTCTATATACACAGAAGTTTCTGATTAGTTCCTCTGGGATGTTCGACACTAAAGTTCCAGCCCATCCTAGCAAGATGCTGAGCTCCCTCCCACGCTGACTGGAGGGAAGGGTATTTAGCACCCTGCAGAATCAAGCCCCTGCATATGCACATGGAGGCTCAAGGTTTCTGTTCTTATGGGCCTGTTGCTTTTGCGCTGTTTCTCCCAAGTTCTTGGGTCTTGAAAGCCAGCTGAACATCTCTGGTGAGAATTCCCATAGTTCCCCCATCCAGCCAGCCTACACTTTTCTTGCATAATTTCTGCTGCGGTTAGAACCCAGAAGGGCAGAGGAGCGTGAAAATTGAATTCTTCCAAAACATAAAAAAATTAATTTGGCAAAGGCATGAGTCACAGTTTACCCCTCACCACCAAACAGTCAATGGCAAATCAGTAATAATGGTAATAATCTGAACAGCTCCAAGAATATCACAAGATTGCATAAGAATCGTTGTTCCGCTTTAACAGACATAGGAATTTTAAATCAGAGGCAGTAACAGTCAAAAACTAAATACAGGTATCCTCACCCTCAGTCCTGTGCCCCAGTCACTAGACTACAAACTACTTTGAAACCTAAAAAAACTCACAATGTCAGAAAATCAGCCGGTCAGTTGCAAAAAAAAAATAAAAAAAAGGGAATAGAAAGATATGCTTGACTAAATGATGATCGGAATGACAAAGCAATATACTGATTTTAACAAGGTCATGAGATGCTGCCCAAAGTACTGCCAAAACGAGAAAGGCAAAGTAACAGTTTCTCTTTCACATGATACTGGCTTAAATTTTCAAGAATAATGGATTTTTGTGGGCTCAGTTTGAGTCCCTTTAAAGCTTGGGTGCTCAGCACTTTTTGATAATCAAGTCCCTTTAAGGTGTCTCATAAAAAAAAATCACAAGTCACTCTTGAAAAAGTTTACATTAATTTAATACAATTCTTAGGGTGTCTGTGTCTGCTGGTATTTTCCACACTACGGACACTTCATATCACATGGATATCCCGAATACCTGCGCACTCAATGAGCATCAGGTTCAAGAGACAACCCATCCCAAGAGAATCTTGCCCGCTGTCTGTGAAAGATGTAGCAAAGGTAAGTGTCAACATTAATTTCCCCTAAGTTCTAAAGCCTCTTCATTGCAAAGAGCCCAGTTTGCTGCATACAAAAGACCACTAAATCAGCCTTGTTGGCCTGGGTAGACAGACCGCCAAAGCCTTCTTTAAGAGAAAGTCCTGGACTAACCTGTTCATTTCCATGTTTTCTCTTCAAACAAGCAACTTTCTGGAGGAAAAGGGGAAGGGTAACCCCTTGAACGGAGTGGCAAACTTAAAACACATGATAAATTATAGGCCTGATGAATAAAAGTATTGTAGAAGGAGTCCTGACCAAGTCACACTGTTGCCATTTCAAAACCAGACACATAGCCAGTTTGTGGTTGTGTCCTCCCCCCCCCCCCCCGCGCTTCTTGCAAAGCTTGATTAGTTGTTGCCACAGCTGCACAAAACAGCCACTGCCTGAGGTCTCAATGGCATGGGAAGGAGAAGAGCTTTGAAGACACATTCTACTGATTAGCTATTGCTGGCCACGGTTAACCATGTCTGGCTTGAGGGAAATACGTCTCCAGTCAAATTCTGCACAAACTTTAAGTGAAAAAACACATCCAATTTTGCTCTTGCATTTGTTTTTGCACTTGTCACTCCTTTGTTATCAGTGGAGTAATTTACACAAGCATAAAAGGTGAGAAAAATCAGGCCAACATGCTATCATGAGACCTCCCTCACCAAATAAATACACTGAGGGCTCAATTAATTGTATAGTTTTAGGTTGCTGTTTATGTCCTCCACAATACACCTTTTTAAAGTTGCTCAACTACTTCTGTCTCATGGAACTCAGCATCCACATAACAGAATTCCTCTTCCTTGCCATATGCTCAGATCTAGTAATCTAATTGCTTCATTTAAATACATAGAGGAGGTTGAGGTGTGTCCCACCACAACACGAGGCCTGATGCTGCTTTTATTGGTGAAGATTTCTACATAAACTGAATTGTGCCCTCAGTTCAGAGTTCAGCCTTATCTACCAGTCACTCCTGACTGCAGCTTTAATCCCTAAACAAGCTTCCAAAGAATTCCTTATGGGTTAGAAGTGGCCTCTTCATTAGCAAAATAGGCACTGCTGAAAACAATAGTTCTTTTAACCATGTGTACTGTCTTCTTTACTTACTCTCCCCCCACCCTCCCACACACCAAACAGTCCTTCTTTCAAATAAAAACTATAACCTTCACCACGTATCTGAACTTGACTAGGGTTACTCTGGCAACATGCTAGTAGCTGCTTTGCTAAAAGTTTAAAACTAAACGCTTCAAAGAGAGGAATACACAAAAAAAGATACACTGGGATTTGGGGAGAGGGGCCCCCACATGTTTGATACACAAAAATTCAGCATCCATTTTCTCTCTGCTGCTTACTCACTTCTCATCCTGCTACACAATATTGTTCTGCCATTCTTGTCTATCCCGTCTAATGGGGCAGCACTCTACACCTCCTAGACACACATTTAGGACCCTGAAAACACCAAGTAATCTTGCAACAAAGTAGCCTCTGGGGACACTGGTGCACTTTTTTGCGTGCCATTAGTCAGACCTCTTTGAGGAGTATACCACAGAGTCAAACCTGTCCCCAATACTGGAGGATAGTTATGATCACATATGAATATTACTGTGAATGTTACTGTCACCCTTCACACCATTCTCAAAAGTGGCGAGTGATTTTGGGTGCTCAATTTGACAGGTCTCAGAGCCCCTCTAAGGTGTCTGAAGTTGAGGAGAAAAAATAGAGGGTGAGCACAATAGAGAAGGTAGTTGAGGTCAGGCCCGGCTCTAGCGCAAGGTGAATGCCTTGGGCCCCACGCTTTTGGGGCCCTGCACTGATGAGTATTCACCATACACTGGCCGGACCTAGGGCCCCACGCCCAGCATCCTGCCTTGGGCCCAGCAAACCCTTTGGCCAGGCATGGGTGAGGTAATATCTTTTGTCAGATCAGCTTCTTGGTGAGAGAGATTAGCTTTCAAACTTATACAGAAAAAAATATTATCTCACCCATCTTGTTTCCTTAGAATGTTAGGACAGCACAGCTACAACAACACAGCAAACAGACAAAGAAACAAAAACCTCACTGGTTATAACTCAAAATACTGAAAATGCTGGCCAAGATATTGGAGTGCATATATGCATACACTCTCTCTCTCTCTCTCTTTCTCTCTCTCTCTCACACGCACGTTTTTTCCCTCTCCAATAGCAGGAGATCTGACTGTCAGTGGTGGGGAAACGACAACAATTTATTCAGCTAAAATGTCGTTATGTTTATTGTTTATGTGTAGGAGCCCAACACACACCAGCCAGGAGGATGACAGCTCTGGCCAACTGGTCCAATCATCTGTGACCCAGCAAAAGATTTACCCAGCAGACATCAGATCTGATATCAAGCAACAGATGTTAAGTCAGCCCCATTTGCACTGAAATATTCTTCTTTTTTCCAGTATGAATATCTCAAAATTTGTTGCTACGAAATTCATAGATGCATGAAGCAAAATCTGCTAGTGGTAAACCCCAGAAAAGCCCATATTACAAGACCTGCGGCCTAAACTCAACCAGGTTCCTCAAGAAGAAGCGTTACAGTGAAAAACCAAGACCACAACACTAAGATTGCATGGGCTAATGTCGCATGCCGCTCTCATAATGCAAACTTCTCAAACTACACCTTCCGAATGGCCATTTATTTAAGTGCCACCTGCAAGCTCAACTCTGGCAAAAACACAAACCAACATTTCTCATCAGAAAGATCCTGAGATTTTCCTGTCAGCATGAAAGGAGAAAGTGAAAACGATAACTGGGACATCTGCACATTCTGACTTTCCTGTGGTGGCCTTCATAGCAAATAAAAGGGAGTTTTCTCTCCTCATTTATCGTCTCAGTCCTGGTTTGCAATATTTTACAAACTTCACTTTTTCCACTTTGGGGAATAGCGAATACATTTTACTTTCTTATTTGTCAGCCAAAAAAAAAAAAAAAGTAATGTTCTTCACCATAATGAAAGCTGGATTCTAAAAGACACTGCCACCTGTATGCTCCTTTTGGCAAAATACCAAATGCTCCTATTACTGACTCTTTAAAGAATTTCCTATAAATGGACTACAAAAGATGAGAAAGGGAACTCATAAATTACACAAGTTAATAACAAAATACATTTAGCATGTAATATACTTCTCCTATCCTTGGTAAAACCATTCTAATGATCATGTCTTTACTTCTTTAAAGGTGTGCATCTCTTTACTCAACATGATGCTCTGAGCAGCAGTTTTGCAAATTCTTTTGCCCCTAAGGAGAAATGCATTGATATGCCTTTTCCTATCACCTTGCAACCCTTTCATTTAAGATTAAGTACCCAAAGGATCTGTTGGAAGATAGTTTGCTGCAATGGTTGGAAAGACACTAAGTGATAACTAGGGGTTTTGTTACAATGCATAGTAACAATAGCCAACTGCCCGACAGGAAAAAAATATGCAGTCACAGCGTTCAGGTGCTTTACAGGTCATCTGATTAGTTTGGGGTTTTTTCTCCCTAAATACAGTACTGCCACTAACAAGCAGGGTCCCAGAGCCACATGACAATCCCCTGTGAGACACTGCACTATTAACATCTAAAGCAGAGCAGATATGCTCCAGCAGATTCTTGTAAGGTCATGCTGAGGCTAAAATATGTTTCCCAGTCAGATTGCAAGGCATTTATCTAGCAAGATGCTATCAATGCCAACGGCACTGTCTAAATAAAAGGCACAAGTGCACATCACTTACCTGTTCCAAGATCCAGCGGAGAGAGAGAGGAACACAACCATGTAGTGGGAAAAAATGAGAGAAAAAAAGAATGTAAACAATATAGAATGTAAACATCAATGAAGCCAGGCATTAGAATTAGAGGCTCATGCAAGTAGCCCCTCTCCCCGCAAAAGTGAATAGCAATACTTCCATGGTAAAGGTAAGTTTTACTCAGGCCGTATTAACTACATCCTCATCCCCATTTTATACAACACTTTAGGCTTAGCTAAGTGTCAACATATTAAAGAACCCCAACAAACAAGCTAGAATTTTTGAAAGCAGAGACTTGCATCTAACATCCTCAATAACCTTAACCTTGCATAGTGAGAAAAGGTGGTTTTAACTAGCAATAAAGCTCACATTTTAGGTTAACTTTTCACCAAATCTAAACATGACACAGGAAGCCCATTAGACAAAATGTCTCAGAGGGAGAGCCATGTTAGTCTATCGTTTTAAAAACGAGTAGTCCTGTGGCACCTTAGAGATAAACAAAAACATATAGATAGAACCATAAGACAAAGGTCATGATTTTTGACTGCCTGCATTCCTGAATCAATTTTTAAAAGTGCTCCGGGCCCAACTGCACCCACTGAAGTGAAGGGGAGTTTGATAGATCCTTTAGCCCTTTTAAAAATCTGATCACTGATATAGGTCTCTAAATATGGATTTAGAGCCTAATTTGAGGATCGTATTGTTTGGAAAATAGTGGTCATTGGTTTTTATCAGAATACTTAGAGACATTTTATTTGCACCTATGATCTGAAGTCATAGCTTTACCTTTCACACAAGCTCATCAGAGCAAAAAAGGCTTGAAAAAAATCACATTAATGGCTATAGAACTTACTTGGCATTATTGAGTAGTAACCATAAAAGAATTTCACTGGAAGATGCAGACAGGCTGTTTTGTTACGAAAGAAAAACACAAAAGATGTGGCAAAACTACTCTGTTGAGCCCTGAGCAGACACGAAGTTTGTATCCACATCTGTAGCTGCAAAAAAGAGCTGCGGATATCCACATTCACACCTGTGGATAGAGGCAGCAGCATGGGAGTGGGGCAGGCAGCACCACAGAGTCGCTGCTGGGGGGAACTGGCTTTTAAGCTAGCACCAGCTCTTGCTTCCTCTACACCTTTGCTGCCTCTGATACTGAGGCAGCAAGGAGGAGGGGAAAATGCATGTAGTTGACAAGATTAACCAATAAGCCTAGGCATATCAGTTAATCATATAGTCAACTACACACTGACATCCCTAACATCCATAAAAGTAAGCTGCAGAGATCTGTGAATATGAAGTGGATATCCATGAATTTGCAAGGCTCTACTGCCGTGACTCCCGCCCGCATTTCACTCATTGCCTGTTCCCATATTTTTTCCCCTGGAACTGTTGCTCCAGGCCGCTGTGATGTTTCACAACAGAGCTGCTGGTTTTCAGGATTTTGTACCGTTTTAAGGCCTTGCCTCTCCAAAGTAAGGTAAATATGCACTTATCCTTAAATAATAAAACAAGAAATGTGTTAAAGGACAGATGGCTGGTGTTATTTAGACATCTTTCAAATGAGCCTCATAAGGAAGATTCTCTCAAAAGTATCATAAACAAAGAGATAACATCCCTGACCTGTCTGATGCCCTGGTTGGGTGGGGGGTGGTCATGGAATGGGAGTCATGAGAACCAAGCTGAAGGCAGTTAAAAAAAAGGGGGGGGGCTATGACCTTTTGAACTGTGGGTCTTTTACAACCCTGCAGAACTAGAAATGCAGTGGAGGAAGGTGAATGTGGTGGCCAGTTGTAACTAGTCGAGGAGATCCCTGGGTGCAAAGAAATGAGTGAAAAGGCAAAAAGGAGAGGGGCTGTGAGCATCCCATGGCTGCTACCTTAACAAACCCCATCACACGGCCAGCAATGGCAGGATAATTCATGACAGACACACAAACTGAATTAACGATAGGGGGGAATTTGGAGGCTCAAGAGCATCTTCTCAGCCCTCCGAATGTCATGAGGATAAGATTAGTTCAGCTCCTTTAAATGGACCAGTACCATTTCCCCTCTGCCACATACCATCTGCCCATCAGCAATAACCACATCAAGTCCAGGAGGTGGGCGGGCAGGCAATCCCTGATAACACCTACAATCAGAGATGCCTGGCAGTGTTTTCTGTAAACGGTACGCTTTTGCGGCCACTCAGAAAATACAAATGCTACCCACGTGACTAGCAGAGCGCCCCCAGCTAAGTTTTGTGTTTCTATCAGTGGTGCACATTCACACATGCATTGGTGCACATGTAAATATTTATTCTGCACATGCATGGAAAAAATCTGCACACACATGGAAAAGATTAGAAGGAATATTGATGACTGGTCCTCCACACCCTTACACCCTCTTCAAAAAACCTCCCCATTCCCAAGCATTGGTCCCAACCTCTGAAATGAATGCATCAATCAGCTCTGGTATAGCTACCAACCTGAGTTTTTCATAATGGCTAAATGCAGGTACAGAGCTACCATTCAGGCCATTCAGGCACCAAATATGGCTATTATACAGGCGAGTATGTGTTCCATGCCTCCTAACGTGTTTCAAAACAAGCTTTAAGACCAGCATTTGCTGCTTGGCCAAGGTTTGAAAGCAATTAGTCGATGTTGATGAGGACATTGCTGTGCATCACAGAGCAAGAAAATCTATCCATCTGTGCCAAGAAAATGGGCTCAGAATAGTTTTGTTAATAAAGCTCTATCAGATTCAGCGGCACCCTAATGTTATGCACTTCTTTAAAAATTTTAATATAACAATCTGGTATAATGTAAAAGAGAAGAAAGTAGCGCTCTTGTCATATAACTGCAGTTGGTTTTAATTAGTGGTGCACACCAGTAGTACAGGACAGAGTTAATTTATTTTATGATTGTAATAACAGTGGCTGCTCTTTCCCAGGGTGGACGTCTAAAAGGCAACATTCAGTTTCGGGGAATCACTCTGTTACTTTTACTTTATTTTTTTATCTTTGCATCTAAAAGAGGCTGAAAGAATGTCTCCTCTTCGATTTAGACCAGGTCATTCAAACTAAGTGATGCATTTTGTATACCAATAGAGCTGTTAAAAAGTCAACAGAAATAGTCGCAATTCAATTGTCATGCATGTCAGCAGTCTAAAATTCTCTAAATAGGAGATTTAAACTTCCTCTTTAGAAAAGAGGAATATGTGCTTAAAGAAAGGCATAGTAAAGCCTTGACTACATGGGGAATGTTGCACTTATTTTGGTTTTAAGAGTAGTTCCGTTTAATTGAATCATGCTCCTAAATTATATAAACTAAAAAGAAAAAAAACACTCTTATTAGATCAACTACACAGGGAATTGTACCAGCTCAAATGTATTGGCTTAAATTGATACCTTAGATTAAACCTATGCAACGTAGGAAAGATTTAAGATGGAGACTGGATGTTTATTATATCAGCTCAATTCTTCAAACTGAGCATGTTATATCTTTATTGTCTTCAGTGAGAGGAAAGTACACTCAATACTTCCCAGAATTGGGTCCACAGTTCCTGATATTTTGATTTTTTTTTCCCAACCCTCCCTGCATTTCAAGTGGGTTTCACACAAGTTCTTATTAGCATCAGCTGTCATGCTAACTAGCATGCAGTTTGCTCCCTTTGCTTGCACTTCCTGCACTGTCCATCCCCCACATGAAAATTAAAATAAATATCTGGCAATATTTCAACAACCACCTTAAATAAAACTTGCCGTGTATGTTTCCACAAGGAGACTGCAAACTCCATTTCTATTCAGAATGTGAAAGATGATTCAAATTAACAGGACAAAACATGCCAGGAAGCTGCATTACCAACCCCGAGATGCCTATAAAACTGGGGCCAAATGAAAGTCATGCATAGAAAACATGAGTAATGTAAAGCTTTGCTATAGTCCTGATGCAGCCAGTGAGAAAGTGCTTAAACCTTCCCCGCCACCACCTCTCATCACGCCCTCCTCTGGAATGAGGCCACATGAGGACATCCCTACAAGAAGCACATGTCCTCAGAGGCCAATTTTCTTCCTCCATCTTTGAACACCTGTGCACAAGGGCAACCAGACTGTGTACCCAAACGTCAAAGTGATACTCAGGGCAGGTTGAGACCATGTGAACTGAAACCAAAGGAAACATTCACACGCCCCAAGAAGAAAAACCACTGAGGAGTCTCACAGTGCATCAATCAGCCGACCCACTCACCCCTCTATCATAGGCAGAAGCCACATAAAAAGAGTTGTCCATTCAAGTCCTGCCTCCTTTGTAGATCAGCACACTTTAAACAAAACTGCCACCAGATTATTTCACGCCAGAGCAGGATATACTTGCATGTGTTGCCTGGTGCTTCTTAGATCGTTCATTGATAGCAACGGATAAGAAATGAAAGCATGGCACTTGAGACATAAGGATTCACTGGACAGGAAAAAGCCACTTGGCCAACTGAGTATGTTGTGACTGGAGGTGTACGTAGATTAAGGTAGGGTTTTGTGGTTTCCGGTAGACGGTTGCGACTGACACAATGCTAAGAAATCAGCCTTTCCTTCTTCCTCTTCCTGTCCTGTGATCTTTAGCGTCACTTGTTAAGGTTCTGCTGCATGCAAAAATATTAGGAAATAGGCTCTCAACTGAAAGGGCAAAGTACTGCATCTAGTTTGGGAGAGTGTTGGACCTAGACAACTGCCATAAAAATGCACCAAATCTACTCACCTGTCCCAATAAAAGGGAGTGATATTTTGGGGCCACATCCACTTTATAGCATAATCCCATAGTGTAGACACAGCCTACAGCCACAGAAGGGGGTTTCCCATTGGTGTAGGAACATTGCCTCCCCAAGCAAGGGTAGCTTGTAATCAGATTTCCCCATTCCTCTGGGGTATGCTCATTGATCAGGGTCACTCTTATGGGAAGGAGGATTTGCTGCTGGTGTTACTCGTATCTCCTACAGAGATTTACTTTTCCCTTCTGCCAATACGCTCCCAATGGAACTAACCTGCAGGATCTAGATTTCCAAGGACCCGGTTCTTCCCACCTTAGAATCAGATGCAAGCACGCATGCACGCACACGACAAGAGTATATTTGAAGGGACCCATTAATCAGCACTCACAAACTGATCTCTTATATGTCCCTGGACTTAGTAGGCTGGGTTGCACAGCAATGCCAAGCTGTGAGCCTCATGGACCCTGGGACTCAATGGACTCCCCCACTGACCATGGCTCCATGCGATGCTGCCACTTTGAAACACTACAGGGAGCCCAGCATCAGGCTTTACGTGGCGTTTCAAAGTGGCAGTGCCATATGGAGCCGGGGTCAGCAGGGGAGTTCCCTGCTGACGCTGGGTTGCACGCGGCTCTGCCAGTTTGAAATGCCACGTGCAGCCCGGGGCCACTCTCCAATGGGCCCCAGGTTGCACATGGTATTTCAAAGCATCAGACCCCAGGCTCCACACGGCGCTGCCACTTTGAAGTACCCCTTTCCTTTCTCCCCACTTGCTGCCTCTTTCTCATAGAAGCAGCACGGGGCGGGGGAGCAAGTAGTCGACTAGTGTGCTGATTAGCTGATAAGCATTTGCTTACCGGATAGTCGACTAGCCATTCACATCCCTAAAAGACGGTCTTCAAGGAGTATTATGCACTGGTTCCCCAAGAACAAAGAGCTGGTGGGTAACAAACTCCACTGACAGAAGCATTCCTTTGTCATCCAGCTAACTAAATATCATGCCGGACCACGGATGTTTCCAGACCAGAGAGTTCTGGATTAGAGAGGTTAAACCTGTATAAGACCCCCCTGAGATTTGAAGTTGCAGGGACTTAAAACATTTGTTTAAAGCTAAACAACTGCATACGGCTTTGTCTACACTAGGGGTGTAATAGTATAGCTGATTAACCAATAAGCAAAAACGTATTGGTTAATGCTATAGACTACATGCATTTCCCCCCACTTTGCCAGTAAATTTCTTAGCAGGCTGGCCAGCAGCCCGGCTCAGTCCTGGCTTGCACTGGGTCTAGGACCTACCCCTGCTGCAGCTCTGCATTTAAAGTGTTTTAGGGGCCAGGCAGGCAGGCAGCATTTTAACTACCATGTCATTGAGACCTGTATCCTGTCTTCACTAACCCTTGGCAGGACAGCGCATTGAACCTAAGCGGGCTGTTTTAATAAAAAGGGCTTAGCAATAGGGGTTTGGTAGAATGCAAACATTACAAACATAAAAAAAAACCCCAAGGTAGCTCTCTGCAATTATAACAGAGTCCACCATAACACAGACCAGATGTGCACTCCACATTCCAGTGCACTGGTTAATCTGGAGATTCTGAACTGCAAGCGACAATCGTCTGCAGAGCAATCCACATTAACCAGGTCCAACTCCATTTTAAAATGGCTTTTATTATTCCAGGGCTGAGGGGAGCTGATTTATCATCTTAAAAGACAGTTCACATTCACAGTTTAACCTCAGTTTACAGCTTTTATACCCTGTTCAATTGATCTCCCTTTCATCTTTCACATGCTGGATACATTTCTCTTTCGAAAAACAATGTGCTGGGCCACACTGCAACTGCTCACTGATTTTACACTGCGACCAGGTCTACGCTAAGGGTGGGTCTACACAGCAGGGCTTACCTTGAAAAAAAGCTATGCACATTGAGCTATGTCAATTGCTTAGCCTAAGTCAAAATAGTTTATTTTGAAATTGGGAGCGTCTGCACAGCACTTATTTCCAAATAGAGCACTCGGCCTCCGACTTCCCTTACTCCTCGTACAATGAGGGTTACAGGAGTCGGCGTGAGAAGTCCCCCAGTTTAACAGTATTGTGACATTATTTCAAAATAAAGTTTCTGTGTAGACGTACCCTAAAAGCTTGCATCAGTTTAATCACGTCAGTTAGTGGCCTGAAAAATCCTTGCCCCTGAGCAACGCAGTTATGTCGACATAACCCCCTGGGCAGTAGACGTTTTATGCTGAGCTTCTCCAGTCAACAGAGCGGCCACCACTCACCAAGGCGGATTAACTATGCAGACAGGAAAAGTTCTCCCGTTGGTGCAGTAGTGTCTTCGCTGCACTGGCAGTGTGCAGAGTAGACCTGCTCTGGCTGTGTGCAGTTCCATTCACTCTAGCAGAGGTATTCCCACTCTACATCAGCATTAAGGAAAAACAAATCAAGCCCAATGGTCCAGTGTCCTTCTGATACTTGTAACACAAACCTGCCCATCTAATGAAACGTTAGTCTCGCTTACACTGGGACAGTAAATTGGGAGAAAGGATTTACACCCTCGTGTAACAGAGAGCGCCACTTTATACACTGGGTGCACAACTCTGCAGAGGAGGGAAGGGAATCATGCACAGTTGTCCAAATTCATGCGCCATAAGGGGTGAGGTTGGAAAAAAGGATTAAATATCAGTCACCTTCTTTTCTACCCAGAAGCCCCCTTGAGTTGATTTGCTTCTGGGGACAGCACTCCCCTAAAACTAGGGAAGTGAACGGGTACCCATTTGCATAGTTAACTCATTGGTTAATGTGCAGTTACACACACTGCAGCCTCTGTTTTATGCAGGGGTGAGGGGACAGGCGGTAGCTGGTGAACAGGGGGAGCCAGCTTTTAAACCAGCTCCCCGCGCACACTGCACTGGTTCCCACGGAGCCAACTGCCCTCTCACGTGTAAGCCGTGTAACTGCTGAAATTTTTTTCAGCAGTTACACAATTACATCATTAAACGCATTTTAACATCCCTACCTAAAACTGCCTTGCTGCCAGCCCCCCTCTCTGTCCAAAGCAACTGTGTCAAAACTCTACCCTGCAGCCTCTGGAATCCCCAGCTAGCCCTTTTCCTCCAAGGCCTGGCACGGCAGCATTGCTCCCTTTCATGAACTACTTGGTTGTGCACAAAGGAAAAAAGTAACCGAGAAGCCTGAACTTGCCAGTTCATTGTTCGGGGGACAGCCTCACTGCTTCATCTAACGAGAGCATTTTGCAAAGTTCAAGCTGTGTCTAATTTGTCTGTTCTCCAAGTCTTCCAGCAATCAGAGCTTGGCTTGCCCAGCCTCCACTCATAACATAACACATGCAGCCATGTACGTGAGAAGGAAGGAAAGGGGTAGGAGTGGCCGGTCAGAACAAGCCATTTCACAGTGCCTGCATTCCAGCCCCCCTGCCTAACTCCTATCTTGGGGCGGGGAGGGGGGAGGGAAATGAGGGGAGAAATGGATGGCCTGAACTTTTGACCCTCGGTACAGACGCCTAACCAGAGGAGAAAAGAACCATAAAGGTGTCTGGTGAGGGGCGTGATCTCATGACAACCGTCTGCAGCTCGTTTCCTCACCATCCTCCTCAAAAATATGTGGATTGCCCATTTTATGACTGCCAGATGGCAGACCCTGCTGCCTGCAAACCTATCAGCCACAGTGACCATCCAACCTCCTTCGGGGAGGGCTGGATCCCGCCCTCCCCATGCCAGCACAAGGGTGTGGAGAGCTGCAAACCTCAAAGAGGCCGATGGCGTTGGTTCCAGTCCAACAGCACATCAATCTGTTTACAGTCTCATCCAAGGGATTCACACCATGAGCTGGACACAATGGTGTAGGAGTAGTAATTATTAATTTATACGGCAGCAAAGGTGTGGTGTGTGCTGTGCTTTAATAGACAAATGAAAGACGGGGGCTAGCTCTGAGGGCCTGATCTCCAAATGGAGGCTGTAATGCAAGGCACCATGTGTCTATGCCCAGAGCACAGCAGTGTTTATTTAAAAGACAATAAAAAGAATAGGAGGAAATTGTGAGTCCTAGCCTTGGGTTTCATTACGAGTGTGCAGTCATAGCATGAATGCAAGATTGCAACCTGGAAACCGAAGGCAGGTCCACAGAGTGAAAGTGGACAGAATAGCTCCCTGTGACCACAGTGTTCTGAAATAAACGTCACTGGTTCTGGAATAATCAAAGGTACATCTACACTACAGAGAAGACTGACTCTCCGGGGGTCGATCTTCTAGTGTTTGATTTAGAGGGTCTAGTGTAGACACCCTAAGTCAAACGCTGAGGGCAACCCCTGCCAGCATCCCGCACTTCTCATTCTGCAAGGAGTAAGGGAAGCCAATGGGAATGTGTTCTCCCGTTGGCATCCCATAGTATAGACACTGTGGCAGATCGGTTTAAGGTAAGCCGAATCCAGCTACGCATTTTGCATAGCTGAATGGCGTACCATAAGCCAACCTGTCTGGTCTAGTGTAGACCTAGCTCAAGTACACTTCGGAAGTAGAGTAATTATTCTGAAATAAAAAATACTTTTATTCCAGAACACACAGTGTCCACAGAGAGTGCTATTCCAGAACTGCTCCTGCAGAATGGCAACAGCTGTTCCAGTCCACTTCTCCCTGCACACAAACTCAAAGTTCCTACCTGTGGCCCTGTGACTAAGGACAGGCAATCGCATGGATCTGACCTGGGACAGGCATGATTGCCTCACGTACACTTCCTGCATGCAGCTCTTTAATTTTATTAAATAGCTCATTCTAGAGTTCCCCCCGCACTTTGCACTCCTTGCCTTGATACATCATCTTCTATTTATGCAACATCTAGGTTAACCTTTCACCTCCATCTTCAGCCTCCAGCCATATTCCCAAGACCGTTTCTATTTCTCTCACGCTGCAGACACAAGAGCAGTTAGACAATACAATCCTAGATCCAGCACCGTGATCAGCATAAGCAGGCTTGTGCAACCCAATGGACCCCATGCAAACAGGGCTCCATGGTACAGTTGGAGCCTTCATTCATGACTATCAAGTTTTTGCAGGCCTCAGATCATATATTTCCCACCAAGCCCAAGCCGGCAGTCCAGGACCTGGCATGAGCCAGGTCCAAAGCAGTCCTGGGCTCACACCAGGTCCTGGATCTAGTCCCACTGTGGCTCTGTGGTTTAAATGTAGTAGGAGCTGGGCTGTCGGCACCCACAACTCCTACTACATTTAAACTGAAGAGTTGCAGCAGCCCCTTTATGACTAATCATGTATTCAATACAAATTATATCGAGTACACGATTAGTCATTTACTCGATACTTAACATCCTTAATACAGGGGGAGGGAGGTAAGAGGTCCATACATAATTCTACTAACGCGCTCAAATTTTGGTTACTGGCCTGAAATGATCTAACTGCTCTTGAGTCCTCTCTAAATAAAGAGTAACTGAACATTTCATTTTTGAAAGAAATATGGGGGCCAGATCCAGCACTAGTAATACACATGGACATAACTCCCACTGAAGTCAACAGAACTGCACCCATTAATTGTAATAAACACAGGGCCAAAGAGCAAGGCTCTTACAGAGTGTTTTCTTAGTACTCAATCAACACAAAACTACTGAAGTCAAGGATTTGCTAAAAGTAAGAATGAGGCCTGCAGTTAATAGACTGCTACTTCCTTTGCTCCAACCCCATCTCCCAACGCCTGTTATGAGGGCCAGATTTAGTAGTGTGTCACCTGGCCTTGTTTTGTTACTTTCATTCCTTCTTCCTCGCTGCCACTTTAGCTGATAAAGCCCAAAGGTTCACAACCCCGCTGTCCTCAAATTCTCCCCAAATGTAGTGCCCATCCCTCCCATCAGCAATGAAAGAGATTTATAGCCAGGCCAATTGAAGGCCCCTCTTCTCTCTCCCCATACAAACATACCATCATGTCATAAAGTTCAGTCTGACCCTTTTTGTTGTTGCTTACCACAGTCCTGCTTTGGCTTCTGTCCTCAATAGTGATCAAGAAGGATAGTTAGCCCTAATTGCTCTGAGCCCCTCCTAATCAGTATAGGCACCACCTTTTTAATGGCCAGGAGAGAGAAAGGGAAAAAAAATAACCCAGACTTGACTCGGCCTTTCAAAAAGAAAGAAACAAAGCATGCAAGCTTACACTCTGGGGTTCTCTTCTCTCAGGCTATGTCTACACTAGAGTTCCTCCGGACTCTGCTGCGTCCAGGGAACGCGTCCGCTTTTTCGGATCAATTTCCGAAAAAGAGGGAGTGCTCTTTTAGAAGCCCTGTATTCCTCATTTTATGAGAAATAAGGGGTCTTCCAAAAGAGGAGGTTTTTCCCACATTGGGCCCCGTGTAGACAGACCAAATGTCAGAGAAGCCTCTTCTGAAAAAAAAAATTGGAAAAAGGTACGTAAATTGCGGTTCACAATTTGCGTACTTTTTTCCAAAAATAACCTGTAGTGTAGACACAGCCTCAGAGAGCTGCATGCATAACTCCAATGAAGGTTAGTGGAAATGCACACCCAGAATCCAGCATATACCCCTGTGAGTAACAGACCTGGATTTAATCTGGGGTTGGATTCACTTCCCACACACGAGTGATATTCCATTGACTTCAGTGAAATGGAGGACTTATATGTATACACATGTATATGCTGGGCTGCATGGTAAGTTTGCCCCCAAAACGAAATGCTCACCGGATCCTTTGTCCACACGGAAATGTTAAGATGTTGTACCAGATTACAGCATGGAAGGACCAAATGAGGTCACCAACTTCCACCAGAAAAACCACACATTTGTGCATGCAAAATAAGTAGGGTATGTCTACACTACCCCGCTAGTTCGAACTAGCGGGGTAATGTAGGCATACCGCAATTGCAAATGAAGCCCGGGATTTGAATTTCCCGGGCTTCATTTGCATAAGCGGGACGCCGCCATTTTTAAATCCCCGCTCGTTCGAACCCCGTGCCGCGCGGCTACACACGGCACGAACTAGGTAGTTCGAACTAGGCTTCCTAGTTCGAACTACCGTTACTCCTCATTCCAGTGGACAGGCCCAGTTACCCTCCGAGGAAGCTGAAGGTTTCTTATGCACCAGATTCTGCATTGAATGAATTTTATCTAGCTCCCTTCTCAGGGCACGTCTACACACCAGGGCTAAAGCTGAAATAAGCTAGGCAACCTGAGCTATGTCAATTGCGTAGCTGAAGTCGAAATAGCTTCTCTCAGCTTTTGGCGCTGTCTACACAGCAGGAAGTCCGAGAAAGAGCACTCTTCCTTTGACTTCCTTTACTCCTTGTAAAATGAGGGTTGCAAGAGTTGGAGTAAGAAGTCCTCCAGCTTGATATTATTTCAACATTATGTTGAAATAACTGCTTGCTGTGTAGACAAAGACTATGTCAATTTGAAATACCATCAGTTACTCCGAAATAACGGTGCTGTATAGACATAGCCTCAAAGACACAAATTCCAGGTCAACATTCTCCTGGAAATGGACAAGCTTCTGAATTTTTAACCAGCCCTGGTTTTCTCTAGAAGACCCAGCTTGGTCTTTGCCAGCTTTTTTGCCTTTCCCTATTTCCAGGGGTATGGCTCCATATTTGGTGCTCTTCCCATGTTGGTACTATTCACTCCCCTGACACCAGATTTCAGTGCTGTCACCATAAAGAGCTATTGCTCCTTGCTGTCTGTTGTAAAATCCACTTGGGGATCAACAATAAATTCTTAGCACAAATGGGGTTTTCTGATTTTTTTTTTCTTTCCCCTCCAACATCTGGCCAGCAGAAGTGCTGATATGTCCCCCTTATTTACTGCGCTTCTGTAATTTACATCTCAATGCTAAACAAAAACCACATGCATGCATCCCATAGTGCCAAAGAGTCTAATAGTTAAAAATACTTATAAAAATACAGGAAGTTATTTACTGAATTTAACATGCACATTCCCTATAAAGAAGTTAACACCGGGAGAAAAACACGGTGTCTAATGTTAATTAACACAGGACAGGAAAATATTTTTTTTAGAGTGTGGTGTGTGGAATCTAGAAATGTTTTATAGTGGCGCCTGCCACACTTACTCTCTTTTCTATTAGCATTCTCATTATACATTTCTGTACCCTTCCTTTCCCTAAACCCCATCTCAGGAACCACTCTGAGGCTGTGTCCAGACTCAGGGTTTTTTTCGGGAAAAGTAGCCTTTTTCCGAAAAAACTTCACCTGCGTCTAGACTGCAGCCGCGTTCTTTCGAAATTAAATCGAAAGAACGCGGCTTTTCTTTCGATGGCGGTAAACCTTATTTCACGAGGAAGAACGCCTTCTTTCGAAAGTGCTTCTTTCGAAAGAAGGCGTTCTTGAATGTAAATAGGGCTTCTTCGAAAGAGAGCATCCAGACTCACTGGGTGCTTTCTTTCGAAAAAGCGGCTTGCTCTTTCGAAAGTTCCGCGTGCAGTCTAGACGCTCTCTTTCGAAAGAGGCTCTTTCGAAAGAGGCTTGCAGTCTAGACATAGCCTGACTGGGGTGCCTACAAGAAATTAGCCAGAGGGAGAGCCCAGGGGGCAGTGTTCCCTCTAAGATTTCCATCTGTGAGCAGAGTGAGTTTTGTCTTGCGCACCAATATTGAGGTCATGTGCGCTGGTTACTATGTGTGCCACTGTGTGCACGCCAGTTACTAACAAAATTACTTATACGCACGTGCACACACACAATTTAAAATTGTAAAGTAAGAAAAAATACTAAAACAACAGATAATTAACAAGGTGCATGACCCTGCCCCCACCTACCCACCCTGAAAACTACCCAGCTTGCTGGCCCGTGCCCCCAACACACAGTGTGTCCCAATCAGGACCACACACAGCCAGCTGTTACCTGTGTAGGCCTGGCTAACTGCCTACCCCCACACACACACCCTGCAGTTGTGCCCAGCCTTACAATCTGCTCCCCCATGTCACCAGTATATAAGCCAGGGTCATATTATCTGCCCCCCAAACACAAACAGCCAGGACCTGGGCCTAGAGCCCACAGCCCAAGCACCACTGCCCAGAGACCTGTGCCCAGCCTCACGTCTCACCTGTTCCCTGCCCACACACATTGCCCAGAGACCTGTGTCTGTCCCTGCAACTTGCCTTCCCCTCTTCCCCCCAGAATTTACCTGTGCCCAGTTTCTCCCACCAGCATAGATGGCTGGTGCCTTTGCTCCCCACCCGGCTGGCTTCTGTGCCAGGTCCCTGATGTCCTTGGTCCCTCTGGCATGACCCCAGTACCAGCTTCACCGTTCTCCTGCCCAAGCTCTCATGCAGCTTGCAGCTTCTCCAGCCCCAGCTAACGCAGCAGCCTCCAGCCACGTGGCTCGCGGGTCCTCCAGTGCTGGCTACCCGTCACATGGCTGTGCGGCTCGGCATAGGAGGGGTGCAGGGTGGAAATGTTTTATGTGCACATGCACAAGCGCACAGCTTAGAGGAAACCCTAAGGGGGGGGGGAGTTGTGGGGTTTTTTGGGGGGAGGGGTGTTATTTTTTTTGTTTGAATACTTTCAGGTCATCTGGAACCACCAAGTTACACAATCACTAACCTATATAATTGCAGTATCCTCTGATTCGGTCTACCACCTCCCTTCCTTCAGACTCATGCTGCATCTTGTCTGACAAGCTCTACGGGCTAGTGGCAGTGTTCTCCAATGGGTTTATACAGCACTTGGCATAGACAAAGAGTGCTAGCCCTGACTGGGGATTTTCCACCACAAATTATAAACAACAAGAGCAAAGCCAGAATTAAGGGAACAAAACTCTTTGCTTGCACTGGCCAGAATGCACCCTTCCGTGGTGTTACTCCAGAGTGAAACTAAACATTTACAAGTGTCCGATTCTCTTTAAGAACAACGAGAAGTCCTGTGGCAACTTACAGACGAACAGATTTATTGGAGCATAAGCTTTTGTGGGCAAAGACCCACTTCGTCAGATGCATGCAGTGGGAATTCCAGAGGCAGGTATAAATATACAGGCATAAGAAAAGAGTTCCAACCAAGAGTAAGGTTAGAGATAACAAGGTCAATTCAGTCAGGGAGGATGAGGCCCACTTCTAGCAGCCAATGTGGAGGTGTGAATACCAAAAGAGGAGAAACTGCTTTTGTAGTTGGCTAGCCATTCATAGTCTTTGTTTAATCCTAAACTGATAATGTCAAATTTGCAGATGAATTGTAGCTCTGCAGTTTCTCTTTGAAGTCTGTTTTTAAAGTTTTTTTTGTGGCAGGAT
Organism: Pelodiscus sinensis; assembly: GCF_049634645.1. NCBI lineage: Eukaryota > Metazoa > Chordata > Testudines > Trionychidae > Pelodiscus > Pelodiscus sinensis. The sequence goes on along the minus strand of NC_134733.1, from coordinate 19,107,987 downwards.
GGCTACTTTTAAATCTGCTACTGTGTGTCCAGGGAGATTGAAGTGCTCTCCTACAGGTTTTTGTGTATTGCCATTCCTGATATCTGATTTGTGTCCGTTTATTCTTTTACGTAGGGACTGTCCAGTTTGGCTGATGTATATGACAGAGGAACACTGCTGGCGCATGATGGCATATATTACATTGGTAGATGTGTAGGTGAATGAACCCGTGATGGCGTGGCTGATGTGGTTAGGTCCTGTGATGGTGTCGCTGGTGTAGATATGTGGCCAGAGGTGGCACCGAGGTTTATTGCAGGGATTGGTTCCAGAGTTAGAGTTACTGTGGTGTGGTGTATAGTTGCTGGTGAGAATTTGCTTCAGGGATCATTGTCCAGGATGGGTTGTAGATCGCTGATGATGCATTAGAGAGGTTTTAGCTGGGGGCTGTAGGTGATGGCCAGTGGTGTTCTGTTATTTTCTTTGTTGGGCCTGTCTTGTAGCAGGATGCTTCTGGGTACACGTCTGAATCTGTTGATATGTTTCCTCACTTCCTCAGATGGATACTGTAGTTTCAAGAATGCTTGGTGTAGATCTTGTAGGTGTTTGTCTCTGTCTGAAGGGCTGGAGCAAATGCAGTTGTACCTTAGTGCTTGGCTATAAACGATGGATCGTGTGGTGTGTCCGGGATGGAAGCTGGAGGCATGTAGATAGGCATAGCAGTCCGTAGGTTTTCAGTATAGGGTGGTGTTTAGGTGACCATCACTTATTTGCACTGTAGTGTCCTGGAAGCGGATCTCTTGTGTAGACTGGTCCAGGCTGAGGTTGATGGTGGGGTGGAAATTGTTGAAATCACGGTGAAATTCTTCCAGAGCCTCCTTCCCGTGGGTCCAGATGATGATGTCATCAATGTAGCATAACTATTGTCTTTAAATCATCCAACTCTGCCTTGTAATTAAAAGGTTACTTCCACGCAAGGACCAAATTCTAGCCTCCGTTTCATCCATACAGTTCTTGAATTGGAATGGAAGTGAGAGCAGGTTTTGGCTGCACTGGTTAATTTCACATGCACTGTGGGAAAGGCAAAAAACAAAGAGGGCTGGGGGGTGAGCCCAGATTGGAACTTCATTACACCCCCGGGGAAAACCAGAACAACTGACTTCAGGAGTGAATTTACATCAGTGTCACTGACAACAGAATGTGACCCTCCATGCCCTGGCTTGTGTGCATTTGTTAGACTGCGGTAGTTATTTGAAACCAGAGGTTTGTATGTAGGGTTTAATAAGAGCAAATCTAAGCCTTTATTCTTGGCTCCACGTGAGGCAATTTTTCAACAGCCCTGCATGGAAATCTGGGTGGTTTTCCAGGCCATCCATGACTCATTTTAATAGAATATAAAATGCCCACAATCCAGTTGGTTGCCTGTGCTCCATTTTGAAGGAAAAACAGTATGAACATATAACAGACCGCTGTTAAAATCCAACACCAGTAGTGCTAAGGCAGCCTTTATAACAGCAAACCCATACACACACAATGCATTTTCAAGCTGTCAAAAATCAGATGCATGTAGCCTGCTAACTAACTTCTCATGCTAATGCTCTCCTGCCACATAGGAGTGGGTAAGCCTCAACGGACTAGTAATTTTGCTTGCAAAAAATAACCCCATCTTATTCCACTGACTTTAAACCAAGGCATACTGAGCCAAACTGAGTTACACCAGGGCCAGTCATGAGTAACTCCAATGGAGCCAGTGGCATTTCCTTAAGATTTATATGAGTGTAAATGAGATGCACATTTTCAAAATGCTTCAGGGGGTAGTCGAGTTAGTCTGTAACACGAAAAACTTAAAAATCAACCAATAGCCTGGTAGCACTTTAAAGAGTAACAAAGCATGTAGATGGTATCATGAGCTTCGTGGGCACAACCCACTTCTTCAAATGATCGGAGTGTTGGAAGTCCAGATCCAAGAATAAATAAGGGAAGGAGGAAGGGGGAGGAGAAGGGAAAAAAATTGAAGGGGAGGAAGAAAGAAAGACAGTGAATAAATAAGCTTCAAAGGGATAGCCAAGTGAGTGTGTAACAGGAAAAGCTTAAAAAACAACAAATAGTCTAATAGCATCTTAAAGACTAAATAGTTACAAGAGGCTGATAAGAACCATTAGTTTGCACTTGGAAAGGAAGATAACCAACATCAAAATGGGTATTTAGGAGTTCCCCTATATGCCATGCAGTAGTAGCTGTCCCCATCCCAAGATATGAGAGACAAGTGGGTGGGCAGCAAGGGGGGGGGGCAAGAGCCAATGCCAGTGAGGAGCTGGCTTTAAGCTGGCCTCCCACAAGCACCAGACCTGCCTGCCACTCCAGCCCACACTGGTGCCTCTGATAGAGAGGCAGCAGCACAGAGGGTGAGGGGGGCAGGTGAGAGCCGATAAACGTCGGGAGCTGGATTTTAGCCTGCTCTCCGTGCATGCTGGCTCCGTGGACCTGCCTCCCCTACTTGCTGCCTCCTACAAAGGTGGTGGGAGGGAGGGGAGAGTCAGGCACCACTAGCTCCATGGAGCCATCTGTCCCCCTCCCACTGCACAGCTGCCTCTATCAGAGGCTGCCAAGAAGCAGCCTCTGTCTGTGACCGGCCCGGGCTCACAACGGACAGAGATTGCTCTACGGCAGCTGCCCCGCCGCCTGTGGAGGTCCGAGTTCCTCAAGGAAAAAAAGCCTGCTCCATGTGATACCAGAGCTTGGACCCCCCCACTGACAGGGGCTACTGCTACCCTGCACTACTGCCTCTGTATCAGAGGCAACAGTGTGGGGCGGCAGGTGGAGCTGGTCTGCACAGGGAGCTAGAGGCTCCCCAGGAGTGGAGGATGACAGGGGGTCCACGGGAGTGGGGTCGGGAGCTCACTGGATGTCGGCCACCGCCCCCAGGCACTATCACATAGTTGTGCTAACATTTGATGCGGTTACATGACTGTTCAATTACACACTAACACCCCTATTTCACACACACACACACACACACACACACTCTTCAAACGGAAAAATGGAGAACTAATATTAGAGACAATTTTACCAATACACCCAGTGTGTCTGGGGATGGTTATTCTGTCCGCTGTGATGAAGCAAGGCCACTCATGTAGCCCATTCACTAGCCTAGGCTGCCCCATCATTGATCTTAGCACCTTCTAATTTCCACTTGCAACTTATACTCTGAGAAACTCCACTCTGAAAGATGGTTTGGACGTTCTGATAACCATCCAGAGTTATTTTTCTCCTCCTACTTCAGGATTAAAAAGCAAATGCACCATGTAACGAATATTCATACCTACAGGATCTTGTCTACTTTGTCTGCAGAGAGCAGAATCTGTATTTCAGATAACTCTGCAATGGTAAAGGTAGCATCCTGGGTTTCTTTAAGATACATTTTCTTCTGCTGCTGGGTGCAAAGTCCATGCGTTCCTTTAAACTGGAGTGTCGATCCCTCTTTCCAAGGGTTTTGCAGAAGTGTGAGGAATGGGGGGGAATCTGAGCATTTTACTTGTTCCCTAATCTGTCAAGGAGGCACGAGTATCTACTCAACATGACTAACAAAGGCCACATCTTCACTCCATGGAAGATCCACGCTGCCGCAACTGATCTTCCAGAATTCGATTTAGCGAGTCTAGTTAAGACTCACTAAATCAAATTCAGAGGACACCCCTGCCAGCTGCCAATATTCCTGCTTGTGCGAAGAGTAAGAGAAGCTGACAAGAGTGTTTGCTTCCATCAGCCTCCCACTGTGGAGATGGCGGGGAAATACGAAACAAGGTATGTCGATTCCAGCTATATAATTAACGTTGCTGGAATTGTGTATCTTGCTTCGATGTCCCCTTCTAGCATAAACCTGGCCAAAGACAAACCAAAAACCACCTAAGAAGATCAACAAACAATTCAGTTGTTGAGTGTGAACATGCACCGAAGGAAAAACCAATCTGTATATAGAAAAAGAGATACAATCACACGTGCACACACACACACACTCACACGCACTGCTGCACCATTGGGTTCACAATTCTTTAATAACACAATCGCCTCAGGTACCTAGAGACTTTTACAATTTGGAAACAGTTTATTAATTGCAATTCCTGCTTCTCTGAGACAAAGGCAAGCACACGAGGCAGGCATGGAAATCAAAGTAAAGGTTTAGCGGCTACATTCTACAGGCTGTGGCTTTGCTGTAAATCCATAAACATTCCTATGACATCAATGGAGTGACACCAGTGTAAACAAGCGCAGAATTTGGCCTGCAACCCCACTGGCAACCAGGGGACTGCCATGTGCCAATTTTACAGCAGGGAACCACAGTGTGGCTTGGAGAGCACAGTTTTATGTAGCACATGTACATCCAATACAGATGCATTCACTAGTCCACACTAGTTTTTCAGCCTGTTCCAATGGCCCATTAACTAAATACCCCATTTCAATCCTTAAATAATTATTCTCAATAGGCCACAATGTCCAAGAACACAGTTTCAAGGAGACATACAAGTGACCTCACATGGAAATCCTCAACACACCTGTTAATTGGGATCTGTAAAGTGATATGCATAACATCTATTTTTATGTCTATGTGTTAACTATGTGTGTGTGTGTTGGGGTCAGGAAGGGGGAAGGAGGAGAGGAGACAAGATAACCCATGCCCAGTTTTGCAATACAATGAATTCATATTTATCAAAAACAGCAGCTAATTATATGTGTCTGCCTTTCCTGACTCTTAAATACCCTCTTCATTGCAAAATTAATCAAAGTCAGTATAAAAGCTCTATGCACATCCTCTCAGCTTCCTCTATCTTAGGGTGTGTCTAATCTACGTGACTCCGTTGATGGAGCCACGTCGATTAGACAGGACGGCAAAGGGAAATGAAGCGGCGATTTAAATAATTGAGGCTTCATTTAAATCAAAATGGCCGCCACGCTGTGCCAATCAGCTGATTGTCGGCACAGCGCGGCAGTCTAGACGGGGATCTGTCAACTCCAGAACCCTTCGTCGGCAGATCCTTTATGCCTCGTGAAACGAGTCCATTCCTCTGCCCTCATGGCAGACCCAAGCACCATCTAGATCATCCCCGACAGGTGTGTGTCTAACCTGCTCTTAAATATTTCCAGCAATGGAGATTCTACAACCTCCCTAGGCATTCAGTCCTGTGCAAAAGCCCCCAAAAGCCCTGTAAATTAGGAATTAAGGAGCACCCAAACCTTGTGCTGGCCCTCAGAACACAGATAAATGTCATCCTTGATGCCATAGGTTTCTCACCCATCCCCTATATAGGAACTCCAGGGGTATGCGTCATGGGGAGGGACTGTTCTTTAACTGGAAAGAACTGTCTAGCAGGAGCTGGGTAGCCAGGTTTCCAGGATCCTATTGTGGGCGCTGTAGATCAGGTATAATAAAGCTCTCCTCCCTCTCAAAGCTGTGCTAGAATTATTTAATGTCTGTGAAGTACGCCAAGCAGTGTTGGAAGTGCAGAGAATTGCTGTGGGTATTATCACAAGAGGGGCACTGGCTGTGTGCGGTGTTTCAATGGGCCGATGAAGCTAAACGGTGAAGACGTAAAAGCTTTCTACAGGCAAAAGCCCAGCTGGCGTGTCTGTGAAAAAGGCTGTGTGGCGAGCGATGCCGCCTGGCGCAGCAGTGGCTCCCCGCAGTCAATCCCAAGAGCTGCACCGGTACATGCGCACGCGTGTATGTGTGCGTGCCTGGCCTCTCCTTTTCAAAAGGGAATCTAACAAATCCTTCCAGACAGCATTAGAGAAGAGTGGAGACATTACCAGATCAAAACGGCCGCCTCAAGTGACCCCTTTTCTGCTTCGGAGACAGTTACATAAGCTTTCTGCAGAAGCAGGAGCTGACAGGAATGCAGGATGACAGAACAAGAAACCTCTCTCTCGTCAACAGCTTCCCTTCTGCGGATCACTTCTCCTTTAAACTCTCTGCCGCACAGGGCTCCTCACCAGAGGCGCAGGCTGCACCCAAACATCTCGGAAAGGACACAGGGAGGTGCGGGGAAAGCCTCTTCACTCCGTGAAGTAGGCATGGAAAAGCACATGCAACAAAACACAACCCATGAAAGGCTACAGTGTCCGCATTCCACAGCTCAGGCCCTGATTCAGCACTTAGGGCATGCGTGTACGTCCACACTTATCCAGCATAGCACTTCCAAACAAAGTACTCCTGTTCTGTTTGACTTCGGTCAGATTTAGGGAGGTGTTTAAGTATGATCCTGAATAATGCAGGGCTACTGAGTCAAGACCCAAAGGAGCAGTCCAGAAAAACTGCTACATCAGGCTCAAGATCCAGACAAACAAGATTCAGTCACATCTCTGAACCTCCTCTAAGCATGCTCTCCCAGCACATTGCTTTTCTCTGATGCCAACAGGGACCTGATGGAGGTAGAGAAGGAGGAGGGATGATCTGAAGATCATAAACCATTTCTTAAGTGTTGATTGTTTATAGTATGCTCTGGGACGCCCTTGTGAAAGTACTGCACAAAGGTCTAGAAGCTGCAGACTGGGGCAAATGTATGTAGTAATGCAACCTATGATCTTGCCAATCAAGGGAAACTGATGGAGGGAAAAAGGAGAGCAATGAATTTACATGGCAGCTGGTCAATGTTGACAGCCTGGAAGCTCTGTACTTGGGACAATTTTAAAAGAGAAAGCTGAGAAGAGAAGTTGGGGACTTCGTGGGCCTGACTCACTGCCAGCCAATCACTTACATTTGCTAGCTGGCTGTTGCCACTGATATAAAAAAAAAATCTGTTTGTTTTCATCATGATCCAACCTTAATTGCAAGCTGCTCCCAGAAGATATCGGGCCACAGATGCAAGAGTGTTGATGAACGCCTTTTAAGGGCTTTGGCCAGGGGAACTGTGCTGTGGGTAATTTAATTAACGGTTCAGCGTCGGACACACGACTGCAGCCAACTTTGATGCTATAAGCCTCCAATCCCCTTGAGGAATGACCTCTGAATATCCCATCAGAGAGAAAATCCCCCTTGTTTACTGACCTTTCCTAGGCAAGGTCAGTAAGTAGAAAACCAGTGCGCTTCTTCCCTGCATTCCTGTTTTTATTTTAGGGGGGGCTTCTGCTCTTACTAAAACCTAGGGCTTGCAGTTTTACAAGCCTGCCAACATTCGGCACAGGACCCAAAGAGATACCACTGGGCCCCTGCAGTCTGGCTCTGCAATACAGATTACACCCTTGAGTTTCATCAGCAGGGCACTGAAATGCTCAGTGCAGGATATTACAGCGTTTCCAGAAAGGATCTAAAATTAATCATTAGACAGAATCTGACTGCAGGGATCTGGTACTGCGGGTACAGTATTGCTCAGCCTTTGAAGCTGACCTCGCTCAAAATTGCTGACCTTTCTTAAAGGGAAAAGCATGAGCAATACCACAGAAAGCAGGGGAGGATGTCTTGTCTCTTGCTAAATCTTTTTTCTACAAAAGCAGAACTGTCACTTCAAGCCTGAAACAAGTGAATCTGCATTCGGGTGGTTTCTACTTTAGCTCGGTCCAAATGGAAAACTAACCAGCAAGACGGAAAGAGATAAAAAGAATAGGCTGCTGCATGTCTTGGGGTACATCTACACTGCAGGGTAACAGTCAAATTAAGCTACACAACTTCAGCTATGTCAACTGTGTAGCTGAAGTCGAAATAGCTCAATCAAGCTTTAGGCGCTGTCTACACAGCAGGAAGTCGAAAGAACACCACTCCTCCTTTGACTTCCCTTATTCCTCGTGAAATGAGGATTACCATGAGTCGGAATAACAAGTTCTCCAGCTTGACATTATTTCAAAATAAAGGCTTGCAGTGTAGACACGCTCTTTGTTATTTCGGAATAACGCCAGTTATTCCGCAATGACACTGCTGTGTAAATGTACCCATGGTGTTTAAAATAGCCACCCTACAAATTCATTACAATACTTTTATGGTAGTGACTCCCCTCTCCGTCAAACCATATCAAAGGGGGATTCTGAATATCGTCCTGTAATTCAGGGGAAGGGGGACAGGCCAAGTCTGAGGCATTGTTATTTCAAAACTTGGCTTCTTTTTCTTTTTAACGTGTCTGGATCCGGCTGCTGCAGGAGCTTTCTTCTGTATACGGCAGACAGCCGCAGTCTGCCAAACACTGTCTCCTGACTATGCTCACCCTGGTGCTGCTGATGCAGCATAGGGACCGAAACAGAGGTTCTGCAGATATCCCAGCTTTGGCAGCTCCCATGAACCAATGATCAAATGCTCTTACCTCGGCCCCCACATACACATGGGAGCCAGCAGTGCGGTTTTGCTGTCAGCCTGGTGCATCAACACATGATCAATTACCCTGTCATAGGCACCCAGCAGATGGAAGCAATGCAATAAAAACAGACTGAAAAGCCAGATGGACCTAGTCTACCTTTCTTGCACCTGGGCAACTCCACCTACAGGAGCAGCTCTGCCCAGGGTTAGAGGGCAGGATTTGGGCCATTTTACAGATGAAAAGAACCAAGACTGGCATAAGAGATTTTGAGAGTCTGCAGCAGTGTTCCTTGTAAGTTGAATACCACCCAGGAGAGATTCAAATACCACCCAGCTGATCAGCTAAGTGCCCACAGCATTCACAGCCAGCAGCATGTGTTTCTACTGGTGGAGTGGTGCTGTACATCCGCACATGCCTTGATGCGCATAACAAGATTTATTCTGCACACGGATGGGAACAATTAGCAGGAACACTGGGCTGCCGCATTCTTCAGAAAGTGGGATTAGCCCTGTCAAAACCACACCAGAGTAAGGCAGCTCTAGCTGAGATCCCCAAAATCACCACTCACTTTTTGGCAAATCTCAGCCAGTGTGCCAACTTCGGCTCTCTCTCATACTGGTATGCATCCAAACCCAAGTTTACTAGGAGGATCTGGCCCACTTACTTTCACACCTAGTACTGAAGTGTGCTCAACACCTAAGTCTAGCACCAAGCTCAATGCAAACGTGCATTTGGCAATAGCATAAAATGCTGCGTGCCTAAATTTCAGAGTTGCTATTGTTTCCTCTTCTTTTTATAGGGAAGAAATTCCCCATCCCCCACTCCCTGAAACCACTCCACCTCATTTCCATCTGGCTGACGCTGCATTAATGCTAAACCTCCAGCTGGATTCCACACTATTGGCTTGAACATTTTGTTCCAGCAGAGCTGAACTCTAGGAGACTCTCAGCTCTGAAGACAAATCACAAGGCTTTATGTACATACAAAAGTAGCCTCTCAATAACAGACTGTGCCCCTGGTACCATGGCGGGGAGGGTGGAAGTGGGGGCTAGTTCATGGAAGGCGGCCAGTTGTTGTGCTGTGTGGTTCTTTTTTTTGTTTTGTTTTGGTTCTTAAACACTACCTCTTTTCATTCAGGGCAGACAGACACAGGAGACTTTCTCTCTCTCACATAGCAGGATTTAGTCTGCATCTCTTAACACTTTCCTGGGCTGCGGTTTTACTCTGGGAGCGCTTTGCCTCACACAACAACAAACAACAAATTACACGCCAAGATTTTCTGAAATGAATCCGTGAATTTAAAAATATCCCAGACAAAATTTAGAGCTCTCCCAGTGAGTGTATGTGTCTGTGTGTCTGTATGTTTGCGTGTCTGTGTGCCCCTTCGAGGAAAATTACCAACAGCCCCAGGCCACAGTATCAGCCAAAACAAGAATAACCTGGAAGGGGAAGGTGTTGAAAGTACCTCTGGCAAACACTTTGGCTCACGTTTGGTTTAGTAGTTCATGAAGGTTGGGTGAGGTTAGTAGATAAATGCCCAATCCTGCAAACATTTACTACCAGGTGCAGTACAGCACCATTGACTTCACTCTACTAAAACCGTGCAGGTTAGATGAAATTCTCTCTATCAAATTCTAGAAAGAAGCCGCCAACACTGGTAACTCCAGTGACCCACTTAAAATCATAATGACCCATTTTTGTTATGACACACAGGCAGCTTTTACAATCCCCCCCCCCCCCCGAGCTAATCTAACGATGTATAGCATCTTAATCAAGCTACAAGTAGCCCCCTTATAGAGCCAGAATCCTTGTACTCATAGGAAGAAATAAGAATGTCTAACATTTTTATAGCATATTTCACTCCACTGTCTCCCAAAGTGCTTTACAATCAAAGAAAGCACATTACAAAGATATAAATCAAGAGTGGCTTTATCACTTTCAATGTTTTCCACCTGCTCTGAGCAAAACTAAGAATATCAGCATCAAACCTGGTAAGAATAAGCACACTCCTCCAGGAAACGAAGGGTGTGTCTGCATACACTAGAGGCACAGCAATGGCACTGCAGCTATTTATGCTGCTGCCGTGCCACAGTGTAGACACTGCCACACTATAGTGTAGATCAGTGTTTCTCAACCTTTTTTTATAAAGTACCCCTTTTTCCACACACAAAAATTATAAGTACCCCCTTTAAAAAAAGTACCCCCAGCACCTACAGTTTTCAGACACACACATTTTTTTTTCTACCATTGCAACACATTTGTTTAAAACAACTTAATCATAGCCGGGCGGGCGATGAAATTTTTGGGTGTAAAAAGTACAAACATAATAAAGCACTGTAAAACTTAAAAAAAAAAATTCAGTTTTCTCCAAATTTCAGTTGTGTTGACCTCCCCCCCCAGACTTCTCGAGTACCCCTGAGGGTACTCGTACCACTGGTTGAGAAACACTGGTGTAGATGCTGCTGCATCATAGTATTGACATTGACTACATTAATGGCAGGAATTTTGTCACTGACGTAGCTAATTAGAGAGGCAGCAGCTCAGGGCTTGTTTCCACTTACCGAGAGAATGATGCTGTGGAGATCTATCGCCAGGCGTTTGATTTAGTGGGTCTAGTAAGAACCTGCTAAATCAAATGCTGATCATACCCCAATCGACTCCAGAACTCCACCAGGTCATGAGAAGTAAGGTAAAGTCAATGAGATAGTTTCTCCTGTCAAAATCCCACAGTAGGGATGTCTCAGAAATTCGACCTAAGTTTAGTCGACTCCAGCTATGGTATTCATGCAGCTGGGAGCTGCATATCTTAGGTTGATTTTCTCCCCTAGTGCAGACCTGGCCTAAATTGACAGAAGGATTCCATTGACCCAGTCATGTCTATCCTAGGAGCTAGGCTGACCAAACTACAGGTCTCAAGACATGAATTTTTTCACTGCTCTAAACAACAGAGCTAGGTCAGCCAGGCTTAAGACTGAATTCTCAGTGTGGTGTGATGAGTTACCAAGTCCTATTCTTAATGCTTAGAATTTAAAAGCCTGATTCTCAGTTCCACTAAAGCCCCTTTACACCCCCCTAGCAGTGGGAAGCTGTCAAAGTGACAGAAATTGTGATGTGCACCCATTTTAAGGCATCTTTAACTAAGAGCCCTTTACGCTGCTGGAGCAGTGTAATAGGGCCTTCGTGTAAATGAGAATCAAGCTCTAAGTGTCAACACACTGCATTTTAAGTACACATGATATGATGGTAATGTGAAAACTTGTCCAAGTGCACCAAATGAGAATGCTAATCAATGCGTTGGTGTTTAGCAGGGGAATGGGATATTTATTTTCCCTGCAATTAAAATAAATAAATAAGAAATTTTGGAACCAAGCCATGAAATACAAGGCAAGAGGAGAAGGGGAACAAAAAAAAAATCTGTTATCCCTTTAAATAACTACCTCCTACTATATTACAGCTAACTCAGTAGAGATCACCCCACTGTGATCATGTGACTTTCAGACACCAGGGTTGTGTCAGGGGTAAAAAAGGCACACAAAAAGCTGTGATGAATCACAAAAACCTCCAGAACTTTGAAATGAAGAGAGAATTCAGTCAGCAACTCCTGCCCTGGTGAAAACCAACCAGACTTTTCCCTTTTGTGCTCAACATGATGCTTGCAGTCTGGGGGAAAATTTACTCGGCACCTAAGGAATTGAGACGTCTCCACAAAATACGGTAATTGATAAAAAAGACTGCAGTTCATATTTCATCCTCCCCCAACACAGCTAGTTTTTCTTTCCCCAAAGTATAATTCAAATCCCCAGTCAATAAGTAATGAATATACAAGAATACTGTTTATAGGTAATAAACTACCGATACAAGTGTGCTTAATGAAAACAAATCCCAAAGTGGAACAGTTCCCTACGTAGAACTCACCTAAGGGCCTCGATCCTGCAGAGACTGAAACAAATGCACAATTTTACTCACATAAGTAATCCCACGGAAGTCGACAAAAGTAGAGTTGTGCACACACTTCGGTGTCTGCAGGACCAAGGTAAAAATTCTATTGCAAATTAAAGGATTTGTTGGGAGGAGGGAAGCCCCCTTAAAAGCCAAATAATGACCATCCCTGCATTGCAAATGCTAGGGCTCCAGCCCTGCACAAACTCTGCAGGGACACCACATGCTCAGGAAGTCCACCTGAGCAGATCCAGGACTAAATGACCTTATAGGGAGCCAGACCCCATGGCCCTTGCTCTTCCAAAACACTTCTGGAAGGTCAATGAGAGCTTGGGGTAAAAACAGCTGCAAGCATTAGTATTAAAAAATTAAAATACACGGCATACCCAAAGAACACAAGCATGAGTCTTGAGAAAATGCCAAACACCGTGGCCAAAAGACACAAATGCACAGAGGTCAGAGAGAGGAAGTGTAGGCAAAATGTCGCTGCAGCAGTTGATCTTCCGGAGTTTAACTTAGTGGATCTAGTGAAGACTCGCTAAATTGAACTCAGAGGGTGCCCCCATTGGTGTTGGTGCTCCTGCTCCTCGCAAGGAGTAAGGGATGCTGATGGGAGCATTTGGTCCTATCAGCAGGGCCGGCCTTAAGCCGATTCGGGCCCCGTGCATAAGGGGGCCCCGCATCCCTGCAGCTGGAAGTTGGCTCCCTCGACTTTGCTCAGCTCCTCCCCCCCCCCCCACCTGTGTACGCTGCCGGCTGCTCCAGCTGTGCATGCCATTCCCAGGTGGGTGGGGAGACGCCCGGGCATGACGACACGTCACGCCCGGGATTTTAAAACTGAAAATGCACTTTTTGCGGAAAAGCGTCCGTGCCAATCTAGACACGCTTTTCCACAAAAAAGCTCCGATCGCCATTTGCGGAAAACAAATCTGAGCTTTGCGCAAAAGGACTTTTGCCTGAACAGGAGCAGAATAGTATTTCCGGAAGAAGCACTGATTTCTTACAGTAGAAAGTCAGTGCTTTTGCGGAAATTCAAGCGGCCAGTGTAGACAGCTGGCAAGTTTTTCCGGAAAAGCAGCTGATTTTCTGGAAAAACTGGCCAGTCTAGACACAGCCTTGGTGTTTTCTAAAAGCCTGGAGTCAATTGATTATGTAGGAATCTCAGCTTTCATTTAAAAAAAAAAGTTCTCTATACTTCTGGGCCTTACAGCTAAGGAGGAAAGCTTTAAAACATGAACCCTAAATACTCAAGAAACAAAAGGCCAATAAAAATCGAACATGTTATATTTTTAAAAAATCTTATGATTTGTAGACCATTCTCATAACTTTGTGTAGGCGTTCCTTGTGATTTTTGGGTTGGCAATATTGCTCTTTGATTGGTGAATTTAGAGAGGTCTCTCCCTTCAGTTTCCTTTTCCACCCTCCTTTTTTGTCACAGGTCATCAGAGAATCACAGAGACAATGGAGAGTAGGGTGAGTCCATGACTATGGTTAATGACTGGTCAGGGTGACTAACTATTATCAGCCAGTGGTCTGAATGAGGTATCTACTGCCATCTGTTAATCAACTGTAGGAAAAGGCTTCACGAGCAGACCTTATTTATACAGACAACTTATTTTGCCACAGAGCTCAAATTCACTTAAGACTTGGAGCTGGGAGAATGAAATGTTATCATCCATACTGTAGGATTAAAAGACCTGAACTTAATATGACCTGGCTTAGGGTCTACCATAACTTGAACACTAAGCAGAGAACAGTAAGTCACATCTAACTGAAAGTCACAGACTCTACACCACCAGAAATAAAACCTGTTTCCATCTTCTATTTGAGAGTCCTCAATTATATCTGACACTTTACATCCAGTGTTTAAAGGCAGAGCTGACTAGAATCAATTGAGAGTCCTTGTCTTGTCTCAGTGATCGCTTGAGCAAAAATCATTGATATAATCTTGTGTAGACTGACCTTGGACTCAACATGCAGGCAATATGTGTTGAAGGGCAGTGCAAAGGAGGCAATGGTGGTGAGGTACCATATTACCTAGTGAAATCATTGGTGCTGAAATCACTAAGGACTGGGATTTGACCACAGAACTGACACTTTCTTAACAAAGACCCCATTTTTGCTATTTAAAAAGTAAATCAATGTAACAAAAAACTGCAACGCTCTCTGGTAACTTTTTAAAAATCAAACTTTAAACTTTATTGAAAAAATTGGATTGTTTCCAATCGAAAATATTTGACCTACACTTAAGGCAACTGATTTAATTTTGTGTAAAATTTTGCATAATAAAGGATGGCATTTTTTTTTTGAAAATGTTCACTTATACTCTGCACTAGTTAGGCCTCAGCTGGAGTACTGTGTCCAGTTCTGGGCGCCACATTTCAAGAAAGATGTGGAGAAATTGGAAAGGGTACAGAGAAGAGCGACAAGAATGATTAAAGGTCTAGAGAACATGACCTATGAAGCCAGGCTTCATGAATTGGGCTTGTTTAGTTTGGAAAAAAGAAGATTAAGGGGGGACAGGATAGCGGTTTTCAAATATCTAAGAGGGTGTCACAAGGAGGAAGGAGAAAATTTGTTCCTCTTGGTTACTGAGGACAGAACAAGGAGTAATGGGCTTAAAGTGCAGCAAGGGAGGTTTAGATTGGACATTAGGAAAAAATTCCTGTCAGGGTGGTCAAATATTGGAATAAATTGCCAAAGGAGGTGGTGGAATCTCCTTCTCTGGAGATATTTAAGAACAGGTTAGATGATAGACATCTGTCAGGGATGGTGTAGACGGAGCTTGTCCTGCCTTGAGGGCGGGGGGCTGGACTCGATGACCTCTCGAGGTCCCTTCCAGTCCTATGATTCTATGATTCTATGATAGATACACATTTTGATCAGATCGACTTGTGTGATATTTGTGTGTGGTTGTGGGTTTTTTTCTTTTGCTCAGCAAAAAATCCTGAGGGGGGGGCCGCCAAAATGGTTCGAATTGGGCCCCACACTTCCTAAAGCCAGCCCTGCCTGTCAGCCCATGGATGGCGCAGAAACTCAATTTAAGATACGTCACTCCAGCTATTTAATTAATGTAGCTGGAGTTGAGTATCTGAATTTGACCTTCTGCTGTAGTGTAGACAAGGCCTCAGAGCCCTGGGTCTACACTTAAAATTTAGGTGTGGCCTACCTACCTCACTCAGGGCTGTGAAAAATTTCACGCCAACTCCATTACTGCTGCAGAAGTGGCAAGGTCAACAGAAAAATTCTTTCCTCAACCTACCTACCTGCCTCTTTAAGAGATGATTAATGGCACCGGTGGGGAAAAAACCCTTCTGGCCACGTCAGAAGCCCCTACGCTATAATGCTACAGCAGTGCTGTGGTACAGACATACCCCAACTCAAACTGAGACTTTTTACAGGCTTGTAACTGGCCATTGACTGCCTAGTCAAAACACCAGGCTAAGATAGTCTTTGACTCTGAGCTCTCTGAGGCAAGCACCTTGCGTGCCTTTCTGTAGGAAGAAAACACTGTGAGCAGCTGCCAGCACACATGCATAGGGAAGAACTACTGACATAAGGAGAAAGCAGAAAAGTTTACTAAAGATTACTTTGCACCTCCATAGCTTTATTCTCCTAGAAGAGTCCCAAAATTCTTATACACACGTGGAGCCAGGCAACGTGTGAAGGAGGTTATTCTTATGGTAACAGAGGCACAGAGTGAAATAGATAGTGGAAGAGAAGGCAGAAGTCCTGAAAACCTTAGCCTAATTCCCTGTCTGGTATCAGGGGCGCCTGTTTCTGGAGCTATGTCTACACTATGGAGCTTTATCAGAAGAAGATACACAAATTGCGCGCCAATTTCAGGAAAAAACCCTCTTTCGGAAGAGCCCTTCTTCCTCGTAGGAGGAGGAAGATGGGCTTACGAAAGGGCTTCTGCAAAAAAAAAAAAAAAAAAAGTGGAAGAGCAGACGCGTTCCTTGGATGTGGTAGTTTTTTTCCAGGATACCTCCAGTATCCTGGAAAAACCCCCGTAGTCTAGACATAGCCTGACTGCCTGTGGGCTGCAGCTTTGCCCCAAATCTCTGCAGCCCTATGTGCTGTGGCCACAGCCCTGACCTTCTCCTTCCTGTCCCCGCCTCATGGCCCCCGGGCTCCGAGTGGGGGGGGGGGGAAGGGGATCTGTGAAGTCAGGGCCTGCATGAGGGAAATTCTCCCCCCATTGGACCCCAGTGTCAAGCAGCTGGAGCAGGGGAGAGAACCTCACTCTAGACTTTTTGTGCTGTCATTACAAATTCGTCTCCCCCCACCCCTCCTGGTAACCTTGACCAACCTCTTGAAGTGATGCAGCTGCAGAACAGTGTTGATTAAAAGAGGAAGTTTGCCCTGACACCACAAGACTGACGCCCTAGAGACAGCCCTTGTGCAACCTCCTGCTGCGTCTGTGAGTTGCCGGTTCCCCTGCCAAATCTCAGTTGTCAGGCTACAAAAATAAATGTAATAAGCAACTTCTCATTAGTAGATATTGTTTTTTCTTCCTCTCTGAAGATGAGCTGGATTTGAAGGCCACACCAGGTGCTCTGCAACAGGAAATGACACCTCTGCAGAGAGGTAACTCAAGACCAAGCCCCTCTGGTTTCCAGCACCAAAAGCTGCCAAGTGACTGCAACCTTCAAAAAGGTACTCGATATTTTAAAGCATTGGCAGCGATAGCTGCTGAGAGCAGAGGAGCTGGCCTGTTCCATTTTACACCACTCCCGTTATCTTCTCAAGCCCATTAATAAACGGACACCTCCATTTAGCATGCAGCCCCTCCCTTCTGTATTCAAAATGCTTCACAAAGACCCTCCGAACATCCTTGTCAGGAAGGGAGCAAATATGACTATTCCCATTTCATACGGCGGTACAGTGACGTGCCCTAGGGCACACAAGAAAAAGATGGCAAGACGGGATTAGAACCCAGGTCTCTAGACTCCTGTTTCAGTACCCTGCCTACTAGTTAGTACTGCCTCTCTACAACTTTAAGAACTATTACTATGAGAAAGGGAAACCAGCTCTTTTCCCACTGCCCAAAAACAAATGATTCTTAATAAACCCTGAGCAATTTCAGATAAAGGACAAACACACGTGTGATCTGAAGAGCTGATCCAGCCCATCACCAGTAGGAAATTCTCTTTCACACCCATATAAAAGCAATAAAATAAACTTTTAAATGTTAAAACAGGGGTCTGATGAACAGAAATTAGGTATTAAAACTGCTGTAAAGGCCCTTCGGTAGACAAAAACATATTCACCACCTCCAACAACTGAAGTGCCTGCAAAGAGACAAACATTCCCGAGTTGAATACATCTTGCTAACCCAACTTTTCCTGCAAAACCCTCTGAGATGTGCTTGTTGCCCGTAGAGATTTTCTTGTTACTGCACTTGGAAGGCAAGAACAGGCTTGATCATCAAAGAATTCACTGATACCTCACTGGGGAATGAAGAATGCCGTAGCCAACGACTGCCAGTTTTTAGTTTCCCGCCTAGAATGTAATTTCTTGATGCTTGAATGTCACTCTGGAATGAGATGCATGCTGGGTCTGACCCCTCTGCTGCCATTCTATGGACTCCTTAGTCTCCTCAGCCCCAAAGCAACCCATTCCCACTCCCTGATATACACGTTCCCATACGGTCCCCATCCACAATGGCTTGCAAATTTTGAAACCCATCCTTCTCCAGGAGTTTTCTCAGTGTGTAGATGCACATCCTTACAGCTTAGACCTGGGGTGGGGAACTTTTTTTGGGTCGGGAGCTGTTGACCAACAGAAAAAGTCAGTCAGGGGCCACACACAAGTGAGAAGCAAAACACCAAAAACCAACCCTTACTGTTGTGGCCCCCAACGGAGAAGGAGGAAGTTGTACCCCACATTTCCCAGCACACCAGAGCCTAGGGGGGTCCAGGCTAGTAGATTTTGTATGTCCAGCCCCACGGTAGGGCACTGAAGGGGAGGGGGGTTGGAGTGCCAGTGCAGTCTCCCCAGTGCTGGAGGAGGGAGCCCTGAGCCTCGGGGGCCGGATCCAGGCATGCGGGGGTCCGCATCCACCCCCCGGGCCTGAGGTTCCCCACCCTGGCTTAGAGAGAGATGGGTCTTTTTCTTTTTAAAAACAAAATTAACAACAATTTAAACAGAAACAGAAATATGCTGTCATCACAACCACCTCCGGGGAAGTACTGCACCCTTCAATTAAAAACACAAGCGCCTGATTCTGCACTCCAGTTACACTGCTGTAAGTCAAGAGTAGCTCTACTGAAGTCAATGTAACTACAACCTACATTGTAAGCAGCAAAAAAAAAAAAAAAAAAAAAAACCCAAGCCTGAAGTGTTTACGTGCATACATAAAACAGATTTATATTTACCTAGAGAGGGCAAAGCCCTAGAAACTCTATTATAAGGAACTCATGTCTAGGTTTAGTTCAGCTTTGCTCAATATAAGTTTTATTTCTTTGGAGGAAGGTTTAAATCTAGTTGTTGTCTTGTATGCCCCCATATCACCATGGTAAATGACGGGGGGGGGTTGTGCATTTGTGAGGCTGGCTATTTGGAAACCATGGTGCAATATATGAGCACTAGTCTGAGGAAGGTGGAGTCAAGGTTATTCACCAGAGTTTCCACAATCATTTTGTCATAGGCATGTGGCATGGATGTGTCACGCATCCATCACGGATGATCGTGGCCTGGCCTACACTGCATGTGAAGGTCCAAGTAAGATACGCAAATTATGTAGCTAGAGTCAACATATCTTGCATCATGCCATCCACACAGCCGGAGGAGCTGGAGTACCAGTACCTACAGGGGCGCCCTCTAAACTGTTGCTAACATCACTGAAGGTGCATTTGGGCTCTAGGATCGGAAAAGGCCGGAATCCAACCACGGAAAGGTTCATTTTAATACCTCCCCTTAACACTTTGACTCCCAATGGCTCAGAAGGAAGAACTGGAATAAAATTAGGGATGGCTCTCCCAAAATATTGTGTTTTCATCTTTTAAAATTATTTTGGTTAACCAACAGCCTGGGCACCAATGGAAAGGATTCATACTAATGTAGCATGTGTATTACCATAGAACATAGACCCAAACATAAACATTCACATCTACACTTTATTGGATTTGTTGGAATAATCAGCAAGTACCAGTGACTCAATTAGCCTCTTAGCGGTGCCTAAATGCCACTAATTCAGCATGCTGGCTGCTGTAACAAGCTTGTCCCTTTAGATTTATCGGTAACAGCACCTCTATTCTTCTGATGACAGCACTAGGGCCCAGACAGTCTCTCTCTCTCGCTCTCTGTTCCGCCAGCCACACAAAAAGAAAGGACCCCGGGGGCTGCCTGCCTGCGAGGGTTGAGTCTGAAGAGAAAGGAAAGGGGAGACACAATTTCTATTCATTTTAGAGCTTCGGAAAAAACTCCTGATGGATTAAGTTAAAATTTAAAAAACGTATTCCGACAAGCGTCATGGTTTAGAGTAACTGCATAATCAGGTGTTAAAAAAAGAAACTGACCTAAATCTTTAATGGTCAAATTTTCTGTAAAAAGGAGAACGTTTGACTACTGCAAAGATCCATCACAGAAACTGGGGCTGAAGATGTGCTATTGGATTCCATTTAGTTCATGCTTTTCCAAGTACCAGACTAGACCATTCCTTACAGCGTATATAATCTACTGCTTTGCTTTTCGGTTGAAGGATAAACCACTAACAGGGAAACTGCACTTTTGACTTAAATTTCTGCCTCCATTACAGTTACAAGTAGCACTATTTTCAATTTGCCTATTTTGTGCATTTGACGCAAATTTTCAATTTGCCTATTTTGTGCATTTGTGTAGTCAATTTCACCATCCTATGGTGTCTAATTAATTTGTCCGTTTCTCCCCCTTCCTGAAAAGGCCCTTATAAACATCAGCAGGGGAGCAGAAAGTGCTGTATAACAAAACAGTGAAAGCACTTTATTTAAATATTGACATCATACTATTTATAAAAGGGGATGGATATTTTTTTTAAGTTCCAAAACATTCAAGCTGACCACCTCTCTAGAACATGATTTTGTGTGTGTGGTTTTTTTTAATGGGCATACTCCAGTTGTGCATGAGGTGTAACTTTGCCCTCACACATCCTGGCTTTCTCTGGGAATAATTCCATCCAAGCAAATTAGATTGCACCAGTAGAAAGACAGTGTAGCTGAAAGGGGGGGAGGGGAAATCAAGCACCATGGTACGTAAGATAAAGTTTGTGCCTCTTTTCTCACATCAAGTAGTCCTTACTCAGTGTAAGCAAGGGGCAGAGTTGCAGGTGCTGGGCACTTATGCTGAGCATTAGACCTGTGTTGCTCAATGATTACTATATTAACTACAGAATGGAACTGCAGGCTTGAAGAAAAACACTGGGAATCCCAGAGGAGAAAGCTTTAGCTAACCAGTGCGCGTGAAGAGCAGAACACTCATACCTCGTGGGACAGTGCACAAAGTGCCCCCAAACTTAGGCACTTTCCCCCGCAGTGGAAGAGGGACGCTCATTAATAATGGTCAAAGGCAAAATCATTGTAGGTTTTGGAGCCATGACACTTGCAAAAAGGCATTATGCCTTTAAACCCTCTCTCCTCCCTCCCCCCATCAACTTCCCAGCTGATGTTCACATGGCATTTAAAAGCCTAGGTAGGAGCCTGGCAACCATGCAGGATTCCTACAACAATATTTGCAAAACAAAACAAGGGAGGGGGGGAGAGACCCCCTTTTCACTCACTAGACAAGCAACCATAACTTGTACCTCCCTTCCTCTCTCCCTCATTAATATTCAGCAGCTTAAAACAAAGAGACAAAAGAATGGTAACCTCAGTGCCTGGGGAATTCATTAAACCTTCAGTATTTCGGTTCACCAGCCTCTCAGCTGCAATCGACTGAAACTGGAAAGAGTCATTACTCTACATTTAGCTGCAGCCTGGGCTACAGTGAAGCACGGCTGATTTCACACTAAGTCACAATAAGGTGTCAGACCTCATACTGGGGGAAGAATACTTTAACGTCTGATTTTGGCAAAGGGGCATAGAGGAAAGAGGTTTCTTTTTTAAGTTAATTTCGGGAGGGGGGAGAATAGGGCCAGAAACATCGTTGGTATAAACCAGCCTAGCTTTATGGATGTCACCAGATTCATGCTGGCTGAGACGCTGTCCCCTACATGGCGAATGTAGTGCAAGGAAGTTTGCTGAAAGGAAGGAAAAAAGAAAGCTCTCCGTTTCATATGGTCGTAACGACCCTTCCGTCTGATATCTGGTTCTTAAGAAGCAAACAATGTTCGCAATAAAAATCTTTATGTTTATATAGCATCTCTCCTCCCCAAGGATCCCAAAGCACTTTACCGACTGCTATATAAACCACACGCAGGGATCTGCTGTCACTGAAATGCAGCTGTCTCTCTAGTGGGTAGGAATCAGCCCCCTGCTTTAATTTTGCTGTGCTTGTTGATACAGTAAGAAACCACTTAACGTGAAATTGGTCCACTTACTAAGCAGCGGAATGGAAGTGCCAAGTTGTATCCAAGCACTGCTGAGTGCAATTCCCGTTACAAACCCCTCCCCCCAGAGGCCCAAAACCTCACCCGTGCACAAAGGCAGAGAAAACAGGCAGTGCTCAAGAGTGCTGTGTAGATTCAAGGGGTTTGCATAGCCCCTGCATTTGATAACTGGGGTGTCAGGCAGCTGGGTCTGTGTCATTCCCATGGCCACGGCTCTGCCCGTTCACACATCTCAGACTAGAACTGCCTCTCACCCCCAGAATAACCATCCTACGAGGATGGTTCCAGGCAGGACTTGCAGCACCCGCTGGCCATGTAAGCACCTGGGACGAACCCTGCAGGGCAGCCACGAGCCAAGACATTGGCCAAGCACTAGGAAACCCTTCACTTTTTGGCAGTGCCACGTGAAACAGTCCAAGTGCCACCAGAATTCAGTGAGCGCTTCGGCTGCATGGTGGGGCCTCAGGAAGGTTCCTCCCAAATGAATATAGTCCCCTGGCCACGTAGGAAACATACGCTGAGATTGTTTTTAGAACCCTTATCTTGAGTGGGTGATGCTATCGCAGCTCACGGACATTTTGTCTTTCCTCGGCAGAAAGCTGGCTGGCTAATTCATGGACAGAATGGGAAAGGCAAAGGGCAACCAACAGACGCAGAATACTTAAAGCAGGCATGAGAATGGAGACAAAGCTCCCCTTTCACCTCCTGCTGTTATTTACCATCTGGGCTCCTGAAAAGGGGGTGATGGGTGGGAGCGTGACAGGTCTGGGAAGGGGCAGTATATTTAGTACTTTGTGTATGCGAGGAGGTCATGTGTCAGCGCCTTCACAGCACATGGGAACACAACCCCAAAGAAGCCTCAACAAAAGGGCTGCCTCTTCTGAGCTGGCTAGAAATTCTGTGAATGAATGTCCGGGCACCACAACAGCAGCCTGCTCAGAATAAGAGACCGCTTTTTAGAAACTGAACAAGGCTTAGAGAAATATCCTTTAAGACTCTAGCGCACTCGCAATCCCACCCTGAGAGTAACATGCTAAAGGGACACTACCAGGTTAAAAATCTTATATACAAAAAGGCAACGGCTTTCGCTCTTGTTAATAATACCTTCTAGCATTAGAATGGAGAAGGTTTTCAAAAGCAAAATTCAATTTCCCTTCCGCAACGATCCAACTCATTCAGTTTGGAAAACAAAATACTAAGTTTTCACATTAGTCTGTAGTCATTCCCATTTTCTGATTTCCCTGCATTGCTTTTAGGTTGCAAACTCTTCTGGGGGATATTTAAAAGGCACAGGACATATGGTAGCAAGAACCAACTTTTTGGGGGAGGTTTTTTCTTTCATATTTTATTGATATTAATGTACAAAAGATTAACAAAATTTCACACCTAGAAAAGACAAGGTTTTTGTTTTTAAAGTTAATTTTTTGTGATGTGATTTTATTTAAAAAAAAAATCCAAAAGAAGTGTCATGAAATCAAGGAGTTGAGGATGTTTCTCTTCTATTCTTTTCCTTTTTCACTCCTAAGCAGGATTTTTAATAGTGTGCACTGTGCACTCTTTTTCACATTTAGTGCTACTGTAAATCTTTTAACAGGATCCCTTAGTCAAAAGACATGATGGAATATTGAATGTGAGCATCCTAGCCTCTTGCCCAGACTGGCTGTCTGCTGACTAGAGTGTTTCTAACAAAGCGGCTACTATAGACATTACTCTGTGCATTTGCTAAATTATTTAAAATCTATACTCTACAAGATGGGCAGATGTGAGAATCAGTCACCAGAACTAATGCAGCAGTTCTGTTCTGTTTTTCAATCCATGTGGCTCTCAAATTCTGTTAGTGGAAACCACTGCTTCCAGGCGAAAAGTTTGAAACTGAGGACTTTTGTACTGTACTATACAGATGATAATAAAGAAATGAGCATAATTTTTAATGGTGATAATGGAAAGTTAGGAGGACTAAACAGGAGTTTAAAAGGGCTACCAAAAAATACCATTACAGTATGCACTGTAAATCTGAGAGACACTAACTTGTAAATGAACATGTTGTTCTTCTTGTCCCACAACCTTTTTCTTTTGTGCATGTGTGCGTGCACATGCATAATCACAAACCAACTTCACTACAACCAATAAGCACTGTAAGGAATTGCAAGTAGCACCTTTTTGCAATGCACTGAAACAGGGTGAGATTTTCATGCCACTTTACCACAGACTTTCACTCCATCAAATTTCACAGAGAGGCAGCCTTCCCCTGTACTTGGGTGGCGGCTCAGGAGAGATTCAAATGCTGCCAAGCTGATTAGCAGAGCACCCACAAGTAGGCTTTGGTTTCCATTAGTGGTGCACATTTGCACATGTCTCTGTGCACATAACAATATTTAGTCTGCACGTGGATGTACAAAATCCGCACATGAATGAAACACAGTAAAAGAAACATTGCTGAGAAGAATGGAACTGGGGAAGTCGTCCTCCCTTAATGCCATCTGACCTACCATCCTCGGAAGCTTTGAAGCAACGTAGCACCATTTCTGCTTACGCGTCCGTTTGCCTGCACAATGATTGCTTGGCGTCCCATTACACCCTGGACTGCCCAGCACTATTGCATCAGGGATATTCCATGCTGAATGTTCACCCCGCCTTCCTAACTGCCCCATGTGAGGTTCTGTAAGCCCAAGCACTGCAGACAGGTGAGGGAGCAGCGCCTGCGGCCAACAGCTACCGTGAAGATAAGGATGTAAAAGTATAACCGGTTACCCAGTAAGTATTAGTCTTACCAGCATACTTACCACCCAGTAACTGGTTAACTGGAGGGCCGGGCCCAGGGAGCAGCTCCCCACCCATGGCAGCTGAGCCAGCCAAAGCACTCCCTTTCCCCCGGCTACAACATGGCAGGCCCACCCTGGACCAAAGCAGCCCTCTCCTCCCGGCAACATGGTGGGCCCGCCCCAGGCTGGAGCAGCCCGTCCCAGCCTTCCATGATTAAAACAATTAAAATTACATTGTTTAACCAGTTAACTTTTTTAATGAGTATTTACATCCCTAGATGAAGAATAAGCTGCCCTACTGCCTAAGAATGACAGGTCTCCTCAATGGGAGATAAACTGAGAAGAGTAGCCCAATCCCTAGCTCCTGCACTCACCACCTGATTGGTGCCTGGAGAGATTTTTATAAAACAAGGAGCCAGCTGTTTTCCTGAACTCTGCCTTATAGCTGGGGGAAAAGGGCTATCAGAGACTTAGCACTGGAACAGTGTCTCCCGTTTCACAAGCAGTACACAGGAGCATGGCAGTGGGTGGCCGGATTTCCAATGTGTGTCTACTCTAGCATCCCCATTAAAGGACTCAAGGGTGCATAAAGCACATGGAGGAGGAGAAGAAGAATAGCAGCCCTGGACGAGTTGCATCACGTTCAACAACGCTACGCTCTGAGGTCAATATGGCTGAGTGACACCAACAGCTTATCTTTGCTCTGCAAAAGATCTGGCTTTGCTACGTCTGTGCAGTTATCGGGACAAATATTCTCTGCTGGTATAAGTGGGCATAATGCCATGAAAACCATATACACCAGCAGCTAGAGATGTAAGCGATTAGTCGACTATCCAATAAGCAAAAGCTAGTCGACTATCCGGTAAGCGATTAGTCCCACGATTAGTCGCTTCCTCCTCCCCACTCCCAGATGCAGTGCCTTTACTTTTTAAATGTATTAAGTGCCTGCTAGTTAGTATATTAAACTAAGTTTAACATCCCTAACAGCAGCCCCTGTTTGATCCATTCTGGGTTTGTGGTTTGGTTTGGGTTTTTTGGGTTTTTTTTTTACAAGCCTTTTTATTTGGTTATGTCAGGAATCTTAGTTGACAGGAAAAAAAGAAGGAAAGGGGAATAGAATTATCTGTTGCCTGTACCCGGGGTAAAGGTGGGTCAGATAATTAAATCTGTCCCAGAACTCTAAATAACAGACTCTATTTACATATATTTCCTTTTTACATGGAGAACATGTACAAGTGACTTTTCTCTGCTCAATCCCCACTCCTTTTTTTCTTGACCCACCCACACCTGCTCACATTTACAGGAGCAGAGCCAACACATCCAGCAATATTTTGTATAAACAGAAACACAGTCACATATTAGCAGGGTTTTCTGAGGGCAGAGGGAATCTCACTGCATTTGCCACTTTTGCACTGGCGCTTTCCACACATCTAAAAACCTCCTTGTCCTGTTGAGCTGGTTTTAATAAAGAGCAGCTCTGTGCGTAGGTTTTTAAGCTGCATGAGATGCAAGGCAAGAGACAATCTTAAAATAACAATAATGGCACAAAGAGCTTTACAATTCTAAGGTCTGATCTTAAAGGCCTAACACAGGCAGAAAACTTCTATTAGGAAGCGAGACTGAGATCAGGTCAACACCAGAAACTTTTGCCAGCATAGCAATGTCAGTTAAAGGTGTGACTTCCCCTCCACCCCTTTGGCAGCATTTCTATACCAACTAAAAGCCCTAGCATTGACTCAGTTATAACAGCAAAACGTCCTTTCACTGGTATAGCTTTTTTTTAACATAGAGAAATAGCAACACAGGCAAAAGCTCTTTTCACCTACATAAAACACCTCTGAACTAGAAAAGTAGTGCAGCTAGCACTTTGACCACTGCACTTCCTTCTCGTTAGGGCTTCCCCATAACTAACATCTATAACTCCCCTAGCATCAGTCTCCTGTCTCTCCACCCACACACCCATCCCCCCACCGGAGAGAGCCTCACTGCAGGTTCAGCTCTCCCTAAGATGAAGCACAGTTCCACCACCAGTTTTCCCTCTTGGTTTTGGTCCTTCACATTGCACCTCATTGCTCTTTGACAGAAGCTTGCAAGGGCGCACCTACTGAAGCTAACGCAGATGCTGGCCCCACAGCTGGCGAGGAGTATACTTGAGCAGGAAATACACAAGAAAAGGGAACTGAGGTTCTCTGAATGGCTCTGTCACTCACTCGCTGTGGGGCTCTCAATAGCATTTCAGTACCAATGCGCTACCTTCAACATCCGTCACTCTCGGACAGGGCTTGGCAACCTATGGCATGCGGATCCTGAGCAGCACGTGGCGGGAGTTCAGTCCCCCCCCACCACCACAGCAGGAAGCCTGCACTGCCACTAGAGCCCTCCCCTTTCCCTCACCCCTGGCGGTAGTGGAAGGAGGCAGTGCCTCTGGGGACGTCCTGGGAACCATGTGGCCGCAGCAGTGGCACCTCCAGCCTCTGGGACCGGCCGGGAACAGCGTGGCTGAGGCAGCGGCGCCTCCAGCCTCTGGGGACGGCGTGGGAACCACGTGGCTGCAGCAGTGGCACCTCCAGTCTCTGGGAAGGCCGGAAACCACGTGGCCGTGGCAGTAGCACCTCTGGTCTCTGGGACGCTACTAGTACACATAGGCTATGTCTACACTAAATAGAAGATTGCCGCTGACGTGATCTATCTTCCAGAGTCCAATTTAGCGAGACTAGTTGAGACTCACTACATCAAACTCAGAGAGTGCCTCCCTTAGTGGCCAGTACTCTTTCTCCTGCAAGGAGTAAGGGAAACCTTTGCTCCTATCAGCCTCCTGCTATGTGGATTGCCAGGAAAATGCAAAACAAGATACGTCAGCTCCAGATACATAATTAGTAGAGCTGGAATTGTGCATCTTGATTCGATGTTCCCTTTTAGTGTAGGCCTGGCCCTAGTCTCATGAAAATTAATTAATAGCTCTAGTCCAGTGTTTCTCAACCTTTTTTTTTTATAAAGTACCCCCCTTTTAAAAAAAATTGTAAGTATCCCCAGTACCTACAGTTTTCAAACACATGCATTTTTTTCTCTCCAATTGCAACAGATTTGTTTAAACAACTTAATCATAGCCTTGCGGGCGATGACATTTTTGGGTGTAAAAAGTGCAAAAATAATAAAGCGCTGTAAAACTTAAAACAAAAATTCAGTTTTCTCAATTGTGTTGATGTACTCCTCCCCCCCCCCTCCAAGCCTTCTCTCAACTACTCCTAAGGGTACTCGTACCACTGGTTGAGAAACACTTCTCTAGTCTGCCCAGCTTAACTACCAGCACTTGTTTCTTGAAAGTTCTGGGCTTTCAATTTCTGTTTCTCAGCAGACTAAAAAGTAACATGTGCAAAGAAAGACAAAGGCTGGATATGACTGTTTTTGTTCTGTGCTTATGTGGTGGCAGACCTGGGCCAAGCATGGCAGAGGAGTTACTTAAAACATTATCTTAAAGAGAGAGAGACAATATATAGGCAAGGACGGAGGCAGCATAGAAAGGAACAGTGGAGCGAACTGAAAAGGAAAAGGGAAAGCATTATTCAGCACACAAACAACTTCCCATATTCCCCCACACTTTTGTCACAGAAAAATTACCATGGCTTCTGGGCAAGAGAAACCCTCTCTGGGAATATTTTGAAGATATTTGTTCCCTGGTTAAAAAAGGAAAATGCATCAAGTGTAAGCAGTGCAAAAAGATGCAGGGCCTAGTTGCAAGAATGAAACATCATAAGGAAAATGACTTATCGGGAGAAAATAATGTGGATAAAGCTGTGGATATGGCTGAGTGGATCAACCAGTTAGTAACAAATAATTCAAAAAAAAACAACAGAGAGTCCTGTGGCACCTTAAAGACTAACAGTTGTATTTGGGCATCAGCATTCATGGGTAAAAACCCAATGCATCATTCTTCAACACTCTATCCACATCTTCTAGTATAAGTGTGATTTGACAAGTAAATTCCTAAGCTGTTTACTGTGCTGGGATGCTGCTAGAAAAAAAAAAAAGTTTAGCTTAGCTAATCCTGATGGCTTTTTTAATTAGTTAACTGGGTTTAGAATCTATCACCCAAGTATACAGCACAGAAAGTTGCAGTAAGAGAAATCTAGAGTTGCTAGTTGCCACTGTCTTTTTCTTATTTTATATTACATAATACGTGCCCCTTATTTTGGAACATCATGGCCACAGACAACAATGGTGATGCCATAAAAGATTATTCCCCATTTTACTTCAGCATAACTCAGTTTTTCTAAAAGAACCCTATTCTATATTGGTTTTCTCAAGAAACAGAAGTGCCAGTGAGTTCAATGGGGCTTACTCCAAAATTACGTGCACTCAAAGCACAGTCATTCTTAGCTTTTTTAGTAACTTAATTTAAACCAATACACCCAAGTTCTATTGGTTTATGTATCACAAGGTGATGTGGCTTAGCGTACGGGGAATGTTGTTAGTAGTGTCACTTTTGTACACAGATGTGGAAGTTGCATACTGGGCTGGACTCTGCTCTCACAAGAGTTTCATACAAGGCTAACGCAATCTACTTCAATGGGAGTTACTCCGGATTTGATACCAACCAAAATTAAAAAGTTCTTGGGAGCACAGAAAAGAATGTATCAGTACTAGGAGTTTTATGGTAGATATGAGTATTTAATGTTATGATAGTCAGGAGGAGAATAAAATTTAACTTTCTTTAAAAGTATTATTAATTATTATTATTACTACTATTATTATTAAAGCACAGACGTGCATGCACTCCCTCAAACCACACTAAGAGAAAGAGTCAGGGATGAATGGTACCACTCACTCTCCCATGGGGCACACACAACCCTGAGTTCAGAGGCTGAAAGGCAAAAAGTTTTCAAAAGGCACCTTCCAAATGAAAAGCCACCCCAAATTGCCAGCTAACTCTGAACAAAAGCCTTTCAGAAACCCCTATTTTGAAAGTGGTAACTGACACAAACATTATGAACAGAGGAGGAATCATTTTTACACACACAGAGTAAGTAAAATTGTGAAAGAAGGAGGGACTTCCTTCCCTCCTGGAGGGAAGATTTTTCGGCCCTAAGTAAATTAAAACAGATGGGTTATAAACCCTTCTAAAAAGGAGGTAAGTGAGGAGGGGGGTGAGTGTTTCTCTAACAGAAAAGGCAGCTCAGCCTGAATTAAAGCAGGGCACTGCTTTAATGAAGGCTTGAACTTCAAGTGATCTGAGAAGAAGTCCTGTAATCCAGACATCAGAGGCCCCCAGGAGTTCGGAATCTCTAGGAGAGAAGGAGCTGACAGTCTGATATATCTGATAGGGTAAGGAATCTGCTAACCAACCCCAGCATCTCCACAAACCAAAACTCGCAGGCAAAAAGGGAAAGTGGGCATGAAGGATCAGAATGGAGTTTACAACACGCCTGAGGTTCTGTACAACTGAAGAGCCCCCGGTCTGCACACAAGGGGAAGAACAGGCCTCTGTGGGGATCCACATAATTACAAGCCAACATGAAACTTAGGATACGTCTAGACTACATGCCTCTGTCGCCAGAGGCATGTAGATTAGGCTACCAGGCATAGGAAAATGAAGCGGCGATTTAAATAATCGCCGCTTCGTTTAAATTTACATGGCTGCCGTGCTGAGCCGACAAACAGCTGATCAGCTGTTTGTCGGCTCAGTGCGGTAGTCTGGACGCGCGGGTGTCGACGTCAAAGGCATTTGTCGACCACCCAGGTATGCCTCCTGGGATGAGGTTTACCTGGGTGGTTGACAAATACCTTTGATGTCGACACCCGTGCGTCCAGACTACAGCGCAGAGCTGACAAACAGCTGATCAGTTGTGTGTCAGCTCAGTACGGCAGCCATGTAAATTTAAACGAAGCGGCAGTTATTTAAATCGCCGCTTCATTTTCCTATGCCTGGTAGCCTGATCTACATGCCTCTGGCGACCGAGGCATGTAGTCTAGACGTACCCGTTGACACTGCAAGAGCCGATGAGGGTTTTCCTGCGGCTTCCACTCTTCTGGTGTAGGAAGCGAGGGTGAGGAAGCGAACTGCATTTCTGGAGGGCAAATTCTCCTTCCACATGTGCATGTACTGCTCCCACAGACTCAGGAGCTGAAGCAAGCGTTCAACTCAGAAATATTATAGTAGCTCAAGGATGGGTCTTGTGGTTGATGCACAGGTCCTGTCGGGACACCTGAGTTCCCTCCCTCAGTGACTCAGCAGCAAGTCACTTCTCGTCTTGATGCTCCACTGAACCTACTCCACAAGCTAAATGTATTAATGACTCGCAGACTCTGTGAGATCTTCAGCTTGAGGACGCCGGAGAAAGTGTTGGCTGATCTGAAAAGGTGATCTCCACAAAGGGGCAATCAAGAGCCCTCTGGCAAGTTGTTTGCCAGAGAACATGGCAAGCCTCAAAGAGGACAAGAATCTGACCCTTTTGTGTCCCCCTTTGAAGTTAAGGTTTATTGTAGTTTTGTTTGTTGGTTTGATACCCTGTGTAGAGTGCAGATAAAAGGCAAGGCTAGGGATGTTCCTCTCTGCCACTTTTGTATTTGTCTGGGCAGGCAGCCTATGGAGGTTAATTTTGGTTAATTCTGCATTTTGATTAAGGTGTCTAGAGGCTTTTGGGCAGAGGCACTGGAGAAAAATTAAAAATCTATTTACTTACTTATTGGTGTCGATGGGAGTTCGGCGCCCAGAGAAGAGGCAAGGCAAGCCACAACCATAGGTTCACATTCAATTCTGCTCTCAGGTCAAACCTCACCTACCTGCTGCACACCCCCAGAATAAAGGGAAGAGATCATAGCAGCCGTTCTCAGAGCCAACACGCAGATATGACCTGCCTACACCGTGAAGATATTCAGAACTGTAGACTTTAAATTCCACCTGCCTTGGAGGACAGACAGCTGGCTAGCTCTCTCCCGGCATAGTATCTGTATACCCTAGCCTAACTATTGATACCTATCCAGTGGTCCCTATGGGAATCAAATTTTTTGTGAGCTGGATTATGTGTTCCACTGATCATCACTTCTGGGCATACAAGGAAAACCAACAATGGAAAACCACTGACATGTTTCAATGTGTGACCCATGAAAATTTGGGATATGTGTGGGGGGATCAAAATTTACAAGAAAGGGATGAATGTTTCTATGTAAAAGACAAAGGAACCCAAAGATGTATGTTTGACATATTCACGGAACCAAAGTCAGCTGGTGAAATTTACCAATTTCTACCACCAGCTCTCCTGCCATGGCCACTCTTTCAATTTAAAGGGCTGCCGCCATGACTGCGCTTTACACTTTTCAGTGTAGACAAAGCCTAAAAGCAGCAGTGTAGCAGGGAGCAGTGGAAGGCAGGGCAGGCACAGACAGCTCAGGCTTGCTGCCTAAATACAAACCTGCTAAGACCCCCTACATGCATACTTGGGTGGCTAGGCCTAGCCACTGCCCGTGCCATCCCCGACTGCTCTGGATTTTAGCTCAAGTCAAGTGAGCACGTCCATCTACCTGCACTAGAAAGCACGCTCCTAGCTGCTGCATGGACATATCCTGAATGACACTGAGTTCCTGCAGGGACACTGCCTATAATCACACAGCTGGCTTAGCCCTACACTCAGCCTATGACCATGGAAAGAAAAGAACAAAGCCCTGACCCTTCTGCACTCTGAAATCTCATGGGAGTCAGATTTCAGAATAGCCTCCATTTTTTTTAAATGAAAGCACTCAACAAATGCAGGGCAGGGTTCTAACCTCACAGGGGTGGGAATCACCCCGATGTTCATGCAGCTACATCTGTAAAAGCCCCGAGAAAGGAGCAAGGGCTATTTTAAAAGTTAAGGACACAATGGCTATGTCTACACTGCAATGGTAAGTCAGAAAAAGAAACGCAACTGGCAGTGCGCAAATTGCATATCTTTTTCTGCTTTACCGTCGAAAGAGGCTCTTCCGAAATTTGGCACTTCTACACCGTGTCAAATTTTGGGAAAAAGCGTTCTTTTGACATATCCTTTATTCCTCATAAAACAAGGTTTACAGGGATGGCGAAAGAGCGCGTCCACTTTTTAGAAAAAAAATCCGAAAAAGCGGACGCATTCCTCGGACACAGCATTGCTTTTCCGGGATACTGCTGAAGGCCAGCCAGGGCTCCAAGTATTGCCATCTTTGTTCGGCAGGATTGTTTTAGGGCTATTGTTCAACTGGAAGGCCAAGTCAGATGATGTCAAATTCACTGTCCACCTTGTCTTTTCTGGGGGATTGTCCGTTCTCCTCTGCACCTTACTTTTCTAAGCCATCACTGGGACAAGGATGCCTTCTTCTCCCCCGCTACCCTACCAAGTTAAAGAGGGCTACCCTCCTAATGCCAGCGTTACCCAGATGGAAGTTATCCCGAAAGACCCACAGAGCAAAGCTGCACCACTCTCAAAGCTCTGCCACTCCTGAATGGTGTGTTAGGGCCAAGGAATCTGGTAGTGCTGGACTGCCAGAAAATTTGACATCAGCAGAACACAAAAGGCTTACTACAATGGGGTTTTAAGCTTTTTGCATCACTGCCATTGCAGGATGGTTGCTTCTTTGCAAACATCAAGCACACTCATAATGCGCTGGTGTAAAAAGCAACTTGAACAACACAAATCATCTTTTGCACCAGCACAACATAACTACACCACAAAAATGCTGCAATTTATATGTCAATGTAACTTCAGCAGTTGAAACACACACAGCTCAGTACACACAAGCCATCCATTAATTCTTTTTTAAGAGCGAGCAAAAGAAAAGTAATACATGCTTTAATCTGAGGCAATTAACAGGGTTTTACTGCATCTCCACACCTTCCAAAAGGAGCTTTATAAATGGAGACAAAAAAGCATGAAGGTCAGATGCACTGGGGATTCTCGAATGTTACCCAAAAAAAAAAAAATCACAGTTTTGATAGTTCTGCAGGAAAAAACTTAGCAAATTTACAACAAAACTGTCAAGTAATTAAGGCAAGGCACTTCACACATGAACTTAAACTGCTAATTAAAAACCCCTTGCTTAATTGACTGCATTTGCATTTCATTCAACTCCCAAGTATAAACGGTTTGGGCAACACATATGCCCCTTCCTGGGTAGAGAAAGGCTACATACAGGTAAAATAAACAGGGGACAACAAAAAGCAGTATCAGCAGCTTCTGAAGGAACTGGATAACGCCATCTGAAATCTTGGATACTCACTTGCTCTGCACCTTTGCTGTACTATGCCGGGGCCTCTGAGCATCAAATCCATTTTGAGATCCAAACACAACAGACACTTGCAACTCAGCAAGTGGTCCCTGTTGCTCTTTATCGTACTGCCCAAGGCTTGAATCTGATGTACAGCTCCAGTTACTCTCTGGCGGGGGGGGCCTGTTTTTCCAATAGACCCAGAGGCTGCATGCTCAACTTGGAGCCCCAAAAAGAGGGGCATGGAGAATCAACAAATGACTACTCTGCTTTTCCACGAAGCACATGGGGAAGGCAGAAAGAAGTTCTGTAGCCAAAAATAATCAGCTATTCATCAGGGAAAAAAATATTGTAACGAGGCAGTCTATAATAGACTGTGGAAGGAAAACAGTGGGAGACCCATCAGTTGCATGGTCAATAAGGGCATATCTGTGCAGCAGAGCTAGCTCAAAAAAAGCTATGCAACTTGAGCAACACTAATTGCGCAGCTTAAGTCGAAACAGTTTATTTCGACTTCTGGTGCTGTCTACACAGCAGTTATTTTGAAATAGTGCACTCTTCCCCCAACTTCCCTTACTCCTCATACAATGAGGGTTGCAAAAGTTGGAGTAAGAAGCCCGTTATTTTAAATTTATTTCAAAATAATGGGCTTGCTGTATAGACGTGCACTACTTCAGTTATTCCGAAATAACGCTGTTGTGTAGACATAGCCTAACTAAATTAGAGGATACAGCCTTATCAGAGGGATGTCAAACTTGTTCAGCCGGAGGGGTAGCAGGGGGAGAGATATTGCTGTCTAGGTTTAATTATGATAATGGTTTGGGGTTTCAAATCAGGACTATAAACTCCCCACAACATACCGGGGAAAGGGAACTTCGCCCCTCTGCATCCTTGCCATGGGATGTCTGCAGATTCAGGAAGACGAGAGTGCATTGATTTTACACTGCTCACATTTGGAAGGCTGCTGCGACAGCCGCGAGGGCTAGAAACTTTTGATTTAAAATGAAACTTCTGGTTTAAAATGAAAACTGAGATACTGCAGAATCTGAACCTGTCATGCAGGCCACAAACATATCATATATCAAACAGTAGTAGGACAGCTTTGCAGAACAGCAGGTTTTCTAGTTTCTGTACACTGGAATTTGTGACCAATATTTTGGGACTGCAATATTATTTCTCAAACTGTACCAGTTCTATTCTCTTGGAATCATGGCAAGGAATGGTGAAAGCCACAAAAAAGACATGTGGGATTGTTTATCTCGAATCCACAGGGATTAAATCCATTGCACCGATTTTCAGATCTCACACCACTATAAATCAGGAATGACTCTCTTTAAGTTGATGGTATTACACCAGTGTAAAAGCAATGTAAAATGAGATCAGAATCAAGACCTGCAACTCAAAATTCTCCTGAAAAATTAGCTAATTAATTATTTAATGAGTTATGCCCTTCAATCAGGTACCTTCTTAAGCCAATAACACACACATTAATTCAGAAGGAAAACCAATAAATTCCGGCTGTGCTAAGGAATCTGGAACGTGTGCAACTCCAGTTGCAGACAACAAATCTGGACCCTAATACCTTAACCTTCCTGGAACCAATTTACACACACTATAATCCTGATTCCACCACACAAACTAATGTAACTATCTTCATGTCAATGGAGTTACTGGGATTTAAAACAGCATGCTTGGGAGTGGCAGCCAGCTCCTGGCATTTACATGTTTATAGATAACAGAAGGAGTATTAGAATGATAAAACTTATTTTTATATATTTCTAATATACAAAGACTTCCTGTGGGGTGGGGGAACCACAAACATCACATTTAAATAGTTACTCACCAGTATTCATTATTAAGTGTCTGGTTAACCAGACAAATATAAATAGACAAGTATGCACATTGTATCTAAATTGTCCTTTCTGAATTTAAACCTACAGTGATGCCTGCAGAAAACAGCAGTGTCAGGAGTAAAAGCTGTATTTCCCCTCCCCATCCCCTTCATCCCTCAGGGTGCAGCTACACAGCAGGGCTTACCTCAAAATAAGCTATGCAAATTGAGCTACGTCAACTGCATAGCTAATTTCGAAATTGGGAGCGTCTACACAGCGCTTGTTTCGAAATAGAGCGCTCTTCCTCCAACTTCCCTTACTCCTCGTACAATGAGGGTTTCAGGAGTCGAAGAAAGTATCCTCCAGCTTGACAGTATTTTGACCTTATTTCTAAATAACTGCCTGCTGTGCAGATGTGAACTAAGCTATTTCGAAATAATGCTAGTTAGTTCAAAATAATGTTGCTGTGTAGATGTACCCTCAGACTTCAGAATTTTATGGAATCTTATACTCCATGGATCATAGAATTCTAATCAATGACGCAATGAGAGGACTTCTATTTATTTCTCTCTGCTCTGGCTTGCACTATTTTACACCAGCAGTTCCATTAATTTCAGTGGAGTTATTCCCAATTTACACTAGTGTAAGCCTAAAACAGAGTCGGGCGTTCTTGTCTCCAAATAAATAAATAACGAATGGGGCCTAATCAAGAGTAACTCCACTGAAGTCACAATTACACAGAAGTAAGAGCGATGCAAGTGAAAGGAGACTCAAACCCATTCAGTTCATGCAGTGTCTAGGAAACAGTCTAAGTATCATGAGAGGTGCGGGCTGGACTATGGAGCCCTGCAGTAAAATCTAAAGGTACACCCCATTCATGAGTATCCAAAAGTATAGATTCCACCCATCCACAGCCCTTGTCTCTGTTAGTTCATTTTTAAATGCTCCTGTAATCTTTGAAATATTAATGTTCTTTCTAAAAAAGCCAGCAGCTGCTCTGCTAGCCTGTGACACGGATGGTTTTATTGAACGCTTTTTTTTTTTTTTTTGGTTCAGTGTGGTTTGCATATGAAACAGGACATTCCCCATCCATCCCCTCCTAATCTAACAGGGCCCTCACTTCCTCCCCATGAAACAAGCAGCCCATTCAGCAAAGGGGAAATCCCAAGATGCACTGGGGCAGAGCAGCTAAACAAGGAGCTGGGGGGTGGGGGGCTGGAGGAGAGAAACAAACAAAAAAAAGCACTGTGAGTATGTCCAAAGGAGCAGAAAGAAGAGCAACTGAGCTGGTAATTGTGACCTTGCAAACTAGTAATTTAGGATGTGTATCTGCTGTGCCAATCTTTCAAAAAGTTTTCCAAGGAGGCAAGTCTGATCTGTCCTTACAGCAGTAGCCCACAAAGGAGATCCTACGCAGCAGCAGCAATCGACTGCCAAAACAGAACCACCGACAGCCAGACTGGAATGTCCTCTATAATTACGGAACCAGTTTCTGCAGGGGAAATCTGGAGTAACTCCATTGTTACTCCATGATGTCACCAAGAGAGGGTCTGACCTATGGAGCCTTAAGGAAAACTGAAGAAGCAGCTGCTTTGGACTTCCCCCTCCCTCTCAAACCCTTTTTATTTTTTAAGTTTGCATGAAAACAGGATCTTCTCCACTCTACATTTCTTCTCGCTAATGCTTGCTTTGTGACCTTACAATTGTCTCCACAACAACTAATTGTGATGTCACAGAAGATTATGATCTCAGATGGGGAAAATAAGCAAACAGAAGGAGAGGGAACTTCTAAGCAAAAAAGGAGCTGTTTTCATGCAAATGTCATAAAGAAGGAATGTCATACAGCAGCATAAACAGAAGGGCTTTCGGGTCTGCCACAAAGAGCATAAGCTGCTCCTTAAAGACTTTAAGGATAGCATGAAGGAGCAACATAAAGGTTAGACCAGATGTATGAATTCTGGGTCTAGGTGATTGGTATAAATCCAGTGAAAACAAAGTCAAATCAACACAAAACTGAATTCAATGGTGAATAGCGCCCTTTAACTACTGTGATCCTTACTTGTTCATTTTTGGAAACTTAAAATTACATTATATACATTCATACACAAATTCTGCTCTCAGACTGGTATAAATTCCAGTAACGCTAGCAAATCAAGTTATTCTAGATTTCCAGCAGTAATTTAAGAGCAGAGTTTGACACTCAAACTGCAA
Organism: Pelodiscus sinensis; assembly: GCF_049634645.1. Taxonomy (NCBI): domain Eukaryota; kingdom Metazoa; phylum Chordata; order Testudines; family Trionychidae; genus Pelodiscus; species Pelodiscus sinensis. The sequence continues at coordinate 19,070,249 of NC_134733.1, read as the reverse complement.
TTCACTGCCAAGAAAGATCCAGTTTCTGGAGTGGTTACACAGGCAAATTCTGCTCTTGGTTACAATGGAGTAAATCTGGATTAATTCAACTGATGTCACTAAAGTAACTCTAGTAACATAGAATTTTATCCAATGTGAGGATGCTGGAATTAAAGCAAGACACTTGACCTGGTTCTGATATTGCAGAGGGGTCCGATTCAAAGTCAACTGAAGTCAATGACAGTACTATTGTTGTTTTTTAAGTTTTTCCTGTTACAGACTCACTCCGCTATCCCTCTGAAGCTTATCTACTCTCTGTCTTTTTTTCTTCCTCCCCTTCTATTTTTTTTCCTTCTCGCCACCCCCCTTTCCTATACCCCTATTCATTCTTGCATCTGGACTTCCAACACTTCGGTCATCTAAAGAAGTGGATTGAACTCATAATACCATCTACGTGTTTTGTTAGTCTTTAAAGTGCTACTAGACTATTTGTTGTATTTTAAGTTTTTCCAGTATTTCCATTGACGTCTATTGATTTTGGATCACACCCTAACACAGTTACCAGTACAATCTGATGTCAGTAGGATTTAGTCTTTAATTGCACAAAGCCATAAATAAAAAGTGAATTAAGGATCTCCAGAATTTGGCCCAGTGTGAACTGTGCTATTTAAAGCGCCACTCCCTTTTATATGCAAGGCAGAATGGCAAAGGTAAATCTTTTTCATAACTATTCTCTATTTCCATATACTGATACAGTTCACTGTGATTCAGAGCCTAAATCTTTCCTATCCTTCCAATACAGCCTGTATCACGTTTTAAATCTTTTCCATAACATTATCTTTCATCTTGAGCAGTGAACTGCTAAACTCATAAGAAAATAAAAAGATGCATGAAAATCTGTACTAGCACAAATGCTCCAAATGCCAAGACTAACTTATTTCTAAAAATTAATCCAACTCTTTCATTTTTTAGCTGCAGGCCATTTGCTGCCACTCCTTTTTTCCACCCAAACAAAAGACGAAAGGGATGACTCAAAGGAACTTGAATTTCAAGCTAAAGCCACAAAGCACTGAACGCTTGATCTTAATATTAAACAGGTGTGCAGATGCCATTCATTCAAGACTCATTATGGCTGCCTTTTTTTTTTTACTTGAAAAAGCCTTGATTTCCTTAAAGACACAGGGACAAATTCAATTATGACGTAAGTGGTGGTGTAAGACACATCTTGGACAGAAGACAGTGTTGTCAACTCCAAGCATTCAAAAACCATGCCTCAGGCCCCTAAAACTTATGAGGCTGAGTTAAAAGTCATTATATTCGGGGTCCCTTTTTTGTAGCCTTTTGGTTTTGAGCTATTACCAAAGTCACATTTTACAACTTTTCTCCACGGCCACAAGGTCTAGAAACATAAATTAAAAAACCAGAGATTTTAAAATAATCATTTGCTTCCAGACACTGATGTTTTAAGAAAACAGCAAATATTATGAGACTCACACCTTCTGTACCATCATTTTATGCACCCACTGAATGCTAAATTGGTGCAAGTTATACCACTTTATCACTGACACACCCATTTTATAACACTCTTTACTGCTCAACCTGGCCCAAATATCTGCATGGAAAATAAACCTATCTACTCCTCAGTTTAACACCCTTCACTGATTTTGCAAAAAGCTAAACTCCTATGACAAAAAGAGGAGGCAAAAAGCCAAGCACAGCTAAACTTTTGCTGCAGGAATTCACAGGCTTATTGTATGTTTCTTATTAGTGACAAAATAGGAATACTGTAATATCGGTATTGGACCTCATGCTGCAGTCTGTACTCATTCATCCTTGACTTCCATCACACTTATGCCACATTTGCACCATTGTAAATTCATACCAGCGTCATGCCCACTGATTTCACTGGGAGTGTTGCTGGGTAAGGGATGGATAATCAGGTCCATAATGCTGCTGAGTATTTTTAAAACAATAGTCTACTATCTTTGAACCTGAATACATTTATCAAGAAGGCATAAAAGAAAACCCCATCTTGTGAACTCTAAAGGAACAAGTTCTGATCTAACAGCACATCTCCACTTGATAAAGAACTGACACTCTGGTGATCAATCTTACGGTGTTTGATTTAGCAGGTCTAGTAAAGACCTGCTAAATCGAATGCTGAGGGCACCCCCAACGGGCACTAGTACTCTAAGCTGTCGCACGGAACAAGGGAAGCTGAGGGGAGTATTTCTCCCATCAACCTCCTGCTCTGAGGCCGCAAGGTGCAAGGTACATTGACTGAAGCCAGGCAATGCAGGTAGCTGGATTTGCATACCATGCATCGATTTTCTCCGCCAATGTGGACGTGGCCTCAGTTACAAAAGGATAAATCTGGAGTAACTACACGGAAATCAGTGAAGTCTGAAAATCAGAGGAAAATACTATCCTCATACTAAACATTTTGCTTTTCAGGCCATTAATTAAGGGTTTAATTTCAAGGACTTCCTTTTAATTTTAGGTTACAAACTAGACACGGTGAAAGCTAAAAAGCATATTTTTCTGTTTAAATACCCAAAGCTGAACAATCATCTTTTTTTAAGGACACTTGTCAAATAAAACACCAAAACACATCTTAGAGAATTCTATTTTCCATAGAGTTGTCTTGGTTTTTTTCCTTAAAAGTAATTGATGGTTTCCAGCCTATGCTGTAACAAAAACTGCATCACTATGCAACACATACGTTTTAATGCTCCATAGAATTAATTTAATTAACTAGAAAGATGTTGCAAAAACATCTGCAAGTTTTATGCATGCAATTCAAGATGCCCAGTGCTCCAATAACATACTGAAAGTCACTGCTAATAAATAGCTAGAGAAAACCAACTCAAGTCCCAACCCTGCAACATAATCCTTGCCAAATCCTTCGGCTTGCACAGAGTGCCACTGAAGTCAACAGGATTCTACATGGGTCCCGGCAGGCTGCAATACTGGATTCAGCCATATAAAGCACCCTTGGGTTTGGGTCAGAGTTGAATAAAAAGACTGTAGTTTCTTAGGGTATGTCTACACGACTGAAACACAGATGGCTGCAGCTTCCCCCCACACTCAAGGACTCGGGCTTCAAGCCAGTAAAACTGTAGTGTCAAATTTAGGGCTCCAGGACCCCATGAGGGAGCGGGTCCCAGAGTCTAGGCTGCAGTCTAAGCCCAAATGTCTACACTACAATTGTATAGCCCTCTTAGGTGGACAACTTGTGGCCTAAGTGCTGCATGTGGCCCATCAGAGTTCTATGTATGGCCCACGAGACATTTACTGTCACCCAGGTGCAGGGTTGCCAGATTTTATTGGTTTCCGTTTGCATAGTTTTTTCCCCTCTACTGGTATTATTACAGTGACACACACATGAAGCAAGCACACATGAAGTGAGGTGCAGGCTAACTGCACACAACATTGACTGCCAGAGCCGTGCGCTCCCTCTGCATCTAATCACAGCGCTACTACAGTTCAGTCGGCACACCCTGCAAATTCTAGGTACTCAAGTGTAGTTAGCACAACTGCCCTATCCTGGGAGATCTCCTTGGTTACAACCATCTTGCAGCCCACTGAAAAGGAGGGCCTCTCACCACGATTGCCCATTGCTGCCCTACATCCCAAACCTAAGTCAGATGTCACAAGCCAGCTGTGGGGGATTTTACTGGAGAGTAGGCATAGCCTCCAAGTCCTATCAATACTCTGGTTGGAGGTTTTCTCCCCCCTACTTGCAATCTCAACACCAAGCGGCATGAAAGGTTTCAGCCCAGTGAAAAACAAACAAGATAATCTTTGGCCATTAATAGACAAAGTTTAATTAAACGAGTATCACAGAAGTAAGTCGTAACTCCCAGCCCTTTTTTTTGTTTAGCCTCCGTCACTGGTCTCTTCTGGCTAACACCAGTAATAACGGCAACCACTTCCCCCATCGAAGTAGGAAAATCCAAAGATTGAGGAGAACCATGCGGTGTTGCCTATGATTTTAACAGCACATACTGCTGCTTTACAGATAGCCAGCAAAAAAGAAGAGATCCCTGCCCAGAGAAACCTCCAATCTATTGGCCAACTTTGCTTTATCTGTGTATTAAGGTCTGTTCTACACAACCACAGGGCCTATGATAGACATAATGCAGTGAACAACAGAATAGGGAGGGAATGAGTTCATGGGAGAACGAGGATTGCAGCAGTGAAAACATGGAACAGTTTTCTCTCCTAAGGCCAGCAGATGTTGTCCAATTAAAAAAAGCATACAAATCATCCTCTGCTCTGCACGTCAGAAAACACAAACACACAAAGCTTTCTAAATACATTTCAGTTTAAACTTGCATAATTCTCCCAGTGGAGAAATCATCCTAAACTTATGCAATCCTTAGAAAGAGAGACATTATTATAGCTTGTGTAACAATTTCAGTGCCACCAAGAGAACTGTAATCTGCCTCAGGAAATGCAGACATAGCTCAAGCAGAGAGCAACACACGTACGTGCACACGCACGCACACGCACGCACACACACACACACACGCACACACACATATATGTGGGGAGGGTGGCCGCCATGGGGGCTAAAACCAGAGACTCCAGCTTTCAGAGCAACTGCTCTGTAATTCCAAAAAAAGTCTCAGTTATACTTAACCCAGACTTCCTAACACTCGATATCCTGTCTGCTATTTCAATGCCCTTACTCAACGTTTCAGACAGACATTACACAAACTGGCTGGTGAAAAGGGCTTGAGAAATCAAGCAGCAATCCAAGTCAATGACCTTATTCTTTAAACAAACACCACTGACTGAGGCTCAACAGAGGCTAAAGAACAAAGGTACAGAGGTGCAAGTCATCCTAGTATGACACCTAACTCCTCCACAGGTCAAAAAGGGAGGCTAGGCCATACAAGGAAGGCCAGGCTATTAAAAAATAAAAATATAACCACCCAGCAATCTTGCTTGCAACAAAAGGGGTGAGCGAACCACACATTCAGAAGTGGAAGAAACATTACTGAAAAGAAAACCAACAGGAGCCACGGTTCTCCAAAAAGCATGTGCAAAGGTAACGATACATAAATCTTTCAGAGGGGTAGCAGAGTTAGTCTGTAACAGGAAAAACTTAAAAAACAACAAATAGTCTGGTAGCACTTTAAGGACTAACAAAACATGTAAATGGTATCGTGAGCTTCGTGGGCACAGCCCACTTCTTCAGATGACCGGCGTGTTGGAAGTCCAGAACCAAGTCAATACATAAGGACAGGTCACTGATTAGTTCATTTGATGTTTAAGGAACGATGCTGCAACTATTATTTATGCATGTAATACATAATTACATGTGTATTTCCATTTTTTTTTCATGGAACTGCCAGGACTACACAGCATGAATAAGAGCTATGGGATCAGGTCCTTATTTAGTAGAAAAGGTGATTATCCAGCTTCTTGTTTTAATACTGGAATACTGCTTAATACTGAGCCTGGAAACGCCCAATTAAATGAGATAGCAGCCAACCACTGATTGAGCCATGGGAATTCCCACTGGCTGCAAGGGGAATTCCATTACAGAATAGCGGCAGGAGTGGGGCACAAATTTGTATCAATCTGTGGTTTTGTTCTCTCACCCAAGAACAAATAATATCAAGTTACACACTGGCTGCGTCTAGACTGGCATGATTTTCCGGAAATGCTTTTAACGGAAAAGTTTTCCATTAAAAGCATTTTCGGAAAAGCACATCTAGATTGGCAGGACGCTTTTCCGCAAAAGCACTTTTTGCAGAAAAGCATCCGTGCCAATCTAGACGCGCTTTTCCGCAAAAAAGCCCTGATCGCCATTTTAGCGATCGGGGCTTTTTTGCGCAAAACAAATCTCAGCTGACTACACTGGTCCTTTTGCCTGAACAGGAGCAGAATAGTATTTCCGCAAGAAGCATTGATTTCTTACAGTAGGAAGTCAGTGCTTTTGCGGAAATTCAAGCGGCCAGTGTAGACAGCTGGCAAGTTTTTCCGGAAAAGTGGCTGATTTTCCGGAAAAACTGGCCAGTCTAGACACAGCCACTTTGTTCAGTGTAGAAGGGACAGTGTTCATCAGCCAACAGTCATCTCCAAAAGAAAAAACACGCCCATTCAATCAAACTATAAAACTATATTTTAATTTATGGCATCTACATTAGCATTGGAAACAAACTATAGCCCTTACTCCAGTTTTAGATGGCAGATCTGCTAGGCTGCAAAAATCCCTATTTATTTAACAACTACAATTTAGACTCCTAACAGCAATCTTGAATCCCAATTCCTGCATGGGACATCATTCTTCTTGTGTGAGGACAGAAGGACAACTTTCAGCAATAAAGCACTAGCTATCCCTTTAGCAAGTGTTTTCAGGAGCAGATCCATAATGCACTTTTGAAAACAAAAGCCCAATTTTAAACTGCATTTCCCAAAGCACATATACTAAAGTAATAACACAGCTCAGATTCTGCTCTCAGATGTGGCTATCACGTACCAATGGATATCCAGAGTATCTCTGCTGACTTTAGCGGAGCTACTATGGATTCAAATGAATGTAATTAAACCAAAATCTGCCTTGGTCACAGTGTAGGGTCACACTTTATGATGGCTAAGCAGCCAGTCAAAGTACAGGAAGGAGTTTGATAAAGCTACATACAGTATTTCTGTGGTTTGTGGGCAAAAAGGCTTCAGTTACTTTGTCTGCTGACTGCTTGAGTAAAAAACACCAGAACTAGCCCCAAACTATCCTTAATTTGCAGAGACTTTTTGTTGTTGTTTTTAAAGCTATAATCAGAGTGGTAAATTTTTGAAAAAAAAATGTAAAAGGAGCTAAGAGGTGGAGGGAGAACACAATACATCTTAACTGAGCAATCACCGTTGCTTGCCCACAGTGAATTCTGTGCATTTCAATAATAATTTTCCAAGGTAAAATAACACTGTATCAACTCAGTCCCATTATTTTCCAATCTCTGCAGATGGAAGACTACTGTTAAGCTTTTAGCTTGGAGTAGCTGAATGACACGCAAAGATTTTGTGCACAAAAATGTCAATGATTACTACCCAAATTCAGAAAATATTTTAATAAATGCATTCAAAATAATCAGATGTTATGTTTGTTAAGTCAAATAAACTTCATTTAATAACAGATTCCACAAATTCAAAACACAAAGATGCTAAACTATTATGGTTTTAGATGCTGCTTCTTTACCTTGAGGTCATTTTGATGTATGCGTCTTGCCCAGCCACTCAACCAAAATAAAGGAGTCCTATTGACTGCTGGTATTCTAAAACTACATTATGTAGGAAGTTGTGTGATATAAGCCACCCATGTTCATTTCTTAACTATTATATTTCTTTTCCAAGAGCTCAGAGATAAAGGTTAAATCCTCCCATTGGAGACACCAGTACAATTCCCATTGACTTTAACTGGAGTTGCATCTGGGCAACGTACTATAGTGTTGATGCCAAAGCTTCCTACTGTATTTGAAAAAAAGAATTAAACGTGGCTTGAACAGAACTGGGTCTGAATAAGGCAGCTAGAGATGGATTTTTGTGTGTGATATCTGGGGAGAGCATGTGCATGTGCAAAGCCACTAGTGCAAATTCCCACCATTACATTTGTCACTATCAGTGCTGCAAGACAAGCACAATTTTTGGCTGTGATGAGTTGTGTGAGAGATCCTCTTCAAACTGGAATTAGGACCATGTTAACTACAACTGTGTCTACACAACACGGACACTTGAAATGTTCTAGCATGGTTTCCCCAATCAGAGTGTAGACAGATTTTTTTTATTCCTAAAAAACAATGCTAGCCAAAACATCTTTAGTGGCTCCATGGTTTGGCCAACACTAGGATTAGCTTAAAATTTCCCACCACTCTAGCAATGGTGAAAGATGCACCATAGGTTACATGAAAGCAGCTGACAGTATTTTAACCACTGTGTTGTCTAGACATGCCCTGGAGCCTAGTATAAACATCTCCAGATGGTGTAAGGCATGCTATTCTAACACCAATCTGAACACAGTTCCCAAGTAACAAAAATATTCCCTCACTGGTCAAGAAGATCAAGTTAGACCCCTACTAGCAACAACCATGTTCCAATTCTAAGGAGCAGTTCTGATGTTTGGTCCCTGCAATGCAGTCAGAATCAAACTGTGTTTGCCTTTGCCCCCAAAGTGTATGGAAGCCTTGGAAAGGTCCAAGTCCTGAGTCCATGAGCCACAAAAATGGTGAGTCAGAATAGGCCATGAAGAGAGGAAATGTTCTCAAATTTGAATGTTGGGAACTACATGAGAGCAAAAAGGCGGCAGTGAGGCACCCAAAATCTCAGCGTAACAAAATATCCGAAGGTCTAAACTCAGTGGCTCCTATTAGGAGGTGAGCTAGTTTATAGCAACTGAGAGCAGAAGTTGGCTCAGAATCCTCACTTCATTATTTGCAAGATATACACAACACACACACACACACACTTTTCTTACTTCTCAATCCGCAACATCTGTAAATCAGTTTCCCCTTCTGTGGGGAAAAAATAGCTGTTGCCTGCTTAAAACATTGACATCTCCACAAGTACACAGGGTTTTGGGTTTGAGCTTGGGTATCATTTTTGGAGCTTAGCTTCTGAGCTGTAAAATGGTACCCCAGCTTAAGTTGTTGCTCCAAGCTATTGCTGGTTTCTGCTTTGGTGGCTTTTATTGAAGATTTTTAAATAACATTTTTTTATAGTCTGATAATGCCATGAGCCATTTCAATCCTGTATAATAATGACAGGCCTGATCCTACAGTCTTTAGGCTAACAGAATTCGCCACTGACTTTTATGCCATCCATTTAACGGTGGTCTAGATAATCATTTGGGGACCACAAGGCTGAACCACAATTTCTCTACTAGGCCTGTCATAGGCCATATATTCCTAGCAACGGCGATTCCAACTCAGGGGCCTGTATTAGTGGAGCAGAAAGATCTGGATTTTGTCCCTGCTGCCAGTGGGAAGTTCTGGGTGGCCATGGCGTGCAATACAATGACAGCTGTGAAGTACTTAAGTGGCCACAGCTATCGTACAATGTCATTCAGAGCTGCATTATTTCACCGTGCATAATTTCTGTCCTTTGATTTGGCTGCACACTTGACCCAGCTAAACCTTCCTCCAGCTGAGAAAGCGCCATGGCGCAGCAGCAGCGCTGGATTTGGAGGGCACTGCTTAATAAAGTGGAAGGCCTGCTGGGCTCATTTGCATATCAATACCCAGAATGCTCACAGCGACTTCATAGAAAGGCTGGGCCCTGAGCCATGGGAACAGTGCAGCGCTGGTGCGTGTGGGAGTGTGCACGTGTGTGCACGGAATTCTCTTCTCCTCCTGTCTGATTCTATGTAGTCTTACTTTGGGAAAAAAAAAAAGTAGAGATCTGTAATGCAAGGGAGGGGGATATAGTAAAGTATGATCAAACAGTGTTCGCTTCAGTGACCCACAGAAAGCATTATGGGGCAGGAGGACAGGATCCCACACTATTCTACTGGAGACTGCCCACCAATCAAAGAAGCTTTAAAGCCCCCTTTTGGGGCTTTAGTAGGTCAGACACTTTAGAGATATGCTGGCATGCAGAAAGCAGACAGAGCGCACCAGGATGTAGGAAGGGCATCATACATGGAGCACAGGAGGGATGGGTTTGGCCATCCAGACCTAGCCTTTATTGCCCAAAGGAGACCTCAACTCAAAAGTTCTGGGCACCACACTTCAGGAAAGATGTTAAACTGGAAGGGGGAAAAAAAACAGAGGAAAGCAACAAATATGATTAAAGATAACTCTAAACAACTTGACCTATAGGGAAAGATAGAAAAAAATGGGTTTTGTTGAGTCTAGAAAAGAGAAGACTGAGGGGAGATATGATAACCATCTCCAAGCACATAAAATAGGATATAAAAAGGAGGGGGACACATTGTTCTCCTTAGTCATTAAAGATAGAAGGAGAAGCAATGGGCTTAAAGTGCAGAAAGGGAAATTTAGGTTGGACATTAAGAAAAACTTCCTCTTAAGTATTGGGACAAATTACCTAGGTAAATTGTGAAATCTCCGTCATTGTCTAACCTGTTTTTACAAAGGTCCAAACACCTGTCTGTAATGGTCTAGATAATACTTAACCCTGCCCCCATGGAGGGGACAGGATGAGACAGCCCATTGAGATCCCTTCCAGGCCTATGTTCCTATGATTTTATGCAACTATACCAAAATAAATCCTGGCCCTCAGTTTATGGGACCCATTTTTGCAGCCAAGGAAGTTTTTAAATCTTAGGACACAACACAGAACTTGGTGACTGTGCTCTGAATTGCTCCATTCCAGACACAGCGGGTGAGAAGGGAGAGGAAAATGGAGAAAAGAGAACAGGACACACACAAAGCCAGAGGCAGTTGCAGGAGAGAAGGAAAGATGCAGGGAGAGCAGTGCCAGGGGGAAGTAGGAGAGCAAAGGGGGAGGGAAGAACCAGGTGACAAGGGAAGGGACTAGGAGGAGGGCAAAGGCTGAGGAGGTATAGGAAAGATCCCAAGAGAAAAGGAAGCTCTGGGAAGTGGGTAGGAAGGTGAAGGTTAAGGGTGGAGTGGATGTAAAGAATCCCGCAGGTCAGTACAGAGGAAAAACAGGCTAATAAGGAGGAAATAAAAAGGAATAAAACTTTAAAAAAGGGGGGGGGAGGAAGAGACAGTCTGGGAGGGACTTGTGTTCTGCTGGGCTACAGAGTTCAGAGCTTCCTCAAATCTGTGGCTTCAACCCACTGTCCCCTGCAGGCGGGTTTCACCTGCACTGCAGCTCTAAACCAGAACCACTCCTGGCAGGAGCCAAACCACAGACACCACACCTTGCAAAATCACACAGACACAACGCACTTCACACAGTCTCTGATACATCAACAGAGACCCCTCCACCCCCAAACACCCCAGAGACATGTAGCACACAGGCCAACACATATGTGCACAGACGCACCATGAAACAGAGACAAAAATAATTCAAATGCATCACAAAAGAAGGCGCACGTTGCACACACACATGTACACAAATAGAAAACGAAGTAACACACAAAAGAGAAGCGACACAAACATGCATGCTTCATACATTTATCCACACACAAGCACCATGCACACAGCTAGAGAGATATACAAACATGCAGGCAGAAAGTGATTCACACAGCACACAAAGCCAGACAAGAGAGCTTCCTTTCATTTGCTTGCTAGGAGACCTAAAATTTACTCCAGTGTTATTTGCCTCTGGCCGCAGTCTAGCAGCCCTCAAGCCAAATTGAATTGCTCCATAATTATCTGCAAAGGCTGCTACAACACAAACCACCTTAACATATGATATCTCCTCGGCTACATTGGGATGGAAAAAGGCTGGAGAAAAGGAAACAAGTGAGGCAACTCCAAAGCTCTGTCTGGTCTGCAAGGTAAGTTGTTGACAGGGTCTCTTCAAGATTATGCTGTGTTAATATAGGAGCCCTAAAGCCAACTCAAAAGCCTTGAAACTTAGCCCAGCTCTGCAACAGGAAGCAAGATAAAACATTTGCCCTTCCCCACCCTATCCTGAGAACCTACACACACCACCCATCCCTTACAATATTGCATTTTAAGTCAACCCCCCTGGGGAATTTCATAGTGTTTTGCCCAATTTTTTCCAAAGTAGTCACTGATTATTGAATATTTTTGATGTCACATTTCTAGGAGTCCAATTTGAGCCTCCTGAAGCCTGATTTTGTCAGAGATAGGAGGCACCTTTCCCACAGACCTCATTTGAAGCCTCCAGTGCTAAGAGCTTTCTGAGAAAGTGAAATCCTTTTCAAGTTGGGCTCCACCCTTAAAAAATAATAAATCAAAGAATCCCAAATTCAGCAACCATTTTTTAAAAATGTTGCCCCCTGTGTCAAAACTTCCCCAGATTCCTCCATGTAGCTCTAGTCAAGGGATCTGAATATTATTTAAAAAGATAAAAGTCCATAAAAATTATTGTGAGAAAAAACCACCACCACCTAAGGTTTGAAATTCTTGACATGAAAGGGATCATCAGCTGGAAATGGGGTAAGGAATCAGCCAATGTGGTAATATTCTGGGTGTCTGAGGGAAGTGAGGAGAGGTGGTTTGGGGCTGGATACTGCAATCACAGAAACGTCCCTTCACCCTAAAAACCCTGCTTCCCCATCCTGACAATCCCACTTCCTCCTGAACCCTTCCCCTCCCCACACATCGGTACAATCAATCCCACCATGCCACCTTAGCGCGTGATTAGCAGCGGACAGACAAGCCATTAAAAACACATCCACCTCCAACTATGGCGATAATGTGGCTCATTACAACCCAACACGGCCACAATTGCTCTGACCCTCCAGCTCTGGGGAGGGGAATTTGGAGGACAAGAGGGAAGAGGAGTCTAGCCACTGATTTAAACAGGGAAGGCAAAAAAAAGAAAGAAAAGAGAGAGGGAAGAAGCTGGATTAATTGGGCCTCCCAAAGCTAGCTGGGTTAAGTGCAGCTTTGTGTGCGCAGCACTTCATAAGCCTGGATACTTCATAAAAAAGAAAAGTTAAAAAGCGTGTGAGTGTTTAAAACAAGCCTTGGGGAAGTGCTGAGAATCTCCCTGCCTACTCACAATAGGCTTTAAATGCTTCTCCTGGAGTCTGTTCCTAGCTCTGTGCACCCCACAACAACCGCACCTTAAACACCCCCCCCCTCAATAAAATGAGACCAAATCCACCCACCAAGCAAGCGCAGCAGAACGCAAGGGAAGGAGTTAACTCGACTTCACTGTTTGTTTGGGGGGGGAAGGAATGGACAGCACGCTGCTCATCCCACAGCCAATTACACCACCACCGGTGAGCCAGACATCCTGGTGTCTGCAAGGAAGTTCTCAGGGCCCTGTGGCATTGCTGCCCAGTGACCAGGACTGGTGCCAGGGGCCACCATGGCCTGCCACCCACATGCTGGGGATTCAGGCTGCTCAGACTGAGGAAAAAAAAGCCACCTAAAATAAATGTGGTTTAGCAGTCTGGAGGGGCAAAGTCACCACCGCCTGGTGTATCTTACAGGCTGCTGCAGATACGTTTGTTCGATGTATACAAAATCCAATACACAAGAGCCAGTCTCGGGGTAGGATTCTGACAACAAGCACGGTCTCCGTTCACACACCAGGCGCTGGCTATTAGTTTGCTGACCTTTTGTCAGCATTATTCCTGTAACCAGTCCCCATCATTTAGTCTCTGCTCCCAAACCTGATCAATTTAGGAACAAATACGTTAGGAAGTAGGGTGTATTTCTGCAACGAGCACTTTGTTCTAATTATTGGGCCTTGCCCCAGCTTCCATACTTTCCCATTCAGGCTCTGGTCCCAAAGTCCTGGCCTGGTCAGACCTCCCTGTGAAAGTATGGGGAGAGGTGGAGGGAGCAAAGGTAATAGGATCGGTCCCCTAGTGTACGTTTCAAAGAAGGTATTACAAAGCAAAAAGTATGTTAAGTCAAACTTAAAAGTCACCAAGAAGAACAATTATTTAAATCTATAAGAAAGCAACGTGCAGTGTCTACGCTCTTCCACAGCAACCCCACTTGGGTCAGATTTCACAGCATGGTTAGACGGCTGCATGCCTTTAAGGGGAAAGGGGCCACCTAATCGGGAAACCCCCGAAACTGTAGGCAAATTCCCTTCTCCTCCCCCCTCCCCCAAAAAAATGAGGTGCCACCTACCCTGGGTGCTTTTCTTTTGTATTTGTTACTGTAGTCGAATTTCTCTTTCATCTCATCCAAGAACTGGCCCAGCCTGGCTTTCTCCTCTTTCCCGGTGTAATCCTGGCTGAGAAGGATATAGGCCCTCCAGTTAGCCGAGTCAAAGCCCCAGTGGCAAGTCCTGTTCTCCAGGGATTTATGAGAGTGGACCACAAATTTGTGAGGCGGGTACATGAGCCTGCAGTCCAAGCACTGGATGCAGGCAGCGCTGGGGTTGGTGTACAGCTCGGGCACCAGCAGTCCCTTGCACTTCCCGAAGCACTCGTGGTACACCTTGAAGCTCTTCTCCGTGAGCTCCAGCTCGAGGGTGCTGGAGAACTCCTTCTTGCAGTGGGGCGGGTAGGTGCCCCCGTAGAGCAAGGCGTTGCAGAGCCGCTCGGCGTCTGTCTTGGTGATGAGGCCGCAGGACGGGGCCGAGAAGGGCAGGATGCCCATGACTTTCAGGATCTCCAGCTGGTCGGCCGTGCAGCGGGAGCAGTAGATGTGCAGCTCGTCGCACACGGAGTTGATCTGCTGCAGCGAGAAGTCCCGGAGCACCGAGTTCAGGATCTGGGGCAGGCAGAGCCGCTTCTCGCCCCCCACCACGAAGCAGGAGATGGTCTCCCCTTCCAGGATGGTCTCGCACCGCTCCGTGGACCGGTCCGAGGGCATGAAGAAGGGGCCCGGCATGACCGGCGGGGGCTGGATAGGGGGCAGGTGGAGGACAGGCTCCGCGGGATCTTTGCCATGGTCCTTCTTGTACATCTCCTGCGCCCAGCGGGCGGAGAAGGCGGCCGGGCCGCCCAGGGAGCTCATGGAGCTCAGGTGAAACTGCTCCAAGGTCTTCTGCAGTCCGGGATGGGGCTGGAAGCTGCTTCTGCTGACAGTCTCCATCTTTCGGCTCCTGCGGCCCCTCCCGGCCCCCCGAAGCCACCCGCCCCCCGAGCAGGAAAGCGCCCCGGCGGGCCCCCTCCCCGGCTCCGCGCCCGCTACAGCAGGGGAGCCAGCCCCGTGGGCTGAGCGCCGCCCCGGCCCCCTCGCCCGCCGCCCCGGCGGAGCCACCAGCGCCCAGCCGGCAGAGCCCCGCGCCCCAGTGCCGCCCGCCCGCCCCCTGCCCCGGGCTCGCCCGCCGCCCCGCCGCCCCCGCAGCACGCGCTGGGCTCGCCGCCCCCAACCTCCCACCCCCCCGCTAGGAAAGTCCGGGCCACGCTCCAGCCCCCGGGAGGAGGGGGCGCTCAGAGGCGCGCGGGCTGGTGCGGTGCTGCAGCGGCCTCCCGGCGGTCCATAGCCCCCCCTCCTCGCAGCAGCAGGCGGAAAGCTCGGTCTCGTGCAAGGAGAGGAGGGGGGCAGCCCCCAAAAAATGTTGCAATTTTTTTTTTTTTGCTGCTTTCCTTCGGAAAAGCCCCTTCCCAGCGCGTCCGCAGCTCCGAGGAAATGAGCAGGAGCGGCTGGGGGGGGGGTCGGCAGGCGGGGTGCACAGGGGGGGGCTCCTCCACTTTCCCCCCGCGGGGTCGCTCCCCGGGCAGGTTCCCTTCGCTTTCAGTTCTTCCGGCGCGGCTCGCTCCTAGTGGGCTGCCGCGGGGAGCTGCAGGCAAGCAGCGCACCTCCGCCCCGCTCCTCGCCCCGGCAGAGACTGAGCGCGGCTCGCAGCTGAGCTAATGCAGCCTGGCTCCCTCCTCCCCCCCGCACCCCTCCCCTGCCTGTCGGTGTCTGCCTCAGTCATTGAATCCCAGCCAAGAATGTGACCAACTCCCCAGGCTGGGCTCTTCCAGGAACGGGCGGCTCCTCCCCCCGCGCCGCGCTGCGCCCGGAGCCGCTCTGCAAAGGCACAGCAGACAGAAAAGCCCTGAGCAGCCAGGCTGGGGAGGAGTAAAGTGCTGGGTTCACAGACCTGCCAGCGAGGAAGTCAAGGGGCGGGAGGGCGAGGGCTTTTTTTTTTTCCCCCCCTCTGAAGGTTTTGGTTTCTGCTTTTCCCCCCCGTCCTGATTCTTCACCGGTTTTTTTTGTGACGGATGCACATAGGGGAGCATGCAACAAACACAGGGGCCATGCAATTAACAAAAAAAAAAAAAGTTGCAAAACATACCTGCCCCCTCTGTATGTAGGAAGAAAAATCGTTCTCGTGCGGCGAGGGGGAGGGGGAGATGTTGCAATTTTTTTCCCCTCGGAAAACCCCTCCCAATCTTTTGCACTTCCAAGGAAATCTGGAGGAGGGGACTGCAGGCGGACTAGTAGGGGAGTCCTCCACTTCCCCTCTTTTTTTCCCAAGAGGTCCTTGGCTGGGACGGGGAGCTATGTATGTAATTCAAGGCAAGTACACACATGACAAAACACACACACACACAACACACGGAGTTGCCCCTAACCTATATACGGGATAAAAATAAACACAAATGTTATGCATAACACTCATCTTCAAATGTAAAACATGTACATCTCACACAACCACAAAGCACAAACACAAGCCATAGAGATACCATGCACAAAACACATGCATTGTGTAAAACAAAATGTGCACACACATGCACAGTACAAACCATATGCCTAATGTAAATGCGTAACACAAATGGACCATATATGGATGGAACCCAAGCACAACCTATAACATAGCCTGCTGCAATATAAACACAGAGTAAAGAATCAGAGGGGGAAAACACATTTTCAGCTGAAACTGCAGGGGGATTTTTAGGTCAGAAAAATTAAATTTGTCCAATCAAAAGGTAATCTGGGATCTTTAAGGGCCATGACTAATGCAGGACCTCCCTTTCACATCTCACGCAAAAAGACCTCTCTGGGCCACCCTTGAGGCATTGCTGTGCACTGACTCACAGGAAAGAGCACCCTCTACTGAATCATTAACACCACTTCCTTCAACACCAAGATTTTCCTAACAAGTCTGCCATGCAATCCCTGACCCTAAGCAGCCCTACTTATTATAGGAGAACCTACCAGAAGATACCCATGTTCGCACGCACCATTTTTGCTCCACTCTTTCAGTTTCTTGCAGTTACAAAAATAAACTAGAACTAGAAGACATTCCCCCGAGTTCAAGACTTTTTAACAAATCTGTTTTCAATAAACAAACCCTTTTGGATGAAACGTATCTGGTTTTTCGAAGAATTATACTGCCGAAATTCAAAATGGAATTTTTTTGACAATCAAAATCCATTTTTAACTGCCTTTTCAACCAGCTCTAATACAAGAAAAGTTTCAAAACCAAAGAGAGAAACAAGGATTATTTCCCTCACCCCTCATGAATCAACATTTTAACTGTAACGTGCAGACAAAACCAGGCTGCATGCAAGCTGTGTTCAGAAATACTATAATTAATTATTATTTGTATTGCCATTGCATGTAGGACCTCCTCCCCCCTGCCTAGGAGCCCCAGGTGACCAGAACCTTGCTGTGCTGGATGCTGTGAAAACACAAAGCAAAAATACAGTTTGTGCCCCAAAGATCTTACAATCTAAGTATAAAACAGAACACAACAGGTGCAGGCAGATTGGGGAAGAGTGAATAGGTAAGGGCCAAATAGATACATTAAATTCGAAAGATAAATGCAGACACAAAAATAGGAGGAAATTTGGCCAACAATATGTACTGTTGGGGGAACACAATG
The DNA here is from genome assembly GCF_049634645.1 of Pelodiscus sinensis. Classification (NCBI taxonomy): domain Eukaryota; kingdom Metazoa; phylum Chordata; order Testudines; family Trionychidae; genus Pelodiscus; species Pelodiscus sinensis. The sequence goes on along the minus strand of NC_134733.1, from coordinate 19,052,918 downwards.
CCCTTTGGAATTTGTATAGATACTAAGATTTTGAATTCCCTCTCCACTGTGATTCACTCCCTTACCATCTGATCTGGCATTTTCTGGGGCTCAACTCCAGAGATTTCAGTCTCTTGTAAATCATTCTTACTTTTGTCCAACCATTTTAATTATTTTAACATTTATAATTGTGGGAAAGCTCAGACCTCTATTATGTAGGCCAATATACAAACACATCTGAACGTTTCAGGCCCTGCCTTATATTGTCCTCACTGTGACACTGATGGCAGCAAAGTGCAGTACAGTGCACTAAAAAGGGCTGTCATCCCTCAGTTTGAATTAGTCGGGTTGGGCCCAGGGTTTCCATTCTCATGTCTGGAGTTGAATGAAGCGTCTGGGTTTAGAGTATTAAAAGAGAGTGCAAAAAACTTCATGTGACTAACACCTGTCATATCACTTCATGTACTACAGAAGGCAGTCTTGGTCCTTGACTGGTTCTCTTAGATGCTACTGCAATACAAATAATTAATAATAGGCTCTAAAAGTACTAATCAGTGCCCAGGGCCCTAACATGCTTGGTACTGTATATTTATTAATGAAAAATAATCAGTCCCTCATGCAAAAAATGTACAGTTTACTGGCAGAATTCTGAACTGTGTGACTAGTAATCTCTAAAGGCATTGATTTAAATTTATTTTAAATGCAAAATTCAATGGTGCCTGTTTGAAACTCTGATGGTGAATGTTACCTCCTGACAATATGAAGTGTGCATGAGATCTACCCACCCATGTGTCCTTTTGCTTTCAAATCATAAGGGGTTCTGGATTTGAAAACTAAAGACTTTGTCCCAAGCAGAGATTTGACCCCAAAAGGAGAGAAGTGCTCTAGAGATCTCACTAGAGAATTTATTTTATTTGGAAGGTACCCAAATGCTACAGGGATGGAACACAGAATAATACTCTTCTGACAAATTTAATTGCAATTCCAGCTGGTTTTAGATCCATTAAGATCTAAGAGAAAAATCCAGATGTATTCAAACACCAACAATAGAGTCCCTGATCCCTTTAAAGATACACACACACACACACACACACACACACACTTAGAAGGAAACTTACTAAGGTTTGTTAGTGTATGGTTAAAAAACAACCATCCCCACCCCCCCACAAGGCTTATTTGAAGAGAGGCAGCTCCTCCCAATCAAGATGGTGTCTGCCACTCAGATATCCATTGGATCATAAGAACATAAGAACATAAGAACGGCCGTACTGGGTCAGACCAAAGGTCCATCTAGCCCAGTATCCTGTCTGCCGACAGTGGCCAGCACCAGGTGCCCCAGAGAGGGTGGACCGAAAGACAATGATCAAGCGATTTGTCTCCTGCCATCCCTCTCTAGCCTCTGACAAACAGAGGCCAAGGACACCATTTCTATCACGTGGCTAATAGCCTTTTATGGACCTAACCTCCATGAAATTATCTAGCTTCTCTTTAAACTCTATTATAGTCCTAGCCTTCACAGCCTCCTCTGGCAAGGAGTTCCACAGGTTGACTACACGCTGTGTGAAGAAGAACTTTCTTTTATTAGTTTTAAACCTGCTCCCCATTAATTTCATTTGGTGTCCTCTAGTTCTTCTATTTAGGGAACTAATAAATAACTTTTCTTTATCGGCCCTCTCCACACCACTCATGATTTTATAATCGTGTAAGGAGCTGTTTGTGGGCTGGCACTAACTGGAGTTCATAGAGGAAAGAGAGGACCATACAAAGGAAAGGGAGAATGATCTGGTGGCTAAGGCACAGGGCATCTGGGTTCTATTTCTAGATCTCCCAGGGACTTCCTTAAGTTTTGCCTTAGGGCAAAACTTTTTATCTCTTTGTGCCCCATTTCCTCATCTGTAAAATGGGAGCAATGCTGATTCCCTGGGAGCAGGCAGGCCTGAATTAACCAGTGCAGCATTATCATAATCACTCGCCATTGACTGCAGGCGCCTTGCCAATAAACTAGGTGCCATTTGAATCTCTCCTGGGTGGCCGCCCAAGCACTCAGTTTCCAGGGAACACTGCAGGGCTTCCAATGTCCACAGTGCACAAGATCCCAACATACTCTAGTCAGGCCTGGCCAGGAAGACTGAGGGTAAAATTAATGTGTGTGTGTGTGAGCTGCTCAGGTACTACACAACTGATGGCCATAGAAAGGCTGATAAATAAATGATTTAAAGAGCCTATAGGAGTTAGGCAAGCATTGATTTCTCAAAGATCTGTCATGGGGGCGTGGGCACAATTTCCTTTAGACTGCTTTGGAAGTCTCAGCTGGTTAATATGACATGCCCTTAACAAATAGAGCCTAAGATCACCAAAAACGCTGATTGACTTTAAAGGCAGCAAGATCAGGCCCTGAATCAGAACTGATCCTACTGAGGCTAAAGGAGACATACTAGTGTAAACACAGCATCGGGGCCTAATTCAGAGTCTAGCGAAGTAATGGAAAGGCTCCCTCTGACCCCAGCGGGCTATGAACCTGGGTTGAGGTGAGATCAGAATCAGACAGCTGAGGAGAGAGGAGATATTGACTGCAAGGGAGCAGTTGTGTTGGAGGACAAGCATTTCCCTGGCTCTTCCCCTCTACAGATAAATCACGGGGTAGAAGGAAACTGTGTATGTCCTCCTATGAGCAGTTTACATGCCAGTGGTAACCCTGGGTAAGTCCATTCCGTGACTCAGTTTCTCTATTCTCACAACTGTAGGTAGTGACCCTGCCCTGTCTCAGAAGGAGGATTAGTTCCATGAATGGGTGTAACACATTTTGAGATCCTCAAAAGACAAGCAGCTTTAGAGAAGGGGAAAGGATTAGTATCAAATTGCTAAACGCTGTGGTTTTTCTTAACAGGTTTAGGCATTAAAAGGCTGGCATTCGCAGCCCTCACAATACAGTAAAACTTCCGTTTGTCCGTCTCCCAGAGGCTTTGCTGAGTTAAATAGCAGCAGGGAGGTAGCAAGGGGGAGACTGACCGGGTGCGGTGGGGAAGCGGGAGATCTCTCCTTTGGTGTAAGGTTTTGAAGCCTCCTGCCTCCTTGATGAAGGACTGCAAACAAACAAAAACAAAAACAAAACACACACAAAAACCCCACACACACATTTCACCCCCTCCAACCAATTCAGATCTCTCAGGTTCGATAGCCCCCTAGCTGGAGAAAGCAGAAACAGAGGGGAGGGGGAAATCTCAGAGGAAGGGCCCTAACACCACAGTGTTTTCTCTTTCTCTCTCGCTCCCCCCTCTCCCCCCTTCATTGGCTTCAAGGCCAGCAGCTCCTGGAACACAAATGCTCTTGTAAACTTCTGAACCACACAACCCTATGGTGGGTGGGTGTTTGCTCCCTGCCTGCCAGTTTCAATCCACCCACAGATTCCAAAGGCCCAGAATGAAAAGCAGACTCCATTTTCCATACTGAACAGGCATTTCATTCCATCCGTCCCCCCTCCACTTTTGGTTCTCTTGCAAACCTGTGAATGTCCGGGGAGCATCTTCCCCCATCACCACCCCATCTCCCCAAGCAGGGAAAGGGACCTGTTTGTACCTGAAACATTCCACACAGCAACATAAAAGTGAGCTCTATTCCTCTCCCTCGCCAGAGGTGCCGCTCACAAGGAAGGCAGAGGGATTATGGAGGATAGGACTGCACTTTGCAACTCTTTTATAAAACATCTGGGAAGGTCAGCATCTGGGAGAGGGGGCAGGGACAGGTGACATCTGAAAGCAGAAAGGAAAAAAGGCCACGTAGAGATGCCACTCAGAGCTACTGAGATCCTAATGTAGTATCTTGGTTTTAATTGGGAGGGTAAGGGGCCCGGGACTGGTCTGAACAACACATAGCACAGTGTAGCCCCAATCCTGATGGGATTTGGGCACTACAAATAATAAACAAATACAAATAAAGTGAAAGAAGATATGTACTTTCTTACCTAGCCTGTCCTTTTGGGAACCTCAGGCTGAAGCAGATGTTATGATCACTGATTATTCATGATTTGCATTATGTGGTGGCAGCTGGAAGCTCCAGCCAAGACTTCACAGAACCTAGCATAATGGGACCTACATGCTCTCTCAAAAGAGCTTAACTACCACCAGGCTCCTAATAGAAGAGGCCAGATATTCCAAAGCATGCAGCACCCAACAATTCCTGAGGCTCTCAAGGAGAGCTCTGGACACTAAATGGGTTTGAGCATCTGGCTCGCAATGTGACACTTTATGCCAGGTCTACTCAACATGTGGGCCGCGGCCTGTTTGCTTGCGGCACACGGTGTGGTTTGGGTTTTTGATACACTGGGGGTATGTCAACACTGCAATCACACGTCCACACTGTAATCACAGTTATTTCGGAAAAAAAATTGGAAGAACAGAGGGGTTTTTCCAACATTGGCAAGCCTCTTTCTATGAGGAAGAGCTCTTTCGGAAAAAGGCGTGTGTGGACAAGGAAGAAGGAGCTCTTTCGAAAGAAGAGGAAAGAGGAAAAACCCCAGGTACCCTGGTGGCCATTCCGCCCATCGTAATCACAGCTTAAATGCAAGATAGCATCCATTCAGTGTGGACGCTATCTTTAAAAAAAGCAGATCGCTTCTTCGATGCGCTTTTGCTGTGTAGACACTCTCTTTTGGAAAAAGTTTTTCAGAAGATCTCTTTCAGAAAAGCTTCTTATGAAAGAAGCCTTCAGTCTAGACATAACCTGGTTGTTACAAGGCTAAAAATGTAACTTTAACAAAAATACACTAATCCTGCTTTTTTCTTTCATTGCAGCCACCTGCTGTTTTCATCTTGTCAGTAAGAACATGAGATTGTAAAAACGATCACCAGCCAATTACTCAGAGTACACCTGATCCCGGACATGTACTCTGAGTCCATGGTGTACTCTGATGACCCGCTCTGATCACTGGCAATTTCATTACTGCTGCACAGTGAAAGGAGTTCATGGGAAGTGCCGCTTGAGCTGCATCTGGGCTCCCCTTCTGCCATTGCTGGGGCATTGTCTAGCACACACACGCACACACTGCAACAGGCAGGCTGCAGAGGAAGTCAGCTGGCATTGGAGAGGGGAATCAATAACCTACTGAGCTCAGAGATGAGTGAAGGTTTTTGTTTATACAGCCCTCTAGCATGTAGGAAGTTAGAAAAGCAACTACAATGACCTGCATCCAAAGTTAAGAGTCCACTCCATTTTAGTCGTGTCACCTCAAACAGCATCAGAAACAAACATGCATCTTCCATGTTGTTTAAGGGATTGCACTAAATAGTTCACACTACAGGAACAAAAACTCCCTGAAGACACAGAGCCCTCTCCCCCTAAACAGAGTCCCCATTTACTTTGTGCAATTGGAACATGGAGGGGAAAGAAGATAAGCCTCAGTGGGGAATTGTGATTTACTTTTCATGCACCTTCACTGGGCTCCACTGGTAAACCGAAAGTAACCATTTACACAAAATGCCCCCTTCTGGTGCCCCTATGCCGAGACAATCCTTCGGTGCTGGGCTTCAGAACAGTGCAAAAGAGTGTTTAATTTAATTGTTTTGTAAAGGTAGCTTTAATTGAAATGTAAAACAAAACCACATGCAAGTATTTCTACCCATACTCTGTTTAATTAAAAATGTATTTAGTGAAAAGGACATAACACTTTTGCAGTGAGGCCTTAGATTTAGGTTAACCTCGGGTTCAAAACTTAGCCCCTAAATTTATATTCTGGCAGCAGAATAAGGGGTTTGACTTGCAAATAGGGCAAGGGACCACAATTCCTCTTGATTTCAAAAGGAATGACTCTCGGTGTATATCTGAGATCAGATGCTGGCCCAGAAACAGGGCGGTAAATAGAGGAATACACAGCGAAGCTCTCAGAACTCATCTTTGAGACAACCCCGAGGAGCAGCGATGGAATGGGATTCACAAGGAGCTAATAAAGCATATCATCTCCTAGCTGGCCCAGTGGGTTGTGAGCCTGGCAGGGATGAAACTGAGGGAAGATGCAGTTGCTAAACTACAAAACAATTCAGTGACTGACTTAAGAGGGAGGGCCGGAAGGCAGGGGAGTTCCCTTCGGTAGGCTAGTCCCGCTGGAGCCCCGCTGTGTGGTTTCAGTGAAGAAACCCAAGTTGGCCGGGGACCTCTGAGACTGTGTGCTCTGAACCGCAGAGGCTGGGGAGCTGCAGAGCTGAGCTGCAGAGTCCCGGGAAGGCAGAGCCACAAATGCAGCTCTGTGGAGTGGGAGGGAAGGTCAAGGCCAGGGAACCAGACAGAGAGGATGGCCAAGCCAGAATGAGGGCAGAACAAAAACACCACACCCTGGGACGCCAGCACACGGCAGACATGTGGTAGGCAGGGGAGATCACACACAGTGCTAGAGTCACCCTCTCCTTGCCTGATTATTATGATGCAGCCCCAGGGTGGAGACGATAAAGTCGTTTTCCTCTGCCAGACTCTGGCCTTCTCTGCCACTCCTCCTTTCTAGCTGCGTACCTGTCCAGCACGGTGACAGCAGCAGGCTGGCTTGAGTGTGTTGGACTCTGATCCACTGGCTGTTTGGTTTTCCAGAGCTGGGCTCAGGGTTTCTGTTGCTCTGACGCAGAATGTCCCATGGTGCCAAAGGGTGGTGGTGGGGGGGAAAGTTGGCCCCTTATGAGCATCCCATCTTTGCAGTGGCTCCCATCCCTCTCCAGCCAATCGCACTTCCTGCCCTGTCTCCGTGTCCGTTGCCCTGTTGTGGATACACCCAAGCTAATGCAGCACAATGGCCAGTGTGTGTCGCCCGTCCCTCCCGGTGCTAAATACACAGGGGACATAGCGCTGTGACAGCCCCACTGCAGAGTCCCACGCTTTCACTTAGTCGCCAGCATGTGGCAATCACTCGTGCCACAGTTTGCCGAGGTACCTCATCCTGTTGGACCTGACTGCTGGGGGATGAGCTCCCTCCATCCAGAGGAAATTGGTCACCCGCTAGTTGCGGTGGGGGGGGGGGGTGATGTTCCTTTTCCCTGCTCTGGACACGAGCCTCAGGACCTAGTTCTGAAGCTCAGGCTGTAGAGCGGGGGTGGGGAAACTTGTTTTGGGTCGGGGGCTGCTGAGCCACAGGAAAAAAAAAAATCAGCCAGGAGGGCCGCACAAAAGTGAGAAGCAAAAAAATCCCCACGCACATTCCCCTCACACACCAGAACTTAGGTGGGCCCAGGCTAGTAGATTTTGTGGGCCCTCTTAGGCTCTGGGGTAGGGCCAAAAATGAGGGGTTCAGTGTGTGGGAGGAGCCTGCTGTGAAGTGGGCTTGGGATATGGCGTCTGGGCGGGAGGGAGAGTACAGTGGTGGGGGGGTGCAAGGTCTGGGGGAAAAAGGGGTGGAAGGGCTGGAGCACCAGCTCCCCCATGCTGGAGGGGGTGCCCCGCGCCTCGGAGGCCAGATCTAGGCAAGCTGGAGACTGATTCTGGCTCCTGGGCCATAGGTTCCCCCAGGACAGGATTAAGACCTTTAGAGGCCCTAAACACTGAAAAGATTATGGTGCCCCCACCATATGTAATTCAAAATAAAAACAATACTATACTGTAAAATCTCTTTTTTTTTTTTTTGGTGCCCCTGCTTTGCTGGTGCCCTAAGCACGTGCTTAGTCTGCCTATTCGGTAATCCAGCCCTGGTTCCCCATTCCCGCTGTAAAGATTCATGCTTTCTGCTCTACACGGCCCCCATGTTGGCCCAGATAGAGACCACAATGCTAGCACACCTCAGCAATAGGGATGTAAAAACCTCCCAGAATAGTTAACCACTTAAACAATTTGTTTAACCGGTTAACCGCCTGCCATGGGTTGCAGGGGCTGCTCTGGGCCTGCCACCCACTGCGGACCTGCTGGCTGGGCCACCATGAGCGGAAGAGGCTCTGGTTAACCAATAAAGCAGGCATGGGGAACCTCAGGCCCGGGGGCTAGATGCAGCCCCTGGCTTGCCTAAATCCGGCCCCTGAGGCTCAGGGCCTCCCCCCAGCACTGGGAAGTCTGTGCTGGCACTCCAGCCCCCCTGCCGTCCCATCACGGGGCTGGAGCACACAAAATCTACAAGGCCAGGCCTCCCAGGCTCTAGTGTGTGAGGAGAATGTGTGGAGTGTCTTTCTGCGTCGGGGGCCATATCAGCGAAGGTTGTTTTATTTTGTTTTTTGTTTGTTTGGCTTCTCACCTGTGTGTGGCCCTCGACTGATTTTTCTGTGGGTCGGTGGCCTCCTACCCAAAAAAGGTCCCCACCCCCACGCCCGCAATAAAGCGTGTTTACCACTTAACTGGTTCACCTTTCACATCCCTAACTCAGCAGCCCATTTGGAAGCTGAGGCTGAAATCTGTCAGCTGCCCCCTCTGGGAACTGGATGCCCACGTCACATTAACGGTCATGGAACCCGGGTGTCCAAACCCTGTGGGCATCTTTTAAATGGCTGAATCCAAATCTTTACAGCCCCGTCGCCTCTGGCTGTTTTGCTAACAGGCACACGTGCGCGGCGAGCAGGGCTGTGGTGGCCCATTGCTCTCACTCCTGATTTTAGCATTTGCTAAGCCCTCGGAGGTGGTGGGGGAGGCTTTAGAGCCCCCCACCCTTGCAGGATGTCTTTTCCATCTGGCTGGAATGCTGCCCAGGGGCCTCCCCCACCTCACCATACTGTGTCCATACATGCCCCAGCAAAGGCTGCCACACACCTCATTAAAAAGCCAGGCGTGCCTGCCATTGCCAATTTAAAAAAAAAGTTAATTTACTGGGAGAAGTCAAAGGAAGGCATACAAACCTGGAGCCCTCAGGATTCCCAAAGGAGCTAGCAGAACAGCCCTGCTAGGTTGTCAGGACAGCAAAGGCCTGAAGAGTCTACAGCGACTTTCATTCCCAAGTATGTTTGGGACATAAAACACCCCCTCTCCCAGGAAAGAAGCGAGTGGCCAAATCGCAGCTCCCGGGGAGGGCACTGTCCACCACTCACTGTCAGCACCTCAGCAGGGAGAAGCTGAATCCACTGCTGGATACACCAGAGATGCAATCCAAGGCTTCCCAGCAAATTGGGCATCTGATGGATGAAGATTCAAGCCACTAAGGTCTCCCCTTTGAGTCAGGATCTGCACCGTTCCATGCTAACGTGACCGCTAAAGAGGGTCAACCCAATCCCGCCCCCCAAGGGAGTCACTGTAGTTCTCTCTTTGACTTCCACCACTGCTTGGGGGGAGAGGAGGAGAAGATTTGGGGGCAGCATGTGCTGAATGATTCGAGAGTTGACTAAGCACAGTGTACCTACACCAATGTTCTCTCTAACTTTTTTCATCCATGTGCAGAATAACTGTATGTGCACCAAGCCACGTGCGAATGTGTACCACCAGTAGACACAAAAAAAAACTAGCTCAGGGCGCTCTGTTAATCTGCTTGGCAATGCCTCCTTGGCTCACTCGGTTTTGGGCTTTATTAGAACATGGCTCCCCATTGTTCAAAGTCCCCAAACAACAGTGGGACCAAGTGAGCAGTCCTTTCACATGCTGCTGGCTTCAGCGGAACCACCCCAGAATACAGAGCCTGGAGGGGTGGCCCCCGAAGCTGGCATGTTTTGGCTTGTGGAAACGTATGCTTAGTGGAAATATTTCCTCCCATTCAATCCATATAGAGGCCATGCATGAATTAGAGCCCAAAACCTGCCTTCCACGCAACCACGTTAGAGATCCCTCCCTCCTTTACCAGGAGACTACTGTGAGGGTCAGTGTTCCCGGTGAGCTGTACGCTTGTGCAGCTTGTGCAGGAGAGATTCAAATGCTGCCCAGCTGATTAACAGAACACCCACAACTAGATTTTTTGTTTCTACTGGTGGTGCACATTCATGCATGCTTCAGTGCACATAAAATTTATTCCACACACAGATGAAAAAAATTAGAGGGAATACTGGTGCAGGTACATGGTGCTAATGTCAACTCTTGTGTCATTCAGAACATGCTCTCTCCAAACCCACTACTCGTCTCTCCAGCCCCACCACGCTCCAGTGGTCTGACATCATTTTATGCATAGGCTTTTCTGTGGCTCCCATCACCAGAGTATCTGGACTCCTCAGCTAGCATTAATGACTTCATTGTCACAAGCACATCATGAGGAAGGGAAGAATTAGGAATCCCATTTTATAGATAGGAAACTGAGGCACTAAGAAGGGAAGCAATGTGCTTGAGTTTAATACAGGGAGTCTGTGGTGGAGCTCATCTCTTCTGTCCAGTCCCAATCCAGACCACCCTTCATGTTCCCTACTGAAATCCCATCAAAGATCCCTGGAATTCCTCCCAATTTACACCAAAGCAAGAGATGAATCTGGGGCTAAATGTCAAGTGATTCATCTCCCCATGCCCTGCTGATTAAGCCAAGCCATCCCTTGAATCAGCCCCACCACTTGGTATTATAGCACCAGCTTGTGAAAACATTTTGCAAGATGGCAGCTTTCACCAGCACGCCGGCACCGTTTCCCTTTCTACCACCCCCCACCTCTTCCTCAGGAAAAGAAGCCACAGTTTGACATCAGGACAGAAAACTGCCTGCTTTGAAGAAGTTATGAGGCTAAGATTTTATGTGAAACTTTTTTTTTTTTTTTTTGATAGCCACACAGGGTCAGAACAGCTCAGGGATTGCAGATGGAGGGTTGAAAGCAAGACATGAGTAGTCATTCATCTGCTCTACTCTGTGCTGATTAGGCTTCAAATGGAGTAACGTGGCCAGTTTTGGGTGCCACATTTCAGAAAAGATATGGACAAACTGGAGAAGGGCACCAAACATGATTAAAGGTCTAGGAAACATGGCCGATGATGGAAGATTGAAATAACTGTTTGTTTAGTCTGGGAAAGAGAAGACCAAAGGGACATGATAACAGCTTTCAAGTACCTAAAAGATTACGTACTACAAGGAGGAAGGAGAAAAAATATTCTCCTTAACCTCTGAAAGTCTAACAAGAAGCAATGGGCTTCAATTGCAGCAAGGGAGGTTTAGGTTGGACATTAGGGAAAACTTCCTAACTGTCAGGATGGTTCAGCACTGGAATAAATTGCCTAGGGAAGTTGTAGAATTTCCATCATTGGAGATATTTAAGAGCAGGTTAGACAGACATCTCTCAGGGTATGTCTACACTACCACCCTAGTTCGAACTAGGGTGGTAATGTAGGCAAACGGAGTTGCAAATGAAGCCCAGGATTTGAATTTCCCGGGCTTCATTTGCATCTCGCTGGGCACCGCCATTTTTAAATGTCCGCTAGTGCGGACTCCGTGCCACGCGGCTACACGCGGCACGGACTAGGCAGTTTGGACTAGACTTCCTATTCCGAACTACCGTTACTGCTCATTTCACGAGGAAGCCACTGGACACATGGATTTCGTGAGAGCTGGAATGAGCTGACCTCATGCCGTTTTTGTTTCTGTTTTACAAGATGAAAGCAAACAAAAAATCGCAGCTTTAATTTGATTGTTCCAGGAACATCACCACTTTCGAGTTCAGAGAGATTTCATTTTCACCGCACAATAACTACATTCCCGGGCTGAATTATACAGCCATGATTTGGAAGGGGATGCAGAGAGAGTCCCATTGTTGCCCTCTCATTTTAAATAAACATTCAAACATGCTAGACACATGGTTGCATCAACCGTATGCCCACAACGGCAAGATTAATTTACATGGACATTTACCATGACAGCACATGTAAAATTAGGAACCTGCAGACATAGGGACGTGCAGCTCACTGCTGCGTGCAAAGGCACAGAAATGGCACAAACAACGGTGCCCTTCACTGGTCTGAAAATCTGGCCTGCTAATCTCAAGCACACTGTGCTGGGGAAGCGTATCTATCTAAATATCTATCAATTTTTAGAGCATGTTTGTCTGTCTGTCTGCGAGTCCATTTGTTCAAGAACCCTTTCTAAACAGTAAGAGCCAGGGTCACCAAATTTGGTATGCAGCTTCCTCTTCTCCTAACTCAACGCAAGATCAGGGGTTGGTTATAAGAACATAAGAACGGCCATACTGGGTCAGACCAAAGGTCCATCTAGCCCAGTATCCTGTCTGCCAACAGTGGCCAGTGCCAGGTACCCCAGAGGGGATGGACCAAAGACGATAATTAAGCAATTTTTCTCCTGTCATCCTTCTCCAGCCTTTGACAGAGGCCGGGGCACCATTCCTTACCCCCCTGGCTAATAGCCTTTTATGGACCTAACCTCCATGAATTTATCTAGCTCTTTTTTAAACTCTGTTAGAGTATGTCTACACTAGCCCCCTAGTTCGAACTAGGGTGGCTAATGTAAGCATTCGAACTTGCAAATGAAGTCCGGGATTTAAATATTCGGGGCTTCATTTGCATGTTCCCGGGCGGGCGCCATTTTTAAACCCCCTTAGTTCGAACTGACTGCCCGTGGCTACACGCGGCAATCAGAAGTTACTCCGAACTAAATCCTTAGTTCGAATTAACTGTTACACCTCATTTCAGGAGGAGTAACAGTTAATCCAAACTAAGGATGTAGTTTGGATTAACTTCTGACTGCCGCGTGTAGCCCCGGGCAGTCAGTTCGAACTCAGGGGATTTAAAAATGGCGCCTGCCCGGGAACATGCAAATGAAGCCCGGGATAAGTGGAAGGAGGTGAGGGAGGAATTGGGTACGAGCTCCCGATGGGGAGGATTGGGGTGGCTCTGTGGGCTTCTCGGGGTGGAAGCTCTCCTGAAGCCCCTTGATTGACCGCCCCCCTCCGGATGGCAGCCTGCGGCAAGTGCAGCCGGGCTGATGGCCGAGTGCTGTGATGTGCCGAGTGTGGGCACTCAGGGCACTCCAAGCCAGGACTGCTTTGCAAGCGGGGAACCCCTGAGAACTGTCTGTCCAGGGTGGGGGTCGGGTCCCTTTAAGCACAGCCCTCGGCTAGCCTGAGACAGCAGCTCCACGCTCTAAGTCCTAATCTGATGCCCTGCCGGCACTGCTTCCGGCCAGCCTTAACCTCAGTTCAGGGTCCACTCAGTGTGGACATGCTAGTTCGAATTAGCAAAATGCTAATAGCGAACTAGTTTTTAAGTCTAGATGCACTAATTCGAATTAGCTTAGTTGAAATTAACTAATTAGAACTAAGTTAGTTCGAATTAGTGCTGTAGTGTAGACATACCCTTACAGCGTAAACAGACAGTAAGTGAGAGGGGAAAGAGAAACACAGAGAAGTAAAGTGACCTGCCCAAGGTCCCGCTGCCTGTCAGTGGCAGAGCCAGAAATAGAATTCAGTTCCCCAGAGAGCCAATACACCTGTTTGCTAAATAATCCCGCCCCCAACAGTATGAAAAGGTCTCCCCTCCTGCACTCTTCAATTAAGCAGTGGTTTCCCAATAGTTTACTGATTTGCTTCTCAGTCAAGCCACTTTTTCAAATAGCCCAGTCCGGAATGACTGAGTGTTTCTGCTTTGTGGCTATTCTTAGCCCACATAGTATGAGTTCAGTAGGTCTCAGTCCAGTGTCCAATGGACAATTCTCCATATGATCCCAAAATACCAGCCTGGAGGTCATTAACGGTGCCCCATATGGGCTGTCTCTGCCGAGGCCAAGGCGAACAGCCCATGGAGATGGACACGCCTCCACACACATACGTCTGTCTTCACGTGGCCTTCCCAGCCTGTAGAAGTGCTACCCAGCACCTTGCCACGCTGCTTTCTGAACAGTCACTCCACCTCCTCCCCCTCCCCCTCCCCCTCCCCCCGCCACCAGCCCTTCACTCACACCCAGGAAGGGAAAGGGTGTCTCTACCGAGGAGAACATGATCACCAAGTCACAATTCTCCAGCCCTCTGAGCAGGCGGCCTGGCCGAGGCTGGTCTCCCCTTGCCTCTTCTTTTCCCCCCTCCTGCTTTTCACAAGTTCCTGTTCCATTTCTTCCAGGCATGCAACAGGCCTAGGAATGACTCTTTCGCCCTCCCTCCCACCTCCATTTCCCGTGTGTAATCCAAAACCCATCCTGAAGCAGTGACCACGATCTGTACCATGCATACGCCATAAGATCTGAGATGCACCGGGGAGGAAGCCAGCTGGCATCTTCCCCTCCCCTCTGCTTTCTCTCTGCCGCCATTCTGGGGCTCATGCTGGACTCACTGCTTTCTGGGCTCACCCTGGACCTGCACTGTTCCTGGTAACGAATGCAGCCTGTTCCAACCAAGGTGAGGCATATTTGTGAGTCCAGAGCAGGAGTCAACTGCCTGATGTGTCACATTTCTCATCATAAATCTGGGTAACGCTTTATTTTAATTACTGGGACATTTTCTAACTTTTATTGTTTCTGGCAGAGGCATGTGAAGTGAGCTCATTCATTATATAAGGCATCTGAGCTATTTCTTCAGGGGAAATGGTGTTCTATATAATTCCTGCCTTTTGACAAGATGCCATTCACCCCCTTACTTAGTATCAAAGGGATTCATGGCCAGGATCAGGGATCTAACCTGCTCCTGAATAATGACAGTGGCCTTGGCAAGGATTTATCTATCCATCCATCCACTGCACTGCATTTCTAATGCTCCCAGCAGCATAGGTAGCAATATATCACATGTTTCTTTCATGTCTCTTCCTGCAGCTCCGGGAATGCTGCCTTGAGACATTACGGTGAAAGCACAGATGGATCCAAGCTGCAAAATTTGGATCTGAATTTCCCCAGCATTCAGGAGCATGGCGGTCTTGTAGTTTTGATAAAAGCCCATCCCGGTAAGTCAGCTTGTAGGGAAGGGGTAAATAGTGAAGCAAGCCGATGGAGGAGTGCTGCAGCCAGACCAGGATTTAGGAATATTGTGGGTAGAGACAATTGGCACTGGGCAGGTGGTAGTCAGTCTGGGAGGTGGAGGAAACCACAGCATTTGTTAGTGTCCTGTAGCCTTAATGAAGAATCCCCTTTGTATCATTACAGCCAATGTCTGTTGCTGTGCTACTGTGAAGGATGCTACAGGCGGGAGCGACTGGGACTTCCTCTTCAGCCCCACTCAGGGGAGTGACGCTGCAGCAAATCAAGCCCAGGCTGCTGCTCCCATGCCAGTCACTGCCCACGCATGTCAGAGAGAGAGAGATCAAGCCAGGCCTTCTGTCTTCAAAAGGAGACGGAGAAAGCGCATTGAGAGCCCAGATCCAGCAGGTGCTGAGCACTCAATATCTTGCAGGATCAGGCCCTAGCTTCACAGCCAACGATTAGAGGTTAGACAGAAGGGGTCATAACTCAAGCGACCTCTTTGGACAATCATTTGGGCTTTAGGAATTGACTCCTGGCCTTTGTGCTGTGCAGCAAGTCATCTCCCCTTGTCTGTGCATTCTAGCTCCTCCTCAGATGGTACCTTCCTTGTTCATATTGCTGAGTTTAAGATGATGGAATTGGCCACTTGCCCAGGCTGGGAATGGGGGGAGGAGGGAAGCAGTTAGCATAATGGAATGGCTTGCTGAATAAAGTGAAAATCCCATGCAGATAGCACATGGCGTGTATAATGACTCATGGTCCATATTTTCACCAGGGGAAAAATTTAAGACCTGCGTTCAAACTTAAAAGATGGAAATTGTTATAAAGACTTCCATGGTGATAGGTTACCATCTGTTCTGACATAAAACAAGCTAATGGAGTAAATGGGCTGATTTTCCCCCTCTTTTTGTTGTAGGAATTTTCTGCTTTATTGATGAGGTGTGACTCTCTGGCCTGGAGAGATACTAACTTATGCCGTCCAGCCCAAAGAGAATGGAGTGTTTGGCCTAACCACCTACTAGCTAGCCTATTTAAGCTCTTAAATATGAGAAAAGAGCCGTAACTTATAGAATGGAAGATTAAATTGTGATCAACAGTGGAGATCTTCCGTGTGCGCCTTGGCCCCAAAAAAGAACTTTCGCTTGAACAGTCTCTATAGCTTCTGTCCCTTGCGAACCAAGCCACTGAGCAGTCGGATACAACATATGCAATAATAATAATAATAAAAATGGCCATGTTTTGGTTGGAGAAACCAGAAATCCTTTTCAGCAGCCTTCCTGTTTCTCTCTCCTTCCTTCATTCTTTCGAATAGATTCATAACAACACATAACTTTTTCCTTCTGCTTTTAAGCAAGAACATACATTTCTTTCTTTTCAGAGAGTCAAATTCTTGGAACTCATACTATATGCATTTTGCTATTTTTACCCACCCTGCTCCTTCCTGTATCCATGGAGTTTCAGCAAAACATTAGATTCCAGTCTCTAATGACATAACCTTCCCCTTTCCTTCCTGCTCGCAAGTTGACTCTCATTTTCTCACTAGGTCTGCTGGCTTCTCTGATTTTTGGAGGCCTTTCCTCCTGTCCCCCTTTCAAGTTTCTTGTTTTCTTTAGTTTCTCTGCAGGCCACCACCTTCTCTCTTCTTTACAGGGGGAAAAGGAATGTCATGTACCCATCATCAGCTAGGTTTTTAAAAGTAAATTCAGAGGGACAGAATCTCTTCTTACACCACAGTAAGTAACTCCTCTGACTTCAAAGGTGCAATGGGCCTGATTCTGCTCTTTAACCACTGTACAACTGGAGTAATTCCATAGCCATCAGCAGGCCCCATTCTCACCTCGGATTGCTCTGGTGTAATTCAAGAGAACAGGATTTACAGGGATGGAACAGATGAGGACGTGCCCTGATCTGGCCTTTCCAAATGCAAACTATATTTTGCTAGGGTCATATCTCCCTAGAGGAGATGGAGGCATTTATGACGCTAGGAAAGTTACAGGGAATCTAGGGCAGGTGTCAGCGGGTTTTTACTCACCCATGAGATTTCTAAATAATTTTTTAAAAATATATAATGTCGCTGATTTAGCAGTGGTTGCAGTGCACAGGGCTTAAGGCACCTCTGACAATCTGCACGCGCTTGGTCTACTTCGCAGCTCCAGCGCTGTCTATTCATGTTATTAACAGGATGCGAGTGAGTAGGAACACAGAGACACCTGGGTCATCAGGAGTGCCTTTCCCCGGCATCCCTAGCATTGCATGTGCCCCAGCATGTCACTGTGAGCTCTGCTCCCATCCTCAGTTGGCAGCCTACAAGAGGGTGCATGATGCTGCCAGTCCAGGCTGTCCCCTGTGACTTTGTCCTCACGCTGGAACCTGTCAGAGGCTGTCATTCCCATGGCGTCACTCAGAGGCTCCTTGTCAGATTTGCTCTCAATGACACACTCTCAAGGAGATAGCATCTCTGGTTTCTGGGGCAGAGCGACTCAGGGGCACTGAAGTTTGGCCATCTGAGCTCTTCTGTGACAACCTGCCCCGAGCCCCATGCCCACACGGAGAACCACCGGGTGCTCAGCGCGCTCCATTCCAATGAAGTCAATGGCTCAGTGCCTCACACGATCAGACCCCTTTCCTCTGCCCAGCGTTACATACCCCAGATGTGCAGCACAAAGGTGCCATCCACAAAGGCTAGCCATCCCATCCAGCACAGGCTACATGGCTCCAAGGCCAAGTACTGGGTGAGTCTCTGGCACGAATAGCTGTCCCCAGGTTAAGGGTGAGGGTAGCCACATAGCAGCCCAGGGAGTTCTACGGTGCTGCTTTTGAGCAGCCCTGTGCACACATAATAATTTCCATAAGAGGTCATTCACCAGAAAGTTCATTTCTGGGTGTGGAGTGTCCCCAGAGTCTGGGGTTGTTCAGATCTGGAGATCTGATTTGGGCTCATCCGACCCTTCCAGCAGTTCACGTTACCATGCTGTTATCCCTCCCTTGCCTCTGGTAGCCACATTGTTGAATGCCTAGAACCCACCCACCCAATCACACAAGTCAGGTCCCCTGGGTTCCATGCCTGGCTCTGCCACCGGTTTGCTAAGTGCTCTGAGGGGGAGTCATCTTTCTTATCCCTGCCTCAGTTTCCCAATCTATACCTTGGAGATAATGAGCCTTCCCTCCTTGGTAAATTACCTCCAGGTATGGCTGAACAGTGGTAGGCCGGAACAAAGTATTGTTATGAGAGGCAGTATGGTCTGGGAGTGGGACTCAGGAGACATGGATTCTATTCCTAGCTCTACCATACACCTGGGCTGTGTCTAGACTGGCCAGCTTTTCCAGAAAATCAGCCGCTTTTCTGGAAAAACTTGCCAGATGTCTACACTGGCCGCTTGAATTTCCCCAAAAGCACTGACGATCTCATGTAAGATTGTCAGTGTTTTTGCGGAAATACTATGCTGCTCCCGTTCGGGCAAAAGTCCCTTTTGCGCAAAAGGGCCAGTGTAGACAGCTGAGATTTGTTTTCCACAAAAATGGTGATCGGGGCTTTTTTACGGAAAAGCGTGTCTAGATTGGCATGGATGCTTTTCCGCAAAAGTGCATCATTATAACGTGAACTCTGCGCCAATCTAGACGCTCTTTTCCGAAAATGCTTTTAACAGAAAACTTTTCCGTTAAAAGCATTTCCAGAAAATCATGCCAGTCTAGACGTAGCCCTGCTGTGTGTCTGTGGGCAAGTTTCTTCCCTTGTCTGTGCCTCCCACTTCCCCTCTCCCCGCCCCCTTAATTTCTCTTGTCAATTTACATGGTAAAGACTGCTCAGGCCTGGTCTATATTTAAAACATAGGTTACGTAGTTATGTCTTTCAGGAGTATGAAAAAAACAATCCATCCTCCCCACTCCCTGTTGACCTAACTCTGCTGTAGATGCAGCTAGGCTGAGAGAAGAATTGCTCATGGAGGTGGCGTTCCTACCGCAGTGGGAAAACACCTTCCAGTGCTGTAGACTGTGCCTATGCTACCGTGTAGCTATGGTGCAAACCTCCCCACAGTGTAGACATGGCCTCAGTGCATCTGGAGAGTGGCCTCGATTTTGGTCAAGGTCTCTCCAGCTATAACACAACCACCACACGGAGCTATAGGGTGCAAAGGCACAGGCCGGTGTGAAGGGCGAGTTCTCTCTGCTACCTCACTACACTGCTGTCCAGAAACTCTCATTCCAATGCCCGCCTTCCCGAGTCTGAACTCGCCCGACTGACTGAGCACAAATGCATGTGCCTGCAAGCTGGACCTTTTGTGTCAAGCCTGACACAGGTACCATACCCAAGCGAGCTGTCAAAGGAATGTAACCTGAGAACTGCAGCCTCAGGAGGGGATTTTTTTATTCATCAGTTCTTGGTATGCACCGCCTCCTTGTGTTTTGGGGTGGGGGAGGGTTGTACTGCGTATAGAGGCTCTAGAAGTGATCTGTTGTTATTTTTATTCTCCACCCCAGTGTTTTGCTGTTCCATGGCCCTGTTTCCCTCACCAGATGGGTGCATGAGGCTGCGGCCCAGTGGTGGATGTTGCTTTTGCAGAATTGTGAGAGTTACTAACCCAGCTTTCCAGGCTAGATTCTGTACTCCGTTACATCTGCGTGACTGGGATGACTCACATCCGAGTAGCTCAGTGAGCTCATTCTGATTTATAGGGGGCAGTTTGAGCGCAGGATCTGGGCCATGGCAGAGCAAGTGCAGAAATAATATACCAGGGGATGTAGACTTCCCAGCGGGAGCCTGGCTTGGATCTTACTCCTATTTTACACAGATGTAAGTCATTTCACTGTCGCCTAGAGGTTCATTAATGTACACTGATGGCACTTAAACTGGATTTACATCAGTTAAAAATGGGTATACATGGCAAAGTAGTGATACTCGTCTTAATTTGGTGGCTGTGCAATACCCATTTTATATTCAGTGGGGATTATATTTAAACCCAGTATCAAAAGACAACTCTTGACATCAATCCAAGTTGCATCTGCCTGTGCCAGAGGCTGAATTCGGCCCTGGTAGTACAAGTTATGGTGTAAGTGAAGTGTTTCAAACAGATTCTATTCTCATGGCAGTATAAATCAATCGTAAATCACTGGAGTGACACTGGTTTAGCAAAGATAAGACTTGGGACCACTTTCTTACCTTCACTGCTGTCCCTACTGCGCCTTTTAGCTACCTTGATATGTCATTCATGTTAACCGTCCTTGCCCACGGAACAAGTTGATGCACGTTACACCACTTTGCTGTTTACAGCCACTTACCAAAGTCTCTTCTGAATGTGGCCCATCAACCACCCTTTAGGGCTGTACTAGGCCCCAAGACATCAAGTCACAGACACAGATTTTGTTTTCATTCATAGAATCATAGAACCACAGAGCTGGAAGAGACCTCAGAAGGTCATCAAGTCCAGCCCCCTGCTCTAGGCAGGACCAATCCCAACTAAATCATCCCAGCCAGGGCTTTGTCAAGCTGAGACTTAAACACCTCTAGGGATGGAGACTCCACTACTTCCCTAGGTAACCCATTCCAGTGCTTCACTACCCTCCTAGTGAAATAGTTTTTCCTAGTATCCAACCTGGACCTCTCCCACCACAACTTGAGACCATTGCTCCTTGTTCTGCCATCTGTCACTACTGAGAACAGCCTTTCTCCATCCTCTTTGGAACCTCCCTTCAGGAAGTTGGAGGCTGCTATCAAATCCCCCCTCACTCTTCGCTTCTGCAGACTAAACAGACCCAAGTCCCTCAGCCTCTCCTCATAGGTCATATGCTCCAGCCCCCTAATCATTTTGGTTGCCCTCCGCTGGACCCTCTCCAATGCATCCACATCCTTTTTGTAGTGGGGGGCCTCGAACTGGACACAATACATTCAAAGAAAAGCGAGCCCCAGAGAAGAGAAGTCGATTCTGGGCCGCATAAGCTACCATTCCAAATACTTTGTTCCTGGCAGTCTCCACCAATAACTGAGTAACTAGGAGGTTCCACCCGAGTCATTTCCAGAGGCAGATGATGAATCGAGATTGTTTACGTTGATCGCCATCACCTGAGTGAACAGCCATCTAGATATTTTTAAAAAGGGATTTTGCTGCGAGAGGGTTTAATCAAACAGAAACATCCAGTGTTTATGCAACTTCCAAGTGTTATCTGAAAGCATTTGATGTGCATCACAAACATTTCCTCCTACTTCCACATCGCTCTCATCTGCCAATACTATTGCAGTACTGGCTTCCACGGGCATCTGTCTAAACAAATACACAGGCAGATCGTCTGAAAATGGAGCAGTCCCATCTGCTGGACCTCTCTGGAGCTGACATTTGGTTGTGACCATCACCTTCTAATGTGCAGATTTCACCTCCTACAGAAGATGGTGCCAAGCATGTTCTAATTTCCATGTGTAATATTGAACTTGGAAAGGCTCAGTGACAAATGCAGAGTAGAAGTTAACGACCAGTTGGAATTGATATTAGCATGCCAGAAACAGGCAGTGCAGAAGGTGGGGGGAGAAAACTTGACCCAGTGAGCTGTGGACTGTGAGTGAGAGAGATTGTCTCTGAAGGGGGAGGAGAAGGGCACAATCTGGGTGAGATAAATGGCACAAGAATAACCAGGAGATGGGTTATTTGTGAAGGGCAGAAGCTACAAATATTCCACATCAGAAACTAGGTTCCCTCTAATCTTTTCCATCCATGTGCAGATTTTTCCATCCATGTGTGGAATAATTTTATGTGCACTGAGGCATGTGCACCACCAATATAAACACAAAACCTAGCTGTGAGTGCTCTGCTAATTAGCAGGGTGGCATTTGAATTTCTCCTGAGCAGCTGCACAAGCACCCAGCTTACAGAGGACACTGATCAGCACCTAGCTGGGAAAGGCAAAACTCACTATAGGAATTCCAATTAAAAAAATAACTCTGGTGGCTGGTGAGATGCAATATACTCAGAAAAAATAGTATATAGTAGCACAACAAACATAGCTGCAGCATTATGGTAGTCAACCAGCGCTGAGGAGTTATTAGCGAGAGCACCCAGTCAGCCAATGGCAGATAGTTCTGATGACAAGATCATAATTTGTGTTTTCATTGGCTGAATGGATGCATAGTCAACCTTTGGAACTCCCTGCCAGAGGTTGTTGTGAAGGACTTTAACAGGGATAAAAAAAAAAGAACTAGATAAATTCATGGAGGATAAGTCCATCAATGGTTATTAGCCAGGATGGGCAGGGATGGTGTCCCTACCTTCTGTTTGTCAGAGGTTGAAAATGATTAATAGGGGAGAGATCACTTGATGGTTCCCTGCTCTGTTCATTCCCTCTGGGGCACCTGGCATTGGCCACTGTCAGCAGACAGGATACTGGGCTAGACAGGCCTTTGGTCTGACCCAGTATGGCCTGTCATATGTTCTTATGAATGCATTGATCTTCAGCCACCTGCTCAACTAGAGTTGTACAGCTGGAGCTCTGGAATGAGTCAGAACTTCCCTGGGACATCATACTCCCAAGAAGGAAAAGTAACTGCTTTTTTATTTGCTGCTGGATTTTAACATATTGTGTCTCTGGGCTGTTGGGTTAGGAGTGACATCTCTATTAGCAAGACACAAGGATACTATCAGAAGTAGACTGCCATGCCGTGCTAGCAGGGCAACCAGAGGATAGATGGGGCCATTCCAATAAACATTCACAATGTGCTGCCCCAAAGAGAGAACGTTGTGGGGAAACAAGCCGACAATCGCTTTCAGGGTTTATTTGGGTGCTATGTAAAAAGTGCAACGGTCTTTCGGTAAAAGGAACGGACTGAAGGAGAAGATAAAAACATGGCGGTGCTTCCATCTTTAAAGGCAGCATTGTTCTCTGGTTTACATTCTGACAGCTCACTGAAGCCCGTCCGAGTGCCAGATGAGGGGAGAATTTAGTCCCAGGGTTTTGGAAGAAACTCTGCACATGAAGGTGGTGACTAAGTTTAGTGCAAATAAAAGTCTGGGCAAGATGATCTAGAAGTCTGTAGAACAGGGTGTTTCATGAGGGGATCGCCGTCAATGGAACTGCATTAGAGATCTGGTCCCTGTGTCCCTGCCTTGCCAACTTCCTTTGGCCTTGTCTGCGGAGGGAGTCATGGGCTGGATGTGGAGTTGTGGATGGGTTAGAGCCAATGATTTAAATATGCAGGTTCATTGGCATGCACATGCCAGAGGTTGGGAGGAGGAGAAGACATCTCTGTAACCCACAGGCTCCCCCTACAGAGCCCGGAAAGGGTGTTTACTTTCCTGCTGCACTCCCAGAAAACTCCCCAGTGCCACTGCCCCTGCCCCATTTGCTGAGGCTCAGATCAAAAGGAAGGACTGAAAACTGGGATTTTCCAGAAGTTTCAGAAAGGAATGTCAAAAAGAGGGAGAGAATCAGTTTGCTTGAAGAACAATGAAGCAGATTCTGAGATGGAAGGACACGGGAGAACATTCCCTCTTCCAAGGACTGAGGTTGCCAGCCCAGCAAAGAAGCATCTGGTAGAAAAATTGGTGATGTCCTCCATCTAAGTATGGCAAAGCTCTTTACAGAACTGAGCCTGGCAAATTGAGCAACCAACCCTACGCAAGGACACACAGCAAATCTGGAAGAGAGCATACACTTCCTGTGCTTTTAACCAGTCGCCAGTGCTGCTCTGTCAAGCCCACACGTGGAATGGAAACTCACCACTAAATGAGAATCAAGGATCATAATACAAGAAAGAGGATATAGGAAAGACAAGATAGATTCATCCAGCAACTCACTAAAGCCACAACTTAGAACAGGAAATTTCAGTCGTCAAACTTTCTATTCCCACACCAGGTTAAACCAATCTAAATCAAATACATTTAAAGAAAGAGCCTTGAATGGAAAAAACAGTCTTTCTGTGTGACACCCACTATGAGAGAAATCATTGTTCTTTCTTGAAGACTATTTCCCTTTGAAAAGTGACTTGTGTTTACTATCCTAGGCACTGGCTTCTGAAAATCCCAGCATACCCCAGCAAACCTAGAAGCTTGTCTTGCTAACGGTGGTCAAAAGATAGGGAGTCAAACATTCTTTGTTCTAATACATTTATGGTAGCATCTCAAGATTGGTGTTGACCCCAGAGGATTCGGTAACATTCTAAGTCATTCCCCAAATGAGTCACGTACTCCACATTTTCTACTACCTCTTAGAAATCCGCCGCTCCGGTCTCTAACAAGCATTAAGATTGCCACCACAAATATTGCCATTGACTTTTTCAGAATTCAACAGCATCTTTACAGGGGCATTGACAATTCTGATGTTGACAGACTGGAGCAGGCATCCATCTAGTCCAGGATCTCATTCCTGGCGGTGTTAAAAATACCATAGGAGGCATGCAATAATCTGCCTACTGGGAAAATCTCTTCTCAACCCCCATTAAGTAGAGTTTGGATTAATATTAAAGCACAAGGGTTTATTGCCCTTCCAAAATTCTTGCTTTAATAATTGTTACTCTAATTCTGGAGAGTCTTATTACTGCATCAACATCCAGTTCTTTTCTGAATGCTGCTAAATTCCTAGCCCAATAATACCTTGTGGTAGGTAGTTCCCCAGGCTAATTGTGCTTTCTGTTATCTAGTTATAGGCTCAGTTTTAGATTTTTGCTCCCCAAAAGGGGAATGAGGATTAAATGGATACAAGCTTTTCTGTTTATCCTGTGACTTTATTGCCAGTAAAGGGTGTCACACTGAAAGCCCTATAGACTGGAGTCCTTTGTTTATCTACAGAACTGGTTCAACACAGGTTGTGGCGGGGGAAGCATCATCCTCACCCTATCCCATCAATGTGCTACAATACACGATGATTTAGGGTACGTCTATACACAGGGATAAAAGGCCAACTGCACAGCCATGGTTGGCTAGGATCAGCTGATTCAAACAATGGGGCTAACAGTTGCTGTGTTGATGTTCTGGCTCAAGCTGGAAGCTACTCCAGGCTCCAGAGCTGGCACTTTAAGCTGAGGCAGACAGGATGGCTACACAGAGATTTTTTCAGCTCTGTAGCCTGAGTCCTGCTGACCCGGCCAGACACAGAGTTTTTTTTAAACCCTTGTATAGACATGGTTAGACCGAGAGACCAACTCTAAAGGCAAGAGTGCCTTTGTCTCCAAGACCATACGATCCATAGCTCTGTGCTGAGATAGCCACCAAAGATGCCCATCAGGGGCCTATTGTGTTTGTAGTGTCAGTGAGGTGGACCCTGGAGAACTGAATTGAGACCCTCAAATTCATTTCACAAGGGTCACTACAGAGTTAGCTCCTTTTGATTGCTATTACCACAGATTGGATTTGAAACAGCTACCAGCCAATTAAAGACCCATTCAATTATCAATTTACTGAGCAGTTTTACAAGAACCCGGGAAGAACTATATGCTTACATACATTTTAAAAATGTAAATGAAAACATCTCTTAGGCTTTGTTCCCCTGGGTGTTTTGCATTATTCCCTAGCTGCAACATCCTGTGATGGTCTACACTAGCCCCCTACATCGATCTAGAGAGGCTAACGAGGGCGACCGGAATTACAATGAGGTTTACCTGCTAATTCGAGTTAGGGGCTTTAAATCGGAATCCCGTTTCACTGTCGTGTGTAGATGCGGGCAGTTACTTCGGGTTAGTCAATTTCTAAAATGGCGACCGGCCGGCAACATGCAAATCAAGTGTGGGATATTTAAATCCCGGGCTTGATTGGCAATATTGGTCGCCTTCATTAGCCTCCCTAGATCGATCTAGGGGGATAATATAGACATACAACGTGCATGGGAATCAGGAGGGGGAAAAAAAGAAGCAGAATAGAAGAAACAAGATGGCAGTTTTTACAGCATCCACATAGTGCAAAAGGCTAAATAAGAACAAACAATGCAGATTGGGAAAATTAATATTTTTAATATGCATATTTTATGCCACCACTGTTCCTGGATTGACCCTTTCCTTCTTGCCATGAGGAAAAAAAGTGCAGTTTCCAATGAGAAAAGTTGGGAAGAGTTCTCGTGGGAAAATCCTGTGCAACTCCGATGATGTTTTAATGTTTTTTATTCCATGTATGTTGCTAATAATCCTGTCATCCTATTTCTTACAGTATCTTCTTCTAAAGATAATTATATCAATATGCCTCTGACGTTTTATAATTGGAGTGGTTCCTTTTTCCTAGGCTTTGTTCTCACTTGGGAGATTCAAAACAAGGTTTAATTGTACATTCATGGCCTTCACACTTTTGTGCAAAGCCTGCTGCATAACACAATAAATAACCAAATAAATGTTGGTAGCATGGCACTATTTTTCAGAGCACTATTTTTAAAGCTTCCAGCTTTTGTTTTTAAAAAAGTGAGATTAAAAAAGATCAGTAGACATCTGTTGCATTTTGCAAGGGGGGGGGAGATCATGTATGTATTTTGTGTAGTGTCACTGTCACACCAAGAAGCGATGCAAAGGAAGCTGTAATTGGATGTTGTATGAAGAGCTGCTGTTACATGCCCAGGAATACTTGGTAGATGATAAATAAGGACCTTGACAAATGCCTGAAATATTTAGGCGCGAAGGGAAACTTCCCAAACAAGGCTTCTTATTAAATTTTGGTTTTTGACACTACTGAAATAGTATATTGGTAAGACTGACCATGCAAATTACAGGGTCTTGCTACTACAACCAAGAAATATAAAACCAGGTATCATTCACTCTCTTACCTTATGCGCTATTTATAATATACTTTACATACCTACCTACCTGGCTGTTCCTAATGTGCCTGTCATCACTTGTTCCATATTTAGTGCATTCATGCTGTATGTTTTATCCTTTTTGTTCCTTTTCTATTATTACTGTAGCACCTAGAGGCTCCCAGTGAGATCAGGGACTCATTGTGCTAGGCACGATGTTACCAATGGATAATTCCTACCCTGATGATTTACAAATCAACAGGGGGAGAGAAAACCAAGTGGAACCATGACTCACCCAAGGTCATCCAGCACAGAGCCTAGACTAGAACCCAGACCTTCTGAAGTTCAGCCCAGTGATCTAACCACTCTGAAGCGCTCCCTCACTTTTCATCTTAAGAGAGGTGGTAACTCAGACTAACAGAGCACTTTTGCATTTAATACAGTGCTGATTTCTGCTGACGTTTAAGGAATCTGCATGCCCCATGCCTGTCTGTCCCCTACACAGACTGTCTGCAGGAGCGCCAGCTAGTCTCCTCAAAGAGGCTCATTGCTTAAAAATCAAGTTAGGGGAAGTGCAGAGTTGTTTATAAAGGAAACCAGAAGTCTTTGATGAGATACAGTCTCCCTCCCTTCCTTTCTCACAGGGCTCACTCAATCTAGTCTGCAGCAGCAGATTTTTGGCACTATCGCCTGGTGCTATGGTGCTCACGGGGTTTCCATGGAGTCCCACTCGGGGCATGACATGCAACTAGCCACCCATTCCCTTGCTCCTCCTTCGTCACAGACAAGGCATACAAGACACACGTGCTGGGATTGGTTGCAAGTGTTCTGGTTGGTCTGACCATAAATAATTAATAGAGGTGTTGCTCAAGAGCATGGCGAGCAGTGCCTGGGTTTTTGAGGGCAATGAAGCCACCGCGCGTGTGTGGTGAATGGCTCTTGTGCAGCTCATCACAAGGAGCTCTTCACTGTGGAACAAGCTGCTCCCACAATGACACCTGGAGAGCGGTGCGTGGCCCAGAGTTTCCAGCCATCCAGTGCAGCTTGCTTGTAAAACGGAGGAGCTGGCTTCCCCCATACGCTTCAATCAACTGCAGAAATAATACTCAGGGAGGCCAGTCTCCCCTAACCAGTTGTCCCTTAAGTGTAAGGGCCAAAGCAACTTACAGAGCAATCGGAGGAGTGCTGCGAACATGGTGTGTCTGCAGGCTCCTGCTTTATTCAAGGAGGAAACACGAAGGGAAATGGTTTTGTATCTTCGAGACCATCCTGCTGTGAGACACCCGACATCACTGGCCAGCCGGGCGCCATACCCAACGGGCTGCCGGAGCTCTGCTAGTATTTAACCTACCACTTCGTGCCAGACTGGATTGACTTCCCACCAGACAACAGAAGGAGGATCTGTTAAAAGCCTGGTAACAATATTTAGAAGCCTGATGTCAGATCTGCATGGCCCATCATCAAATCCCTAAGATGGATTAGACAAGCTGCCCTTTCATTCCATTACGACACCAGGAGAAAGAGACAGGCTGAGGTCTGAGCGTGCACCAGGAACGTCGACTGCTCTCTCAGCCTTGTACCAAATGGGTTTATTGATTCTGTGGGGAAGGCTGAAACAAGAAGTTCTGATAACCTATTAATAGATGATCTAACCACACTTTTGATACTATATTCTGCAGAAATTAATATACTGAGTTGAAAAATAATACACACCCACATTGTCTAAAAATAGGCACCAAAATTTCCCCTCCTAGTTTCCTTTCTTAGTCTCGTTTCCTCTGAGCTGATGGCACGATTCTTCTTTTTCCTTCGGCTTCTTCTTTTTTTTTCTTAAGCTTCTCTCCTGTCAGACTTCATCTGCTCTGGGTCACTGACTGTGCGGGGGGGCCTTGCTAAAGCAGGGCTCTAGCTTTGGGAAGTTATGACGGCTTTGGCGAGACTAGGGTTGGGCAACCTGCGGCCCAAGGGCAGCATGAGGCCTGTAGAGGTTCAACGTGAGGCCTGCCAGTCATTTTGTTTACTGATGCCCATGATTCCGCTGGTTTCCGTCTGCGTAGGTTTTTTTCCTACTACTATTACTAAAGTGACACGCGCTTAAAGCCAGGGCACACGAAGCGAGGTGCCAGCTCACTGCATACATTGCCTGGGAGAGCCGCGCGCTCCCTCTGCATTTGAAGTGCTGCTATGGTTCAGTTGGCACATCCTGCAAGTGTCTAGGTACACGAGCGCAGTTAGAAAAACTATCCTGTCCCGGGAGACAGCCTTGGTTACAACACTCTTGAAATGAAGGAGGGCCATTCCTGAGGCCATTCCTGAGGCCCCACTGCTGTACTAGACCAACTGGAACATTGAGACATTGCCTGAAGTAAGGAATGGTCTCTTGTGAGACAATAAGGCCATGTCTTCGCTAAGCGGAAGACCGATGCTGCTGTGGTAGATCTTCCAAAGTTCGATGTACAGGCAGTCCCCGGGTTACGTACAAGATAGGGACTATAGGTTTGTTCTTAAGTTGAATTTGTATGTAAGTCGGAACTGGCTCCAGATTCAGCTGCTGCCACTGAAACTGACCAGGGGCTGGCTACAGGAAGCCGGAGGCAGAGTTGCTCTGCCCCCAGCTTCCTGGAATCAGCCTGATCAGTTTCAACAGCTGCTGAATCTGGAGCCTGGGACAGAACAGCTGGGGCGCTGCCCGGTAGGTTCCCACAGGACCAACCCGGCAGAACCCCAGCTGCTCTACCTGAGGCGTCCCGCAACAAAAGCCTGGTCTGCTGGGGGGGGGGCGCACTAGCTGCGCCCCCTCCCCCCCCAGCAGACCAGGGAGACCCGAGCAAAGCCGCACAGGCGGAGGGACCCCGCCGCCCGTGTGGCTTTGCTCCTGTCCCCCTGGTCTGCTGGGGGGGGGTCCAGCAAAGCCACTGGACCCCCCCCAGCAGACCAGAGACACCCGAGCAAAGCTGCCGCCTGGGCGGCTTTGCTCGTTTGCCCGGGAGCAAAGCCGCCCAGGCAGCGGGACCCCCGCCGCCTGGGCGGCTTTGCTCCTGTCCCCCTGGTCTGCTGGGGGGGTCCAGCGGCTTCGCTGGACCCCCCCAGCAGACCAGGGAGACCGGGAGAAGCTTTTCTCGCCCCGGAGGACACAGGCGGCGACCCGCCGCCCGTGAGCTCCGGGGCGAGAAAAGCCCCGTTCGTAAGTGCGGATCCGACATAAGTCAGATCCGCGTAAGTCAGGGACTGCCTGTAGTGAGTCTAGTTAAGATGCACTAAATCAGACTCAGAAGGCATCCCTACCAGTGGCTGGTAGTGGTACTCTGGCTCCTGCAAGGAGTAAAGGAAGCTGATGGGGAGGGCAGGGAAACTCAAATCAAGATACAAAAATCCAGCTACGTTAATTACATGGTTGGAGTTGATGTATGTTGATTTGACATTCCCTGTTCGTGTAGACCTGGCCTAGGATGCATAGATAGAGTGCTACAGTTACGTCGACTGTAGAACTCACTGTGTTGTACCAGACAGAAATGAGTGACTCCTGGAGTATTTTCTGTATTACACATACCGTGTTTAGTTTAGATCATTTTAGCTCTCCTCAATCCAGTCCATTTAAAATTCCTTTAAAAAAAAGCCAATGTAAATATTAGAAGCTTATTGACTATGCATTACTTTAGATACTCAGATGTAAAGTAGTCCTATTTTCTGCAAATATGAGAATGTTAAAAGCATAGCTTATAAGCTATAAAGAGGGGGGCCATAATTTAGCAAGAGTGCTGAAGAAACTATTGGCAGCCTTTGCCAAGCAAAAAACCCTTCAAAAAAGAGGATGAATGGGCTAGAATTCAGATGAAGCAGTCTGGCATGGGAAGGTAGAATTCTGTACATTCCTTTGTTGTACTGAAATAGTCAGACCTAACACACCGTATCTACAAAATGCTTCACAAACATTTCACTTGCCTCTGTGAACCAGACCATACAGGCCCCCATTTTACAGATGGGGTAAGTGAGGCAGGGAGGGAAACAGTTTGATCCAGGGAGTCAGGCCCAGAACTGGATTAGAACCCTGGAGTTCCGGGCCCTGTGCACCTGCTGCACCAATTCAGGTATTTCTTAGGGGTCTGCAAGGGAGGAACAAATTTTGGTTTTTCTTCTCCACCCAGCAGAGACCCCATTCCTCTGTGTGTGTGTGTGTGGGAAGGAGGGCGGGGAGGTTGTCTCCCCTCTCTCTGCCACACAGTGCATGAACCAGTATTGCCAGGAGTCAAGCTCTTAGAGGACTCCCCTGCACCCCACCAGAACAAACAATTCAACCCAGCAACCCTCAGTTGGAGGGACCAGCCAGGCCCAATTTAAATGGCATTCAAATGGAACTGTGGCCACATGTTTCAGACCATAATATAGAAGGGTGTTGGGGGTCAAATTTCAATGGTATTGCAACTGTGCAACTGGAGCAATGCTCCTGGCCTCTCCGGCAGCATCCATGCTAATTTAGGATAGGATCACTGCTTAAAAATGGTCACGCTGTGGCCTCACCAGCTCTGTGGCCCATGCAACTTTGATCAAATGCAACCCCTCCAGGGGGCCTTATTTGCCTCCTCCCCGATCCTTCCAGCTGGTGCTATCCTGCCACTGCTACATATGTCATTTCGAGATGTTTGTCAGGGCAGGGGAGATTTTTTCACCATGTGTGTTAACGGCACCTAACGTAATGGGTCTCCAACGCTGATCTTGGCTCTGCTGCAAAACAAGAAAACGCCTCACGTTGGGAGCTTTAAGCAGGACTCTGCTGGTACATGGGCCTTGTGCTGACCCTCAGCACAAGGGGCGCATTTCACACCCAGAGGAATGCCACGCTTCCCAGATGTACCTCTTCACCCCCAGAAGCAAAACAGACCATAGAGAAACACACTGTAAATACAATCTATATGGTAGTCCTGCAAATTGGATCAGGAACCTGGCAACACGCCAGGCACTAGCACAACCAAGAAAGGAAAAACAACAGGAGGCAGAGAAATAAACGACGGTTGTGGTCTCCCAACTAGAGCAGATCAGCACATTGTATGTTGTCCCCATACGGGGGGGGGGGGGGGGGGGACTGCCCACGCTGATTTAGGAACTCCATATTTATCACCAATCACGCATGAAAAATACTACAGTCAGAAATTATTCTCCCAACACAAACAGGCATCGTTAAGAGAAAAGGAGGCCTGTGGTCCACCAGGTGGATGGTTGCAGTTGCAGGCATCATATCAGAGCCAAAACAAAACCGTTTATTCAGCACCCAGCAATACCCTGGCAGTGATGAGATAAGAACATAAGAACATAACATAAGAACATAAGAACGGCCGTACTGGGTCAGCCCAAAGGTCCATCTAGCCCAGTATCCTGTCTACCGACAGTGGCCAGCACCAGGTGCCCCAGAAAGGATGGACCGAAGACAATGATCAAGCGATTTGTCTCCTGCCATCCCTCTCCAGCCTCTGACAAACAGAGGCCAAGGACACCATTTTATCCCCTGGCTAATAGCTTTTTATGGACCTAACCTCCATGAATTTATCCAGCTTCTCTTTAAACTCTATTATAGTCCTAACCTTCACAGCCTCCTCTGGCAAGGAGTTCCACAGGTTGACAACACGCGATCCAGGAGAGCATGGTCCAGAAGCAGGTTCCCATTCCTTTTAAGTGACTGCAGTGTTGCTGAAAGGTTCTGGATCAAGTGCCCTCTGGGAGGAAGGCGGTCCTTATTGTCAGGGGCACCAACAGTCTCCAAGGGCCCCTGGGCCAGGTGGAGGGGGGCCCAGTTCCTTGTTCCCGGAAGGGGCGAGGCTGGGGGCAATCAGCCCTCAGCACCACCCAGAGCGTGGAATTGCCCCTCTCAGCCATCAAAGCCGTATGGAGCAGGTGGTGCTCCTGCATCAAAGTAAAGGGCCCATAGTACTGGCAGCAATAGCTGCCAGGAGTCCCAGGCCCCTTTGAAACACCGGGGCCCTGGGCAATTGCCCTCTCCCTCCCATCCCTGTTGGCAGGTCTGCTTGTTGTTAAGCCAACACTCCAGAGATCCAGGTTCCAGTTTGTGGGCCTGCCATCATGATCTCTGGTGATTTACTTAACCTTTCTGCGTTACAGTTTTCCATCTGTTTAACAGGCTAACAGAGTGTTTCTCAACCTTTCCAGTGTACTGTACCCCTTTCAGGAGTCTGATTTGTTTTGCATACCCCAAGTTTCATCTCACTTAAAAACAACTTGCTTACACAATCAGACATAAACATATCACCCTGCACTATTACTGAAAAAAATCACTTACTTTCTCATGTTTGTCCGTATGGAATTTTAGTTTGTACTACTTTTTATGTAGTCTTTTGTAAAGCTAGGCAAATATCTCAATGAGTTATGTACCCCTGGAAGACTTCTATGTATCCCCTGGTTGAGAATGACTGGGCTTCCTCTAGTTCCTAGATTATAAAACCAGAGGGGCCCATTGTGATCACCCAGTCTGATTCCTGAAGAACAAAGGCCAGAGAACTTCCCTGAAATAATTATCAAATGTGAATTCTATTTAGAATGCTAACTCTTCAGAGCAGGTACTGTCCCTTTTGCAGTCTGTGCTGTGACTAGCACAATGTAGCCCTGACGTTGGGTGAAGTTTCTAGTGATTATGACAGTACAAATGAATAACAGTCATCCGTAGACCTTGTGCACCATGAGCAAGTTTCTCCAGCTGCTACACTAGCGCGGTCTCAAACCAGGTGAGCCTTGAAGAGTATCTCAGGTTCCACAGCTGATTCCATCCATAGCTTACATGTGCCAATATTTATAATTCTCAATGATGTAGACTCCTGCCCTCTAGGAGCTAGACTGAGACTCAGCAGCTTATTTTATAAGGGGGATGTGTGAGACATCCGGTGGTACAGCAGCAACCTTTGCTGATTATCAACCCTGGATGGAGATGAGTTGCTACCCTAACGATGAGTGTTTCTGCATCTCTCACTAATCTTCTAAGCCATCCAATCCTACAGGGCATATTACTAACTAGGCACATGTATCAATGACTGGTTTTGAACCCTGGAACGTTACCTTTTATCAAAGTTTTCCATTTGAGTTGGACAGTCTTCTTCACTTCCTGTCCTAAATTGCTGTATGACATCATGGTGCACTGTTCCTGATACTACATTCCACTTCACCGGTGGCCATGACTCAGTGATAGCTGCAATGGAACTAAACCACTTTCCACCAGCTGAAAATCTAGTGTGGTGAGTTTAAGGAGCAGGCAAGGGGCCCAGAGAGAGAATTGTCAGAGGCCAGTTGGAACAAATCTATGAAAGGCTTTAGAAAGGGCAATTTGGACATGGATAGGGAGCCAGAGGAGATATTTCAGTGGTCACACAGCTTCATATGTGACACAATGGAATATGAAAAGTTAAGATTCAGTAAAGTCCCAGACGTGGGAGCTGCAAGGTGGGAAGAGATGAAAGCAACATGTTCTGTAAGACCTCCAACCAGGTGCCACTACTCACAGCTGCTAGATCTAAAGGTACTTGTGGTGTTGCTACACGGTCTGGCTTGAAGTCATTTCCATTATACCCAGGGTTCACAGTTTGGTTCAATGGCTCTCATCACCCCCCACTAGGCAGAAGCACTGGAACAATTTGCAATGATTGCAAGACTGAGGTACATCCTACATGCAGGAACTGCTTGATATCAGTTCAGTGAACTTCAGCCAATGTAAATAAGGCTGACTTAGGGCATTGGGGTGTGTGTGTGTGTGTGTGTGTCCATTTTTTCCCCCTGATCACATCTGGTTAATCAGATGTAAACGTCAGCTCTCCTGAGACAGTTTTGGCTTTCTCTTCCCAAAAGTCTCAGAGGGGTGGCAGTGTTACTCTGTAACTTTAAAAACAATAAGTATTCCTGTGACAGGTTAGAAACTAACAAAATATGTAGTATCAGCTTTCGTGGGTAAAACCCACTTCCCAAGAGCAAAGCCAATGATAGGAGATACGGAGGCTGAATAAAGTCGGAAGAGTATTTAGAAAGGGAGGAACATGTTCTGTGTTTACCTTAGAGAGATTTGCATTAGTGCAATATAAACATTACACTATTACAGCCCCCCCCCCCCAACCAACTGAATTCAGGGGAGAGACTCCCATGGACTTCAGGGGGCTTTGGTTCAAACCCTGTTAATAGAGCTTGCTGTAATGTGGCATCCAGTAGGTACAGCTTCCAAAGCACAAAACCCTAACGGAGGCTCTCAACCACCTTCAGCAATGCACCAAACAGACCTTCTTCCTGTGAACAGCCTTCTATTTTCAACTAGTTTTATTAAATACGGCCCCAGATAACTAATTATTTGTGTTATGGATGGGATAATAGCACATGAATAGGAAGGTGGGTGTTCGTCTGTCAGCATTTCTGTCCATCTTTGAGAGTTTTCATGCCTGCAGAAAAAGTGGCCTTTTGCAACAACCGATGCCATTGCTTAACTGCCTTGGTACAATGGTATAAGATGAAAAATAGCAAAAGTGAAGGAGAAAGAGCCCAAGAAGCTATAGCCCAGAATACTCCACAACACCAGATTTAAACAAAACCAAACACACGACACTGCAACAAACCAAAACTCACAGGTAAGCTCAGTAAGCATGAAGGAAGTGCATAATCGCCCTCAGGTGGATCACAGGTTTGTCCACAGAGCCCTGGATTTCACAGCCTGCCACCCTAATTTTTGTTTAGGATCCACACTGCTCTCTCCTGGAGAATTTAGATCCCAGCTCTCTGCAGCATTCCAAGACTACAGTGGATGTTGAGAGCTCAGTTTTCCTTGTCTCGCTTACAGGCTCTCACCCCACACGTGTAACATCAGGCTCTAGGCCTGGTGGCGATGGTACTGGACAGGGACTCAGGAGACATTCAATTCACAGCTCTGGGTGTCTTTGAGCAGCTGGTGCACAAAGTAAGTAGCCAGACAAAAGATCTCCCTCCTGATCTCCCACCCGTCACTAGCCAAAGCCTCCCATTTCCCAGAAGACAGCAGTCACTTCCATCCTCCCCCGAGCC
This sequence comes from Pelodiscus sinensis, assembly GCF_049634645.1. Lineage (NCBI taxonomy): Eukaryota > Metazoa > Chordata > Testudines > Trionychidae > Pelodiscus > Pelodiscus sinensis. The sequence goes on along the minus strand of NC_134733.1, from coordinate 19,017,475 downwards.
AAAACATCCCTTCAGCAGTCAGAGTCACAAGAGCAAACCATTTCCACAAAGGCAATTCCACCAGATAGACGGCCCCCACCAAGGAAAGACACCCTGCTGGGCAGCACAGCCCTCTAACACCCCTGCCACAGGCAGCTCTCTGCAAAGTCACGCCCACCCTCTCCCCCAGCCATCAGACTCCAGACCAGGCTATCTAGCCCCATAGCTTTCTTCTACCCTGAGCTTCATCCCCACCTTCCTACCAGGCCAACTTGCTGCCTCTGCTCTCCATAATCAAAAGCTGGAGCTGGGTAATTTGACTCACTCCAACACAGGTCCCCTGCTGCAGCACCCCTGCCAGAAGTGGGTATCTGCACTAAGGCTGCCTACACTTCCTTTAAAGAAGGCCTGAGGAAGTTCCTTGTGAGCATGGACATGCTCAGCCTCAGCCCCCACCCTCTTTGTTCCAGGGGAGGGTAGAGCTCTTTTAGGCTCTGTATAGAACAACTTGAAGGGCTATGCCCCTTCCGGGCACTGCTGGTAGGGTGTGAGTTGTCTGCTTCTCCTTCACTGGACTACACTGGCAGAGAAAGGGGGTTTTGTTTGTTTGCAGAGAAACAGAGAGGGGGATGTAATTGGTGTGCTTTAGCCCCAATTAGCTTCTGGTTACCAGCTGCCACTACTTGGGTCAGATTTGCACAAGAACTCAGTAGTGTGTTGGACCCTTTTGCACTAGGGTTCTAGATCTCTGTGTGTCTTGGTTGCCCATCTGTAAAATGCTCCTTTTCTCCCACCTTTTGTCTTTCTTGTCTCTTATGACTGAAAATTCTTTGTGGGAAGGATAGCCCCTTACCATGTATACCTATACCTCCAGCAAAACGATGCCACCATCTCAATCAGGGTTGAAATAAAACATTAATGTACTAAGAGAACCAATAAATCCAACAGTCCAACTGTGCAGATTATCTCTAAGTGGAAATATATAGGTTTGTTGTCAATTTAGACGGGACCTGTCCCTTGTCCCTGTAAGCTGGGCATTTGTGTAGCAGCTCAGGAGAGATTCAAATGCTGCCCAGCTGAATAGCAGAGCACCCCACAGCTTTGTTTATACCAGTGGTGCCCATTCAAACATGCCTCAGTGCACATAAAAATTATTCCACACATGGACAGGAAAAAAAACGCACATTGGTGGAAAAGATTAGCGGGAACATGGTGTGACGGCGTGTTGGGGGTCCCCCGTCTCCTGCACCCCGAAATGGCACAAACAGACTGCACCAGCCGGTGGAATAGAGGAAGTTTATTGCCTCTCCAGGATACAGCACAGCACAGATGTAATCTGGTCACAGAGCTGGGCTAGGATGCCTCAGGCCCCCTTGAGATGGGGGAGACTAGGCCCCTAAACTCCAGCCCCTTTCCCTAGGCTGTCTCCTCCATGCTTCCAGCCAGCAACCAACTAACTAACACTCTTCCAGCCCTGCCCCCCAGCCAGGGCAGCATTCCACCTTCCTTTGTTCCTCTCCATGGGGGGTGTCTAGCCATACTGGTTTGCATAGTGACTCATCCTGTTTTGCTGGGTCGTGGTACCCACGGCAGCCAGTGGGGGTTACCCCAGAGCCAGCAGCATAGAAACCAGCCAGGTACCCCCACTACGTCACACATGGGACTTGTCTATGTAAACAGTGAAGCCAGAGTATTCTTACTAATCACCTCCAGCCATGGGATGGTGTGAGAATGATGACCGAATGCACCATGCTCTCTCGATACCATCGGCCAAGGGTTAGGTGATCTCTTCTGGGCCTGTCCTGCCAGCATGGCGTAGGTGCTCATAAATTAACAACACATGCAGAATTTTTTCACATAATAGTAACAGTCCCCTGGTGCCATTATCTGCCATGGCATTTCATTCACACAGAACACTTGTGGGCACATCACATATGCTTTGCCACTCAGTGTATTTTTAAATGTTTCCCAGGCAACTGTTTCAATACAATATGTCTACTTGGCAACCTTGGGTGCCCACAAATGCCAAGCCAGTCTCCCCGATCCTCTTTTTAGTTTTTTTCCATCTTGGCATATAAATGTCAGCAGGAGTGATTGTGTGTGGAGAGCCATGTGGGACTGAACTTTCATTATACTCTGGCAGACTGGACTTCCTGCAGGGGGAGCTGGCACATGTATCACAAACTAACCATCTACGCCCACCTACACTGAAATTGGCATCCCCCTTCCAAGTGGATGGAATACCATAGTAACACTTGGTTGAAGGGACAAGCAGCTGCAGGTTTTATGTTGCGTTCATAAGGCTTGTTCTGGTTCAGATTTTTGCCTCCCATTTCTCAGCATTCGACTGCAACCCCTACCAACTATATTGATACAGTAAGATTTCCTCCAGATGCTAAATGGATACTACCCCTTCCATGGCACCATTCCTGATGGATGGACATGTCACATGGAAGCCAGCAGAACAAGCACATAAGGGGAGCAAGGAATAGACTAGCCAAATGTGGCATCCTTGGGGCATCTGGATACCTCACACACAACTGAACACAAGAGCAGAGAGGAAAGGGCCTCGGTGGTCTTTAGCACCAACAAACCACTGTCTGCTCAGAGCTGGAGTTCACCTACCAGTTGCGCGTCATGTGTGCTTCAGCAGCAAGGCTTTGTAGGCACTCACCCCATGGGTCTCCCTAACCACTTAGAGACATGGCTGACTGAAAGGGTATTTTACTAGGGCTGGTAGGAAAGGGGGGAAAATAGCAGAGACCCTAAGTACAGAGGCTTAGAGTGTACTCAAAGCGAGCCACAGTGGTCTTTGCATAGGACCTTGGTGACAGGCCACTTGAGAGTCAGGGATTTTGAGGCCTAGTGTCTGGGGCACCTTCTCAAGTCCAGTTGCTATACAAACAAACAGCAGCTTGCAGGGTTTCCAGGCCAGGATCATTTGATGGTGTCTCTCTCACTGGAGCCATGCTGCTTCTTCCTTGTAGTCCCCCCCAGTAACATCCAACATTCATAATATGGCCCCCACACAGCTCTATCCACAGTTCCTTGGGGTTCCTCTCTACAGCTCCTGGATGACTGCATGGCTGCTGCTTCCCACAAGAGCCTGGCCAATTCTTGTTCAGGGCCAGGAGAAAGGGGAGGGCAGTGGAAAGAGGGCTGAAGGGTGCTGCAATCTCCTGCTTAGCAGCTCCACCACAAAAGAGTCACATTGGGCTCCGAAGACCAACTTTGACTCAGATCAATTGCCTGCAAAATCAGTGTCCAAACTCACTGAAGGCAAATGGTCCTACCCTTAACACTCGAGCCAGTCAGCAAAAATGTCTCCCTTGATCTTATAATAATTCTTAATCAGGAAATGGCAATGGGCTTGCATTTCTCAAAATGAGATGCCACGTCAACTTCCTTCAGCTGACTTAGCTAGAGGAAGATGTTTCTAGATTTGAAAATTTAATGGCTCTGAATTGTGCTGCATCTTTAGTTGTGATGCAAAATGACATTATCTCCCATTCCACTGGAGCGACAAAACCTGCCCCATTGACCATTGAGACCTTTCAGTTCTAGCCCCAGTCCCTCCAGACCACACATCAGACACTTTGGCAGGGGAAGTTTGCCCTCATGTTGTCTGTTCTATAACTGTTCCGGCAACAAAGCAGAACTTCAGTCTACAAAGGTGTTTTTGTGGCACTTCTCAGTACACCAGCTAGCACAATCAGTCCCTGATCCTTGATTGGTGTTGAATAAAATTTTCATACACACTCACCAATTTTTTTCTAAACAAACTGAAAACAAGTTTCTTGATAAATCATAGCTTAGCCTCAAAGATTTTAGTTCTCTCATATAATAACCATTGCTATAGTTTTATAGTATTGAAGGTTTTATCATCAACTATTAGCATATGTCCTCACCTAAAAAGGTTTTGCAATACATCTATATTTTGTGTCAGTGTAACAGTACCAACAGCGGGCTATGCAAAAGCATACCATGTACATGTGATTACATTGGTATCAGTGGGAATCGTAGCACAAATGACAGTTTCTTTTCTCCATTGATAGTTCTAGAAGAACAGCTGAAACATGACAATTTTTCCAAGCTGTAAAATGCCTAATGCAGGTCCCACAGTGGAAGCACAACCCCCCTCCTATCTGTGAGTTGCTGTGTCTCAAATAGAGACCCCCTCCATTACTTCAAGCTTTCTAATTCTTCCCAAATGCAGGAGCTCTCATTTAATGCTGCAGCTGTTGGGGAGGAAATCAGAAATAGCAGAAGGCGGATTAGTTGATAATGTACCAGTTCTTCCCCAGCAAATGCTGGCACCTGCGTTTCACACCCCCTCCCCCCATGAAAAGATCGCTTGGTTTGTTTGGCTGGAGATTTATAGGCTTTAATGTTTGTGGAAATTTGTTGGAGCATTAGAATTTGTTATAGTAGCCCCTTCTTCTGCCCCTAACCCCACTTCATGGGAGCAAAATTTAAAACTGAGGCTTAGTTTATGTCAGGAATCAGGAACTATGGAAATCAGGCTTAAGCATGTGCAGCCTGATGAGTTCTGGGGTGGGGGGGAATGGTTGTCCATTGATAAGCATTCCCTTAGCTCTATGGAAAGATACTCTAGCTTCCAAACTCTCAGCCACTGGCTCAAATCCAGTTGCAGATGGTGCTAATGATAATTATTTGCATTTCTAGAGCACCTTTCATGTGAGGATCTCAAAGCATCACCATTGTCACAGTGAAATAACCCTCACCACCCAGGAAAGTTCCATGAGGTTTATTATGCCCCTGTTCAGCTGGCTGGCAGAACTAAGGCACAGCAGTAACCTTGTTCAAGGTGTCTGCAATAAGACTAGAACCTCCTGCTGGTCAATTCTTTGCTTAAACCAGTAGATCACGCTTCCTCTTCACAGAACAAGAATCGTGATGACTGTTATCTGGGACCTGTGTGAAATAATGTGAGCTTTCTCTGTGCAGGTCCTGGTGGACAGATGCCATTATCACCAAAACATTTTGGAGTAGAGCCCTGCAAGTGGGAGAAGTTAAGTTTAGATTGAACGAATTCCAGAGAAAGGCAGATTCAAACATGTTGAATGCGCGTAGGAGACAAATGGGGATGAAGCTTTAAAAAAGGTAGTCTCAAATCTATGAGTACTCATGGAAATAGACTGGCCAAGAGTGTAAAGCTTCACTACCGGTGTAAAGAGGGGGGGTTCAAAGTGTTACCCTAGGAACAGTACATTTGATGCACATCAAATGGAAGAAAATTGCAGCACTGAGTATATACAGTTAAATTCCCTCAAAAGACAGAGAATGCTAGGGCTAGAACTGCAACAGTAATTAACGCATTTGATTTTACCATTAGCACTGAAACAATTTCTCCTGATTCTTTGGGTTTCCTCTAATGAGTGTTTCATTTGAGTCCTTGCCATGCCGTAAGTTTGATTTTTCCCTTCACTTATTCTCAGCAACATAACACCTCCTGCAAATGTTATGCTTACAAAAATAGTATCATATTAAGATACACATTTAACGGGAAAATTAAGAATAGCTGCTGATTTCTTGTTTCTGCCAATTCATATTTAGGAATGAGGACATTTTACAGTATTACAAAAATGTCAACTTCTTGAAATGAGGATTGTTGTGCAGAGTCCAGGGCTCTTACACAAATATGCCCATGCACAGACATTAGCACAGTTGCACAGAAAGCTACTAGAGCTGGTGCTGCCACTCACTCATAGTGAAAAGGGGAGATTTAGTTTTTTTAAAGCATGATATGTTTGTTTGCTGCCGCCACGTGGAGAATACTAGTAGTGCTAATTTGAATACTCCAGGCACAGTTGCTGTGGCTAAAAAATAATGGAGAGAAGAAACCCTTTTTACTTTGATTGTACAGGTGGCATGTGTGGCAGTAAAACATTTTCTTTAATTCTTTTTATGCACCCTTCATTTCTGAGCCTCTAAGTAGCCCGGTAAGTTTGATTTCCCCCCTTCCCTTCTTCACTTAACCTCTTACTCCTCCCTTCTTCTTTCCCTTGCTGTCTCAGGTCCATTTGACCTTGTCTTTCTTTTCTGCCCCATCACTATCTTCCTTCCCACATCAATTTTAAAATGATGTGTTTCACATCCTCCTTTCTTTGTCATCTGGGCTGGCTCTGCTAAGTCAGAATGGACTTCCAGGCAGAAGGAACCACTGTGACCATCCAGCCTGACCAGTGGTATAACAAGCCATATAATCCCCCAAAAATAATTCCTGGAGCAGATTTTTTTTTTTACAAAAAGCATCAAAACTTGATTAAAAAATGGTCAGTGATGGAAAATCAGTCATAATCCTTGGTAAATTGTTTAAATGGTTACTCTCACTGATAAAAATTGACACCTTATTTCTAATCTGAATCTGCCTAGCTTTAATTTCCAGTTATTGGATTATCTTTTTCTCCATTAGACTGAAGAGACCATTATTAAATATTTTGTTTCCCATGAAAGTTCTTGTAGGTTGTAGTCAGTCAAGTCAACCCTTAACCTTATTTTTGTGAAACTAAATTGAGCTTCTTGACTCTTTCACTATAAGGCAGGTTTTCTAATCCTTTATCATTGACAGGATGGCTTCCAGGAATGCCATTTCAGCTGACTGGTGAGCAGCTTTCAAATATCAGCAGCATCCACAACCACAGGTGAATTCTAAGACAACAGACTTTTTTACAACTGTGTATGGATTTAATGAGTGCTTAGATGCCAGGAACCAAACACAAGGGAAACCTTTGGTCTACTGGGTGCCCATTAATATTTCTTGAACAAACTCAGACTGCCTCTTTCTAGAGGCAAAGTTTTTATTTAGCCTGATCACTAAGCACAAGAAATGCCAGAATGTATAGTCCTAGTATTTAAGGTACTCCTATGGCAACCACTATATTTAAGGCCTATTTAAGGTACTCATATGGCACCCACTATAATATCTGTATGCACATCATGATCTTTATTGTATTTATCTTCACAACACCAACGTGAGGTAAGAAACTGCTTATTCCCAGTTTTCAAATAGGGAATGAAGCGCAGAGATATTAAGTGAAGTGATTCTCTAAGATCACATAATAAAGCTGTGTAATCAAACCCAGACCTCTCAAGTCTCAGACAAGTGCCCTCGCCACTCAACCATTCTTCTGCTGCTCTTAATTGCAGCTCAGTAGGACTGGGTGGCTGGCAATAGGATATGGTGCCTATTATCTATAAGTAATACCTATCTAGGGTGTTTCTGATACGCAGCAATCATTGTGCTGGTGCAAATCTGGCCCCAGGATGCAATGGCTGAAGGTGGCTGTTCTGTAATGGTTGCTTGGTATGACCTATGTTGAAAAGTTTCAGTCCAGTCACTTGTGAAGATACCTAAAAAAACTTACCTCCCCCCCCAACCTCCTTCTGTTCTGAAATTTGATTTGTCCTTTTCATATGTGTTCATTTTTTTTAATTGTATCCTTTGGTATATATGGTTGTGACTATTTTCGTCCACTATTTGATCTGAGGAAGTGGGTCTGGCCCACAAAAACTCATCATCTAATAAACCATCTTGTTAGTCTTTAAAGTGCTACATAGTCCTGTATTTTGTTTCAGCTACACCAGACTAACACAGCTACATTTCTATCACTAAAAAAACTCAGTAACGCTTCAGTAAAGTTAGTATTTATTGACACCTGGTTGGCAATCTCAGCTCAGAGACCAACGACTAAATGGGTCACAGAAATAAATATCTCCTCAGCCTTAGAGGCCAGTATGGAAGTAATGTGTGGAGATGAAGGGAGAGAGCTGGCATTAATGCTCTTCATATTGCAGGAAGAAACAGGTTTCCAGTCCCCAGGCAATCAGGCACCATTCACTAACAGTAAATTCACACTACAAAATAAAATACCTGATTCCCTGAAGCAATTCATAGGCACCTGGTGTCAGGTGGGAACAGGCAGGCATTGCTTATGATGCAGAATTTTTATTTTTTAGTTACAATTCCTGTGGTGCCTGGGGAGACATTTGGTTCCTCATCCATCTCATGACATGATCCTCCTCTGTTATGGAGTTTCTAGTTCCATTTCTATTTTTGAAAGGGCTGCAGCTTAGCCAGTGTATTTATGCATGTCAAACTGCCAGTTATGCCCTGGCTCTAGGAAGGACTTCATTTTACGTCACACAGAGCTTCTTCCCAGTAAAGATAAATGACCTTGCTTCACTGCTGTTCTTTCTTGAAAGAGGAACTAGGTCAGAGATGTACTCCTGATTATCTTGGTTATTTGAATTAGCAATTGGATTGCTGGTTTCACCTGCATGCCAAGGTAAACAGATCCCTGGCACGGGCACAAAAATCAATAAACTCATGATGAATGCAGTTGAGGTCTTAGTCCTCTTGTCCATTTGCACCAAAATCTCCTGTAGTCTGGATGTTACTATGTTGTGAAGCAGTGTTAGCTAACTCTGAATCTGACCAAACAGATCCCAACAACCTTCCCCTGCCCTCCCTTGAAGGGGCCACCTAACTGGCAAATAGTGCATTTCCCTGCACACAGGATTATATTCAGGCATGTTAAAAAGTATCACACACATGCTGTTTAAGCAATAAAATTAATGTATTAAGCTTCTGTAGTCTACTGTAGAAGACCCAATTCTCAGACACCAAGTATGTTACCCATTGTTACTAAAGCTGCTGCACCGATTCCTGTAGAACAGCGATGGACAATAATTTTCACAAGGGGACCACTTAATGAATTTTGATACATGCTCATGGGCCACCTCCACCCCCTGGAAGGGGCCTTGCCTGGGCAGTGGGGTGGGGCTGGAGACTAGTCTCCCCCCGGAGTTGTGTGAGGCAGGAGGTTTTGAATTAAAAACACAGTAAAGGGCTCATTGCTCTGGCTCCTGCCAGGGTATTATCACAACCCAGAGCCATTTAAATAGGATCTTGCTGCCTGAGCCACCATCTGGAAATCTGGTAGAATGGACAGCAGGATATAAATAGTGGCCAGATGTAGTCTGTGGGTCGGATCCGGCCCCAGGGTCACATCTCACCCAGCGCTGCTGTAGAAAGCACTTCACAGCAGAATTTTTTTAAAAAGGATGTTTAAACTTTGTTTTAAACTTTTATTTTTTAGTTTTCTGTCCTCCTGATGTTTCTCAAATCAGGGCCTCACTCTGTGAAGTGTTGAGTGTCTTTTGGAAGCTCTGAGCACGGTCAGCTCAGGTAATGCTGCCAGTCCCTCCAAGAGCATTGAGAGCACTCAATGCCTTGCAAGTTTGGCACGTGTACTTTAATTCTGTGATTTCCTTGGAACCACCTCTACTTCCAAGAACACTGAGCAGGCTCCCTTGGCCTGGTTGGGCCTGAGGAGAGAACTGACAAACTGAATCATACCTTTTAATCTGATAATTGCCCAATTGGCCTGCTCCCTATGTCCCTTACCAGAGGGGTTGGGGAAAGACATGCATGACAGTAGCATGGAAAACAAAGAACCAGGGATACTGGTCTCAGAACAACCAACCCTGTGCTTGGACTAAGCTCCCCATCCCAACCTCAATAGGCCTCCATACTGAGCCTCCCAGCAGGGCACCTCCACTGTCCTTTCCCACTATGCACTACTGACTTTGAGCTACTACAACACTGTCCCAATCCCACTATGCACAGAACAGGTAATAGCAAGTGATCTGTCCCCTGTGCCCATTGCCAGCCCTGACAGAGGCTAGGGACACTATCCCTGCCCATTACAATGCCAACACTCACGCCATTCAGATCTGAGCTCCCCTGCGTCCCTGCAATTCCACAGGCAGAACTGAGCTCTCCCCACACCCACATTTTAGGACAGACCCACACTGTGCCCCCCATCCTGCACACCCCAGGGGAGGACCCACACCCCACCCCGAAGGGCAGAGCCATGCCAGGCCCCACACCCCACAGGGCAGACTTATGGCTATGTCATGTCCCTCCCCCCAGGACAGACCCATGCCATGCCCCCCACCCCACCCCTCAGGGCAGACCCCCGCCATGCCCCCCCACCCCACCCCCTCGGGGCAGACCCACGCCGTGCCCCCCCCACCCCACCCCCTCGGGGCAGACCCACGCCGTGCCCCCGACCTCACCCCCTCGGGGCAGACCCCCGCCGTGCCCCCGACCTCACCCTCTCGGGGCAGACCCCCGCCATGCCCCCCCACCTCACCCCCTCGGGGCAGACCCACGCCGTGCCCCCGACCTCACCCCCTCGGGGCAGACCCACGCCGTGCCCCCGACCTCACCCCCTCGGGGCAGACCCACGCCGTGCCCCCCACCTCACCCCCTCGGGGCAGACCCACGCCGTGCCCCCGACCTCACCCCCTCGGGGCAGACCCACGCCGTGCCCCCCACCTCACCCCCTCGGGGCAGACCCACGCCGTGCCCCCCCCACCCCACCCCCTCGGGGCAGACCCACGCCGTGCTCCCCCACCCCACCCCCTCAGGGCAGACCCACGCCGTGCCCCCCACCCCACCCCCTCAGGGCAGACCCACGCCGTGCCCCCCACCCCCTCAGGGCAGACCCATGCCATGCCCCACGGGGCAGACCCCCGCCATGCCCCACGGGGCAGACCCCCGGGCAGACCCACGCCGTGGCTCCCACCCCAGGGCAGCTCAGCACCCCCCGCCTGCAGGGCAGAGTCCCGCGTTGCCAACTTTCCCGGCCGGCCGGCCCAGGCACCATTTGCTGCAATGGCGTCCGCTCCGGGAGACTTGGCAGCCCCACCCCCCCGCGGCTCGAGCTCTGTCGGCGGGAGAGCAGCCGAGCCCCGCCCCCACCGGCCATGGCTGAGGAGGGAGGCGGCAAACTGCGCCTCAAGCCTCGGAAGGCGCCACCGGGCCGCAGCCGAGAGCCCAGCCCGGGGCGCGAGCCCCCCGCGAGGCGCCAGTGAGTCCGGGCCGGGGGGAGGCGGGGGCGGAGGCGGGGGCGGGGGCCCTCCCGGGCGGGCTCCTCAGTCACGTCGCTGGTTTCTTCCGTCCCTCCCCGCCGGTCAGAGCTGAGAGCGGGGCCCTGCGCGGGCCTGTTCAGCTGGTGCCCCATGGCGGGGCGGGGGGGGGGCGGGGGGGGGGAGAGGTTAATTTTTTTTCATCCCTGTGTGGAATAAATTTGTACGCGCACTGAGGCATGTGCGGATGTGCACCACCCGCAGATCCCGCGCTTTTTGAATCCCTCCCGGCTGGCTGCCCAAGCGCCCAGCTTACAGGGATCCTGGCGAGCGCGCTCCCGCCCCCACAGGCTGGCAGAGAGACTGGCGGTGGGTGGCACCTGCAGCACCTGCACTTGCCAGCCGGTGGGGGGCCCGGTGCCCACCCCCTCGCTCTGCTCTCGGGGAGGTGGGGTCCCTCCTCACTCACCCGGGGAAGCAGAGTGAGCTGGGACCAGGTTGCTTCCCGCGCTGCTGTCTGTGAGTGTGGAGAGCAGCCGGACCGCAGCCCGCGCCAGATTGGGGGGATGAGGCAGGGTGGGGAGAGGGCAGAGTGGGTTTGGGGAATGGGTGGATTGTTGCTCCAGAATATCCTTCAGAAAGGAGGAGGGAATCAGGGCTTAGGAGTGTGATTTTTAGAAGCAAAGCTTTAGACACTCATTTAACACTATAGCTGCATTTCTGAAAATGTTTGGGCTAAGCGACAACGTGCTATGCGGGGTCAATTTTCCCATTAAAAATAATGGAAAAGGTAGGGCTTGCCTTTCAGGTGGGGGTGGCAAAGTCAATTTTTTGTTGGTGCTGGGTGGTCAACATCAATGTTAGATATCTAGCAACACAAGTCACTGGAGTTTGTTAAAACACAAAGATAAAGACATGAGTGAGCGAAGGAGCGCTGTGACCACATGTATTCATCCACTCGTGTATTACCACTGTTTTCACCACTGCGCCAAGTAGTCGGCCACTTGATTATTTTTGTGTTATTTTGGGAATGGTCATGTTATTCAAAAAACGGTACCTAAAAAAATTGTGTTAAGTGGGCACGTGTTAAATGAGTAATTACTGTACACCATAAGGGGTTTTGTTTCTATTGGCAAGTCTTTGCTTTGTAATCAACCTTTTACACAGATTCCTAGCAAAAATATGTAAATACCATTCTCTAATAGGATACTAATAATTTCAAATACCATTTCTATATAGTCTCAGGGGCCCAGCCATATTAGTCTGTGTCTGCAAAAACAAGAGACTCCTGTGGCACTTTATAGACTAGCCCCAGGACTACACTATGGGATAAGTTCAAATTAAGACATGCAACTTCAGCTACATTAATTGTGATGCTTAAGTTGAAGTATCTTAATTTGAATTTTGGCACTGTCTACACAGCAGGAAGTCGAAGGGAGCACACTCACCCTACAGCTTCCCTTACTCCTCCTAGAAGCAGGACTACTGGCATCAACGGGAGTGCCCTCTCCGTTCGAATTAGCGGGTCTTCACTAGATCCACTAATTCGAACCCCAGAAGATGGACTGGGGCTGTTTCAATCTTATCTGTAGTGTAGACATGGCTTAACAGTTTTATTAGGGCATAAGCTTCTGTGGATAAAATCCACTCCAATTTATCTGATAAAGTGGGTCTCTAAGGTGCCACAGGACTCCTCCTAATTTCTAAATAGATAAAGTAGTGGTTTCAAATGAGGCAGTATCTTCTACTTGACCAAATTGTGTTAGTGAAAGAGACAAGCTTCTGAGTTATGCACAGCTCTATTTCAGTTGCCTGTTAGTGTGGAGAGGGCGTAACATAGGACTATGGAAATTGATTCAACTATTGGTATTTTCCATTCAAACAGCTTTTGCATGCATCACTTCCCCAGCTCATGCTTTTTGCCAGTTGTATTGTTTGTGGTGAAATATTACATTGACTAGCAATCTATTATTCACAGCATTTCTTCTGATTATAGGATATTAAGTCCTATTCCAGAGAGCTTGCAACTTACAAGTCCACCTACTGTAGAGGTTTTGGTGAATAGTGAAATAATTCAAGTTAGTTCCGGAAAAGTATTTGTTACATGTTTTTCTAACTGGAAAATTAGGGTGAACTAGGGATGTTAAATTTAATGAACTAATCCATTGACTAGTTGATTAGTCAATAAGTGGGGAGCCACAGAAGGGTTAGAACATTTAAAAGGCTAAAGCACAGCAGGAGGCACCTAGCACGAACCAGGATGGCTGATTCCCCACAGGCTCTCAATACATTTAAAAGGCCAGTGCACAGCTGGGGGGACCCTGCGTGAGCTGGGAATCAGCTATCCCGGGGGCTCATGCTCTGTTGCCTTGCTGCACTTTAGCCTTTTAAATGTTCTAAGAGCGTCAGGGCTCTTAATACATTTAAAAAGCAGAGGCGCATCTGGGAATAGGTGTGAGCTGGGAATCAGCTGATTCCCAGCTTGTGCCCAGTCCTTGCTTCCTCCGTGACTCCCCTGCCCCCCGCGGAGATGGTGCTGAGATGAACCAGCTTTTAGGTCACTGGCTCCTGCTCTCCTCCCTTGCTGCCTCTATCAGAGGCAGCATGGGGCGAAGCAACTAGTCACTTACATCCCTAGGCTGTGTCTAGACTGGCCAGTTTTTCCGGAAAATCAGCCGCTTTTCCGGAAAAACTTGCCAGCTGTCTACCCTGGCCGCTTGAATTTCCACAAAAGCACTGACTTCCTACTGTAAGAAATCAGTGCTTTTTGCGGAAATACTATGCTGCTCTCGTTCGGGCAAAAGTCCCTTTTGCGCAGAAGGGCCAGTGTAGACAGCTGAGATTTGTTTTGCGCAAAAAAGCCCTGATTGCGAAAATGGCGATCGGGGCTTTTTTGCGCAAAAGTGCGTCTAGATTGGCCATGGATGCTTTTCCGCAAAAAGTGCTTTTGCGGAAAAGCGTCCGTGCCAGTCTAGATGCTCTTTTCCGAAAATGCTTTTAACGGAAAACTTTTCCGTTAAAAGCATTTGCGGAAAATCATGTCAGTCTAGACATAGCCCTAGTGTATGCTGGGCCAGTAAATGTATAGAAAGTGAAAGTCCTCCTGGTGTTAATAGTGAGAAAGGCAGATCTCTATTCACACAGTCCAATATATAAGCTAGGGATGTAAGCAACTAGACGAGTAGTTGACCACCCAATAAGCCTAGGCTTATCGGGTAGTCAAGTCAACTACTTGACTAATCACATTTCCCTCCCCCTTTGCTGCCTCTGTATCAAGGCAGCAAGGGCGGGGGCGGGGGGGGGAGAGCAGGAGTTGGTGCTGGGGGGGAGCCAGCTTAAAAGGAGTGCAGGGGAGAGGGGGAGGCTGCCACGAAGCAGCCTCTGTTTGTGTGGGGCCTGAGTGGGGAGCTACCAGAATAGCCTCTGGAACAGCCTATGTTTGCGGCCATCTGCAGTGGTCCTTGACCCGGCATGAGCCAGGTTTGCTCAGTCCTGGCTCACAGTAGGTCCTGGACCACTGTGCCTTTGCATTTTAAATGTAGTAAGAGCCACCCACTATTACTACATTTAAAATGCAGAGCCACAGCAGGGAGAGCTCCTGGACTCAGCACGAGCTGGGACTGAGCCAGGCTTGCTTAGTCCCATCTTGTGCTGGGTCTGAGACCAACCCACTGCAGCTCTGCAATTTAAATATAGTAGGAGCTAGGCTGTCTGTGTGCCCTTTCCTACTACGTTTGTACTATAGAGCTGCAGCGGGGTAGCTCCTGGATCTGATGTGAGCTGGCAAAGAGTGTCTTCTCTTATCGATGGAAATGTAGCCGTGTATAATATATCCTTTGGTATAGATGGTTGTGACTATTTTCTTTCACTATTTGATCTGAGGAAGTGGGTCTGGCCCATGAAAGCTCATCACCTAATAAACCATTTTGTTAGTCTTTAAAGTGCTACATAGTCCTGTTTTTTGTTTCTCTTATCGACTAATTGTGTATCAATACAAATTGTATTAACTACGGGATTAGCCAGTTACCCACCTTTTAACATCCTTAATACAAGCCCTTTGCTAAGAAAACCAAATATTTTCCCAGACATAGCAGAAAATGCTCATCTTTTGAACATTACGTTTACTGTATTAAGAATTAAGTGTATTATCATTTGCAAGGGCTCAACAAACCGCTGAATCTATTCACCTGTGGTGAGTAGATTTCAGCCGGACGCTCCGAGCGCCCCATTCACCAGCGCTTGGTGCAGGCGCAGTGCGGGGCTGGCAGTGGCTCTCGCTGGGGTTTGTCACGCCTTGATTGTTTGTGACCTTTATTAGACTGTCATGAGGCTAGCCTGTATGCAGTGTTCCTGTAGCTATATTGATCCCAAGATATTAGAGACACAACATGGATAAAGTTATTTTTTTATTGGACCAACTTTTGTTAGAAAAGTTTACATAGAATCATAGGGCTGGAAGAGACCTCAAGAAGTCATTGAGTCCAACCCCCTGCCTAAAAGCAGGACCAACCCCAACTAAATCACCCCAGCCAGGACTTTGTCAGGCTGGGATTTAAAAACCTCTAGGGATGGAGATTCCACCACCTCCCTCAGTAACCTATTCCAGTGCTTCTCCAGCTCCTGGTAAAATATCCAGCTTAGACCTCCCTCACTGCAACTTTAATGTTACAGCAGATATTACATTTATACACCAGAGGATGGAGGTTTAGACTTATCAGGAAGTATCTATATTACTGGGAGTAATTTCCTTAAAAAATACTTCATTGTAGAAAAAATGACCTCCATCATTCTATTTTTTTAACAGGACATTGACCAACAGAGTCTCCTGGTTTGAACAACAAGAGTTGAGTGAGTCCGAAAATATGTGGATGCTGATAATGAAGGGTGTCAGTCAACATTTAACACACACAAGCTGGAAAACAGTGCCAAGTTTGCCAGAATTTTTGGCACAGGTAACGTGTTTGAATATGTTCCTACATTACCTTTTAGAAGTTCTCACTGAGGACAAATCACTCTTTGTTCTTCCTACAAATTTTGGCAGAATCTAAATTATGTCAACTGTTACTATACAGCCGCTCTCAGAGTTACGAACAAGTTACGGACCAACACTTGGTCCGTAACTTGAAGTGTTCGTAACTCGGATCCCATAGAGTTACATGGCGACCGCGCTGTTTGTAAGTGCAGATGGTCGTAGGTGGAGGTGGTCGTAACTCGGGGAGCGGCTGTATAGGATTTACAGTTGAGGCATGATATGTGAGGGGTTTTAAAGTGGAATTTATCTGTAGCTTTTACTTAGGTCTCCCATTTGTTTAAAATTCTAGATTACTGACCAATTCTAAATAGAAGCTTACTGATGGCTGGCTAAAAACCAAAAAAGGCCAAGGTTTTAGCTTTTGATAGCACCTTCTAGAATAGAGCTGAGACATGGTAGAACAGTAGAAGAAAGCTTGTTTCTTGGATTGTTGCTTCCTGTGCTGCAGAAAGTGGAACTTTCAGAATTGAGTCCCAGGGTTGCCCAGTCCACTACCCATTACAAGCACAAGGTTCATACAAAAGGAGGATTCAGTGGAGAAGGCTAACTAAATATGCAGCAGCAACAGGATGTGTTCTTACAGTACCTAGCACAACAGGGCCTACACGGAGATGTCCCATCCATAGGAGTGTTCGGCATGGCTGCTCCAGCTCCCATGATTTGAGTATGCTGCAGCGGCCACCTCAACTATCCTATGGAGGAGCTGGGCATGGGGTGGTACCAGGGATCACCCTGCCCTGCACTCACAGCAGCAGTAGGAGCCAGAGTGGCCAGGCAGCCTGCTCCACGACTTCAATTGAAGAAACTGTAATGGTTTTGGAACAATACATTTTTGCTGTTTTATAGACTTCTGAAAATGAGAACCACCCATCAAAACCAGAAATCTTTAAGGTTGGAACGAACGATTTTCAATGGACACCTTTTCCATCTTTTTGCAAAGAAAAAGCTCTTAATAGAAAGGATCCAAACTTCTGTCACATCTCAAAAACTAAAACAGAACATCTAATAGAAAGAAAGGACAAGGCAGACAAAAAACAGCTAAATATTGCTCCTGTAGTTGAGAATCTCTCTCTTATGGTTAATGATGATCCAGCTGAGAACCTAAGAATAAAACATAGCAGAAAATGTTCTTCAAAATTAAAAGAAAAAGAAAAGACTGAAATGTATGAAGGCACTCCATGTACAGATTCGACACTGAATTCTGTACCAGCATCTACTCCAAGTGTTGCAAAACATTTTTGCTTTCAACAGCTCTGTAAAGGGACTGTGCTCAGTGAAGAGAACAACAGAAGAGAAAATGAAAGCCAAGGTCAACATTCACTTGCAGAAATGCACCAACACAATATTTTATTAGGCAAGACCAGTTCTGTATCTGCAGAAATAAAGTCTCCTGTTGACATCCCCAAAATGGAAGGCCTTAAGGAAAAGGCTGAGGATCAGAGAGCGGGCACCGTAACTCTTGACAGTTGTCCAATGTGTCTAATTCAATTTACTGGAACGTAAGTCTTATTTTATTACTTTGGACTTTTTTTTACAGTATAGAAACATGACAGTTTGGTTGGGTAAACAAGCTGTGCAAATTGTGACCAAGGTTCTACTGTTAAAGTACCATCTTTTAAATGTAATTCAGTGCCTGGAGAATCCGTTTTAAATCCAAAACTAAAGTGGAATAAAGTCCACGTTTATTATATTGCTCTAAAAAGAAAGTAAATTTGAGCCCTACTTTGACTTTGTCTGTATATTCCAAATTGGCATACAGCTGGTCCCCGAGTTACGAACGCATCAATTTACGACTGTTCATAGTTACGACCATTTCCCATTAAGCGCATTACAAGCCGCTCCCTGAGTTACAAACGCGATCTGTGCTTACAATCAGCATGGCCGAATTTAAATGAATGGGGTCTGACTTACGAACAAATCGAGTTATGACCAAGTGTTTGGTAAGTAACTCGTTCGTAAGTCAGGGACCGGCTGTATTATTTTTTGGTCAAGCAGATGCATTTTTGGATCTGTATATTTATTATCCAGAATTGGAGCCCTTTGCTAGTTAAAGCCATCTCCATAGCCTTCAGATTCCTATCGGCTTTACCTATGAGATAGGTACACACTTGTGAAACTTTCACTGGTATTTTCCATCATCTCCCTGTTCTGCTGATTGACTCGGGAGTTACCTCTAAAGCCTAGTCTAGACTTAAAAATGTAGGTCAATATGACTTTACAGAGCTCTGGGGTGTGGAAAATCTTTGCAAACCTAGCATCCGCGGTAGATATTAGGTTGGTGGAAGAATAAATAATTAAAATAAAAAATAGCTTTCAAGAAGGCGAACTTTAGCAAATTCAGGGAGTTGGTAGGTAAGATCCCATGGGAAGCAAGTTTAAGAGGAAAAACAATTGAAGACAGTTGTTTTTCAAAGACATTATGGGCACAAGAGGACATTATTTTACTGAGTAGGAAAGATAGAAAGTATGGCAAGAGACGACCCTGGCTTAACCAGGAGATCTTGAAAGATCTAAATATCTAAAAAGGAGTTTTATTTAAAAAAGTGGAAACCAGGTCAAATTACAAAGCATGAATATAAAGCAGGGATGGAGAACCTCTAGCCCCAGACTGGATTCAGACCTCTGTTTAATTTGATCTGGCCTGCAGCAAGTCTCATGTTGCAGGCCAGAAGTGCTGAGCCTTGGTGCCCCGCACAAGCACCAGCACTCTGAGCTCCTCCCATCACAGGCAGGACCAGATTAATGGCCTTTAGTGCCTGTAGCCCAGGGTCCTTGAAAAAGATCCCTGGCCCTGCCTGGCTGGGGTGGAGAGAAACAGCTCTGTGTACTGTACCCTCTTACCCCTGCCAGTGCCAGGAAAAGCTCCATCTGCACACTGCCCTACATAGAATCATAAGACTGGAAGAGACCTCAGGAGGTCATAGAGTTCAACCCCCTGCCCAAAGCAGGACCAACCCCAACTAAATCAACCAACCTTGCTGCCAGGCTCCATCCCTGCAGCTCCCTGGACCAATGGGAGGTGTGTGTGTGGGGGGGGGGGAGGGAGTCAATGCCTGCAGGGTGAGGGCCACACTCAGCCACCTGCTTCCCTTCATCCCCCAACCAAAAGAGAAGTGCTTAAGGTGAGCACCCCAGCCCCTTCCCACACCTTACCTCCTCCCAGAACATTCACCTCAAACCTCTGCCCTGGCCCCGCTTCAGCTAAGTCTCTTAACTCCCTCCTAGACTCCATAACCCAACCCTGAACCCTGTGACACTCTAGCTCCCACCCAGATCCCACACACCAACCCCCTGTCCTAGACCTCCTCTTACACTCCATTGTATATGATAATTGATATACGAACCTATAGGAAAAAGGCACTCTGACATTAGTAAGATGAGAAAATACAAATAAGAAAAGGGAAATGTCAAAGCTGTTCCTCACTCTGGCACTTTGAGTGCAGAAGGTGAGGGTGAGGGCCCACAAGAAACTTTAACACACCTTGCCACTAAAGGCTTCTGTTTAATAAACTCTTCAAGGTTACCACCCAAATGCAAAAACCCCTTTGGGAACTTAGGAAGACGCAAGTTGGGAATTTCTTCCTGTAGGGTATCCTCAAGCTCTTTAACCCTCCCTCTGGAGAGAGCTTAACCCCTACCCCTGTAAATTCCTTAATAGCTGATCTTGCAGTTTTAGGCATGTACACACAGAACCGCCTGCCTTCTAGGACACAGGAATTAGATCAGTCTTAAAAAGGTGATTTTAATAACAAAACAGACTACATACTTGTTAAAACATTACTTCATTGCTAGGTGTTACAGAGCAACTGAAAAATGGCAGATTAAAAGCACAGAGAATTGCTTCCTTAGGATTTAGTTTAAAAGTTACAGTGTACGGTGGGTGATGGGGATTCACATGGGTTTAAACACAGGTAAGTCCAACAAGCCCAAAAATAGCCTGATCTTGTCTGACTCAACATTCCCTGTTTACTCTCATATCTGTTGTTCAAAGTTTTAGTCCTTCCCAAGGCATGGATATCGCTAGACGTTTCATGCCTTGTCCCTAGCTCACTCTAGGTCTTCCAGCTCTGCTCCAGTCATAGAAAGATTGCTACAGGAGTCTGTAACTGCTTCTAGTTCAAAAACCCACACTCCATTTTCATTGGCTCTCCTGGCTTCCTGACAACACTTCCTGCTTCTCTAGAACACAGTCTGTGGTTTTAACCCTAACAGACAATTTAGTCAATCGAATGGCTGGGATGTCCAGGAAAGGATAAGTACCCCTCCTATTCATTACAGAAAAAATTCCCTACTGAAAATACATCAAACAAAACAGCATCAGTGTAACCTATTCTAAAAGTAGCATCCAGCCTAGGAGCGATTAAAAAATGTAGTCCTTAAAAGGTACCAAAATAATGGTCGCTGGTAACAATAAAAAAGGGTATGGTAATACAAAATTGCTAATACTTCTTATTCTACAAAAATGGTTTGATATTTTACTATATATGAGTGCAAAGGTACATTCTGTAGTATCTTTTACTAAGTTGGGATGTTTATAACTGTGCTAAATGAATCAGTAATCTATATTTATAAATATAAAAAAGTTCCCATGGCTTGTCACATCTGGACATATCAGAATTCTCAACTAGATAGTTTAAATAATACTGGGCCTAATCTTAAAATAAAAACCTGTCAACCTTACAAGTAATGACTAAAAATTCTTAAGTAATCAATAGAATATATAATCTAAAAATCAGGCAACATTAGTAATCAGTTTGGCCCAAGCCCTTAGCTACAGAGTAGCATATGTTACATAGATTGGGACTGTACATATCTGTTACAGGTTGTGGGCTTCTTGTTTTAATTTTATTTTTCTGGTTGATTGGCTTGTTTTTAATCTGTAAAAGATCTCTAAGGTCATGGATATAAATTGAGAGAGCTATTAATGACAATTATTTGTCAATGGTTTGGTGGGCCACATGTCTTTGTGAGTAAGCTAGTGTTCCAATCACAATAAACAGTCCCAAAGACTGAATATGCGTGGATGCATATCCTTTCATGTTTAAAGGTGGCCTTTCCAGGTCAGGGCTTTGCATGCATGTATGTGGCAGCTGCCACTGTCTTGCTGTTCAGAGGGCAGGTCTATACTATAGTCGAAAAGTTGATCTAAGCTATGCAATTTGATTTGTTAGTAGTGTAACTCTAAGATATCTTGACTTGATCTACTTACTGCAGGGTCCACTCTGTGCTTCCCTTACTTACCTCATTCTGGTGGGGTATTGGAGTCAATGTCCAAGCAATTGGTAGTCGATTTAGTAGGGCTTCACAAGAACTGCTATATTGACCTTTGATGGATTCATTGCTGCAGCAACGAGCCGCCCAGCAGGGGAGACAAGCCAACCATAGAACATTAGGGTTGGACGAGACCTTAGGAAGCCATATAGTCCACCCCTCTGCTCAAAGCAGGACCAGCTCCAAAATCATCCCAGATGGAGCTGTGTCAAACTGGGTCTTAAACATGATTTCAGTGTCCTTTATTGTTGAGCTGACTTTTCACTGGAACTAAATTAAAAAATACTTTTCTAAATCAGACACCTGCTAAAAAGAAATTAACTAAATAGCTTATTTATCATACCACTTAACAGGACTCATGCTGTCTCACCAGTTGCTGAAAAGTAACAGTTAGTAACATGCTTGTAGGCGTTCTGAACTAGGAATGTAAAATCCCTTTTAATTAGTTAACTGATTTAAGTTTAACCAGTACATCGATTAAACGGGTGAGCAAAAGGGGTGGCTTTAGTATGGCTGGGCTGGAGCACCCTTGCTCACAGTGCACCCCAGGCCTGCCACAGAAGAGGCTTGCTCTGGCCAGGCTGGCGTGGTCCTGCTCACAGCAGGCCCCACGGGGCTTTAGTTCCAGCTCATGTGATGAAGTGGGTTTTACTCACAGAAGCTCATGATACTATGTATTTTTGTTAGTCTCTAACATGCCAACAGGACCACTAGCATTTAAAACACCTCATTTTGTTACTGATCTAGTTCAGGGGTTCTCAAACTTAAAGGCACCATGACTCCTTCTGACAAAAATTACCACACCACCTGAGGAGGGGAGACTGAAGCCTGAACCTGCCTAAACCCCACTGCTCTTGACAGGGCAGCCCCAAATCTGAAGCCCGGGCAGTAGGGCCTGTAACCTGAGCCCTGCCATCCAGGGCTGAAGCCTAAGGGCTTCAGCTTCAGCTCTGGGCAGTAGGACTTAGGCCAGTGGTGGGCAATAATTTTTGACCAGGGACAACTTCAGAAATTTTTGAAGTGGCCCTTGGCCACCCCAGAAGGGGTAGGGCCTCAGGCAGAAGGGGACGGAGCCAGGATGCTTCTGTGCTTCCCCACCCACAGACATTGAATGGTCTGTGGGTGGGGAAGCTCATGAAGTCTTTGCTCCCGCCCAGAGAGAACTACCAGCCTTTACCTCTAGGTGCTCGTGCCCCTGGCGGTGGGAGGAGACTTTGCGTGCTCTCCCCGGCCCCCAGGCCTGCATGGGAGCACTGCATTTAGAGTAACCCGCCAGCTGAGCAGCAGTTGACTCTGAATGCCGAGTCCTCAGCCAGCAAAAGAGACTTTGCGCTTTCCCTCTGCCCCTAGGCCAATCAGGGCTTGGGAGTGAGGGGAGCGCGCAAAGTCTCCTGCCCTGTCCCTGTCCGAGTTGTCAAATCCCTAGGCCCTGATTTGCCTGGAGGCAGGGTAGTAGCAGGACCTCTGCAGGGCGAGTCCCTTTTGCCCACCCCGGCTTAGGTTTTGGCTCCAGCTTCCCCAACAAATCTAAAGCAATCCTGGCAAGCCTATTAAAACAGGGGCATGGCCAGCTGTTTGAGAACTTGCTGCTGATCTAGCTAATTGGAAATTTCTGTAAGTCTCTGTGCAGTTCTCCTATTAGTGGGCTTTTGAATTTAAGTCATTTTAGAAACAGGTTCAGAGTGAAATGTTTTTATTTTAAATGTAGTTAAAAATGGTTGTAATATTGTATCCAATTGTCAGCCTTCCATTTTGTAGAACAGAACAACCTGACTCTTGCAAATTAAATACAGCATTTTTTCAGATTTCTAGAAAACAAACAAAAAACCCCCACAAGTTTGGGGTTTGGGAACATGTGAGTAAATGAAGGGAGTTGATTTGATTAGTAGTTCTGATAAAATTAATGAATTGTCTCCTAATTTGCAGATTGTCTCAGTTGGATATTGATAGCCATCTTGCTAAATGCTTGTCTGAAAGTGCTGATGATGTGATTTGGTAAATGAACAAGAATGAAGATCCAAAAAGTCAAATGCTAAAATATTTGACTCTACAAAATATTCCTCTCTACAAAAAAAGGAAAGTATATAAAGAAAAATGTGTCCTTATATGATGTGTATTGAACTTGTAAAATTAAAAAAAAGTGGAAGGTTAGAAATACCATCAGCTTCTGAACCTCTCTCAAATGTACACACCGTAGCTCTCGTCTGCAAAGAGAAGTCTGGATTCCTTGGAGTGCCACAGAATGCATCTCAAGAATGTACTATTGTGGCCTTCAAGTACATTATCTGTCCTTTTCCTGTGCATTTAAACTGTTATGCTTTTGAAAGGTGCAGCTGGAAGAGCTTGATACAAGAAATTTTCTTAACTGTGAATTTGCCTAATCCAAAGTGACTCCAGTATGCTTTGTATCAGGTTAACTCTTTGGGAAGTAAATTGCCTGGTGCTTTAAAAAAGTGCTGTAGAACTTAATGTCTGTTTAGGTTTTTAAATTTCAGTTCATGCTTTATTTGAAAAAAGTTTAAATAAAAATCTAGTAGGAATTTTGCTCTATTCTGTATTGTCTATATATGAATGTATATACTGGAAAAGGAAAATTGCTCCCTTCATATGGATGACATTCTTGGATTTGTATCACTGCTCTCTGATTCTTCCCTCCCTCATAAGTCAAGGTCTGCTTCATTAAAACCTCTTGTTTAAAATAACTAAGATACCAAGCCTCATATATATTATGCTCAATACATGCATAGATGTTCTCATAGTGTCTAAATATATGCTAAATGTAATTATGCTAGTAGAACAAAGCTCAAATAAACTTGTTGCTGCCCCCAGACAAGTGGAAAATTGCTTTTACTGTTATGAAAATGTAAAAAGCACAGCTTCCTTGTTCAGCAAATCACAATGGCAGTTTTTATGCTCTCCTTTCAGATCAGATTTTTTGCTTTAAAATTGTAGATGATTTGTCATCAGTTTCCAACTGGTTACCAAGACAATTGAATATGTTGTACATTTTAAAATCTCATTACAGTACTGATTGCAGATCATTACATTCAGTAATAGCTTATTAACAGTTTGTGGGGAGTGAAAGTACTGATGTGCAATAGATTTTTCATTTCCTTGGGGGACAGATGCCTGGTTGCACCATCATTCATGCATTATTATAGTATCTGGATTCACAACCAGAGTTTGAAATCATTTCTTAAGAGAATAAAAAACAAAAATGACTATTTTCTTTTAGTTTTTTTGACCTTATTTAGCTACACATTGTGCTGTGGAAGAATGTGTCTCAAATTAATACAGAAGATCAGTATTGGGACAAATAAATTTTCTGCCCTAGGACCAGACCCAATGACATAGACATTAGTTATGGTCCAAAAATGCAGAATATTACCACACAGTATCAAAATATAAATCTTTGTGATCAAAGCTCTCCTTTAACAAAAATCTAACTATCAGTCACTTTTCAACATGGTGATAAATAATAAGTCTATTGTTTTTTTCATTAAAGTCTTTAATAGATGTGCAAGAATATAAATGATCTTAGCTGTTATGGATTAGTATACCATCTTCTGCACAATTAAAACTGGCCAGCAAAGATCTTAACTAATTATACAAAACTACAAGAAACATATTTACTGTTTTACAATCATTAAATTAGCTAGAATTTTCATTTACTATTTCAAATAAGACAACTATATATTATAACCAGATCCATTTGTAATATATTAGGATTTTTTTTCAAATCACACATTTAATTACATCCTTCATTTTCTTTAATTTATAAAACAAGTACTTTATATAAAAAATTTCCCCCTTCATCATGAACAGAACATTATTCATACACTTGCACGTGAGCAACCAAACTTATAACCAGCAAACTATTTGGCAACACAGAAACATTGTAAATGCCTTGAATTGTAAATAAATCAAGGATTTTTTAAAACATTTGTTGAGTAAATGTCTTTCTGTCCCCCCCCTCCCCCACACCCAACAAAATGTTCCAATGTCTCAGAAATTTGAGGTAATAAAACCTCCATGTTTGCACTTCTAAGCCCCTTGCCAAGATCCATTTAAGGGCAGCTCTGCCATATGTCCATGCAAGAGCTGCCATAGTTACTGATTTAAGTAATGATCAGTTGTAAAACCAAGAGCACTGATTAAATACTGAAACACAGACAATGTTCAGGGTACGCTAAATTGCCAAGGAGGGAAAAAAGGGGGAATTAAAACAAAGTTCATATTACATTTAAAAAGTAAATAACACATTTACTAGATACCAAATTATCTAAACTCCAGGCATTTGAGGCAAGCATTTTTTCTGATTAAATAATTTAGTGCTGGTTAGAACACATCTTGCTTTATATAAAAAGCGACAATCCAACAAAAAGAAACTCAAAACTCAAATGTGGATGGGATTTATAAAAGCTGAATTACCACAGGTTTGCATAATTGTGGCCAACGAGGGGATACAAAATGTAGTTTATTAACCTACGGTTAATGGAAAAATTTAAACACAATGTTTTGGCAGTCTCATCCTAGCACCTCATGACTTGGATGTGAATCCGAAAGATGTCATGTTCAGCACCTAATGCAATGCTGTACCCTGAGAAACCTATATGTTAATGTAAAGAAAGTGAAAAATGTTGCAATTTATCCTGTGTTTTACACCAAATTAGGTGAGATGTCATGGCACAGGGTTTCTTGGTTTTTTAATTCCCACATCAATTTTCCCCCAGAACTACAAGCCACATAATGTAGTTAAACAAAAACCTAGCACAAAGAAATACTGCCTTTATTGTATTCTGCAATGAGACAGGTAAATCTTTACGAGCATCTAAAGGTTTAGATTGCAGTGCACACTTAGTCATCAAATATAGTGACAGGAGTTTTTCCACAACTGACAAATTCTTAACCTTTGTGATATATAACATCCTCTTTTTTTCCAGTTTCCAAGAGACGGGACTGGATATCTAGCTCCTTACCCAAATCATATCTTCATTTTTTCATTCATTGAAAAAGTTACTGCTTTGAAGCAAGCCATTTTTATCAAAGCATTCCGTTCTCCTATGTAGAACAATTAAGTAGTAATATACACTGAGTATTTCTAAGCAGACAGGTTATTAGTAGGAGGTGTGCTTTATCAGGTAAATGTAGCATGTTTATGGATATTCTAGATTCACTATTTAAACTTTAAGGCTAAGATCCATTACACTTTTGTTGTTTTATTTCTGAATATCGTATTATTGATAAAAATACTTTTCAAAAATCTAAAGCACAACACAACATCATTGTAGGCACTGCTTACGTATTTTCAGAAATCCACTCTGTGCAAATTTAGGCTCTTTTAAACCTTTTTATTTTGGTAGATTTTTGAGATTGAAAGCAATCCAGATTTTTTTAATTTGATACCGAGAGTTCTAATTTGGAATTGGTATTGCTGTGTCACTCTACACCTCTATAAAGATGTACATCAGTATTAGAGTGCAGATTTTATTTATATGTTCCTTATTTAATGTTAACAAGTATAACTTACCGGAGGGTCAAGAATGTTGAAAATATGTAATAAGTCTTCAATGCAGTTTATCCATGTAGGCACTTAAAACCTGTACCCAAATTTATGTTTTGATTTCTAATAAAACACAACTCCTTTTATATATCGTATCTGAGACATTTAGACAGGTACCACTTGTGAAAAAGGCATAAAAATAAGCTTCAACACCACTGTAACATTTTATTCTTCAGAATGTTACACTCTAATATTCTTCACTTAGTAGCTCATTACATCAAATGTTTGTGGAAAATATGTAGCTTTCAAAGTTGCTTGGAACTGCTCTTTTCCAGAGGATGCAATGAACTCTTTGATCCTTCATGGGACAGGCACAAATGCAAAAATTCCTTCATTAACGAAGCCAGTTATGTCAGTGCCCAAAACTTTTAAAAACCAATATTTAGAGGAAGACACCCACCAAAATCATATTCTCATCTTTGATTTTCAGCAGCAATATTTTTATCATCATTGATCTCCATCCAAAACCTTACAGTTCACCAGCCTTGCATGCATATACTGTAGTTAAGGATTAAATTTAAAGTTCATTCACATTATTTGTCCACAATGGAGATGTCATTCCTTCATACTGTTTCCTCTGTTGACATCAACAATGGATTAATGTATTCAAATCCTTCAAATTCTGACTGATCTATTCTTTTTATTACATCTCTGAAAAATAAGGAGAAATATTTTTTTAGGTTACTGCTTATTACTCTCAATTGTGTTGCAAAACATTTTGTTCAAGAGATTCCTCTCTGTACAGTATTATAATATGCACTTTCTATAAAAATGCTAATTGTTAGTCACACACAACCAATAATAAGAATAGGAATAAATAACAAAATTTGAGTACACAAATACTCAGTATCTCCAGCAGCATTGCTGGAGATCATGAGATGAGTATAACAAAGGATTTGTTTCAGTCCCTGTACAAAGTAATATACTCATTTATGTGCATTACAGAGGAATATTAGATGTTGAAAATTTGGAGAACTGGGATGGCACAGCAATTTACAGAGAAAGAAATGCACAAGGCATAGAGGTGGTAATGGCTCAGGGAAAGTAACACAATAAGTTCTTAGATTTCAGAGAGGATACTATGGACCTGTGGCAACGCAAAGCTCAGAACAGAATTTAAACTGAACATTGCGCAGAGCCATTGGAAGGATTTAGAAATTGAGGCATAGAGCAAACTGACTTGCCAAGGATGCACTGAGTGGCAGGTACAGTATTTAACTGTGATTTTCTAGCCGGTTCCTGACAGAGTCATCTTAACTGTTCACAAATAACATGCTTGAGTTTTCGTTCACATAGCAGCTTTATTGCCATATGATTGACCCTTCTTGCTCCCTGATGCCTAACTGTGGTTTTATTTGTGCATTCTGAGAAAATCTGAGCAACTGTCCTATAGTGCTTCAGCAGAAGCATAATGTGACTGAAGTTCAGTCACAGAGCAGAAGCAGCAAAGCCAAACACTCAATTAATCTTCTGCACTGACAACAAAAAGAACTGTTCGGGGTACTTTCTACACCAACAAACTGCAGCGTACTTATCCTATTACAGGAGAAGACAGCCAGGTGTGCCAGCTTAGTCTGTTAGCCGTCACAGCTACTAACTTCTTGCCATGTCGTATGCAGACACAATCCATCGTTTATAGTCATCCCCGCCACTAACTACGTACACACACTTAAAAGTTGTGTGGTCAGGGCCAGGTGTCCCGATTTTATTTAAAGCACAAACCATTACTACCTCTCTCACAGTCCTTACTTAGCTAAATCCGCTTTTAAAAAAGGGTCTAGTTCCTGTAGCCTACTGCATGAATTTACATATAAGCACCATTATCTTACTGGGAATTTCCTGGGTAAATCCTCACAAATGGATAGAATGGGTGGTGTCCTACAGCTTGTCAAATGTTAACTTGAAAGTAACCCTTTCTTTAATTCTGTAAAACCCTATTAAAACAATTAGGATGCCATTCAATAGATTTTGTAGGTGTCTTTCCTCCTCCCCTGTAAAAAACTTGTAATTTTTAGTCGTCTAATGTAGAAAGTCTGATAAACTGTTATGTGTTATGCATCTGAAGCCAAAAAATTAGTATAGGAGTAAAGAGATAGGGAAGAAAAAGAGATCAGAAAGGAAAAAGATTGAAGCATTGTTTGGAGGCAGTTTGAACATTTCAGCACAAAGATACCTAGTTGTCAGTTTAGAGCAGTGCTTCTCAACCTGTGGTCAGCATGCAGCCAATTAGCATACTGCTGTAGACAGCTGTGTGCTAAAAGTCACCAGGCACAACAAGGTCTGGGACCTGGATGCCTGGGCCCATGGATCCACTCCTGGACCCCCCCACAGGGGTCTCTCATCAAGGCACTGGACAAAATGGTCTGTGGGGCCACTGTGTTTCTCAACCTGCAGCCCACAATGAAGAAGTTACTCACTGTTGGTGCATCCTCATGTTGGTAATCAGATTTTTCTTAGCAGTGCCTGGTTGTGTTGTGCCTGTGCAGTAGCCACCTCTTGGTGCTATTTGTGTCCATTGACTGCATTCCTTTTTCACTGCGGAATCAAGGGTGCAGATTCCAAAGCAGAGGGGAGTAGGGAGAGAACTGGAGCACCCACAGAGACACACATCTCGAAGATCCATCCTTTCTACACAAGGTGAGTAGCTTCTTTGAGAGCTGTCCTGGTGGGTGCTCCACTCTAGGTAGTAGAGCAGTGCCCTATTAAAGAAGGGCTTTGGAATCAAGACTGTCTCACAGAAAGGGAACAGCTTTGTGTGGAGATGCAGTAAGAAAAAACTGAAGAGCCATCAGTTGGTTCAGGGAATGTAGTGATGGCTAACAAGTGAATTTTAAGGGAGCTAAAAGATAGGCCTGGCTCCCTGAGATTGAGAAGATATTCTAGTATAGCTGGGAGGGGTGCTGTGGTTAGAGATGTTGCATGTGTTTATTGGCACCACACAGAGAATTGTTTTCACTTGTAGAGATTAGTCTTTCTGGTTGGAGGACAATGGCTCTATCTGAACAGGGGCTTTTAGCATGATGGAACCATGGAATAGCTGGACTTTGAGGTGAAGAGCTGCTGGATTGGGATACACCATTCGACCATGGTGTTAGGAAAGCAGGTCCGGACGGCATAGGAGTGAGTGGAGACTACCAAATGTGAGATGGTTGAGATAAGGGAACAAAGGCTGCCTGGGCACAGTTGGGATGATGAGGATACATACGTGCATGATCTTGGTGAGTCTTCTGAATCACTCAACTTATGAGCAGTAGGGGCAGGAAAGCATCTAGAAGTGGTGCTGTCCATGCAATAAGGAAGGCATCTCCGAGGGATCCTCTGCCAGAGTCTGTTCTGGAACAGAACTGGTGACATTTGTGATTTGCATTGGTTGCAAAGAGGTCACTATCTGGGACTCCCCATTTCTGGAATATTGTCTGAATGACTGTAGGGTGAATCTCCCATTTATGTTGTCCAGAGAAAAGGCAGCTGAGGCCCTCTACCACACTGTTCTGAGCGCTGGATAGGTATGACATCATGGGTGTGATGATGCGCCAATTCCAGAATTTTACTACTTCTGTGCAAAGGGAGCGTGATAATGCTCTGTCTTGTTGGTTAACGTAAAACATACATGTCACATCTGTGAAAATGTGTATGGTCTTATCATGTATTATGGGTAGAAAGTGTTGACAGGCACTGCAAACTACCCTCAGTTCCAGCAGATTGATGTGAATCTGAGATTCCTGTGGAGACCATTTACCTTGGATGTTCAGCTGGCCGAGATGGGTGACCCATCCCAGGAGGGAGGCATCTGTAGTTATGTGAGATGGAGGGTCCTGGTGGAAAGGGACACCCTGCATGATGATGTGTGCTCTCCTCTGGGCTAAGGAGAAGAGGACATATGGCAGAAGTAACACACAGTCCAACACAAGAAGGGGTATATACAGTGGTGAGCCAGGGTTGAAGGCAGTGCATATAGATTCCTGGTGTATTTCACCACATGTGGTGGCTGTCATATGTCCAAGGATGTGAAAGCAGATGTGGCGACAGGGCTGAACTGGACTGTGGAGATCAAGGAGGCGAGCATATCAAATCTGTCCTGCGGGAAGTATGGCCTTGGCTCTTGTGGAATCTAGGTGAGCACCTATAAATTCTAGGACCCGAGTTGGTTCCAGAGTCAACTTTTGAAAGTTGATCTGTAGACCTAAGAGGTGAAAGAGCAATGTTGTGGCTTGTGCCATTTTTAGTGTGTTGTGGTATGTTACCCCTCGATTAAACAGACGTCAAGATAGGAGAATATTATTACCTCTTGACGTTGAAGCTGCACTACGACTACTGCCAGGGTCTTGGAAAAAACCTTGGAAGCCATAGATAGGCCAAAAGGCAACACCTGTGTTTGGCGTTGAAGTGAAGCAAGCACCTGTGTGCAGGACGGATTGTGATATGGAAACATGCTTCTTATAGGTCCAGGGCTAAGAACCACTCTCCTCGTCTTAACACCGGAATAATGATGAAGAGAGTGACCATCTTGATCCTGCATTTTCATATGAATTTGTTGAGCTTCCTGAGACTGAGTACTGGTCTCCAACCCTCGGTTTTCTTTTGGGTGAGGAACTAGAATAGGTTCTCCCTGGTAGGGAGCTAGTACAGTAATTAATCGCTTAACACATTTTCACAATAGCACAATTTTTTTTAGGGAATGTTTTTCGAATAACACGACTGTCCCCGAAATAATACAAAAATAATCAAGTAGCGGACTACTTCATGTGGCAGTCTAAGTTGGTGAAAACAGTGGTAACACGCATGAGTGGATGAATACACATGGTCACAGCACTCCTCCTCTCACTCACGTTTATCTTTGTGTTTTAACAAACTGTGGTGACTTATGTTGCTAGATAGCTAACGTTGACATTGATGACCAAGCACCAACAAAAAATTGACTTTGCCGCCACCCCCACCTGAAACGCAACCCCCACCTTTTCCATTATTTTTAATGGGAAAATTGACCCCGCATAGCATGTTTTCGCTTAGCACGAACATTTTCAGAAACTCATCTATAGTGTTAAATGAGGAATTACTGTTCTTGTTCTACTGCTCTGAGGGGAAGGGAGTCTCGCTGAGCAGCAGCTTCAAATAGAGCTGTGTGCTTGAAACAGAGGAGCTCCCAGAACATGTAAGGAAGGGAGAGAAGGAGGGAACAAGTGTCTGGGGAGAATGGGGAGGAGGAGGAGTAGTGGGTGAGTAATTGGTTGGAAGGGGAATCAGAGGGGAGGAGTGTTTGGAGAGTCCTGTCTGCACAAGGAGAGAGAGAGAGGGGCAGAAGCCCAGCACTCTCCTTAGGCCTCCTGGGCTGGGAAGGGGGAGGTAAGGGGCTGACTTCATGGGGTAGGTGGGTGGTTGCTGGCACTGGGGCAAGGTGGAGGAAGGGGGAAGTTTGTCTGGGCTGTGTCCTGGGGTGAGGTGGGGGAGGGGCAGTGAGTTTATGCTGTGTCCCATCCTGACTCCCAGCTAGACTGCAAGTTTCAGAAGCAGGATTTTATCCCAGCTCCCAGCTGGGCTGGGGGGAGCAGATTGCATAGGGGTAGGAGGAAGAAAGAGGATGGGCGGATGCTGGCATCTGTGCAGTGAGGTGGAGGCAGGGAGCAGTTTGTTTGAGGTTTCCTAACTTGCTGCAGTCTTCTCTGGCTGGCTGGGTTAGAGGGAGAGGTGGAGAGGAAATCAGGCTGTGATCAGGCAAATGTCTTGGGTGTGTGCCAAGATATTTGCATGATTACATTTCAAACAAAGTTTACATAGATGTTAATGACTACAAGGAAGGAAGGAAAAGATTAATAGAATTTTTTGGAGTGTTGCAGATATCTAAAATTCTCATCTTAATGATTTTTTAAAATCCCGTGTTACTAATTAATAATGGTATAATGTATTGCATTAAGGCCAGATCTTCGCTATGTGGTAGAGTTCCGGCTCTTATGAGTCAGAAGTAACATGTACTAGGTGTGATGCTAGCTTTGTAGCATGAAAACCTTATTTGTAAGCTCTTTGAAATACGCATCTGTCTACAAAACCCTGAAGCCACATGTTAATTTGTTCTGGGGTTTCTACTCTGAGTTTGTGACATGCACAAGGTGAAAGTTTCAAATCAGGAGAACTTTTATCTGTTTTTACAGATCTGTTTAACTTGTTCTTGTATAGCTGGCTCCTAAATATTCCCTAGAGAAATTCTATGAGCCTTAGTGACTGCCTTTTACTCTCCTTTCCAGTGTCAGGAAATATTGTATTAGTATTTGCAAGGAGAGCATGACTATTTCTAGTTGACTCAGATTTGATTAGCATCTTAGAGTTGAGCTATGTGTGGATAATATGCATTTTGGTGTGTTTACTATCTTGAGTTGTTAGAAAGGATGAGGATACATGTATTCCAAGGGGAGTGTTAATTTTCTTTTTTATTTGATTTTATATTAAATATCATAGCATTGCTCATTGTTAACTATCTCTTGTTTTAATGTATTTTCTTCCTCACATATTGACTGTTTTATTTATTTTTTATATACACACACACACACACACACACACACACACACACACACACACACACACACACACACACACACACACACACACACACACATATATATATACAGGGCTCAACAAATCACTGAATCTACTCGCCCGTGACGAGTAGATTTCAGCCGGTCGCCCTGTTCACTGGCAGCGCACGCATGCGCAATGCGGGTCTTGCGCATGTGCAGTACAAGGCTGGCGAGTAGGTTTTGCCACCGTTTGTCAAGCCCTGGATATCTATATCGATATATATCTATATCTATATTTATCTATCTTCAGGGCTCGACAATTAGGGCAATCTACTCACCACAGGCGAGTAGATTTTAGCCCGGCGCGGCCGCGCATCGCGGTCTGCGCATGCACAGTGTGCGATTTCGCACAGCTGGTGAGCAGGGCTTGGCGAGCCCTGTATATAGATATTTTCTCTTTGTATTGGTTGTGCACATCCACCCACTACCTCAATATTAGTGTTGCACATAAGAAATTTCAATCCATCGAAAAGAACATTCAACCTGCCCAAGGATAGAAAATATTAGAGGGAGCACTGTCTAAGACCCCCCGAAGTGATGTTGGCCTGTGAGTGGAAAAAAGGGCAAAGGCAATGGCCAAAAGGATGGAGGAAAGAGGGCGGTATTCTTGGCATTGGGGAGAAGTTGTTTAGCTCCTCTACCAAATTTTCAAAACAGTTATCACTATGAAGGATTGGCTGCTCGTGCCCTAAGTGGGTTGAGGCATACGTTGGCATGGAAGTTGCTTTGGATGGAAATCAAAAGACCTTTGTTGTCTTTCATGAGACTCCCATGATATCTGGTATGGGGCATAACACTTATGCTTATTTGGCAGGCTGGTAGAGACTGAGCATTCTAAGCATTGCCTGAAGAGTCCATGGTGTGAAGGACTGTGTCAGTTTTGGCAGTGGAGAGGGGAGATTTATCAAAAGGGAAGTCCTCCACTTTCATCTGAAGGTCCTTCTGGATGCCCAAGGCCTGGAGCCAGAAGACCCTGCACCTAACTACTGCTATCTGTGACCTGCATGGCCGCCTGGAGGGCTGTGTATGATACCGTTTGGCCCTCCTGTACAATGGCCTGGAGCAGTGGGTGCTTTTGTTCTGGAAGATGTTTGACAAGCTCCTGTAGTTCGGTATAATTGTCATGGTCATAGTTAGCCAAGAGAGATAAATAATTTGCTACCTGAAGCTGCAAAGTGGCTGAATAGCAATTCTTTCTGGCTAAAGAGATCAAGGCACTTGTGGCCTTTGTCTTGTGGGGTGGAACAAGGCTTAAGTATCTTTGCCCTGGGAAGTACAACATCCACTACCAAAGAATTCAGTGAGATGTAAAATCTAGCAAGTCCATGTCTCTGGCAGGAACAAAATATTTTCTATTAGCCTGTTTATTAGTAGGAGAGGCTGATGCCGGTGTTTGCCATCTCATATCCACTGATTCCAGGATGGCCTCATCCATTGGGAGGGCTATCTTTGTAGTGAATGAAGGCTGAAGGTTGCAGAGTTTTAAAAAGTTTGTGTTTTTCTTGCATTTCTTGAAGGTCGGTCTCCTGTGCAGTGGCTACTCTTTTAAAAGTCCTGGAACTGTTTCAGGTCCTCAGTGGGTTTGGGTGTCTGAGGAATTACCACCTCGTTGGGCGAGGAGGAGGAATTGTTTAGCCACGATCTATCTTCAACATTCGTGGGTGCTACATCCTCTTCTTCAGGAGGTTCCTCATCTGCCGCTTTGGAGACAGTGTCATGGGTTCAAGGTGGAGGAGATCTGATCGCTGCCCTGGAAGCAGTGGGTGGCATTGTGTGAAGATATTTATATGTAGATCAGGTGTCCCATGGTGGCCAATGCATGGAATATGCAATTGGTGGATATGGCCATGGCAGTCCATACAATGAGGAGGCAGTGGTTCATCTGAGGGTTTGGATGGTCTTTGTTCCCAAGGAGGTCACCTCTGGGTGAATGAGGAGTGATGGGAAGAGAAGTGACTATCTTGAGCAGCTGCTTCGCCCTTACTGTATGGAATGGAGGCAGTAGGAAAAAGAGGAGGCTGTTCTACAGCAACAGTAAGGGAGTGACTGATGCAGAGAAGCAGGGACAGCAGAACCAAGTGGACTTCTCTGTCTGTATGGTGGAGGAATTGAGTTGGTGTCAAGGTGTGCTTCCGTGTTGTGTTTTGGTACGAGCCTGGTGGTAGTGGTCAGTTCCAGTTGTCCCCTGCTCATCAATACAGAGGACTGCGCTGAGCCCAGTGCTGAAGGTGGTAACATCTTAGCACAGGTTGACCTTGATGCCGTTTCCCACGCCAGCATTGTTGATGCCCTTGTGGAGATCTTGTGTCTTAGCTCCGAGTCTACCCTCCCGAGTGCTGTTGGCATGCGTGCCGTAGTGGCGTTAGAGGTGCAGTGGTTGTCGGTGGGGCTTACTCTAGAAGAGCTCTGCACTGCTGGCAGATATCTTGCTGGGGAAACCATTGATTTACAAGAGTCCCGAAGATGAAGCATGCTTCCTAGGAGCAGAGGAAGTCTAAGCCTTGTCCTTAGACCTAGCTTTTGATGGGTCAGTAGGAGGTTCATTCTGTGCTGGTTGAAGGGATTTTTCCAGGAGAATCATCTTCAGGTGTAGCTTTCTATCCCGCCTGCTCCTGGCTTTCCTGTTACTACAACGAGGGCACTTCTGAGGGATGGGGCTCTCTCTGAGACAGTGAACACAGGAAGAGCGCCCTTCAGACACTGGCGTGGCGTCTCTGTGGGGGTTGCATCTCTTGAAGCCAGGGGAACCAGCCATGGCAATGGCTGGGGTTTTCGTCATCTCGTTTCTTGAGGATGCGAAGTTTCTTTTGTTTGTTTTTTGAGGAGCTGGGTAGAACAAAAAAGAGAGTGAGGGAAGGAGCTGAATAGGGGATGTGGGAAAGGAGAGAAACTTAATGCCTCCTCTCTCTCTCAAAAGGAAAAAAATGTTTTTGAAGAAAAAAGGGCAAGAAGAAGAACTGGAAAAGGAATAAAATGACTATTTTCTTGTCTCTCAGGTAAAGGAGTGAAGATTGCTAAGTACTCCATCTGCTGCTGAGGACAGTAGAGAAGCAACTGATGAGGGCCTGCATTGCATGCGCAGTCAACAGAAGCAAAAAGCACCATGAGGTCACTAATGTGCAGGTGCAACCAGGCACTGCTAAGAAAAGTCAACGGAGTGAGGATGCACCAACACCTAGAGCGGAGCACCCACAGGGACAGCACTTGAAGAAAAATAGGTTGAGAATAACTGGTTTTGAGTTTAAATTAATTTAAAGAAATATAAACTTAAAATTTGTTTTAAAACAGGCATTGTTTTGGTTCATGTAGTGGTTCTCAATCCTGCTAGAAAGGTATAACAAGTGGGGTTCTGCAGTGGTCTGTTTTGGGACGGGCTCTGTTCAATATCTTCATCAACTATATAGATATTGGCATTGAAAGTACGCTTAATAAGTCTGCAGATGATACCAAGCTGGAAGGGGTTGCAACTGCTTTGGAGGATAGGGACATAATTCAAAATGATCTGGACAAATTGGAGAAATGGTCTGAGGTAAACAGGATGAAGTTTAATAAGGACAAATGCAAAGTGTTCCACTTAGGAAGGAACAATCAGTTTCACACATACAGAATGGGAAGCGACTGTCTAGGAAGGACTACGGCAGAAAGGGATCTAGGGGTTATAGTGGACCACCAGCTAAATATGAGTCAACAGTATGATAATGTTGCAAAAAAAGCAAACATGATGCATTAAGAAGTGTGTTGTGAGCAAGACACAAGAAGTCATTCTTCCGTTCTACTCTGTGCTGGTTAGGCCTCAGTTGGAGTATTGTGTCCAGTTCTGGGCACCGCATTTCAAGAAAGATGTGAAGAAATTGGGGAGGGTCCAAAGAAGAGCAACGAGAATGATTAAAGGTCTAGAGAACATGACCTATGAAAGAAGGCTGAAAGAACTGGGTTTGTTTAGTTTGGAAAAGAGAAGATTGAGGGGGGACATGATAGCAGTAAAAGGGTGTCATAAGAGGGAGAAAACTTTTTCGTCTTGGCCTCTAAGGATAGAACAAGAAGCAATGGGCTTAAACTGAAGCAAGGGAGGTTTAGGTTGGACATTAGGAAAAAGTTCCTAACTGTCAGGGTGGTCAAACACTGGAATAAATTACCCAGGGAGGTTGTGGAATCTTCATCTGTGGAGATATTTAAAAGTAGGTTAGATAAATGTCTATCAGGGATGGTCTAGACAGTACTGGATCCTGCCATGAGGGCAGGGGACTGGACTCAATGACCTCTCAAGGTCCCTTCCAGTCCTAGGATTCTATGATTCTATGAGAAGCCTCAGTCAATTATTTATTATGTTACTTTTTGAAATGGAGATGGAGAAAACAAAAAAATGAAAATAGTTCAATCCAACATCCATTTTCAATTTGCTGTATTCTTTGTGATCAAGCTGGTACTTGAACACAGTCTACACACTCCTCTGAATGTAGGTATAGTATAGTCATTACTCCTCAAAAACAAGTTAATCTCCCTATGGAAGTCACTCGGGAACAAGCTAATATCAGAGTTGTTCCCTAGGTCACTGGTGAGCACTCTGCTACAGAAGAAGTGCAATGACTCCTGACTGTCTCCTGCTTTCCATGCCAGGAACTCAGTTTAGGCTAGGAAGCAGCAAGAAAGGAAGACAGCCCACTTAAGTTTCAGTTACTACTGAGTCCAGCATGGTTCTAGGCGAAGAGGTGATTTGTTGGTGAGTGGGGAGGTGTGATAGTGTTTGCTAGCTTGAGGTGAAGGCATCTTGCTTTGCTGTATGTTTGAAATGGAAGAAAGAAGAATTTCAGGGCTGAATAATAGGAAGGAGTCAGAGTTTACTCACTGTGATCCTAACTCTGTAGGATACTTATCATTGGCTTAACTTTATACACATGAGCAAACCCAATGACTTAAGTAGCTTTTGCCTAAGTATCTTCCTTAATTAGAACCTCTGTAGGGTCAGATGAAACTTTGGGGATGGAAAGCCACAGCTTACCTGCTTACTCTCAGAGAAGAGCTGGCCTACAAATTCCTAGACTGAGCCTAATTTCACTAACTCCAAGGTAAACTGAGCCTTGAGTGATTTCAAATAAAGCCAAAGTCTTGACATGGAGATTTGTTTTATTTTCCATTTTAAAATTCTGGATTGCAATAATCAAAGTCTTACTTAATTGATACCTTAAAAGACAACTTTGAAAGACAAACTGTAAACCTGGAAGGAAGGGTAAAGCAATGCAAAGTGAATTTATTCATAATTAGACATCATTCAGAATAATGGGAGTAGCTACCTGCTGAAAAATAATAGGAGGTGAGCTATATCTATAAAAAATACTCTGTGCTGGGCTGGCCAGCAAATAAAAGTAAAATAAAATAAAAAGGCAGGCTGGGGAGGACATCCACCCTTGTCATAAGCAACATGGTAGTGATAGCCTTCCCTGTCCTCCCTTATTCTTTGTTCAGTGTGAAACATGTTAGGCACTTTACAGACAAGATTCATGTGTGTCAGACGTTTTCCTGACACTGCATATAGAACTTCCCCTTCTTTTCCTAAAATGACTTCAAGCTTCTGATGCTGATCAATACCCTAAACCTGTTTATATAATCTCAGTTTTCATCCTTTACTCCAATCATTTTAAGTTGTTTGTGCCCACAAAAGCTCATACCACCATCTACATTTTTGTTAGTCGCTCGGGTGCTACAGGAATATTCTCTTGTTTTTTAAGCTCTCATTCTGTCACTACTACCAAGTAGCCCTCCTACACAACACATTTGTATCTTGCCTTCATTTTTGCCTTATACTCCCTTATGCTTGGATCCATTTCCTCTTCCTTTTGTACCAAGAAACTGACCTTTTCACATTCAAATCCCTTCTAATTCCCCACTTTCTTTTCCAGCAAAGACTTTCAATAATGTCCTGTGCAAGAGTCCTCTATATTTCATTCTGGCACCTGATTCATTGTCTCTCTAAACTGTTTTGTCTCCATACAAAACAGAAAGATTCTTGGGGTAGACAATAAGTTCTTAGCTGTTTGTACAGTACCAAGCAAGCTGTTGACAGTCAACAGCCAGCAATACATATACTTCTGATTATTCACTAGGCTGTTAGATAGATTCTGAAATATACTGTCTGTATTAGGTGGATGTCTAAGGCTATGTCTAGACTGCAGACTTCTTTCGGAATAAGCTTTTCTGGAAGAGATCTTCCGAAAAAACTTCTTCCAAGAGTGTCTGCACAGCAAAAGCGCATCGAAAAAGGATACATATTCCTGCATGCATATTTAATTGTATTAAAAACATACTCATCATCTGGGGTTAGCTGCACAGGTTCGCTGGTGAACTGTGTATCAAAGTTATCCAAACCATAATCATCGGTGATTTGAGGCTGAAATGGAGGGGTGGCCTGCTTCTTTTCCAGCTGAGAATAATAAGGTAGGGAAGGGGGGGGGGAAGAGGGGGAAAATAAAAAATGTTCAATATTTACTAAATCTCAGAAAACTTACATCTGGCTCTATGTAAATAAATTATGAAATCAGTCATACTTTATATGTCCAATATTGATGAGAGGCAACACTAGATATTACTATGCATTTAAAGGATTCATATTAAATGACATGTTCAGTTTTACTCCTCTTTTGCATCCTTGTCTGCAGCCCTTCCATCCATACCCCATAATGTTTAACCAGTTAACCAATTAAATGGGATTTAACATCCCTAAAATAAAGCCAGAGTGCAACACAAACTAGTTTAACATTTAATTACATATCCTTGGTATCAAAACTTTTTATAAACTGGGCATGCATCTCACAGAACTTCAGTTTGTTTTAAGTTCAAGACAGGATGGTTCCCCAAACACAGTAATTTTCCCCCTTTTAAATGCTCCTGTAAAGTTCCTGTGTCATGTTTCAAAGATGGCCCTTTAGAAGATGTGAGCTTCATCTAGGTCATACACACCCACAGTCAAGTCAATTTAACCAGATGGGTTTGTCTGCCAATCTAATTCCAGAAACAAGCAAAACTATAAGCTCTGTCTGCTAATGCCTGCATCAATAGCCAGCTCTGATGGAGAAACTAATACTGTAATAGTATTCATGAAAAGCAATTGCATCTAAGCACTAAAATGTCAAAAGCAGCCCACATCTTTATTAATGTAAAGAAAATATCACTATGTTAAACAAACAGCCCACATGTAGCTTCTGCACCAGCATTCACTAAGGATGGACAAAGCCACTGTTTAACTTTTCAAGAGTGGTTCATGCTAACATTTTATTCGGTTCTGGTTAGCGTGGTATCAAGGCCCCATTAGGCAAGTTTCACTTTGGATTTCAAGTATGAACTCAAAGGTTCAAAATGGAATTCTGCTGAAACGGACAAGGTTCACCTATGTT
The DNA here is from genome assembly GCF_049634645.1 of Pelodiscus sinensis. Classification (NCBI taxonomy): domain Eukaryota; kingdom Metazoa; phylum Chordata; order Testudines; family Trionychidae; genus Pelodiscus; species Pelodiscus sinensis. The sequence goes on along the minus strand of NC_134733.1, from coordinate 18,976,774 downwards.
TCAAGTAGGTTACATTTGAATCTGGGCCCACACTTGTGGCCTGGAGTGAGCTTTTAACTAACATTGCCTGGGTTTTGAGTTTGATGAAATTCAGTGCCACACAACTTTTTGCATGGTTTTGGGCAGCATTCTGCGTGGCTTGAGTGCTCATTTGGTTTAAACATACTGCATAGGTACACAAGAATAGGAGCAGATTTTTTTCCCCAAAGACACATTAAAAACTGTTAAAGTCTTCCTTTAAAAAAAACTTGCATCTTCTCTGATGTTTCCAAGATTATATTTTTCTTTTATTATCTAAGGATTAAATTGATTATTGTCTGAGTCAAGGTAACATTTTACACTGACATAGTCAGAAGCTGTGTGAGCTGACTGTGCTCAGTTCTGTCAAGCTTGTCACTCACCAGCAGAAGTTGGTCCAACCAAAAATACTTCCTTATTCACTTTTGTCTCTTCAATTCTGCCAAGGTATTTTGATCATATTTATGAACAATGACTAAGTGATTAACAGCCTCTTCTGATGTGAAACTACTAGTTGTGCTAAAAGCAAAAACTTATGACAGAATTTAAGAGAAGTCTTTGCTAGGTTCCAGAGTCCCAATTCTCTAGTTTATCACGTATTTGGGTGAGAAAGGAGCTACTGACAGGTAAATGACAGGGATGTTAAAAGTAATTTAATAAAGTAACTGTGTAACTGCTAAAAATCTTAGTTACATGCACTGTGGGCTGCACAGGATAAAGCTTAAACAAATTTCATACTGCAGAGTATATAGCGAAGCCTCCCCGGGAGCTGGGTGGTCAAGGGTTCCTGGGAAGGAAGCTTCGCTGCCACATTGAAGCCGCCTGCATAGGGAGCAGGGCAGAGTTTAACAGTCAACATTAATCAATAAGCATCAGCTTATCAGTTACATGGCTAATCAGTTAAATGCGAACATGCCTAGTAAATGAGACAACCCATTGAAATCCCTACCTGTGGCAGCTCAAAAACAAACAAAAACATTACATGGCCAGATTTTCAGCTTGGGAACAACCAAGGGGAACCACAGAGGTGAGTTCAAAGCTCTGAAAGTTAATGAAAGAATTCAGCTGATCCAAGCACTCATGGGTTACAGGAGTAATATGTTTAGATCAAGCAGCCAACCAATGCCCACTTATTTTGGGCTGTTTGTTCTCGCCAGTTAAGCCACATGTTAACATTGGCCACAAGTAGTATTTATGCCTCTACCATGTTACAGACCTCCATGGTTCAAAAGATTATGAAGTACATTATGGTACTGTAAAGTGACAGAACATTGGCACCGCTGGTAAGAAATCCCTGTCATTTGATTGGATAGTATTATATTGGACTTGAACTTTCATGGTTTTTTAAGATAATTATACACTGCTTACATTTTTGATCTGAACTCTCCTGATCATGACTTGGAATTTCACACTGAATCCTAATGCAGAAAGTGTCCAGACAGTACCAGGAAAGCTTTCCTCTGCTTCGTGAGAGAAAAGACAAAGAAACCCGAGTGCAATATGTTATTTTGGTGGATGCTTACATGCACTATACTACAGGCGAAGCAGCATTAGTTGCCTCTTTCCAACCTTTGTTTACATTACTGTGGATATTTAATCTAGTTCTTGTATCAATTAATCATATTGGCACAAAAACCAAGTCATCATCTCTCTCCTCTATCCCTTGTTCCCTTCCACCTCCCACAAATAACAAACTGCCAGAAAACACTATATTCTGAAAAAACGAGCAGGAGAACACAATATTGCTGATCAGCCTCCCCAGGCAGGAATTTAACTACACAAAAACTCGGTGTGCAGCAGAATTGTACCAAACACAAATGAGTGGAACAGCTAATTTACAAAACATTTTTAGTAGGGTACAAAAACTCAGGGCACTTTCTTACAACAAGATTATAACACTCAAGTACTCAGCATGCTGTTAGGTCTCTTCTGTGTGCTTGTTCATGCTCTATAGAAAGATGCTTGACTTTGTACTAATGAACATAGTTCTCAACATGCTATGGGTCCTAATGTGTAACAAGAACCCACAAACAAGGCACAACATGAAAAAATAAAGGAAGAAGCTTGAAATTATGCAAGATTCCCTTTATAACACTGTCTATAAAGTCAGTTTTATTATGTATTTTTTATGGTAGCATCAGATTTCTAGCATAAGTATCCTTTGTGTGTGTAAGTGATAGAGAGAGAGAGAGAGAGTGTATCTGAGAGAGGGGCAGTAAATTGGAGCAAGAGGTAACTAGCAGTAAGGCACATTTTCCCTAGCATTTCAGTTGTGACTATGCTATCTGGGTGTAAATGAGAAGCATGCTTATGACCTCAACAAAGAAAATTAGAAAAGAAACAGCATTTACAGGCTGGCTGGGAGAGAGTGTAGGGAACAAAAAGCATTTTAAACATAATTAAAGGGAAGAAACCTTATTGGTTCACTGAATAAGCAGTATATGTATATCTGTAGTTACTAAGACATAACAAGAAAGTGCTATGCATTCAAATATAAAAATAATTTAGCTTGAGAATGTGACTGGTATTATGATAAAAAGTTGCAAACCACTGAGAAATAGATTTTTGAAATCAGATTTAGATGGGACAGCGAGACATGCCAGACACTACCATCTCAATGAAGAATCGCTCATTTAGATTAATATTTTTTTAATAAGATTTTAAAAAATAGCTGTAACTTCCCAACAGAAAGATAATTTAACTTCTCTATTCTGTTTTTCCCCAGTGAGTTATTTTATAATGTTTATAGCTAGTATTCATTAGATAGCAAGTAGAATAGAGCAGACAAATACCAAATTTAAACCAAGATATCATTTCCCTCTATCCTGAGATCACAGAATAGCTTTTTAATAGTCATAATAAATCCGATGAGAAACATCTTGATGAACTCCACTGGAAATACAATCCTTTTCCTCTATGATGGATGCAACGTGGAAATAATTTTATTTGTAATGTTCATGGAAGGCATCAGATTGGCAGCATTCCTGACTGAAGTCTTCTTTCCATTTAACAGACAACCCCCTAACCTGAAACAAATTATTTCCAGTAACCACACAACACAGCTACATCATAAGCATCCAGGAACTCACTCCTGCAATCAGCCCCAGTGCCAACTCTCCCCACACATCTACACAAGCATTTTCATCACTGGACCCAACCACATTTACAAGCGTTTTTATCACTGGACCCAACCACATCAGAGACTCATTTAACTGTACATCCACTAATGTGATCTATGTAATCAAAAGCCAGCAATGCCCCATTGCAAAGTATATCGGCCAAACTGGACAGTCTCTATGAGAAAGAATTAATGGACACAAAATAGATATCCGAAAAGGCAACACACAAAAACCCGTTGGAGAACACTTATATCTTCCTAGACACTCATTAATGGATCTCCAAATTTTTGTCAAGAAAAAAATTCTATTTACTAGTAACCAACTTATTCATACTTGCATACTCATAATCATATACAGGGCTTGACAAACTGCGGTGAGAGCTACTTGTCAGCCCCGCATCACGCATGCGCCAGACCGGTACTGCGCATGCGCGCAGCGCTGGTGAATGGGGTGCACCGAGCAACCAGCTGAAATCTACTCGCCACGGGCGAGTAGAAACAGTGGTTTGTCGAGCCCTGATCATATACATCACAAGAAACCAAAAAGAATGCCAGATTGTTACATTCCTTTATGTAACCTTGACTTTTTTCCCTGAAGCACAGTTCTAGAGTTGATGTGGACTATCAGTTCCAGTGAATCACAAAAAAACTAAATGGCAACAGCTTTTGCATGAGAAATAGAAAACACAGTAAAAGACACAATGTTTAAATAGCAGTTTTTTTATAACGACGAATAAAAGTAATCAACAGTTTCCACTGGCCTTGTTCAGTTAAAAGAATTATAAAATGGCCCAATTTGACAGAGGAGTTACAGGTTGAATCTCTCTAGTTCAGCACCCTCATGCCAAACCATAGAATTTGCCAAACCACAGAAGATCAATATTGTCTAGCAGCATTACCAATCCTTCCACTGCTTAGTGGCTCTTACCAGGTATTTAGGGGTAACTTAGGGTGCATCTACACAGCAGGGGTTAACTTGAAATAAGTTATGCAAATTGAGCTATTTCGAAATTGGGAGCATCTACATAGCACTTATTTCAAAATAAAGCATTCTTCCTCTGACTTCCCTTATTCCTCATACAACGAGGGTTACAGGAGTCGGAGTAAGAAGTCCCCCAGCTTGACAGGATTTCGACATTATTTCAAAATAACTAGTGTTATTTTGAAATACACAGCAGGCAGTTATTTAGAAATAATGTTATTTAGCTCTAAGGGTACGTCTACAACACAGAACACTGAGAGCCAGAACTAGTAGCTATAAATAAACTTTATGGGCTCACAGGAAACTTGGTAACATCTGTGATAAATGAACATCCAGCTAACTAAAATCATGCTGGACCATGGATGTTGCCAGATTAGAGAGATTCAACCTATACAGGGTGTAGTCCCATTTACATCAATAGGACTAACTCCCAATTGTGAACCCTCTGTGAACCCCTCCCAATTGTGAACCCCAATGTGATTTGAAGAACTGGGTCCAAATGCTGCAGTGATGGACATCACAGTTGTTGAGGATTCATGTAGAAAATTTTAACTTTTTGGTGGAAAACTGAAAATATTTTACTTAATTCAGACTATTTCCCATGATGCACCATGGGTGGCTCCATGAAGTTTCAGTCTGACTGGAGTCTACTATGGAGCTGTAGTGCTGCTGTGAAAACCGAACCCAGAGAAGGGACTAACTTGAACCCCAAGGAGGCAACAAGACTCCAAATTAAATCAAAGCGTTTCTGGTTTTGTGCAGTTGTATTTTTGACAAAAATTAAATTTTTCTGTGGAATGTGGATAGTTTTTGCAAAAAGAACAACAAATAGTGTCAAAACCCCCCATTTCCCATCAAGAACAGTTTTAACAGTGAAGTAGCCTTAATGAACATTTTAGATATATATTTATATTTAGATATATATACACACACACACACACACCCCTCTCCCCAATATACTTTTGCTACTGGAACCCTTGTGGACACGTAATGCCATTAGGCAGAACCAAACCTGGGCCTCGGGAGCTTCATGCATGAGCCTCTGCCACATGAGCTACAAGCCAGCTGGCTTTGAGCTAACTGTAGAGCATGCTCATTCTCTTTCTCTGTAAATAGTCTAAGTGCCACTACATGGGACAGTGAACCACACCCAGCAGGTGTATGGGTTACATACACATAATATAATAAGTAAGGCTAAAACTCTAGAGGCTTTGTGAAGGTTGGTATTATGCACAGAAAGACCTTGCTACTTTACACAGGGGTCACAGACACAGCAAATGACTCAATAAGCAAGTTAAGTGCACTGCCACAATGGACATACTGCTTTATCACATGTACTCTCTCATTTATCAACCCCACTTGGTTTATTTTAAAAAGCAATTTTATAACTTGCTAGTTAAATATTCTGTAGTATATTCTGTAAAAACAACAGAAGCCTAGCAACTCAAGGCTGCTTACAACATTTGCTGTTCAATCTTTTCTGAGGGCCAAGGGACACATGGACTTGCAATTTTCGTACAGATAATAACTGCAAATCTGTGTCGACTGCATGTTTCTAGAGCTCTTCTACATAATTGAGAATTACAAACTAACTCACTTGAGCAGTGTTTGCGTGCAGGTGGTCCTCTGCGTCCTCATGAAGCTCCACTGATATTACAGGACTCTGCCTATGAAGATTTAACTAAGAACTGAGGTCTAAACGTAGGGATGTTAAAATGCATTTAATTAAGTAATTGTGTAACTGCTGAAAATTTCAGCAGTTACACAGCTACATGCAGGGGTGGCAATTGGCTCCCTGAAGCCAGTGTGTGTGGGGAACCAACTTTTAAGCCTGCTCCCTACACATATTGGCTTCTGTCTGTCCCTCTGCACTGCTGCCTCATACAGAGGCAGCAACGTGACAGATGGGAAGGGAGGCCATTGGCTCCTAGGAGCCAGTGTGTGTAAGGAGCCCAGATTTTAAACCAGCTCCCTGCGCATACTGGAGCCTGCATGTAACTGTGAACACTTACCAAATATACACCCACATTCATTACCTGGCCAACTGTAATAAAGGGAAGGAAAGCTATTGAAATATAGTAAGGCAACACATACACAAGTACATGAGAACTCTTTATGGGAGCTGGTCCTCCAATGCAGTCTCCTCAACATCCTTTTTTCCAGTAAAATTTGTAACTGTTTTGTCAGCATCTCTATTTTCAGTTTATAGCTTAGAAGCTGTTCTGTTTGCTCCAATGCTTGTTTGAAATGGTGTTTCATCACAACACAAATTCATAGCTTTTGCATGCCCAGGTTTTAAAAAAAGGCTTTCCTATTTAACGTATCTGAATTAAAATCCTTCCCTCCTCTAGGAGGCGCAAAAAAACCCAGGGTGGACAACGCAAGAGTTCTGATGCTCAAATACCATGGTGATGAGGTGATATGAAGGTTTACAACAATATCTACCATGGTAACACCCAGCATCTTAAACAACATCAGCCCACTGTGCTAATCTCAAAATGGTGTGGAGACTTCTATACCTCTTCACATAACCAGGGGTCACGCAATTAAATTAAAAAGGTAGCATGTTTAAAACTATCATAAGGAAGTAATTCATGCAACGCACAGTCAACCTGTAGTACTCATTTCCAAGGGATTTTGGCCAGAAGTATAATTGAGTACAAAAATAACTCTAGATACGTTCATGGAGGATAGGTCCATCAATGGCTATTAGCCAAGATGGTCACTCACGTAACCACATGCGCTGACATCTAGAAGCTGGGACTGGACAACAGGGGATAGATCACTCAATAACTACTCTGTCCTAGTCATTTCCTCTGAATATCTATATACTATCTATATGGACCACTGGTCTGACTCAGTATGGTCATTCTTATGTTCTTAATGGAGGAACATAATTAACTGTTAATTTTCCAAACACTCCTTTGCAAATTTCAGTATAAGGGACACACCAGGAGCAAAGCTGGGGCTAGAAGGATGGGTCAGTTGGAGTGAGTCTAAGGGCAAACTCTGGGTAGCAATGTTGCCCAATGGCAGCAGAAGAGAAGTTGCTTATCTTATGCTAGGGACTGCTCAGCCCCAGAGGAGTTATCGAAAAGGGGCAAAGATGGTTAAAGTTCTGTGCTGTGTCTCAGATGACCCAGAGTTCTTGCGCTGAAGAGTTTACAATCTTTATATTGCTGACATTCAGAACGTCTATGGAATTAATTTACTATTTCACAAAACAGAATTCCTCTGCATGTCAGGAGTCCAGTTTTAATGGACAGTTTATGAGAAATTAGGATTACTATAATGATTATAAGTTTAATAATTCTAACAATTGCCTATAAGACTTTGTCAGTTTTAATAGTGACTTTATTTTAAATGTAAAATAAAGTCTTTTGTGAGTGGACCAGAAAGTGTAGCAGCAAAACAGGAGTTCTTCTATTAAAATGGTTGAGAATCCATTTGAAGATAATTTACAAAACATTTCAGAAATTATTCAGCAATACAGTTATCTGCTGCCAATGAGCATAAGTAGTCATGTAGTTTACAAATTAATTGCTTAAATAATTTTCTGACTCCGTTTTTTATAATTCTTCTTGCTTTCTCTGAAGAGCAGGTGTACATTTTTGATACATTCATAGGAGATACACATTATTTACTACATGTCCTCATAAGATACGCTCCTGCTCGAGAAGTCAGAGGGAGAACCTTTTGTGCATGGATTGTGAAGGGGTCTGAATAAACTTGATGACTAATGTTCTAGCTACAAGCGAAGAACAACATGATCAAACTTGATGCCTCAGGGCATAAAGCTGATCACCATAGGAGGCAGGAAGGAATTTCTCTGCCCCATGAGCCACATTGCATACCATTTGGAACCATTTTTACCTCCCCCTCAAGCTTCTGACAGTGGCTTTACCAGAAAGAGACTACCACATAGGACCACTATTCTGAGTGGTTATTACCTATGTGGGACATACACTTTGGAGGAGCCTGGCTGGCCACTGGAGGTCACCATTTCTCTAGAGAAATATCAAAGAGAAAATCAATGCTCAAAACTGCCTTTTGGAAGAGACCTGATGACAATATGTGGAAAACTGGAAAAAAAATCTTGTTTGTTTTTATGAAAAACATCCACTGAGATAATAAACAATATTAGTTAAATGACAGATGGGTAGAATTTTTCCTAAGCTTGTACAAAACTTTCAGAGGGGTAGCTGTGTTAGTCTGTAATTGAAAAAAACCATAAAAAAACAACAAATAGTCCTGCAGCACCTTAGAGACTAACAAAAAATGTAGATGGTATCATGAGCTTTCGTGGGCAAAACCCACTTCTTCAGATGAATGGAGTTTAAGGGGTTGAAGTTTCAAATCAATAGCAGAAAAAGAGAGGGGATGGGGAAGGAAAGGAAAGGAGAAAAAAAAATGGGAAAAGAATAGTCAGAGTGTCCATGCTAAATGAAGCTGATAGAGCGGGTTCGAAGTACTGTTAAGTACCTGGTGTTTAGCTTTTTGTTTAAACCTCTATTGTAGGTATCAAACCTGTAAATGAAATTAAGTTCTGTGGCCTGTCTCAAGTTATTTCCAGCAACCATGCAACACATCTCCATCATACTCACCAACGAACCCACCCCTGCAATCAACTCCAGTGCCAACTCTGTCCACACATCTATACAGGTGATATAATCACAGGACCTAACCACAAACCACCACATCAGAGGCTTGTACAACTACACATCCGCTAATGTGATCTATACCATCAACTGCCAGCAATGCCCTTCTGCCATATATGCTGGTCAAATTGGACAGTTTCTACAAGAGAGAATTAATCGACACAAATCAGATATACGAAAAGGTAACACATAGAAACCAGTTGTGGAATATTTTAACTTGCCCAGACAACTCATTAATGGATCTCCAAGTTTCCATATTATTACAAGCCAATTTCAAAAGCCACCTTGAAAGGGAAGCTGCAGAATATAATTTCATTTACAAGTTTGATACCTACAATAGAGGTTTACACAAAGATCTTAACTGGATTTACCTGCTACATTCCACATCCTAATGACAGAAAAAGCCAAACACCAGGTACATAACTGTTCTCAGAACCCGCTCTATCAGCTTCATTTAGCATGGACACACTGACTATTCTTTTCCCATTTTTTTCTCCTTTCCTTTCCCGCCTCATCCCCTCTCCTTCTCTGCTATTTATTTGGAACCTGGGCCCCTTAAACTCCATCCATCTGAAGTGAGTTGTGCCCATAAAAACTCGTGATACCATCTACATTTTTGTTAGTCTCTAAGGCTATGTCTATACTTGCACCCTAGTTCAAACTAGGGATGCAAATGCAGGCATTCGAAATAGTCAATGAAGCGGGGATTTAAATATCCCACGCTTCATTAGCATGATCTCGCCGGCACGTTACTCCGAATACCAGCTGTTTCAAAAGTGAAAGTGCATGCTGGCACCAAAAAATGAGTTACGTTAGTTCGAACCTGGGGATCTGGTTCGAACTAACATGTCCCGGCGTGCACTTTCACTTTCGAAACAGCTGGCATTCGGAGTAACGCGCCGGTGAGATCATGCTAACGAAGCGCTGGATATTTAAATCCCCGCTTCATTGACTATTTCAAATGCCTGCACTTGCATCCCTAGTTCAAATTAGGGTGCAAGTGTAGACATACCCTAAGGTGCTGCAGGACTATTTGCTGTTTTTTATGTTTTTCCTAAGCTTTTATGTTTTTCCATAAGAACGGCCGTACTGGGTCAGACCAAAGGTCCATCTAGCCCAGTAGCCTGTCTGCCAACAGTGGCCAGCACCAGGTGCCCCAGAGAGGGTGGACCGAAGACAATGATCCAACGATTTGTCTCCTGCCATCCTTCTCCAGCCTCTGAAACAGAGGCCAGGGACACCATTTCTATCACGTGGCTAATAGGCTTTTATGGACGTAACCTCCATGAAATTATCTAGCTTCTCTTTAAACTCTGTTATAGTCCTAGCCTTCACAGCCTCTTCTGGCAAGGAGTTCCACAGGTTGACTACATGCTGTGTGAAGAAGAACTTTCTTTTATTAGTTTTAAACCTGCTACCCATTACCTTCATTTGGTGTCCTCTAGTAGTTCTATTATGGGAACAAATAAATAACTTTTCTTTATTCGCCCTCTCCACACCACTCATGATTTTATATACCTTTATCATATCCCCCCCTCAGTCTCCTCTTTGCTAAACTGAAAAGTCCCGGTCGTTTTAACCTCTCTTCATATGGGACCCGTTCCAAACCCCTAATCATTTTAGTTGCCCTTTTCTGAACCCTTTCCAAGGCCAAAATATCTTTTTTGAGGTGAGGAGACCACATCTGTACACAGTATTCAAGATGTGGGCGTACCATAGTTTTATACAGGGGCAGTAAAATATTCTGGGTCTTATTTTCTATCCCTTTCTTAATAATTCCTAGCATCTTATTTGCCTTTTTGACCGCCGCTGCACACTGTGTGGAAGTTTTCAGGGAACTATCCACGATAACTCCAAGATCTCTTTCCTGATTTGTCATAGCCAAATTAGCCCCCATTATACTGTACGTATAGTTGGGGTTATTTTTCCCAATGTGCATTACATTACACTTATCCACATTACATTTCATTTGCCATTTTGTTGCCCAATCACTCAGTTTGGTGAGATCTTCTTGGAGTCCCTCACAGTCTGCTTCTGTCTTGACTATCCTAAACAGTTTGGTATCATCCGCAAATTTTACCACCTCTCTGCTTACCCCTTTCTCCAGATCATTTATGAATAAGTTGAACAGGATTGTTCATGAAGATTCAGAGCAACTCTTTAAACAGTTGCATTTTTATACTGATGACATTTCACTTGATACAAATCTATAAGTTATATACAAGTCCATGTTTAGCCAACAAGCAGCTATTTAGACTTAGGAAGATACTAGCAGGTTCTCTCATATTGTTTATTTCATACTAATCTAAACTGGACACTACTGAATACGGGCCACTAGACTGGATGGACAACTGGTCTACTCCAGCACTATTCCTGTGTTTCTAAAAGGGGTTTGAGATCAGAAAGGGTAGTTTCAATGGTTTGCTTAATCAAAGGTAAAGCCTCTTCTTCCTTTGCATCATTTACCTGTCATGTAAAAAAATCCAGCAACCTCTATAATGTTGTCAGCATTTCAGTTTACTTCAAGAAGAATTCCAGTTCTCTACAGAGTGCATCTTTTTATTGTTTTCTATCCCGTCTCTGTTTTTTAAAGACTCAGCAGACTGACTGTTGTCCTGCGTGTTTGTTTGCCTGTCATTCATGAATGACTCATTGTAATATAATTAGCTGGATTATAGTGTGATAACCAATAGCATATTAATGGATTAGTCCTGAGTTCTTTAGAGGCAGTTACACAAAGGCCTACTTCTAACTCGGACCACTACACTGCCATGATTACTATTCCTTACCTTGCCACACATACAGATACATTCATGGATCCATCAATGACTATTAGCCAGGACGGACAAGGATGGAGTGTCTAGTTGCCAGAAACTGGGAACGGGCACCAGGGGATGAATCACTTGATTCCTGTTCTGTTCATTCCCTTTGGGGCACCTGGCATTAGCTACTGCTGGAAGACAGGAAACTTGGCTAGCTGGACTTTCATACAGGGAGCTCTCTGCAATTTCAGTGTCATGGACTCACTCACTGATGTGCCAGGAGTGAGAGCGCCATCTGAGTCAGGAACTATTCAGCAGCAGAGTGGCCTCTCCCTTTCCAGCAGAGCACTTCCTCTTCTTTTAGTCCTGTCAAGCTGATGGTGGGCTTTGCTCTGCAAGGCCATGACAACAACAGCCTCCCTTGCACCCTGGTCCCCTGGGCTCCTCAGCTGCTCCCTCCTCTCCGCATTGCCCTAATCCCAACTCGACTCTGCACAGCTGTAAAATACTGTTAAAATTGACAATAATCATCAATTAGAAAAATAGAAATTGAATTCTGCCAATCCTAAGTATAACCTTCAAAAAGTACTTACAAGGACGTTAGTCTTTTTGTGAAATTTATCCTGCAAACTCTTTACGTTCTTTCTTTGAATGATAAAAACTGCTTGCAGCCATCAAAGGGATCTGTGACAGTGGGGCTGCAAACTGCTTCTTGCTCTGCTTCAGGACTATTCAGCAGGGGCATGGCCTTCCACACGGCTGAGGCTTGTCCTCTTGCTCCTTGCAGTCCTAGCCAAGGTCTCTGCTCTGCTCTTCTAGGACCTCAGCCTCTCCCCACAGCTTGAGCCTGCAGGGAGCAGGTGTCACTACTGTCTTGGGCCAGCTCCCTCACTCCTGTGACAGCAGGGCTGCTGAGGGCACCTTACATGGCCCAGTGCAGAGCTAGTGATACACAATCCCTGTATGCGTGCCCACCGTGGGAGGGGGAAGAGGGAAACTGCAATGTATTTCAGCCATCAGCTACTGATCTTTGTGAGTTATTAATTGAAATAAAATCCTGCCACGCCTAGTTACACCTGCTACAGATCCAAACATATAAAAGCATGCCTGCCTTCTCTTTGTGGCATGAGCATTCATTACAGCTAAAGGCATTTCATGCCTCAGGCTAAAAAGAGCTTTAAGACTGATGAGAGTCATGGAATGAGTGGAGGAAGATATACTCGAGAAGTCATTCTTCCACTCTACTCCGCTCTGATTAGGCCTCAATTGGAGTATTGTGTCCAGTTCTGGGCACCACATTTCAAGAAAGATGTGGAGAAACTGGAGAAGGTCCAGAGAAGAGCAACAAGAATGCTTAAAGGTCTAGAGAACATGAGCTATGAGGGAAGACTGAAAGAATTGGGCTTGTTTAGTTTGGAAAGGAGAAGACTGAGAGGGGACATGATAGCAGTTTTCAGGTATCTAAAAGGGTGTCACAAGGAAGAGGGAGAAAAATTGTTCTCCTTGGCCCCTGAGGATAGGATAAGAAGCAGTGGGCTTAAATTGCAGCAAGGGAGGTTTTAGGCTGGACATTAGGAAAAACACCCTAAACCGTCAGAGTGGTTAAACACTGGAAAAAGTTGCCTAGGGAGGTTGTGGAATCTCCATATCTGGAAATATTTAAGAGCAGGTTAGACAGATATCTATCAGGGATGGTACTGGGTCCTGCCGTGAGGGCAGGGGACTGGACTCGATGACCTCTCAAGGTCCCTTCCAGTTCTAGTGTTCTATAATTCTATAAGGGAGCGGGTGAGAGAATGATGCATTGTGTCCATACATGAAGAAATCACATTTCCCAAATACTTTGAGGAACTATGCAAGACCTTATTAACTCAAAATATTATTGTAGGTGTCTAATATATTTGACTCCCACATGTTGTACCAATCACCAGAAAATAATTACAGTAAAAATTGATAGCACATATAAAAACACATGAACTGCGTACCTTTTAACAAATGAAAAATAACTCCAGTAACTTTTGACAAGCCACCCCAATTAGCTACCTAACCTTCGGTTATCTTTCATACCTAGTGTAAAATTCCTCCTTTAGTGTGCCTGCATCTGGATCCAATTCATCATATATTACTTGCAATTACAAAATGTTTATAAAATATATTTTAAAAGGATCAATACTGGTTAAAATTTAGCTATCTGCTTAGTTGCAATTTCACATTTTCAGAGGTACAGCGGGGGACCAACCAGCTTTTAAGCCTGCTCCCACCAGAACCAGCTCCTGCTGGCGGGAGAGGGGGTGATGGTGTGGGGAGAGAAGCGACTAGTCAAGTAGTGACTCGACTAGTCGTGCATCTCTCTAATGTAAAAAACATTTAAAATGTTGGTTTAACTATTTAAAGCAGAAGTTTATTCAAAATGAAAGGCTTAATTCAAGACTTTGTTTTGAGATTCTTTTAACATTTGTTTTAGGACAAAAATTGTGGGAATTTGAGTGTGTTTATTTTATAATGAAAAATAGGGAAAACAATTTTCTAACCTTCCAGAGTTAAATTTATTTCTGTTGTAAAACAAAAAAGTCAGATACTGACTTGCAGTGGACCATGTAAAATAACTGTAAATTCAAGCTGAAAACTTATTTGGAAATGAATGTCAAAATACCCAAAACAAAACATCTTGTTTAGTAATGCAATGGAAACTATTACAGTAAACTTCCGATAATCCGGCACCTCTAGGACCCAGGGGGTGCCGGATTATCAAATATGCCAGAATATAGGAAGGGGGAGTTATGAGGGGTCTGGAGTGGAGTGGGGGGATGCACCCCTTGGCGCTGCGGGACCAACCCGGCAGCACCCCAGCGGCTCTGCCCCAGGCATCCCCAAGTCAGCCGCTGCTGAAACTGACCAGCGGCTGACTTGGGGAAGCCGGGAGCAGAGCAGCTCCAATTGTCCGGCTGCCCGGAGCACTTCTGGGTTCCAGATGGTGCTGGACCATCAGGAATGCTGGACCACCGGATGCCGGACCACTGGAGTTTTACTGTACAATGAATATGTAGCATTTAACTACAGAGATCCAACAAGGAATACACATAGTTTATATTATATTCTCCCTAACTTAGTTCAGGGTTCTTTCAAGGCTGACAGGTTCTCTCAAAGCACTTGAATGCCCTCCCCATCCCCAAAAAAGCTAATGCGGCATCCTTTCTTATCTTGCTGATTTTAATAGCATTTTCTTTATTCTTTAAGATACTATATTCTAATATATCAATATACTTAATTGTATTATACCCCATAAATTCTGTTGCAGTAAAATCTATGATCTTCATACCCAATTAAATTTTTCAGGGCTTTGCATATATGTTGCAGTATTTTGAAAAAGCTGCAAAAGTCTCAGTATAGTTATTACAATAAAGACTAACCCTGCAATAAAAAGACATGATTATGAAATCAATATACAAACTAAGACTGCTCACACAAAGAACACTTGGAAATTGTGGGAGAGTATAATCTGTAATTAGCACTAAGGGATGTGTTATAGGAAGTCTGTAATTATGCCAATTGGAATGTAACAATATTTGTACAACACTTGAAAGTTAGCTCTGTAGCTTAAAACTATCAATGTCTGTCACATAGTTCAGAATAAATTTTGCCCTATTTAAAAGGTTTTAACCAAGTTCTTGACATTAGATTTTAAATACCTTTGACTTTCTTTTCAATTTACCAAAGAAAGACCTATACTCTGTGTGGGAATACACACATCCATCTGTCCGTCATTGGTTGGACAATAACAGTTGAAAGTACTGCTAGCGCTAAGCAGATCATCATTGAACATGATTACTTATTATTTGTATTACCACCGCCTAAGAGCCCTGGTCTTAGATCAGGACCCCAATGTTCTAGGTGCTGTATAAGCAACAACAACATGGTCTCTACTTCAGAGAGCTTACAATTCAAGTATAAAACAAGACAATAGATGGAGTGCAAGGAAACAGCATGACAATATCAGTAGGATAGGAAGTGATCTCAGCACACCAGCAGCCTGTTAATTTTCTGTAGATCTCATGACAGATCAAAGGTGCGAACGCTGCCAAAGGCAACCATGCATGCGTGGTCCGGTGGACCATGGCTCTGATAGCTCTCCGATTCGCGGCGCCAGGACGGGGCCTGACACCAAGAGTGGAGCACCCATGGGGTCACTCAAAGAAGAAAAGAAAGTTTTAAGGAGGGTTTGGAAGGAGGATGATCTGTTAGTTTTGTAAATGTGTATGGGTTGCTCCACTCAAGAGCAATGGACAACACAAAAGTGCTTGTTGGGAAATTTAACATGTGGATGGCACAGATGGGAGCCAACAGGGCATGAATGTAAGGGCACGTAGCTTAAGCTTTGAACAATGGAGGGATACAAAGAGAGGGGCGATCCGGTCAAAGTGATGGGCAAGGAAAATAATTTCTGCAGCAGCATGCCAAAAATGGATATAATATGTTGTTCAAAGAGTAAAAATTTGAACTCTGACTTTAGGATGATTGTGTTGGTTACTGCCCTCCCCCCACTTTATGAAGTTTGGCTTATGAATATAAATATGCACAACTCAGATTCTTTAAACATAATACCTCATGTAACCTATCAATTGTAATGTTACAGTCTGCTGGATCTATAAATCCCATTTTGGTGCATGTATCATTCTTGTACATAAAGTTAGAAATATGAAGTATGAGACTGTTTATAGTTTTAAATGTGCTAATGAGAACCATTAACGATGTGTCCCCCCCCCCATCCTCAAGGACTTGGTGATCACCTTAACGACTTGTGATCAGCCTTGTTTGTTCGGTAAGCCCAGAGGTGATTGGCTTAGTAAGACATGTGACCATACCACCTGGGACTGCGATTCTTTTGACCCTGGTAGTTTTCCATGGAAGGGGGTATGTACAACAAAAGGTTCCTGCCCTGGGGGAAAAGACTATTTAAGCAATGGGAAGTTATTGGTCCTTAGGCTGGTGTAGGAAGACACAAAGGGTTGGGGACACAGATCAGGATAAAAAAAAGTATGAGACCCCAAGCTTATGTCTAAGAACAAGAACAACTCATTAGGGTAGATTTTGCTTGCAATAATTTTTTTAGTGAATTAGCACTAGCTATGTGTTTTCTTTTCATTTTAACTTAGTAACTTTCTTCGATCTCTCTGTTCTCACTAGCAACCACTTATCATAGAATCATAGGGCTGGAAGAGACCTCAGGAGGTCATCGAGTCCATATAATTGTTACCTGGGGAGAATGACCAGTGTGCATACTTTCACAGATGAAGAGGACGAACATCCTCATTAACTTTCCTTCTGTGAAACCTTTACACAGAGAAAGATGGATTTATTGGGGTCTGGATCTCTTTTGGGGGTTGGTTTCCTTGGTGCCGTGCCCCAGAACTGCATTGCTCTTCAGAGGAGGTGGTAATCCCAAGTCTGGAAAAGAATAAAGGATCTGGCCCAGCAAGACAGAGTGATGGAGAGCTCCAGAGAGCAAGACGACAGGTGTCAGTGGCATGATCAGCATACCAGGAAACAATACGAAGGGAGCCTTCTCTGACTGCACACTCTCACAATGGCTACGTCTAGGCTGCATCCCTCTGAGTCTGAGACAGAGGGATGCAAATCAAGCACTTTGTAAGTGTAAATGAGCCCGGGATTTAAATATCCTGGGCCTCATTTGCATACTCCTGTTCCAATGCTGTGCCAATCAGGCTCAGTGTTGAAAGTGAAAGGAAAGCGAAAGCGGGGAGCTTTTTTGGCAGATCCTGTACTCCTCAAAAAATGAGGACACAGCCATATTATACCCATCAGAGTGTGAAAGAGTAAAAGTCTAAAGTAGGTGGTGTTGCAGCCTTTAATTTGAGGAACTGAAGAATCAGTTACCACAAAATGCATTTGAATTAGTTTTTAATCAGTTCCCTGAGGGATCTCTGGAAGTGACGTATCAAATTTGCCTGAGTTAAGTTAAAGTTGAAATCAGCCACTTTCTGAAAGTTGCAATCTTTTCTGTTATTCTGTGTCCCATGTGTGTCTTTTCTGATGATGGAAGCAGACAATTTAAAAGACAATATTTTTTGTAAGTGTGCTGCTTTACAATTCCATGAATCCCTTTAGGAATATCCTGACTCCATCCTTAATCAACTTTGTTGCTCTACCTGCTTTCACATGCGTATTCTCCAGACTGCTGAGGCAATTTTTCATTTTAGTTTGGTTTCTTTGCAACTTCTGGGAAGTAAGCTCATAACTCATGGCAAAAGAAAGCCTTGAAGTACAATCTTCACAGAATGACTTTCACAGATAGTTATGTTGTAAGCTAGGCAGATCAGAGATCTATGCTCCCTCTCAGAGTCTTGTTTTGTTGTTGTTGAAAGAGACAAACATTCAATATATTGTCAACATCTTTCAAAAAGGCTTTCTTTATTCTTTTAAGTTAGATGTTAGTTACTTCTTTATCCGCTGAACATATTTTCCCATAGAAATGATGTTATAAATGGTAGTTAGGTACCCAGGCTAGCTCACAAAAGCCTACTTAACCCATAAGGTAGCTGTAATACTGTGTATTTGCTATGAAAAACAGTAGAAAGGTTTTTTTTTTTTTAAATTTAACCTTGAATGCTCGTGCTTGAGAAAGGCATGTTTAATTAGAGGAGGAAGGTAGAGAGTCTGAAGGGGACTTCTGGGAATACTTCGGCCACCATCCTGACCCTCCCCCAGCTACTCCTACCTCATGCGAGCTGCCAGTGCTTAGCCCAGCTCCATGCCCCCAACCAGGGCCGGCTCGAGCCATTCCTGCACCCCGGGCACTGGGCGTACGACGCATGTGCGGCTCCGCCCCCGGGCACACGGCACCCCTTACAGCTGCAATTGGGTGCACGGTGCCTGATGGCAGCTGTAAGGGGTGCCGTGTAGCTCCCAGCCCCAGGCGTGCAGCGCCTGATGGCAGCTCTAAGGGCCCCTTACAGCTGCCATCAGGCACCCCGCATAGGTTGGCACCCCAGGAAGCTGCCCAGCTCGTCCCCCCCCTTAATCCAGTCCTGCCCCCAATCCTGCAGGGTGCACCTAATCCCTACTCTCCAGGAAGTGGCAAGCAGTGTAAGTATGGGCTGGAGGACTCTGGAGAAGCAGAGGGCAATTGTGCAGCATCTGGAGAGAAGCAGGTTTCCCCTTCTAAGTGCTGTTTCTCGCCAGTCATTGGCTGCACAACCCTGCTCCTCTGGAGTCCTCTGGTCAGACTTGTGCTGCTCACTGCCATCTGTGTCTGCAGGTGAGCTCTTGTTTGTATGTGCAGATGCTCGTAAATCAGAAGTTTGTAACTGGGAGTATCTGCCCTTCACAGATAATATTTATATTCCTTCTCATTGGTATCAGTATCATTTGTACTTTGCTAGCAAAGATCTTGCTCTAATTTTGTCCCCTTCGGATTCAACGGCATTGTTTACTTTGGTCGAATTTTTAAAGGTATATGCTTTCAGACTGGTGTGTTGTGGGATGCTCAAATACACCTCAACAGGTTAAGGGCTTAACTCCTATTGAAATCAATGACCTTTTATTCAAAATGCAAGTGTTATTTTCCTCTGGCATGGGCATTCCTAAGAATTATTTGTCTGGAAGTTTTTTTAAACCTGGAACTGCTCTGGAAGCATTCTGATATTCAAAGACTAAACACTTCACTTGCTTCCAGTTTTACTCCCACAATAATTCTGCTTCTCACTGCACCAATGATCATGGCTTAGATTGAATTTATCTCCATATCTTTGATTACGTAGGGTTAGTATGTTTACTTTGCAAACCACACATCAAACTATCAACCAACTTAGTAATGATTTCCAGATGGATAAACTAACGTAAATGGGCCAAGTTTGGACCAAGCTTGAGTGGAGAATATTCTACTGAGTATATTAATAAAATATTTGTACATTGATCTCTATTAAAAACCTTTCCCCCAAAATGCATTTTCATGCAAATAATTGTGTCAGACATACTGTACTTCATCTGGATCTTCATTCTAGGTCCATCTCCAGTGTATCTCTGCACAGCTAAGTAGTGACATCAAACTCAATTTTATAGTACAGGTTGGACCTCCCTGGACTAGCACCCTTGGGACCTGACCAGTGCTAAAACATGGAGTTTGCTACACCAGGGGAGGTCAACAGCAGCCCAATAGCTACCTGGCTCCACTGCTGGCCGCAAGCCCCTTGCTCTGCTCCTATTCCGCAAACCCCTTTGCCGCCAGCCTGGCTGCACTCCTGCCCCCCTCCCCTGCTGAACGCCAACCCCTGCCTCTGGCCTGGCTGTGCTCCCAGACTGATGGGGCTCCTGGCTTGGTGGGGCTCCTGGCTCCAGAAGGGCTGCCAACCTGGCCAGACTCCCAGTTGCTGGGTCTCCTGCTGCTGGCCTGGCTGTGCTCCTTGTTGCCAGATCCCTATGATCAGCTGGCCCCCCAGCCTGACTCCTGGCCGCTGGACCCCCTGCCACTGGCCTGCCAAGCTTCCCGGCCTGGCTGGGTTCCCTGCCACTGGCCTGGCTGGGCTCCCAGCTCCAGCAGGACAACTGGCTCCTGGCCCCAGCTGGCCTGGCCAGACTCCCTGCCGCCAGCCTGGCAGGGCTCCCAGCCACCGGCACTCCTGCCGCCAGACTCCCATCCGCTGGGGCTCTGTGGTCCAGGAACAGATGTGGCCAGACCAGAGAGTCCTAGATTAGAAAAGTCCAACTTGTAGGTGTGTTTTATTACGTAAGGCACAGTGCAAGAAACACAGAGGTTTGGGATAAAAATGGATTTTTGCTTAGCAGAAAAAAATTAGCAGATGTACTAAATGAATTAGGAAAGCTGGCTGATGAGATTCCAGAATGTTACTGCCTTATTTCATGCAAACCAACATCCCAATACTGAAATAACCAATATGACAGAACTCTATTGTATAACATATCCTTCATGAAAAAATCCATCAAAATCAAGAGGGGAGGGTCAAGAGTTTTCAAAATCAGACCATCTAAGTTTACAAATCACTGAAAAAATGTCTTTACTTTTACTACTTACACCGTGATTGAGTGACCAAGTAACTTAAGTGTTCCCCTACAGATTTATGTGTGTTACCATTTCTGATGTCTGATTTGTGTTCATTTATCATCTGTCACAGAGACTGTCTGGTTTGGCCAGTAACACACGCAAACCTTTAGGGGAACACTTTAACCTACCTCATCACTAAATCATGGATTTAAAAGTAGCCATTCTTTTACAAAGGAATTTACCACCCAATTACAAAGAGAGACTGCAGAACTGGAATTCATCTACAAATCTGACACTGTTACCCTGGGCTGGAATAAAGACATTAACTGGTTAATACATTACAAAGCCAATTTCCCCCTGCCTTAAACATCCACATTTTCACATCAAAAGCTATGAATGGGACACATCCAGCCTGCTTCATTAACATCGGTCCTACAATTGACAGGTAATTTTGCTGTTATATATATATATATATCTTGAATTCTGTTATATCCACTCCAACTCATCTGATAAAGTGGGTCTTATCCATGAAAGTTCATGATATTATATATTTTTGTTATATATTTTTGTTATTCTCTAAGGTGCCACAAGACTATTCATTGTGACTGAAAAGATATTCATAGAATCATAGAACTGGAAGGAACCTTGAGAGGACATCAAGTCCAGTCCCCTGCACTCATGGCAGGACCAAGCAACGCCTAGACCAGTGTTTCCCACATGGTGTTTTGCGGAACCACAGGGTTCCACAAAGTGAAAATGAGGGTTCCACGAAAAAAATCCATTACAATAACATTTTATGATTTAAAATAATAATAATGACTATTTAAGCACTTATGAATTTTATTGAAAAAAATTTTCGTTTGTGTTTGCCATGATAAGTGTCCCTGTGTAGTGCCAACTTAGCCAGAGAGTGGGGACGATGATGTCACTACTCAGCGCTGCGCACCTAGTCAATCAGTGGTGCACGAGCAGTCAGTCGGTGGTGCGATCGCCTGTTATATACCACCGTTAATCCCCGTACTCTCTTTCAGGGAGCGTGGATCACGTGGGTTAACTGAATACGAATATACTAGCGCTGCGTCAGACAAAGTCAAACCCTAGCTGTCAAACCAGTTGCTTGCATGGGAGTGCACAGGCGGTGCTCTCGTGAATACAAGCAGTCCCCGAGTTACGCGGATCCCACTTACGTCGGATCTGCAGTTACGAACGGGTTTTTCTCGCCCCGGAGGACAGGAGCGGCGGGACGCCCAGATGCGCCGCGGTCCCGCCACCCACGTCCTCCGGGGCGAGAAAAGCTGCTCCACGTCTCCCTGGTCTGCTGGGGGGGGGGAGCCCCCCCAGCAGACCAGGGAGATGCTGAGCAAAGCAGCGGAGCACGCGGGCAGCGGGACAGCCCAGCCACGGCTTTGCTCCCCGTCTCCCTGGTCTGCTGGTCTCCCCCCCCCAGCAGACCAGGCTTTTCTCCGGACGCCTGGGGCAGAGCAGCTGGGGCGCTGCCGGTTGTTCCCGTAGCGCCGCTCTGGGCGCTACTGGACCAACCCGGCAGCACCCCAGCTGCTCTGCCCCAGGTGTCCTGATTCAGCCGCTGCTGGTCAGTTTCAGCAGCGGCTGAATCAGGACGCCTGGGGCAGAACACCCCAGCTGCTCTGCCCCAGGCGTCCCCAAGCCAGCCGCTGCTGAAACTGACCAGCGCTGACTACAGGAAGCCCGAGGCAGAGTTGCTCTGCCCCGGGCTTCCTGGAATCAGCCGCTGATCAGTTTCAGCAGCAGCTGACTTGGGGATGCCTGAGGTTCTTAAGTTGAATCTGTATGTAAGAACTGGCATCCAGATTCAGACTGTTAAAACTGATCAGCGGCTGATTCCAGGAAGCCCGGGGCAGAGCAACTCTGCCTCGGGCTTCCTGTAGTCAGCCGCTGGTCAGTTTCAGCGGCGGCTGAATCTGGATGCCAGTTCCGACTTACATACAGATTCAACTTAAGAACAAACCTACAGTCCCTATCTCGTACGTAACCCGGGGACTGCCTGTACTTCTCTTCAGGATAGTCGCATGATTTCTTGTATTTAAAAATTTAGCCATGACAAATATAAATGGACTATGATAGATTAATCTATGTGCAATTAAGCTAAATGTTGATCTCAATCTCATGACCTTGTTTAGCATTTGTTTATTATTATCCTTTCTTATTTGTGGTCTACTTTTTCAGCTACATATACAAGATACTGTTATTGGGGGTTCCGCAAAATTATTTCAAGTTTAAAAGAGTTCTGTGGCCAAATAAAATTGGGAAACACTGATCTAAACCATACCATTCAGAACTGGTCTTCTTTTACTATCTACACATTATGTTTATTTTTTGCACTTGACTCAGGTTGTACACTAGGAATACTTTCTTGTCAATTTTAACCTCTGGTTTCTTTGTGTAAGGCTTTGTATTTTGGGGTAAATTATACTCAGAAATATATAAGGTAGAATCGCTTCCCTTTGCCACTTGTAATCTGGAAGAAGAATCCTTAAATTAAAAATATATTATGCTTTTTTTATTCACTTTGTAAAACAAATATTTTGGCCTACATCAAAATGCAAGTGACACCTAAAACAACTACATACAGAATCAGCTTCTAAATACAACACAGAATACAATAGGGACCCAAAGTAAACATGATTTTCCTGTCATATTATAAAAAAAAACCAGTTACTTATCTCTTGTAACTGCTGTTTTTTGAGATGTGTTGCTCATTTCCATCCATGTAGCCACGTGCATGGACTGTCAGAAGTTTTTTCCTTCAGCGGTACCCACTGGGCCAGCAGGGGAGCCTCCTGGAGTGGCACCCATATATCAGCACATATATACCCTTGCTGGCCCTCCACAACCTCAGTTCCTTCTTGCCAGAATTCTCTGATGAAGGGGAGCAGGGTGGGATTTAGAATGGATATGAGCAACACATCTCGAACAACAGTAACGAGAAAAAAGTAATTGTTTTTTCTTGAGTGACTGCTCATGTCATGCTCTTATGAAAGGAGACTCAAGGAGCTTGGCTTGTTTACTTTAACCAAAAGAAGGCTGAGGGGGGACATGATTGCACTTTTTAAATACATTAGAGGGATAAATACCAGGGAGGGAGAGGAATTATTTAAGTTTAATACCAATGTGGACACAAGAACAAATGGATATAAGCTGGCTAGTAGGAAGTTTAGACTTGAGATTAGACGAAGGTTTCTAACCATTAGAGGAGTGAAGTTCTGGAACGGCCTTCCAAGGGAAGTAGTGGGGGCAAAAGATCTATCTGGTTTCAAGATTAAACTAGATGGGTTTATGAAGGGGATGGTTTGATGAGATAACAGGATCTTGGTAACTAATTGACCATTCATTATCAGTGGGAAATAGGTCAATGGAGGGATGATAGGAGTTACTATAGAGAACTTTCTGGGTGTCTGGCTGATGAGTCTTGCCCACATGCTCAGGGTTTAGCTGATCATCATATTTGGGGTCGGGAAGGAATTTTCCTCCAGGGTAGATTGGCAGAGGCCCTGGAGGTTTTTCGCCTTCCTCTGTAGCATGGGGTACAGATCACAGCTAGAGGATTCTCTGCATCTTGGGGTCTTCAAAGTATTTGAAGGCTTCAATATCTGAGATATAGGTGAGAGGATTATTCTAGGAGGGGTGGGTGAGATTTTGTGGCCTGCACTGTGCAGGGGGTCAGACTAGATGATCATAATGGTCCCTTCTGACCTTAAAGTCTATGAGTCTATGTCCATTCCAAGTAGGCGATTTCCAAGAACCATCCCTGGAAGCGGGGTCAGAACCTTAACTTTCAATGGAACATAGTAGTGCCCTAACAAGGGCCGCACTGTCCTTGGCCTGGTGCACTAACACATAAGGGTTAAAAAAGGTGTGAAACGAGGACCAGGTACTCCCCTCCCTCCCCCCCAGGACAGGCACCTGAGCAACGAAAGCGGCCGAGGAGATCTGGGCCCTAGAAGAGTTGGCTGTGAGGAGTGGGGCTGGTAGCCCAGCCAAATCATAGCAATCTTTAATACAGGATGCTGGGCTGAAACAGGGAGGCCCTTCATTCTATTGGCTAGCAAGATGAAGAGCTTGTGAAAAGGCTTTGTTCTGTCTAAATAAAAAACTAAAGCTCTCCATACATCTCATGTGTATAGTGCATGTTCTTTACCACAAGCATGTGGTTTGCGGTAAAACAAGGGCAAAAAATATCCCGATTAACATGAAAATGGGACACCACCTTGGGCAGGAAAGTAGGATGTGGACAGAGCCTGACCTTATCCTTAAAGAAAACAGCATGGGGGAGGGAGGAGGTCTGAAGTTGGAGCCCTAAGTTCAGACACCCATCTGCCCAACATAATGGCCACCAAAAAGGATACCTTCTGTGATCGGTGCAAGAGGGCACACATCACTAGGGGCTTGAAGGGGCAACCAGTAAGCTTGGTAAGGACCAAATTGAGATCCCATGGGGGAACTGGCTGGTGAACATGTGGATAAACTGTTCAGACCCCCCAAAAAACAGTGAACCATAGGGTTTGCAAAGAGCGATTTACCCTGGGAGCCCAAGTGAAAGGCAGAGATAGCTGCCTGGTGTCTCGGACCGAGGACAAAGACAGTTCCTGAACCTTAGGTCCAGAAGGTAGTCGAGGACAGAGGGGATGGGGCATCTATTAGGGAGACTCCCCTTTGGCCCACCCAGATGAAAAAGCACTTCCACTTTGCCAAATATGTAGCTCTGGTAGAGGGTTTCCTGTTCCCCAACAGGACCATTCGAACTCGCTCTGAGTACCAACGTTCTAGCACTGTCAGCCATGAGGTGCAGAAACTGCAGGTTTGCGTGGTACAGTGTGCTGTGATCCAGGGATAGTGGGTCCAGGTTCAGTGAGAGGACCATTGGCCACTCTACCGAGAAACTTAGGAGACATGTGAACCAATGCTGAAGCTATCAGGATTAGGGAGAAGCTGAATTCCCTGACCTTGAGGATCTCTTTGTGGTTCAAGAGGAAAGGAGGAAATGTGTACAAAAGGCCGAAGGGCCAGGGAACGAGGAGAGCATCCCCCAAAGACTCCGGGCTGTCGTTCATGAAGGAGCAAAAACTGGAACACTTCCTGATGCCGCGAGTCGCAAATAGGTCCAGGTGGAGCAACCCCCACCTCTGGAAGATGTGCAGGACCACATCTGCTCTGAGGGATCATTTGTGGCCCGAGAAGGACCTGCTGAGCTGGTTCACCAGGGAGTTCTGGGACCCCAGGTGGTAAGAGACCAGGAGATGACTGCTCTGCTCTATGAAAAAATTCCAACGAAGAAAGGCTTCCTGTCACAGGGGAAAAGAACAAGCACCACTCTGTCTGTTGATATAATACATCGCTGCCATGTTGTTCGTCAGGACCAGGACATACCTGTCCTGCAACTGGGAGAGGAACACCCGATAAGCAAGTCAAACCATCCTCAGTTCATTGATGTTTATATGCAGTGACAGCTCTGACTGGGACCACATGCTTTCTGTCTGTCCCCAGGTTCCCCGACTTGTATTTGAGGCATCTGTCACGAACTGGACTGATGGCAAGGGCTGGGAAAACAGGACCCTGGTACAGACCACGTCCTCCTGAAGCTACCAGGCCATGACTTCCAGTGGGACAGTCACCACCGTGTCCAAGGGCTGGTAGGCTGGGTTTTGCATTCGAGCCAGCCACAGTTGTAGAGTGTGCAGTCAGAGCCTGGCATGCTGCACCACGTAAGTGCATGTCGCTATAAAGCCAAGGACCCTCATACGCTTCTTGGCAGTGGTCATAGGGGAGGCATACAGGAGCAAAATGGTTTTCTTGATGACTATAAACCTAGTCTTGGGCAGACAGTATGCATCTACTGTGGAGTCCAGCACAGCACTATCCTGATTGGAGCATCCGCATTAAGAAGGTCAACCGTAGGATCGGAATCCTCCAATACCCTCTCAGTCTAGACCCCAGCCTCTGGCAAAGCATTTTGAAAGGTCCTGGTAGGATCTTGAGTCCATTAATGGCATAAGCCCTGCCCCCCAGTGCCATGTGTGTGTTAGAGGAAGAGGACTCCCTCAACACCTACTCCTCCCGCTATTGCTGCTGCTTTGGGTCTTGGGAGACCACTGACTTCTCCTTACCCACTTCATGGGTTGCTTCTGCCACCGTATCTCCAGAAGGTCTGGATGAGGACTTACAGGGAGTATAGGAATGGGTCAACAGTGGGGAACAGGTCAACGGGGTCTCAGATGGCAGAACCCAAAGGCCTGAGTAAGCAGAGGGAGGACAGGAAAGCCCGGGCCCCTGGCCCGGTGATAAGCCCAGGGTGTCCAGAAAGGCCACTGCACCAGAGGCTGCCACTACAGAAACCAAGGGTGTGTCTAAACTACATGCCTCCGTCAACGGAGGCATGTAAATTAGACAGATCGGCAAAGGGAAATGAAGCCGCGATTTACATGGCTGCCACGCTGAGCCGACAAACAGCTGATCAGCTGTTTGTCGGCTCAGCGCGCTAGTCTGGACGCTCCCGTGCCGACCTGAAAGCCCTTTATCGACCTCCCCGTTATGCCTCGTAGGATGAGGTTTACCAGGGAGGTTGATAAAGGGCTTTTATGTCGGCAGGGGAGCGTCCAGACTAGCACGCTGAGCCGACAAACAGCTGATCAGCTGTTTGTCGGTTCAGCGTGGCAGCCGTGTAAATTTAAATGAAGCCGCGATTATTTAAATCGCGGCTTCATTTCCCTTTGCCGATCTGTCTAATCTACATGCCTCCGTCGACAGAGGCATGTAGTTTAGACGTACCCCAAGAGACCTGGAAAGGCAATACTGAGGCACTCCAGTGTCGGGAGCAGTACTGTGAAAAGGAACAGTGCCAGGAGTGTGATCTGGTTGCCTCTTCCCTAGAGAAAACTGACACTGTCTCAGAGTCAGAGGAGTAGATGGAAGCTGATCAGGGCAGAACAGAGTAAGCCGGTGCCGAAAAACGGTGCTGGGGAGCATGCCCAGCCATCAACTCTAGCTTGCCCATGTGCCGAAACAGAGGAGGTGGCACACGCTGCTCCAAAGGTATGTCCACTGGTGGACCTGGTACGAATGATGGTGCCGAAGGCCCGTGCATCAGGCAAGACACCCAACATGGTACTGAAGGTGTCAGTGCCAAAGGTGCCCTATGGTTCAAACAAGGCTTGGCTGCTGATGCCAAAGCTGGAAGCCAGTGGGTTTGTGCGGGTGGTGTGGGTATATAGCCCATGTGCAGGGCGGGATAGGAGAAGCTGGGGAAGAGGTGAGCTCTTCAAGCTCCCTCATTGCCTAGAACATGCCTGGTGTGAAGAACCAGTCCACCTTGGTCAAGTCTCCTCCAGGCTTCGGTCTCAGAGCGGGCTCAACAGATGCTAATCAGGACCTGGAGGCCTGGGCGCTGTGGCCGAAGTGGCAGAGTGCTCTGCCTGGGGATGCACTCTCAGCGCGTGCTGCAACAAAGACCTTCCCCTGCTAGGTCTTCACTTCTTCTGAGACACCGGAGTTTGGGAACAACAAAGAGCCATGGTATGTGGCAGCACCAGGGATGATTGGGAATGTCTGGGCCCCTCCCGCACTGAAGCAGGTGTGCTATGGGTGGCCGATGCCAGGTGGTGCACTACATCTATTAGCAAGACCTTCAGCCACATCTCCCTTTTCATTTAGTGCGAGGCTTGAAGCTGCAGCAGATCTTGCAGTTGACAGAGA
Source organism: Pelodiscus sinensis (assembly GCF_049634645.1). Classification (NCBI taxonomy): domain Eukaryota; kingdom Metazoa; phylum Chordata; order Testudines; family Trionychidae; genus Pelodiscus; species Pelodiscus sinensis. The sequence continues at coordinate 18,948,489 of NC_134733.1, read as the reverse complement.
GATGAGCTTCTCCGAGGCACTTTAGACAGGCTTTGTGTGGGTCACCACAGGGCACTGGCTTAAAGCACTTGGTGCAGGGCTTAAAGCTTTGAGTCATTCCCCACAAGGGTACAGGGACATGAAAACAACCCCCTACCTATCTACACTATAAAAGTAACTTAATACTAAAGTAACACTAGAAAACTAGAACTGCTAATAAAAATGAGAACCGCTAAGGTGCATTTGCAGAGCAAGCGAGAGATGTTCCAACGACTATCACAGGCGGTAAGAAGGAAATGAGGAGTCGGAGGACCAGCAGGAGTATATATGTGCCAATATATGGGTGCCACTCCAGGAGGCTCCCCTGCTGGCCCAACGGGTACCGCCGAGGGAAAAATCTTCTGACAATCCGTTCACTCAGCACACGTGCACCTAGATGGGATGGACACATGCAACCACTCGAAGAAGAATGTTGAACTATGCATTATTTCATCTCAAGATCATAACACATATGGCAAGGCTTTTTTGAAAAAATTCCAGAATTATATAACCACCTTATTTCAGTTTGGTGTGGTCTTCCCAAGTGATCTAAAGTAACTGAAGCAGTAAAAGTCTCTTTTACAAATATAAAATGAATCCAGAAAAATCTTCTCATAAAGCTACAGTATGTGAAGTCGGATGTTGATGTTCTAGTAATTAGCACTATGGTGCCTGAAGGTGCATGCTGTAAAGTAACATCACACACCAGATTAAGGGAGCTATTTAAAACAACCTATGTCTTCACAAATTATTAATAGCCTAACCAGATCCCCTATATTGTACAAACAGCTATATAAATGCCAGACATTCTGTCGCTGTAGAAAGCGTCTTCTATGAAGAATTTCAATGAGAATGGTCTGAGTAAACCTCAAAGAAAGAATTTAAATCACTCTGTTTTCTCACTTTTTTGAAAGCTCCTCTCATGCTGCTATAGGCATTACCTCCTGTTTCTACAATATTTCCTATGGAGTTCACAGTACTGGAAAAAATGCATACTTGCATCTCCATCATTAAATTAGCTATTTAAAACGTACATATCTAACAAAGGTAATGTTCCTGACACAGTTAGCACCTTTATCCATAAAACAGTTAGAATAACAGGTAATAGTTTTTAAAGATGATTTTGTGATGAGAGGTGGACAATCAAAAAGTGACTGGTGTTCTTCTAGATCAATTGACACTTAAACGCATCATAACTTTTAAATGCTGCATGCATCTTCTTGCAAATCCCACTGAAAGGAAAGTACATCTTACCTCACTATGGACCAAAAACATCCCTAAGAGCAAAGAGTAACAAAACAAAATACAAAGCTTAAAGTAATAAGCAAGCAAGCAAAATACAATTGCTCAGTCATACTGCATTTAAGTCACATCTTTTCCTCAGGTTATTTTGTCTTTAAAGAGTCTAATTTCACAAACATTAACAGCCCAATGGGACTATCCAGGTAAGTAAGGGTCATGTATGTAAGGTTTTCTATGACTGGCGTGTGTATGTGTGTGTGTCTATTCAAGAACTCCTAAATTGTAGAGCTAAGGCCACCAAATTTCATATGCACCTTCCTCTTCCCCTAACAAAGCAAGATCAGGGTTTGGTTGTGCCAAGACAAGCAGAAACCCCGGGAAAAAGACAGTTTTCCATAACATGCAAAGGGCTCATCTAGACTACAGTAGAGTGTCGAAAGAGGATATGTAAATTCCTCAAAAAATGAGGTTTATGACAAAGGGGGGGGTTGCCGAAAAAAGCTGCATCTAAACTACTTTCGAAAGTGAGATCGGAAGATGATATGCAAATTCCAGCAGAATTTGCATATCTTCTTTTGACACTCTAGCCTATTCTAGATGAGCCCAAAGGAAGGGGTTACTGTTCAGAGGGACACAAAATGAGAGAAGCCACTGGGGGCAACAAGCCCACAGAGGCAAGCTATTCTGCAGTGTCCATTGGGTGTAGCTGTACTACCACCAGAGTGATCAGTAGGGCTGGTGCTCTGCCATCTTGCCTACAGCACACAAGGTAAGTAGTCCTCCTGCCCCAAACCCTTTCCCTCTCTGCCAGCCTTTGGTTGCTGCACCAGGAGCGGGGAGGAGAGAAAAAAGATCCCTAGCAGTCTTGGGGGAGAGAGAACACTCTCCTGGTGCAGGGAGGGCTCCACCCTGAGCCCCTCCCCACTCTTGAAACTCCCCATGCATTCGCCTCCCCCCCTGCTCTGAAGGACTCTGGCAATACCGAGTAAGTCTGCTAGTATTGTAAACTGTGAGGAAACTGCCATGAGTATTAACGATGCATATAAATGGATCACTTGATTACATGTTCTGTTCATACCCTCTAAGGCACCTGGCATTGGCCACTGTTGGACATGCTACTGTGCTAGGTGGACCTCTGGTCTGACCCAGTATGTCCATTATTAATGTATGCTGTATGTAGCATAACAACAGGTTCATGCTTGGCCTCCCACCCTGCCCGCCCCCCCCCCCCCCCAAACATTTAGCCCTATTCAAGACTTACTTAAAATATTTTGCGTCCCAGGAATCAGACCTGTCTAACATATAATTAAATATAGGATTTAGACAAGAGTTAGAAAGAACTTGATTCAGACCCTCAAGAACAACAGACTGCAATTTGTACACGTTGGGAGCAGGCGAACTTCTACAGGAAAACGCCAAGGAGCAGCAACTTTAAATTAAAAGCAGGGCTCTACGAGAACCCCACCAAGCAAAGATCTCTCATGAATCAGCATATTCTTCAATGTTCTAACCTTACCCTAGGGACAGGCAATTTTTTGCCAGGGGCCACATTAGAAATTTTTGAAGTGGCCCCGGGCTGCACCAGAAGGGGAAAGGCCTCAAGTGGATGGGGCAGGGCCAGGATACTTCCCTGCTTCCCCACCCACAGACCATGACTGGTCTGGGAGTGAGGGAGCATGTGAAGTCTTTGCCCTTCCTTTCCCCACCCCCTTCCCCAAGGTTCCATGTAGGTGCCCATGCCCCCGGCGGTGGGAGGAGACTTTGTGCACTCCCCCTGATTAGCCTAGGGGAGGGGGTGAAGCCTCCTCCCACCCTGCCAGGAGCGCATGGCACTTCTAAGCACTGTGCACTCCTGGCAGGGTGGAGGAAACTTTGGGCGCTTTTCCCTGTCCCCAGGTTCTAATTGGCCTGGGGGCGGAGGAGCAGCAGGGCCTCTGCATGCTTGATCAACCTACTTGGCATGCTGGATCCAACCTGCAGAGGCCCCTTTGTCCACTCCTGCCCTACCCCTCTGATATACTTTTCCCATATTCTGGGTTCTTCCAGACAAAGTCTAACTCCTGCATTTCTGGGAGAGAAAGGGCTGGTATGGTTCTTATACTGCACGAAGTAGACTTTTCAATGAAAAGGGCTGCAACACAAGTTCTGCAGCACCTACCAATAGAACTCAGGGAATTTCTTAAACCATTATTATAGTTTTAAAATGTGTTTTGTTGTTCTTTGCAGCAAATATCACAATTGTCTTTTTCCTAAAAAATTACCCTCACATTTTTAAGGTAAAGCCCATGAGTGAAATTACAGTTTTCTTGTAACAAATTAGATTTTTGAGCATGAAATAAATCTAGTTTCCAACATTTTTACATTAATGGCAAACTTAATCTGATGACACGGAATATAATTTTACATTATTTTCTTTTAGAGGTTTGATGCATTCTCTTAGCTATGAGCAACTGTATTTTTGAAGAGAGTATCTATTAGCAGAGTTTTTACTATAATAGATTCCATGCACACAGTAATAAAAACACTGAAAGAGCATGCTACTACTTAATATACTTAAGTACAAAAAATTATTTTTACCAGATCCCAGTCTATGCTACGGAAAAACGTGTGAGACTTTATATCAGAAAATCCTGTCTGTGGCTGGCAGCCAAGCCTTTCTTTGGGATCCTGTGGAAGACAAGAGAAAACAATCAAGATGGTACTTGTCTTGACTCTTTTTAAAAAACTGTTATATCATGACAAATTCTGAAGTTTTTCAATACGAGCTAGGTAGGTGTACATAAACTATTGGTAAAATAAGTTAAGGCAATCTAGTTTCCTAAATGTCATGCGTTTGAAAATTCATTTTAGACTATTTTTATACTACAGTACTTCTCATGAGATCAAATTTCTTAATTTATTTAATAATGTGTTCACCAACGCAGATAGTTACATTAACTTCACGTTATCTATTTGTATTAGTAAGGGCTACTCATTTAATAACTGTTTGCAGCACAGACAAATCATTTTCTATCTTTGGTTTTGTACTCAGACCATTTCACTAAGTCACTAATATGTCACTAGGTTTTCAAATTACATTCCATGCTATGGAATGTTCAGATTAAAAATTAGCAATTCAGAAGACTGCTTTTGGAAGCCAAAATCATGTCCTGATTTTATAAATTTTCTTTACAGAAAGTAGATACATCTCTAAGTTTTTAATTAATGTTTTATAACATGAAGCTCTGAGCTACAGAACTTGTATAAATAACATAGTATTGTAAAGCTTACCTTGTTTAAAAATCCTTTTAAGACATGAGAGGCCTTGACAGAGAGAAATCTTGGAATCCGAATTGGCTTTTCAAGGATAACTGTTAGGAGTTTAAAAAAAAAAAGAAAAAAAAAGAGCAATCTGGTTTGTGCTCTGTTATGTAACATTCAAAATAACCTGTAAGCTGCGTGGCTAACAGCTGTTTTCTGAGCCCTGCTTAGGGTTGCCAGGTGTCCGGTAAAAAACAAACAAAAAAAACCAACCAAACAAAAAAAAACCACACCACCAGATTTTCCAGCATTTTCTGTTGTTCTCAGACGGAAGGCCACTTGGGACATTCTCGCTCCACAACTTTTTTTTTTTGGTTCAACCAATTTTTTCCCCACCATGTTCGGTATTTTTTGTGAAACTATCTGGCAACCCTAGCCCTGCTCAGAGGTTCAGAGCTCCCATGCAGGCAGGGATCTCAGCTGACCAGCGGAGAGGAGGGACCTCTTGCTAAGCAGCCACTAAATGGAATTGCGGTGTTGAAATGGAGGAGCTACCAGAGCAGGTAAGTAGGTGAGATAAGGAGGGAATAAGTGGCAGATGGGGGTGGGGGGGAAAGGAAGGCAGTGAGGAATTGGCTGGGGGGGGGGGGGAGAAGAGGGGACGGGGAGTTTGCAGAGTCCCATCTGCAGGAGGAGAGCTAGGGTACGTCTACACTAGCCCCCTAGTTCGAACTAGGGAGGCTAATGAGGGCGACCGAAACCCGAAACCTCATGAAATTGAGGTTTAACCTAATGGAATTGAGGTTTAACTGTTAATTCAAACTAAGGGGTTTATCTCGGAAACGCGCTCCTCTGCTGCGTGTAGATGTGGGCAGTTACTTCGGGCTAGTCAATTTCCAAAATGGCAACCGGACGGGAACATGCTAATCAAGGGCGGGATATTTAAATCCCGCGCTTCATTAGCAATTTTGGTTGCCCTCATTAGCCTCCCTAGTTCGAACTAGGGGGCTAGTGTAGACGTACCCGTAGAGAGGCAGAAATAGAAACCCAACACTCTCCTCAAGCCTCCTAGGCTGGGAAGGGGGAAGTCAGGGGCTGAGTGCATATGATAGGTGCGGAAAAGAGAAAAGGGAGTTACTCACCTCGTGCAGTAACGAGTGTTCTTCGAGATGTGTGTCCCCGTGGGTGCTCCACTGTAGGTGAAGGGTTGCCCTGAGCCGCAGATCGGAGCTTTGTATAGCAGTTTCCCCTGTTGAGCCACGCATGCCCAGGAGGCGTCTCGAGCCCTTCCCGCTCCTGAGGAGCGTGACTCAACCCCCTCCCTTTCAGTTCCTTGTCTCCGCCCGAGAATTTTGACTCCGAGCAGAGGGGAGGTAGGGAGGGTCGTGGAGCACCCACGGGGACACACATCTCGAAGAACACTCGTTACTGCACGAGGTGAGTAACTCCCTTTTCTTCTTTGAGTAGTGTCCCCATGGGTGCTCCACTGTAGGTGACTACAAAGCAGTATTCAATGTAAGGCTGGAGGGAGCCGGAGTCATTGTTTAGCAGTGGTAGAGAGTACTGCTGTGGCAACTGCTGAATCACTCTTGAGTTGTGGAAGGATAGCATAGTGTTTAGCAAAAGTATGGTCTGAAGACCATGTTGCTGCTCGGTAAATGTCTCTTAAGGGGACATTGCCCAGAAAGGCTGTAGAAGCAGCCGTGGCTCGAGTAGAATGCGCTCGTGGTGGGCGTTGTAGCGGTCTATTGCCCAGAGAGTGGCATTTGATTATACACGTCGATATCCACTTTGAGATTCGTTGCGATGATATTGATGTCCCTTTGGATCGTTCAGCAATGGAGATAAAAAGTCTTTCAGATTTACGAAATGGTTTTGTTCTTTCTAGGAAGAAGGCCAGAGCCCTCCGGATGTCCAGAGTGTGCAGGCTGGCGTCTGTCTGCGAAGAATGCGGTTTTGGGAAAAAGGTAGCTAATACGATCGGTTCGTTGAGATGGAATTCTGTACAGATCTTTGGCAAAAACGTGGGGTGGGGTCTCAGTATGACCCTATCCTTTGTGAAAACTGTGTAAGGAGGTTCTGACATTAATGCTCCGAGTTCGCTCACCCTCCTGACGGAGGTAATGGCTAATAGGAAGCAGACTTTCATAAAAAGGAAGGGAAGTGGTACTGTTGCCAGTGGCTCAAAGGGAGATCTGGTGAGGCAATTCAAAACAAGATTTAGGTCCCACAAAGGGGGTGGGGCCTTATGTGGTGGATACACATTCTGGAGTCCCTTGAGGAATCTCTTCGTAATAGGATGGTTAAAAATGGAGAAGCCGTCTGCTGAGGTATGAAATGCTGCTATTGCAGAGAGGTGTACTCTTAGAGAGGAGATTGACAGTCCTGATGCTTTAAGCTCCAGAATGTAGCTTAGGATGGTATTTAGTGGTGAGGCACGGGGCTCCACTTTGGCTCGCTGACACCAGTGACAGAAACGTGTCCATTTCTGTTGGTAAGTTTTCCGAGTAGATTGTCTCCTGCTATGGAGGAGGACGTCTTTTACTCGCTGGGAGCAGCGCTCTTCTACCTCCGAGAACCAGAGAGAAGCCATGCGTGAAGATGCAGGGTATTGAGTTGTGGATGCAGTATCCTGCCGTCGTCCTGAGATAGTAGGTCTATCTGGTATGGTAGTGGGTGGGGTGGCTGGACCGCTAGCCTGTGAAGGTATGGGTACCAGGTTTGGTGAGACCATGATGGTGTAATCAGGATGACTAGGGCTTTGTCTCTCAGGATCTTGCGCAGAACTCTTGGGATGAGCGGTATGGGAGGAAAGGCGTAGTGTAGGGGGGCTATCCATTTGATTAGGAAGGCATCCCCCAGAGAGTGTTTGCCAAGTCCCACACGTGAGCAGAATTGGGGACATTTGGTGTTCTGGGTAGAAGCAAAGAGGTCTATCAATGGCCATCCCCATTGGTGGAAAATTGAGTTCGCCACCTCCGTATGTAACTCCCATTCGTGGTCCGCGGTGAAGTTTCGGCTGAGGGAGTCCACTTTGGTATTGTTCACTCCGGGCAGGTAGGATGCTATAAGGGTGACTTGGTTGCGGATACACGCGTTCGACAGGCGAATAGCCTCTGCGCATAGCGAGTGGGAGCGGGCTTCACCCTGTCTATGTAGAACATCATGCAGATGTTGTCCGTTAGGATGCGGACTGTGTGATTGGCGATGTCGGAGGCAAAGTGTGCACAGGCATTTCTTACTGACCTCAATTCGAGGAGATTGATATGTAAGAGTGTCTCGTTTGGGGACCACCTGCCTTGAACTTCGTGACCGTCCATATGTGCCCCCCAGCCGAGCAGGGAAGCATCTGTGGTGATTTGAATAGTGGGTTCGATTTGTTGGAACAGAACCCCCGCCAGAAGATTGTTTGGCACTGTCCACCATCATAAGGATGCGAGCACGTCTTGTGGGATAGTAACCGTTTTGTTTCGAGGGTGTCGTGATGGGATATAAACGGTTGCAATCCAGAGCTGGAAACATCGAAAGTGCAGATGAGCATGGTGGACTACGTAGATGGTGGAAGCCATGTTTCCCATTAGTTGGAGGCATGTAAGTATTGTGGTGGTAGGAACTGTGAGCATCCCGTTTATAATTTTTTGCATGGTTGCAAAGAGTTGTTGAGGTAGGTATGCCCGGGCTGTAACTGAGTCCAGGTGTGCGCCAATGAACTCTATATCTTGAACCGGGTGCAGAATTGATTTGTCTTGGTTGATTAGAAGGCCTAGACGACTGAGGAGGGCCGTGGTCTTTTTTATCATAGAGGCGGTTTCGACGTATGAGGATCCCTTTAGAAAGCAATCGTCTAGGTAGGGAAATATGATGACGTTCTGCCGTCTGAGATACATGGTTACGACCGCCAGCACCTTCGAAAATACCCTCGGAGCTGATGAGAGACCGAAGGGAAGAACCTTGTACTGGAAATGGTCCAGTCCCAACGTGAAGCATAGATAGCGTCTGCGGGCGGGGTGGGTGGTTACATGGAAATAGGCATCTTGGAGGTCAAGGGCTGCAAACCAGTCCCCTCGATCTAGCGCAGGAATGATTGTGGAAAGAGTGACCATCTTGAAACGCTGTCTCTTGAGAAATGTGTTCAGTTTGCGGAGATCCAATATAGGTCTCCAGCCCCCCGTTCTTTTCTCGGTCAGGAAATAGTTTGAGTAAAACCCTCTCCCGTGGAACTCTCGGGGTACCCTTTCTATAGCCCCAACGACAAGAAGCCGATTGACTTCTTGTTTTAGAAGGGTTTCGTGAGAGTGGTCCCTGAAAAGGGACGGGGTAGAGGGAAGGGTAGGGGGGATAGAAATAAAAGGGATGGTATAGCCCACTCGAATTATCTCTGGGACCTAGCAGTCCGATGTTATGGATTCCCACTGTGGGAGGAAGGCACGCAAATGGTGGTTGAATAGATGGCCATGTTGAGGTGCGAGATCGAATGGGAGGTCTTGCAGACCCTCGACCAAATGTTCAAATTTGCTGCTTAGATGGTTGGTTAGCTAGCGGGCGGGCTTGGTTGGATCGCCTTCTGGGACCTCGCTGTCTTGGTCTGTTGTCTTCATAAGGCCTCTGTGGTCGATTGTATTGTCCATACCGATATCGATTATATGAATTATATGGGGTGTATCGCCTGCGTTTATAGGGTGGCGTGCCCATATTTAGCGTGCGAAGTGTGGACTTAGAATTTTTGCTGTTGTGAAGCATTTTGTCCGTAGTGGCTGCAAATAGCTTTTGTTTGTCAAATGGCAAGTCCTCCACTTTGGGCTGGAGTTCGCGTGGAACTCCAGATGACTGGAGCCAAGAAGCTCTACGCATCACCACCGCTGTAGCTGTAACTCGGGCTGCAGTGTCAGCTACATCCATTGCCATTTGGAGAGCGGCGCGGGCGATCATATGGCCCTCATGAACTATTGATTTTAAGATGGATCTTTTGGAGTCGGGGAGATGCGCCATTAGTTCTCCCAGTTTTGAATAGTTGTCAAAGTTGTGATTTGAGAGCAGAGTAATTTGATATTCTGAGTTGTAGGGTTGAAGAGGAGTATACTTTCTTGCCAAAGGAGTCCAACTTTTTGTGGTCCTTGTCTGCATTGCCCATCCTATACTGTGGAAACTTCGCTCGTCGTTGTACTGAGTCCATGACTAGTGAGTTAGGTTGTGGGTGAGTGAAGAGAAAGTCGTTGTCTTTTGAGGGGACAAAGTACTTTCTGTCAATTTTCTTGTTAGTTGGTTGGATAGATGCAGGCGTCTTCCACAGATCTTCTGAGGTCTCCATGATTGCCTCGTCTATGGGTAGGGCAATCTTGCCCTGTAGTGTCGGATGTAGATTCTTTAACAATTGGTATTGTTTCTTCTGCACCTCTTGCAGGGAGACATTCTGGCTTGTCGCTACTCTCTTGAATAGTTCTTGGAACTGTTTTAGATCGTCAATCATTCCAGTGTCTGATGGTACTACGGCGTCCTCTGGTTGTGCATCAAGGGCATCATAGTGTGTGACGTTTACTTACTGAGTATCTGAGTCGTTGTTTGAGATTCGTTCCACCTCATCCTCCGAAAAACTTGCTGGAGTTAGGGGTTGTGGCCGAGGCAAACTTCTCCGGGATGCAGTGGAACGAGGTGGGGAGCGGTGTCCATATGGCTCCCAGTGTTCCCACGGTTCCCATTGCGGTGGATAAGGCGGAGGTGGGTAAGGCCAGTATGGGTGTCATGGGCCATGTTGTGGCGGAGCCCTATAATGGTGAGAGCAAGCCCTCCCAGGTGATGGATGTCGCGAGGAATAGACCGTGTGGTGGTCATCATCAGGAAGGGGAGCGTCGTGAAGAGACAATGGTGACATTGACCTGGGAGGGGATTGCCTTGATGGAGATCCCTCAGGAGAGTAAGAAGTAGAGGGCAGGCACAGATAATGATGCCTACTGTATGGATCAGTCTCTTGTTGGGGCTGATCCCTAGGAGCCTCATCTGGTTGCTTGTCTGGCTGTGGGAGGACCAGCAGAGCATCAGCTGTTGCCAGAGGCTTCGGAGGCTGGCCATCGTTTTGCTGCAGTGCCGTGACTAAGAGGCACCGCAGCTTTAAGCCGTGGTGTGGCTTTCGGCACTGCAGAGGCTTGAAGCAGCGCCGGGGCTGGAAGCAGTGCTGCGCTCTGAAGCGGCACCGCGGTTTGAAGCGGCGCCGGCTTTTCATGCCGTGCCGGCTGCTTAGAACACTCCTGGGGCCACTCAGCTGTTGAGTGCCCCAATACCGATGCAGAGAGGGAGGATTGCCCCGAAGCCTTGGTGGCAGGGGACTTCCCAGCCTGGTGTGCCTCTCCTCTATGTTTGGGAGAGGAAGAGGCTGGAAGAGAGCGGGATGGAGAGGCTCTGGGTCTCAGGGCATTTCTGGAAGGCGGCGGAGGCTCTTGCCGTGGTGCAGATTGTTCTCCCGCAGGCTGTAGAGCTTTTTCAAATAAAATCATCCTGAGGTGGAGCTCACGGTCTTTTCTGGCTCTCGCCCTCAGGGAATTGCAGTGGGTACAGTTGTGGGGAGAGTGAGTCTCCCCCAAACACCGTATGCAGTTCGAGTGGCCTTCTGAAACCGGCACTGGGTCCCGGCATTGACTGCACTTTTTAAACCCTGAGGAGCTGGACATTGCAGGCTCTCTCCCTCTTGAAATTATTATATTTATCTTCTATATTATTATAGTTTATGTGGTTTTGCTTCTTCTTTTTTTTTTTTTTTTTTTTTTTAAATAAAGAAACAAGGAAAGAGTAACTAGGATAAAACAGGGGAAGCTAACTATGCCTAAATAACTAAGAGGAAAGTAGTCAGATAATCTGACAGGGAGCTCCTGACTGCTCCGTCCGCTGACGAGGGCGGTTAAAGAGGAACTGAAAGGGAGGGGGGGTTGAGTCACGCTCCTCAGGAGGCGGGAAGGGCTCGAGACGCCTCCTGGGCATGCGTGGCTCAACAGGGGAAACTGCTATACAAAGCTCCGATCTGCGGCTCAGGGCAACCCTTCACCTACAGTGGAGCACCCACGGGGACACTACTCGAAGAAGAATGGGTGGGTGCTGGCATCTGTAAAGAGATGTGGAGGCAAGGGGGCAGTTTGTTTGGGGTGTCCCGACTCACTTGCTGCAGTCCATTCTGGCTGGGAAGGGGGGAAAGCAGGCTGCATGGGGGGGAAGCAGAAGGAAGGGGGGGGGGGGTGCCAGGACGACATTTTGATTACATTTCAAAGTTTACATCAGTGTTAATGGCTTAAAAGAATAATTTTCTTTCTTACCTGAACAGAATTTTTTTGGAGTGTTGCAGATATCTAAAACTCTGATTTTCATGATTTTTTAAAAATCCTGTGTTACTAATTAATACATGGTATAATGTATTGCATTAAGGCCAGATCTTTGCTATGTGGTAGAGTTCTGGCTCTTACGAGTCAGAAGTAGCAAGTACTAGGTGTGATGCTAGCTTTGTAGAATGAAACCTTATTTACAACCTCTTTGAAACATACATCTGTCTACAAATCCTGAAGCCATATGTTCTTTGTTCTGTGACTTCTACTCTTTCAGCTGGTGACATGCACAAGGTGAAAGTTTCAAACTAGGAGAACTTTTATCTGTTTTTATAGCATGACTCCTAAACATTTCCCAGAGAAACTGTAGAAGCCTTAGTGAATGTCTTTTACTCTCCTTTCCGGTGTCAGTAAATACTATATGGCTACGTCTACACTGGCATGATTTTCTGGAAATGCTTTTAACGGAAAAGTTTTCCGTTAAAAGCATTTTCGGAAAAGCACGTCTAGATTGGCAGGACACTTGATCGGGGCTTTTTTGCGGAAAAGAAATCTCTGTTGTCTACACTGGCCCTTTTGCGCAAAAGTCTTTCGGAAAAAGACTTTTGCCCGAACGGGAGCAGCATAATATTTCCGCAAAAGCACTGACAATCTTACATGAGATCATCAGTGCTTTTGCGGAAATTCAAGCGGCCAGTGTAGACAGCTGGCAAGTTTTTCCACAAAAGCAGATGATTTTCCGCAAAAGCAGATGATTTTGTGGAAAAACTTGCCAGTCTAGACACAGCCTATTAGTATTTGCAAGGAGAGCATGACTACTTCTAGTTGACACATATTTGATTAGCATCTTAAAGCTGAGCTATGTGTGGATAATATGCATTTGGCATGTTTACTATCTTGAGTTGTTAGAAAGGATGATGATACATGTACTCCAAGGGTAGTATTAATTTTCTTTATTTGATTTCATATTAAATTTCATAAGCATTGCTTCTTTTTAACTATTCCTTATTTTTATGCATTTTTTTCCACACATATGGATTGTTAAATTTATGTATATGTGGTGCACATCCACCCACTACCTCAATATTGGTGTTGCACATAAGAAATTTCAACCTGCCCAAGGATAGAAAATGTTAGAGGGAACGCTGGTGACATCCATTCAGATTCTAATACAAACTTTTTTATTTGTATTACTGCCTGGAAAATGTGCCAACATGGCAAATATTTAAATAATTTTTGCTAAATTTGCAAGGCTTTAACATTTTTTAGAAGTCACAAAACTCCATTTAATATCTTTTCTAAAAATTTTACAAAATAGACTTTTAACAACATAACTCAGAAGAGAAAACCAGAGTACTCATTTTTATGTTTTCAAAAAGCTGGTGGCACAATATCCAGTAGTTAGAGCATGGGATTAGGAATCAAAGCTCCTAAGATCATAGAACACTAGAATTGGAAGGGACCTTGAGAGGTCATGAAGTCCAGTTCCCTGCCCTCATGGCAGGACCCAGTACCATCTAGACCATCCCTGATAGATGTCTGTCTAACCTGCTCTTAAATATCTCCAGAGATGGAGATTCCACAACCTCCCTAGGCAACTTATTCCAGTGTTCAACCACCCTGACAGTTAGGAAGTTTTTCCTAATGTCCATTCTAAACCTCTCTTGCTGCAGTTTATACCCATTGCTTCTTGTCTTATCCTCAGAGGCCAAAGAGAACAAATTTTCTTCCTCCGCCTTGTGACACCCTTTTAGATACCTGAAAACCGCTATCATGTCCGTCCCCCCTCAGTCTTCTCCTTTCCAAACTAAACAAGCCCAACTCTTTCAGTCTTCCTTCCTACGTGCTAGTCCTGATTTTGTCATTGACACATTAACCATGGGAGCAAGTCACTTCAACAGTGAGGCTGACAGACTTGCCAAGCTCCCGGGCAAAATGGAGAGGGGGACAGTTCTGTGCCCTGGAAGGGGGAAGGGGCTCAAGTGGAAGAGGTGGGGTTGGGGCTAACCTCCCACAGCCAGTCCTCAGCACTGGCAGAGATTGAAAGGGTCCAGGGTGCTGGTTGTTGCTGCTGCTGCAGCACCCAGGAGTTCCAGGCCCTTTGAAATCATGGGGCCTCCAGGGAAGATGCCTCTTGGTCCCTGCGTCGTCAAGTCTGCACTTGAACATTTTGTTACTGTTTCCATAACACTCAAATGAATATTTATTCTTCTCTAACATCGCAAGGCTTACCCATCTAACGTCTGTATCTTGGGATCCCTCATGTGAAAGGTGCTATGGTAGTAGTGACAAATATTTTCTGAAAAGTCTCATGCATCATTTCTTTCATCCCATTGGTCATACTGATAAACACATTGCATAAAGGCTTTTCATCTCCCTAATGTCCTAATCAAGGAGGTTTATAAATGTGATATCACAGTTTTATACAATTGAGGAAACATTACCCTGGACCAGAGGTTGTGGGGAGTCCCCATTTGTCTATAAGTCATCCTCTTCTTCATTATATAGTATTCCCCTTCAAGGAATATTCTGGAGATTAGTTATGCACTTCAAAGAGTATACAACTGTGTTTGAGAATGCTCACACTGGCACGCAGATTGGTCACTAGGAAGTATTTCAGAAAGAGTCACAGTTTAAGGCCAGACCTACATATCACTGGCCACAAACACCAACTAGCATCTATACACCAAATACAACATCCAAAGCATTATTGTCCACAGAACACTAAACTATTATATGCCTCAGACACAGAACAGAAGGGATTTTTGTGAAGCCCTTGCAATGGCAGGGAACTTAAATATACCTAGAGAATTCTGATGGAACAACCTTTGACCTTTGTTGCAGAGAAAGACAAGGTGATCATGAAGAGGAGTGAGCGCATTAGTCAGTATCTCTGCTAGGTTGTATAGAGTATGAAGACATTGAAGTACTGGGCACCAACCATGTCTACCTACAGTTTTGTTCCACATTTTTCAGTGTCTTTATGGTGATTTCATGGTATCAGTGTCGTAAGTTAATTCAGTAGCAGCTGATTTGGATGGGTAGCAATGTGCTCACTATTCTTATCAGAGGTATAGTACGCACAACCATATCAAGTACAGGAACAATGCGGGAGTGATTGATTGGTAAAGAGTGATTGCAAAGATGTATACCTTGGAAGAGGTAATCTTCAGTGTTCATATCTGGATTGTCTGTTATTATATCAAAAGGAGATCTTCCTGCCATCATTTCAAACATCAGGACACCAAGAGCCCACCAGTCCACACTGAACCCTATAAGAATTTAAAGAGCACATTTTCAGGTAGTAAATCCTGAGATTCTAGGTATCATTACAATGACATTTATTGTATCATTTATGGGGATAGAGGGCCTGACTCTGCAAAGTGTTGAGAATCCTCAACTCCCACTGAAACTGCTAGCAGCAAGGCTAAATGCCTTAAGGAATAGTCCTTAATAGAGCACTTTGGAAAAAATTAATAAAGGTAATTTGTTCAGGAAATTGTAGATTGACCATAAATGTCCGTAAGAGACTGAGGCTTCAATTAGCAGTACTCTTAACAAGACAAAGGTCAATATTACTTCTTACAGCTAGAAAGTACTTCGGGGTTTTTGAAAGTTGCGAATGCTATGTTACCATACAGGAAAATGACAGTGCAGGTCGGACCTCCCTGGTCTGGCTCCCTTGGGGCCTGACCAGTCCCAGATGAGGGAGTTTTCTTGACCAGGAAAGGTCTTGGGAGTGAGGGGGAGGGGAGACACCAACCTTTCTGCTGGGCTCCTCTCCCCAGCTACCTGCCACTGCTGCCCAGCTCCCCTGGCTGCTGCAGTGCCCGCCAGCCCTAGGGGCTCCGGTGCCCTCCCACCCCTAGCCAGCTGTGGTTTCTCATGCTCTGTGGGTTCTGCTGCCCGATTGGCCCTGCCAGCCGGCTCTACTTCCAGCTCATGGCAACCTCTGTGCTGGGGCTCTAGTCCAGCAACACTCGTTATCCTTCCAGACCATGGGTGTTGCCGGAGCAGAGAGTCCCAGACCACAGAGGTTCAACCTGTAGTCAGGTATTTTACCATCTAGATGGGTCACTTCTCAATTCACAATAGTAGTCAGAGTGTTCCTGTAAACTACAGGGTGGACCTCCCTGGCACCCTTCTGACACCCTCCAGACCTAAACTATCTCGAACTAGGGAATTTGCTGGCTGGGGTTGCCAGCTCTGCTCCCAGCCCCAGCAGCTGGGGCTGCTGGAAGCCAGCTAGTATGGCTGTGGGCTCCTACCCCTGGCCGGGTTGCCAAACACCAGCCCACTGCCATGAGGCTCCTGGCCTTGGTGCTTTCTGGACCACAGATAGTGTTGGACCAGAAATCTCGGTTTAGAGACGCCCAAGTGTACTACTGTTTTGAATGCTATGTTTTCTGTTTTGTTGTCAGACACCCTGATCCAAACAGTTACACTGAAAGGTCAAACCAGCATAAGCGGGTTGTGTTGTGGTATTTCCTCTGCAGCACATTGCAGGAGTTCTCTTTCAGTGAAAAGCTCTCCCTTTCTGGAAATATATTTTAACAGAAGTTGCAGATCCACAATTACGTGGGTCACTAACACTAAAATTGTCTGAAGTACAACTGAGAAAATTAAATAAAACTTCAGAAAACACATCTTGCCTTTATAACACGGAGTAAAAACATGTAAGCTTAATTAAAAGAGTACTCTTAGTGCACTGAAATTGGAAGTTAAGTTAGTAATTTAGAGTGATTAAACTATTACAAGTTTATGTACCAACTCACCATATTCTTCCCCTCTTAGGATCTCTGGCGCAATGTAATTTGGCGTTCCACAGAAAGTGCTTGTAGTGTCACCAGGGCCCAATCCTTCCTATGAAAATAAACCAATTCATCTTCCGAAAAAGTTAAATTCAACCTAAAGGAATTTCATAAGCTTTCAAAAGAATTTTAAACCAGGAATCAAAGATGCCACCTTACACCAACAGAATTCCAGACATAAAGGTTGGTTTATAAATTTTTGCATAGCCCTTCATCGCGGTATATGTGTGTGATATATTACTAATCCTGATATTTATAATGTTTCTTTTAGACAAAAAAAAGTTTGTCTCATTTGTGGGGAAGTAGGGAGGTGTTTATTTATTTTAAAAGACAACTCATAATTTTTTTACAGGTTCTCCATTGGAGTTGCAAATTTTAGTGCTGGTGCAACACACTAGATAAGAATTCTTGAAAGAGTGTATCACAAGCAGTGACAATACAAGCTCCTGCAAAGTACCCTACTTCTAATGTTCATCATGAACTGGAGGAACGCCAGTTAAGACTGAGAAAGCAACTCAGTTAATTTGGTCCATTCAATCCCTGGACCTGCTGAAATTAACAAAAAAGGGTGCTAGTTGGAGTGCTGCTTTTGTGGATTTGGTGGTTCACAAGAAACTAGACTTAGACCCTCATCTCATTTCACATAGGCCAACAAATAATTGAGACAACAACTGTCAGTAAGTATTAGCATGTGTCAAACCAACAATGCAAAGGCAAAAGAGGCAATAGCTCATCACAAGCCCCCGAAGAAGTCTGATCCCCTAGTTTATTAATTTAATTGGGCTTCTTAATCTCTACTTTGACTTTTTTAAAATACCAATTCATTTTAAAATCAGGCTACTAATAGACAAATACAGCCCAATATAAGGTTGTCTCAGTCACTTTTCAGGTACAGGTTGTATTTGGTCAACATTTCTGAAGTGCTATTCAAACTCTAAAGTGCTATTCAGAGCCAAAAAGTTCCAATGCCAACACTAAAGTATTTGATATTTTCAACCCTCCATGAGTCAGTCATTGAAAAGGGTTAATACAATTCAAATATTGGAAAAATTAAAAAACAAAAAATAATCTAGCAGCACCTTAGAGACTAATAAAAATGTAGATGGTATCATGAGCTTTTGTTGGCACAATCCACTTCAGATTAATTGAGTGTAAGGGGTCTAGTTTTTAAAATAAATAGCACAGAGAGCGGATGGGGGAGAAAGAAGAGGAAAAAAGTGTAAAAAAAGGGAAAAGAATAGTCAATTAGTGTGTCCATGGTAAATTAAGCTGATAATACTTAGCACCCACTCTAAGTACCCTTTGTTTGTTTTTTTGTGTGTCATTAGGATGTGGAATGTAGTGGGCCACCCAGCCAACTTCTTTATTTAGTCTTCTGTTGTAGGAATCAAACTTGTAAATGAAATTAAGTTCTGCAGCTTTCCCGTGGAGCAGGCTTTTGAAACTGGATTGTAATAATAATATGGTAACTTTGAGATCCATTAATGAGTGCCCGGGCAAGTTAAAATGTTCCCCAACTGGTTTCTGTGTGTTGCCTTTTTGGATATCTAATTTGTGTCCATTAATTTTCCTCTCATAGAAACTGTCCAATTTGGCCAATATACATGGCAGAGGGGCATTGCTGGCAGTTGATGGCACTGATCACATTAGCAGATGTGCAGTTGTACAAGCCTCTGATGTGGTGGTTTACATGACTAGGTCCTGTGATGATATTGCCTGTATAGATGTGTGTTCAGAATTGGCATTGGGGTTAATTGCAGGGCTGGGTTCTGGGATGAGTGTGATGGAGGTGTGCTGAGTGGTTATTGGAAAGAATTTGTTTGAGGTTCAGGGGTTGTCTGTCACCCAAGGCTTGTGAGAGTGAGGGGTTATTTTCCAGGATAGGTTATAGCTGTTGATAACATGTTGGAGAAGTTTAAGTTGGGGGCTATAGGTGATGACAAGTGGTATTCTGTTTTCTTTGTAGGGCCTATCTTGAGGTAGCTGATGTCTGGGTACTTATCTGGCTCTGTTAATCTGTTTTTTCACTTCTCTGGGTGGGTATTTCAGTTTTAAGAATGCTTTGTATAAATCCTGTAGGTGTTTGTCTCTGTCTGTGAGATTGGAGCACATCCGGTTGTATCTTAAATCTTGGCTGTAAACAATTGATTCGGCTATGTGTCTTGGATGGAAGCTAAAGGCATGTAGGTAAGTGTAACGTTCGTTAGGTTTCCGGTATAAAGTGGTGGAAATGTGTCTATCGTGTAATTGTACTGTAGTGTCAAGGAAATAGATATCTTGTGTGGACTGGTCCAGGCTGTGGCTGATGGTGCAGTGGAAGTTGTTGAAATCCCTGTGAAATTCTTCAAGGGTCTCCTTCCTGTGGGTCCATATGATAATGTTGTCGTCAATGTAGCATAAGTAGAGTGACGGTGCTAGGGGGCAAGAGCTGAGGAATTGTTGTTCAAGGTCAGCCATAAAGATGTTGGCCATGCGGGTGCCCATGGCTGTGCCACTGACTTGAAGATATGAATTGTCTCCAAACTGGAAACAGTTGAGAGTGAGGACCGAGTCACAGAGCTCAGTAACCAGTCGTGTAGTGGTGTCATCAGGGATAGTGTTCCCGACAGCCACTAATCCATCTTCATGTGGAATATTGGTGTAAAAAGAACTTCTACAAAGGTTCATAAAAATTAGAGATAGTAAAGATCTATTGTATTAATTAATCAATACCATCCCTCTGGAATTGAAGGGTTTGTCTCCTAAAAGAGGTTATATCATATATGAATCAGGATTAAAAACTTATAAGAGAATATTTACAGAATGCAAAATGTTGAATATACACTATAAATACTCCAGCCATATCAGTTCATGCTCATCAAAACCAACATTATAACCATGGACTGCAAGTGATATGAGCTGACAATTGCCTGCAGCAAAAAATACAGATGAGGATTAGTGGTTAAGCATATAACATAGAAAAATAGAGTACTCTAGGTAAATCAGCATGAAGAATCCTTCAGTCTTGCCACTTCTCAGTTTGTAGTCTGGATCATATTATCCTCACATTGGCAAAGTCCAGTAACACATTCAGTATAGTGGTATCCAAAACCATCTACTGCCCCATCATCCTGCAGTAGCATCTGGACTCCTTCCAGTCTCAGAACAGTCTCATTCTTGGAGTCCCAGGCACCCAGTGCTTTGACAACCAGCATATGAATGGCAATGTGGATTACCCCTATTCTCTCAAAGTATCAGATGGGAATAGGGAGATGAAGTGTATTCCTCTAGTTTCCATTCTTGGGACTCAAAGGCAGTGACCTGATTGTCAAAGGGGATCATCATATGAACTATGGTAATTCACTTCTGTTCCTCATCAGAAATCACAACATCCAGTCTTAACTAGCAGTTGAAGTCCAGAATAAAAGGGAACAAAAATCATGCTCACAGATGCTGGAATTGCCTTAAACCACTCTGCACAAGGCTGTGGTGAAGTGGCCATGCTCTGGAATGGAGCTTACTGCTGCAGATGGCATGAGGCAGAGCCTCATTCTCATAGCTGCATCTGTAGCATCACATGTTCTTGCACTTCATCTAGTCAAAAGGGCAATCAATAATGAATTACTAACTAATTATGGGACCCCTGTGTTTTCTGATTTGCAAAGCAGTGTAATAAAATTTGGTTATTCCAAAATAAAGGCAAGTTAGAATTCATTTCCTTCAGTGGAATCATGTGGATGTAAAATCAGTTTGGCCACATCTGGGGTTGGAATTTAGTTAACAGTTCTGTTGTTAATTCATGTGAAGGAAAAGAATTCAGAACTCAGATCTGTGTTGAATTTGCAGATCTAAATTTATCTTGTTAAGAACTTTATATTTGTCCTGTTATTCAGCAATACAGCTTGGAATACACACAGGAAAATAGATTTGTTAATCAAAGTTGATGCTGTTTTACAGAAGTCATTTTTCAGAGCAGAACTTCAGTTTAAGAGAGAATTCTAGGCTCATTTATACTTTATGTTAATCTAGGCAAACTCCATACCTCAGGTTAACCCTGATATTGCTGGCTGCAGAATTTCATTCAAGACAATTTGACAAAGTCAAGTTAAAATACAGAGATTCACAGTAGAATTATAAGAAAGAAAAATCAGAGAAGAACCTTACCTTGCACATGCCATAATCTGTTAACTTGATATGACCCTCTGCATCTAGCAGAACATTGTCTAGTTTTAAATCTCTATAGATTATCCCCCTCTCATGTAGGAAGTTCAGAGCAATACAAATTTCAGCAGCATAAAATCTTAAATAGCAAAAAAGAGACATTAAGGAATACAAAGCTTTAGAAAAAATTAGTAAAGGTACTATACTATGCTTATTACTATAAAAATTACTCAAAAGTTGACATAACTTAAAGAATGCAAATACAGTTTTTGAAAATAACAGGAAAATGTAAGAAGAAAAAGATAAGAGAGCCTGGCTTCTCACCATGGCACAAAACCACAAAAAAACCCAAATTAATTCAAAAGTAGCTGTTACAATCAAAATACAAACTCTAGTTTTGTGGAGACTAGCTATATTTTTTAAAGATTTATATCAAGCAATTTTTTTCCAATTTGATATTGAAGAAATATTTGTTTTTAATCATACTATCCAACATTTCTCCAAAGCTGAAAAACTCAAATACCAAGTTATCATAAATGAATTTCTGAACTGTTAAAATCTATGCCAACAATTCTAACGCAGTGGCAAGGTGCTTCTGTAATGTCAAGATTTTCAAGATTAGTACTAAAGGGGAAGTAAACCCCTATCTTTTTATTAGGTTCTGTATAAAACACCTTAGCTAAGTCATCAAAACACAAACCTGACAACACAGTGGTGGGCAACCTGTGGCTCGAGGGCCATTTGCAGCCCATTGGCTGTGTGGCCTGATAGACATTTTATTTATTGATTCTTACATGCATAGTTGCCAGATTCTGCTGGTTTCTGTCTGTGTTATTTTCCCCTTACTGGCATTACTGAAGTGACATGTATGTAAAGTACGGGCACATGAAGGGAGGTGCACACAACAATGACTGTAAGAGCAGTGCACTCCCTTTGCATCCAATCAAAATGATGCTATGGTTTAATCACCAAACCAATTGTGTGCAAGCATAGTTAGAAAAAACTACTCTATCCTGGGAGACTATCTTGGTTATGACAATCTTGTGGCCCACGGAGATGGAGGCCACTCAGTAGCTTACGTTGCCCATCACTGCTACCACAGCAATGTATTTCAGAGAACCGTTACATCAAATATGAAAGCAATGATGTTTCTATTATCAAATGCTTTTTAAACAACTTGAGTCCTTGTACAAAAAATTTTTCAAATGAGCTGCTTTCCAAATTTAAGATTGAGCTTTTAATATGTTTCTTTTATGCTGTGCTATGTAATGACACTAAGAGAATTATATTTATAGGAAAATACCTTGCATGTTCTTCAGGAAGTTTTCTTTGCCGTTGCATATGAAACATGAGATCTCCCCCATTTACATATTCTATGACAAGAAACAATCTGAAAATATATAATACAATTAATGTATTCCAGTATAAGAAAAACAGTATTTTTTTAATCCCACATGACTGACATTTTTACTAAGGTAATAATTAATATTTCACCTCAACAACAACAAATCTAAAGTTAAAAATGTTCCTTTGAGTTGCCCTCTCATGTTAGGCATTTAAATTTGTAATTACAATAAAAATTAATGACCATTTGGAAACAAAACAAGAGCATACATTTAATAAATAATACACCTATGCCTGTGGTATGTAGATGATATATCAATAATTTAAAAACATGTACAAGAATACTTCAATAGAAAAACACAAATGAAGAAATTGATTGGAACTTAATGACGATGCACCTGCTTACACTAGTTTTGAGTTTGGCATGAAGCCAACATAACTATCCAAACATATGAAAAGGATAACAGAGGTTGCTGAAAATAACCAAGTAACATTGTGGGCTGTCAGTATGAAACACTGGTTCTTAAAATACAGTATCAGATGCATATTTTAAATATCTAAGTGAGTTAGGGAACGAGACAAATGAATAAAATATTGTCACGGTAATATGGCAAGTAGATGATAAATTGCAAAACCAAAGGTGTTATCAAAATTAAATGCAGGAGCAAAATAGACATTTATTTTCAAATAATGAGACATTTATACTACGAAAACATCTTATTTTAATAGCTATAGCTAACCTATCACCTGCACCAGGCTGAGGCTCCGGGGTTGGGGCAGGCAGAGCCTATGGCTGCCCAGGGCTGTCTCTAGCTCCTGGCCAGGCACAGCAGGGCACTGGGGGAAGGGCCTCCACTTCTGCAGGGAGCAACTGTGGCTTAGCCCAACCCCCAGCATCCCATAGAGACAGCAGCATGTGACTAGCCACCCTGATCTGCCGAGCAGCCCTAGGACTGCTCCCTCCCAGAGCAAGAGGCAGAGCCTATTGTAAGGGGTGGGAGGTGCTAACCTCTTCGCTCTTGGGAGCTGCATGCCGCAGGGATGCAGAATCCAGTGCAGGGTCATACTGCCCGCTCTGCATCCTGGGCCCCAAGTGCTGCGCGTGCCACTTATATAAGCAAACAACACAAGTATGCAGGGGCAAGATTAGAAAGGTGAAGACACAAAAAGAGCTCAATCCTGCTAGAGATATAAAGGGTAACAAGATGACATTCTACAAATATAGTAGAAGCTAAAGGAAGACCAAGGACAGGATAGACCCGTTGCTCAGTGAAAAGGGAGGAACTATAACAGGAAATTTGGAAATGGCAGAAGTGCTTAACGACTTCTTTGTTTTGATTTCTGTCAAGAAGATTGATAGTGACAGGATGCCTAACACAGTGAATGTTAGTGAAAATGGGGCAGATTTAGAAGTTAAAATAAAAAAAAGAACAAGAAAAGTTAGATGTTTGCAAGTCACCAGCGCTTGATGAAATGCATCCTAGGATACTCAAGGAGCGGATAGAAGAGCCTTTAGATATCATCTTTGAAAAGTCATGGAAGTTAGGCGAGATTCCTGAAGACTGAAAAAGGGCAAATATAGTGCCCTTCTATAAAACAGGAAATAACAACAACCCAGGAAAACTACAGACTAGTCAGTTTAACTTCTGTGCCTGGAAAGATAATAGAGCAAATAATTAAGGAACTCATCTGCAAACAACTGGAAGAAAAGAAGGTGGTAGGTAAAAGCAGCTAGCATTAATTTGTAAAGAACAAATCAGTCAAACCAATCTGATAGCTTTCTTTGCTAGGATAATAAGTCTTATGGATAAGGGAGAAGCGATGGATGTGATATACCTAGACTTTAGTAAAGCATTTGACAGGGTCTCACATGACATTCTTATCAATAAGCTGGGGAAATACAACCTACATGGGGCTACTATAAAGTGGGTGCATAACTAGCTGGATAATCACTCTCAGAAAATAGTTATCAAGAGTTCACAATCATTCTGGAAGGGCTTAACAAGTGGGGTTCTGCAGGGGCCTGTTTTGTGGCTGGTTCTGTTCAATATCTTCTTCAAGTATTTAGATGATGGCATAGAGAGTACAATTATTAAGTTTGCAGATGATGCCAAGCTGGGAGGGATTGCAAGTGCTTTGGAGGATGCAAAACTAAAGAAACGGTCAGAGTAAACAGGATGAAGTTTAATAAGGACAAATGCAAAGTACTCCACTTGGAAAGGAACAATCAGTTTCACACATACAGAATGGGAAGTGACTGTCTAAGAAGGAGTACTGCAGAAAGAGATCTAGGGGTCATAGTGGACCACAAGGTAAAATATGAGTCAATAGTGTGACACTGTTGCAAAAAAAAAAAAAAAAAAAAAAATCAAACATGATTCTGGGATGCATTAACAGGAGTATTGTGAACAAGACATGAGAAGTCATTCTTCTGCTCTACTCTGCACTGATTAGGCCTCAGTTGGAGTACCGTGTCCAGTTCTGGGCACCAAATTTCAAGAAAGTTGTGGAGAAATTGGAGAAGGTCCAGAGAAGAGCAACAAGAATGATTAAATGTCTAGAAAACATGACCTATGAGGGAAGACTGAAAGAACTGGGCTTTTTTAATTTAGAGAATAGAAGACTGTGAGGAGACATGATACCAGATTTCAAGTATCTAAAAGGATATTAACAAGGAAGAGGGAGAAAAATTATTCTCCTTGGCCTCTGAGGATAGGACAAGAAGCAATGGGCTTAAATTGCAGCAAGGGATGTTTAGGTTGAAAATTAGGAAAAACTTCCTAACTGTCAGGATGGTTAAACACTGGAATAAGTTGCATAGGGATGTTGTGGAATCTCCATCATTGCAGATACTTAAGATCAGGCTAGATAGACATGTACCAGAGATGATCTAGATGGTGTTTGGCCCTGCTGTTAGGGTAGGGGACTGGACTTGATGATCTCTCAAGGTCCCTTACAGTTCCAGCATTCTATGATTCTATGGCACATGAGCCTCTGATCCAGGACTATTACAGCTCTACTCTCCAACTGCAACTGAAGCATTTCCGAATCAATTACAGTAGCAGAAGCTAACCCAATATACTTTAACTCCTTGACTACTATAAAATACTGGTCTAGCCATATGAAAAGAGTATGATCTCGCAATCTGAGGGAAATGCAATTCATGGCATCATAATTCAACAACTCATCAAGGTTTCACCCACTGGCACCGTATCCTGCATGCAATGATTCTCTATTTCACAGCTGGACACAGTGTAATCAGAGAAGACACGGACTATTATCATACGTACATTTCTCTCAAAAGTAAAACAACTGGCTTCAGCTTTCTTTGCTGTTTGTTGATAAATCAGTAGTGCTTGTTTATTACTTTGCATTACAGAAAGGCAGGATGTGAAGAAAGGGTAGTTAGAGATTTAGCAAGAAACTCCAGAAATTCATGGACATTTTGGAGAAAGATTAACAAGCAGCCTAGGTTTTTTTTAGTCCAATACATGTCTTCAAATATACTACCACAAGTATGGGTCCAATTCTGTAATACTCTACACAGTATGCTCACTGAAGTCTGTGGGAGAACCAGACAAAAGAAAGGCTGCAATGTAAAAACCTATCAGTGGCTTTTCAAAACTCTAGTTTTGCAAGGCACTCCTCAAAACCAACAAAGGGAAAATGGAACAGAGACAGGGAAAAATACAGGTGGAATGATCAGCCACATGAAAAGACATTTATTACTCACTGGAGAGAAGATTTCATACATGGGAAAATAAAATACAAGCAATGCAGATAAGATTAAAGAGTCCTACAAATTAGACATATGCTGAGTGAGTGCTTGTTATCAAAGATGAAGCTGCTTCAGAGGCAGCTTTTCCTTAGGCATACAATTATTTCACAATTAAAAATTCTTCTTTCTACACCTTCCGGTTTGTTATGACCCAATTTTAGGATTTTCTTGCAACAACTATTGAAGAATTTGAAGGGAAAAAAAAGAAAAGAAACCAAGACAAAAACACTACTAACAATTTTAACACACAAACAGAACAGAACTTTTAATCTTACACTGCTGGAACTGCGGCTCTCTTATGCCCTCTATCTCAGTATCTTAATTATTGTGATCCACAATGTTATCCAATTTAGACTAATTTGCAAAGACTTATGCATATGTTTACATGTATGATTGTAGTACTTACTCAGTGGGACTCCTCTCTGCAGGCTCAAAGTCTTTGATTGTAAGCATCCTTGCTAGGGATCTACCTTAATTATTTGTTAAGTAGCACATGTATCTCTTAGTAACAGCAATAAAATAAATGACACTAATGCCTAAAAATGTAGGGAACTACCTTGCTTGTACTTTAAGGATTAAGTTTCACTGCAGGATTAAAGAGGAGAAGCCAGGCTGGGAAAAAGAACTAAAAACACAACTCCAACTAGAAAGGCAACAAAGAAAAACACCAGACTAGTATTTTATATTTCTGTATGTTCTCTTCTTTCAAACCTGCTCCAGTATTAAAAGCTCCCACAGAAGTGATATACAATGGACTTTTCTAAACTCTAATTTCAGTCCTCTTCTTGCTTCTTATGATTAATGCTGCAAGTTTGTCATTGATTCTGCAACTTTCCAGGACCTCCATGACTTCTGCAGTGTCAAGTGCAGGTGGCCTGAGGCTATCTACCTGCTCCAGCAATCCCTGGGCCAGCAACACTGTCCAGTGTTGGGATAGTCTTGGGCCACCATGCCACCAGCCTTCCCTCCCTCTCAGAATCAGCAGGAGTTTGGGTGTTGGAAGGAGCTCAGGGTTGGAGCCTGGAAGGGGATGAGGGTTGTAGGCAGCCCTTACTGTGGGTGGCTCCCTGGAAGCTGTCTCATGGTACCGCCTTCAGCTCCTAGAGTAGGAAGAGGGGTGGCCAGACAGCTCCATATGTGGCCTTTGCCACAGGTGCAGCTCCAGCAGCTCCCAGTGGCCATGGCTCCCAGCTCTTGGGGTAGGAACAGCACGCAGAGCCCCCTTGGCTGTCCCTCCATTTAGGAGTGGAGGGAAGGACATGCTGCCAATTCCAGAGAACTGCACAGAGCCAGGAATAGCGTCTGCCAGTGCCCTTGCCTCTGAACACTAGCAAAGAATTGTGGTCCTTAACTCCCCTCCACCCACCTTCAGAGCTGCCTCACCATCTCTACAGGCTACCCAAGAATTAGACAGGGGTATATGATACAAGTCATGGACATATCAGAGGCTGTGAATTTTTGTCTATTGCTTGTCACCTGACTTTTACTAAAAATACCCATGAAATAAATTGTAGCTTTATGATGTTTATAAGGAATCCTGATTTTTAAAAATGTCTCTGTTTGGTTTTGACATTAGTCATTCAGGGATCACCTATTTTGGAAGACACTGATGAGATGGAAGTATTAATGAAGAAATGACATCACAAGAGCAAAGAGAATGAAGCAGCAGAAAAAGGAAGGAATTTTAAAATAATATTAAACTATTTTTGGCAGTGTTTCTGAACATCTATTACACTTCACTGACCTTTTCCTTCAGTTACTCTATCAGTAATAATATATATCCTGACATCTGATAGGCTGTTACGCAAAATCAAGATAAATCAGAATTGACACTGCTGGTATTTCTAAACTAAAAACCAAGCAGGAATTAAAAACAAGAATAAAAACCTTTTCAGCTGCTTTTTCTATACATCTTAAAACAGCAACAAAAAAGGCACACTCCCTTTTTTTTTATTAGCACCCTTTACAAGTCACATTTGGAACGCTTCCTCTGTCTCCTTCTGGTCCATAATAGTCCTATCTTGTAGATCTGCAGGGCAACATAGGCACTGATCAAAAGGTTGTGTGTTTTGTTTTCGTTTGCTTTTTTTACTTCTGGGTCATTATAGTTACTGTGAATGTGATGATTAAACCTTGAAGGGAGAGTTACAGAGGTGGCCCATTTCATGGCTGTGCACTTAAGAATATGTCCGGGTGCATGGGGAACAAAGAAGAGTGTTCCTTTTAAGCAGCTACCTATATGAGTTTAAATTAGCAGTGGCAAGCCCACAGCTTGTGAGCCGCAAAAACTGCAGCTCCCGACAGCACCAGGGTGGAACCCAGAACCGCTTAGGTCAGCCACTCTCATGGCCGGGCTGCTGTGAGCCGCATGCGTGCTCACGGCCCATGCTGTTCTGCTCACGGCCCCCAGTGCACTGCGTCATATCCTGCACATGCAGGTCGGGTCGCACCCAGCGTCCCAGCCTGCACGTGCTAGTAGCCGGCTGCTGAGCGCAGGCAGCAGTGAGGGCTCCGGGTGCGGCAGCAGTACCAGCAGTGGCTCCGGGACCCGGGCATAAGGTTAGTGGGGGAGGGGAATTGGATTAGAGCAGGGGGTGGGGGGAATGCCTGGCTCTGGAAGAGGGGAGGGGAGAGGAAGAGGATTGGGTGTATGGGGTGCACATGGCATCTCGGATACGCGTGGCGGTAGCAGTGGCTCTGGCTCTAGGACCCGAGCATAAGGTTGGAGAGAGAGGGGGATTGGGTTAGAGCAGGGAGGGGAGGTGTCTGGCTCTGGGGAAGGGGAGGGGAAGGGAGGGAGATTGGGTTGGGGGTGCACATGGTGTGCCAGCTGCTCAGCGCATGCGCCCCAGCTCCTGGAGGGAGACGTGCGGCTGTAGTGGCAGCTCCGGGACCTGAGAATTAGGTTAGAGCGGGGGGGAGAGGGATTGGGTTAGAGCAGGGGAGAAGGGGGAGAGCCTGGCTCTAGTCTGGGGAAGGGGAGAGGGATTGGGCTGGGGGGAGGTGTGTGCCTGGCCCTGGGGAAGGGAAGAGGGACTGGGTTAGAGCAGGGTGGTGGTGCCTGGGAGAGGGGCGGAGGGAAGAGCAGCTTTTTCTGTCCCCAGCTGTTTCTGTCCCCTTTCCAGATCTCTCCCCCTCCCCCCACGAATACCCTGCCTCAGCATCCTGTCCCCTGCACCTACCAGTGAGGGCCACGTTAGTGAGGCTTGGGGGGGTTTGGAGTGATTTTTTTTGCACCTCACTTGTGTTGCCCCCAACTCAAAACAGGTTTCCTGCCCCTCTCATAAATAAAGACAACGCTGAAACATTTTGTGTTTGACATAATATTTTATTTAAAAATGAAGTCAGGCCGACAAGCCCTGAATTGGGGCCAAGCCCCCATCTGGCCGCAGCATCATAACACTCCTGCACCACCACCCCGATCCCAAACCTGAGCCTATCATACACTGGAACCCTCTGTCCTGAGCCTCTCACATCCCCACATTCCTGCACCCGCACATCCCCAGTCTTCTGCCACAATACTCCTGCACCATCCATACACTGCAAATCTGTGTCCTAAGCCCATCATACTCTCAGCCTCCCTGCCCTAAGCCCCTAATGTACTGCAGCCCAAATTCCTGCACCCTCTCAGCCACAAGCCTGCGGCTTGTTCAGCATCCCAGTCCTCTACCTGACCCCAACACTCTCTGGCCTGGAGCCCCTCCCTGAGCCAGCATCCTCTTCTCTACTTCCCCCTGCACCCAAATTCCCTCCAAGAGCTTGCACCTCTCACCCCTTCCCAGTGCTTTTTTTGTGATGGTATGCCCTGGGACAGTGTACCGGCACCTATTTTCCCCTGGGACAGTGTACCGGCACCTATTTTCCCCCGGCACGGGTTCCCCCCCTTAACAACTTCTCCCCACCCCCAGTACATGGCTCTTTGCACTCTATCAACCACTATTTTGGCTCTTTGTCTCTAACAGGTTGGCCACCCCGGTGTAAATTAAATAAATCCACTGAATACTGCACAAAATCTGCCCGTTTCAGTTATGCAGAGGTTCTACTGCATTCTACTCACGTGAATAGAATCCAAGTAAATCTTCCAAACATCATATATGTAACAGTTTGCATGACTAGCATGTGTGTCAGTGTATCACTGAAGGGGCTAATGCCACCAGCAGAAAAGAATTATTCTGCGGTCTGTAGTGCCTAAATTCAGCCATGAATAAGAATACTCATACAAGAAAAAGTAATTGGAAACATCCATTATTCTAGCTATAATTATGAACTCTGGCATAAGGACATTTCTATTAATTTTTCTTCCACATATTAAATACCTGCATGCAGTAAAATACTGGAAAAAAATCATAAACCACTTCATAAACGCAGAAGAGAAAAAACAATTAAGATAATTTAAGTATTTTCTCAAATGAACCAAAGAACTTTCTCAATCTGTGCTATGTATTCAAATGCCACAGTGATGAAAGTATAAAAAGATCAAACAGCTATATACAAAACATTACTTCTAAATACATATATAGGATAGTCTTCAAGTTGTCCAAATTATGTAGAAAAGCCATCTTAATTGCCCCAATTAATAATGTTAGAAGACATAGCTCTTAATGTGTGTTTAAACCTGTTTGATTGTGTGTCTCTATGTATAAGCAAGACACAGCTAACTTACTACCCTAAAAGTTAGTCCATTTACATCTCTGTATCTGAACATGACTATACTATTCAACAGGCTACACTGACGTCTTGCGTTACTTCTACAAAGGGCTGTTATAATAATATATCCATCCAAAGATTTCAAAGCACTACGATGACAATCTCTAACTGCCATGGTTGTTTTATGAAAAGCAGTTAGTACAATGATCAAGATTTTAAAAAACAAAGTAACTTCAAAACTTTCTTACCGACTTGTTGTTTGAAAGCACGAATGTAAACCAACTAGGAATGGATTACTGGATGCCTGCTCAAACACATGTTTCTCTGTCTGTACCCAATCAATATCCTGAAATAGAGTATTTGGAAAATCAGAACTACTGTTGGATACCCTGTGGTGGGTAAAGCCAGAAAAGAAACTGTCAACATTTATAATCCCATATATATATAAAGTGTGTGTGTGGCACTGAACAACATTCTTTAAAAAAAGTAAGCCTTTTTTATTTTTTTGCTTCAACTATTTGCCGGAAGTTTTCTGATTATCCAGAGAAAGTGGTACAAAATTTACCAGTTATGAAACTTAAAAAATAATAAAACACATCTCAAGTATAAATGATATATTGGTTCAAAGGGTATCACATTGTAACTATTTGCATCAGCTGGAGCTGCCACGGTTTGCTTTATTTTAGGTATAAGTCAATGAGTTTCACACTATTTCTATGATCCGCTAACTATAAAGATGAAAAACTGAAAGAGGAGATTACAAACTATTAGTATTTTCAAAGTTTAATAGATGCTAGACGAGTATAGCAAAATCAAGACCCAGGGTAACAAAATATCCCAAACCTGTTTACAAATGCAAAACCTAAAGTCTGTGTGCTCCAACTGTTCTCAGCATAGGTAGGCATTCCCCGTGCCTTTTACACCCTATATTCCACAATACCCCACCCCTTCATGCACACTCAAAGGAGTGACTGGCAAGAAAGCCTGTGCATTGGTGAGCTTGAATTCCCCATGTTCTAGCTAACCAATACCATATCAGCTCTATAATCAATCTGAAGACAACCAGAACAGATACCCAGGTGCCCTTATATGAGGTCCAGCAGGAAAAAGCTAGACTGCAACCTCCAGAGAGCAATCCTCGGTGCTATCCTGTCATACACACATCTACACACACACACACACATCCAAAATTAGTATAAATAAGCAACGGAATTGTTTCCATGTTTGTTTGTTTTTAAACACAAAGTAAACTGACTGTAAACCAAACATTGTGCTATTTCCACCAGTGTGTGATGCTGGCTCGTAACTACCAAAAAAGGGAAGAAAAGGGGACATTATTTTCATTTCCTAGACTAACAAATCAAAAGTAATTAAAAAAATTCCTTCAGCTATAATAACTGATACTTTTGTTACAGGTATTTCTAAAGATATCTTTCAAACTGTATACTAAGATAACTCAGTGAAAAGCTAGTTGTTGAATTATATTTTTTGAAAAGGTATTATTACTTTTAGACTGACAACATACCCTAATGAGCCTTTATCAGGATATTTCCCTTCAATTCATTTAAATTCTGTTCTAATAAAATCAGGTGAAGCAGATCCAAGATTCAACTCCTCTTGGGTGACAATATCCTTTGAATATAATCCTACTACTACAACACTAACAGTCAGTGGCAAAGCATCAGCAAGTTTGATGCATTCTAAATTCACTGATATTTGAAAGAGGAAAAGATTGCTAAGTAATGTTGTTTTTTTTAAACCACTGAAACACAATCAAATGAAATTTCCATCACTTTAGATTGTGCGTATTCATAAAATTCCATTTCTTCTAGATGCTAGTTTGTGGCAAACAGCAGCAATTAGATCAATTTTCTATGTTATGATGTGCAAGAGTCACAAATTCAAAGTAATTCAATGTAAGAATTTTTTCAACTGTTTCTTGTTCTCAAAGGCAACTACAAAGCTGACTAAAAATTTCTCCTCATTTTTCATTGGCACTGAAAGAAATAACTAGAGAAACAAAAAATGTAATCGTGGAGCAACTTTTTATTAATCCCTTTTTCTGGTAACGAAAAGTGAGATTGAACACTTAAGTGAGCAAATCTAAAGATAAAAAACAAATCAAAGGCCTGATCTACACTACAGCAGAAGGTCAAATTAAGATCTGCAACTCCAGCTACATTAATTACATAGCTGGAACCGAAAGAAATTGCGTTTCTGCACCATCCACACAGCGGGAGGCCAACAGGAGCAAATGCTCCTGTTGCATTCCCTAACTCCTCACAAAAGGAGGAATACAGGATGCTGGCCAGAGCTTCCCTCAGCATTTGATTTATGGCTCTATACTAAACCTGCTAAATCAAACACCAGAAGATTGACCTTTGGCATGTCAATCTTCTGTGCAGTGTAGATGTGGCCTCAGTAGCCTTACTCTTCTACTAACAGTCTCTGGAAAAGTAACAAGTAGAACAACTAGTGAAATTGGTTATCACCACCATCACCAGATTTTTTTTTTAAATTCTTTGCAACAAAATATTGCCTTTTGTAAACTATTCTTCCAGTAGCCATGGAATTAAGGGAGACTGCCAACTTGGAAATCATGTGTGTGTCTGAAAACCGTATAGTTATCAGAATCAGGAGTTAAGACTCCTAATATAGAAAGAAGATACTGAAAACTCTTATTTTTCGAGTCCATTTACTTGATGAATGTGGTATCAATGTCATGATTTCCTCTCAATCTGTCACTCCCTAACCATACCAATTTACACCATATTTTTAAAGCAATTTTAAAAAACAGGACATACTCTTGGTCCACAGAGACTGGATTTTTTTTTTATTTAAAAATATCATATTGATGTAGCCCCTTTAAAAGCCAGTGGTTTACCAAATGTGAAAAATTATCTACAGAATTATATTACATGTATGTCTCTTCTGTGTGTGTACAAACCCAAAATGCACTTGCAGAGTATTTCTATAAAATTAACAACATTTTATAATGTAAATTCAGCTCCTGTTACGAAGTGCAGCATTCATTGATTAGTTTTTTCCGACATCCTACAAGCTGAAATTGTGAGGGAGGCAACATCTTGCTATCCTTTCAGTCGCAGATGAACAAACTATCAATACCCAATGCTCTATTTAGCCAGTAAACAAAAGGCTAGACTTTCAACAAAATCCAGGTTTATTAGAAAAATTTCATTTGTGTTTTTCTAAGACCGCTAGCCAATTTGTCTGTCATAGTTACTTCAGAGGCTGTGAACATTTCTCCCAGAACCAATCTGTGCCATACTTAACGTTGATGCCACCAACTTACTAGTCAGTCAAGCTTCCACTACATGACAAATATTTGTTCAAAATTACAGGTTACATTCTTAGTACATTTGCCTTCATTAACTAGTTAAAACTAATGCATTAATACATTAACCATGATTCAATTCAGTATTTTAAATTTGAACACAGACTTTTACCTCATCATCATGGACCAATTCTTTTTTCACTACTTTCATGGCATAAATTTGATCATTCTTTTTTAACCGTACTAAAAGAACTTTGGCATAACTTCCACGTCCAATAACTCTGATTAAGTCAAAGTCTTGTAGTCCAAGCCCCTGAGAGATCTTAATTCCATCCATTCCATCAATAACTGGCTTGATATCCTGTATAAAGACAAACAGATACATATTCATAAACAGTTGAAGACTTCTTAACTAAGAATTGTTAGAGAAAACAAGTTAAACTTCTAACAGACAGGATTTGCTCAGTGTGTATGCTACTCAAACACAGATTGGTCAAACAGTACAAGAATGACACAGCACTAAAACAACATTCTTTTAAAAAAACTTCCTTGGCATATTTTTTCTACTTGGTATTAAGTGTGCCAAAGGAAATAGTTTGCTAAATATTTAATCTCAAGTAACATGTTTTTAATAATAGATGCAGAATGTTTCCATATGCTGCAGGTGAACTGCTATAAGACCATACATATCTACACAATTATCCTCAGCAGCTCACCACACTATGCAAAGCACAACTATATTAAAGTGTTATTTTGGCCAGTGGTGGCTGGTTTGCCAATTCCTGACATACTGATTGTTCAAAACCACCATCCATGGTGCATGTGACAAGGCTAGCATGTGACTGTCAACAGGTTGCGGCAGACCTATCATCTAAGGCAGCGTTTCTTAAACTGTGTTCTGCGGCACACCGGTGTGCTGCGAGGCAGTCGGAGGTGTGCCGCGGAGATATAGTGACCATATGCCCCTTTTTTCCCCAGGACAGTCCTAGATTTAAGGACACCCAGCGCTAGCGTGGCGCAGCAGCAACTCCCTGCCTCCACCCAGCACGTAAGTGGCTCCCTCGGTGCTTTGCTCAAGCAGCCAGGGCTGCTGCCGGTGGCGTTCAGCGTCCAGAGCTCCCATGCAGCACGTGCTGCTGTCCGGCAAGGCCCTCCCAACACTGCGTAGCCCTTTCTTCCTGCTGCGGGACTGCCTCTGCCATGCGCCACCATCGCGGCCTCCTCTATCCACAGGCAGCCACCACCGCTGCTGGAGGAGGAGGGGCACTGGTTGGAGTGGTGAGCTGCTCCTGGGAGCTGCCACCAGCATCCTGGCAGAGACTGCGCAGAGCTCGGCCGGAGTGCTGCAGAGCGGGATATGTTCAGGCTCTGCCGGTGTGCTCTGTGCACTGCCCTTTCTCCCCCACCTCTTCCCACTCCGCTGGGGGAGCAGCAGTGCAGTGACCCGCTCGCTCTGCAAGCCAGATCTGGGATGGTGGGGATTTCTTCCCTCCCCCTCTGTGCTCCTCCTAATGGGAACCAAAGCTCGTGCGGGGACTGGAATGCGGCACTAACATTAGCACCGCGGGCGGCCCAGCTCCAGGCCAGGCAAGCGGTGCTGCCTTGGAAGCAGCTGGGGCCAGGCCTGTGGGGACTTCTGGGGCCCGACCACAGACTCGAGCCCCGCTAACTGGAAGGCAAAAGGTGGGGGAGGGGCTTGGAGAGAACTAGGGGAAAGGAGGGTGGGAGAGGACCGGGCTTGTGCTGAGCGGAGAGGGGCAGAGCAGGAGAAGAAAGGGGAAGGCACCAAGAGACAGGGTGGAGGAGAGACAAATGCCAGGGGGCCAAGTGGAGACAAAGAGGAAAAGGGCAGGAGGAGGGACGGGAAGTGTCAATGAGGGTGGAGGGGACAGGGTGATGCCAGGAGAGTAGAGGGGAAGGGCACTGAGAGGAACTGGGGTAGAGGGTGGTGAGGGGATGGGAATCAGAGAGGAAGAGGGCCAGGGGCAATGAGGAAAGGAGGAAGCACCAGGAGGGTGCAGGGATAAGGGAAGGTGCAGGTGACAGGGGATTCTGGGGGTGAAGCAGAAGGGCAGACACTTGCAGGGGACAGACCAGCACCAGAGGAGAGAGGAGTAGGAGGATGGTGGGAAAAGTTCTTAGAGGGGGTTATTACTTTTACTTCTGGTCATGTGTCCATCTTGACCCCAAGAGTCAGGGTAATAGTAAACAGAGGTCAGGGGGTATAGGTAATGTGTCCCTAATTTTGGTTCAGAAAATATGGTCACCATATGTAGAGAGAACAGAGTTCAAATGGCCGTCCTTAAAAGGGGCAAGCTTTTTGCTTTGTTTTGCTCAACAAACATCCTTGGTGTTCCCCATAAAAAAATATTGTTTGGTGTTCCTCGGTCTTAAAAAGTTTAAGAAACACTAATCTAAGATTACTACATGCACTGTTTTTACTGGGGTAATTTGTTTTTAACATGTAAACCAGTTTCTACTTCTGTACATTGTGCCTGCAGAACCCCCTGCCTTGGAAACAGACTTTATACAGATCAAAGCAAAATTTTACATTAATGATCTAGAAGCAACAGGGTCTGTATTACATGACCAAATAATGATCAAATCAGAGTCCCAAAATGTAGTTTTTGTCTTGAAAAAATGGCCAGATTTAGGTCAGGCTTGTTTAACACATTACAGCTAAACAGAATCACATTTTCTAGTCAAGACACTCCCTCAGAGATTTAAATTCCAAGGTGATAAAGAATTCAAAGTCAGATAGAGAGACATTTAAAATAAAAATTCTACAGCCACAATTCTTTCCTGATGATAAATCAGAACAAGGGAAATGGTATGCAACTCTCTGCTGTTATTCATACAATGGAAAAAAGTTGTGTATCACTGATCACTCATTTTAAAGCATCAAGAACTTCCACTTTAGGTTTTCTGTCCACCTATATAGGCTGTAGAAATTCCAGCGATGTAGAAAAAAATTATTTTTTTCAAAAATACTCTCTCAGGATTTTGCTTAAAGCTATGTGGTATCCATCCAACATTAAAACTCTTGTATTCTCTACTCTGGTAAAGGAAGGACTTAGACCAAGCAAAGAGGGTCTGATTTCAGTTCTTAGATTGTTAGCCCTTCTAGGTTAGGGTTCTGTGTGTGAGTGAACAATGTCTTGCACATTCTGAGAAATACGGAGATACAAATTAATAATGAAGATCTAAACAGAAAGATACAGAAACCTTACTATGCTAACTGAGTACATCTGCCTTGGCATGAGGTTGAGCAGTTCCAGGATGTGTCAAACACACTGTAGTGAAATTGAAGTTGCTGGTCAGGACTAGGGATATGAACGAGTAATCGGTTAACTGGTTTCTCAGTAAGCATCATCCTTACCACATGATGCCTACCAGGTACTGGTTAATTGGTGTCAGAGAGCAGACCCTCATCCATGGCCTGCCACAGGCACAGAGCTGCCCCAGCAGGGATGAGAGCTGGCAGCAACCCCAACCCTGGGGCCACCAGCGGTGGCAGCAGGGCCAGCAACCTCCTGTCACCACTGATGGCAGCAGCAGCCCCGGGGGTGGGGTTGGGAGCCCCCTGCCATCAGCAGCCCCTGGACAGAGGATGGATTCTGCTTAGTTGGTTAATCAGTTAAACCTTAGGTTAACCTAATGTTTAACTGGTTAACCGATTAATCAGGATTTTACATCCCTAGTCAGCACCGTGCTGATTTCCAAGAGTGAACATTTGTGGAAGAGATTTCAAAATGGAAAATGTGTTATTTTGATAGAAGTTTTATTTGTGGGGAGATTTCTTGGCATTAAATAAAATCATATAATTTTGCTGACTGGGAATGAGAGATTTAGAGATACTCTAAATAAAAGTCACAAATAGTTAAAGTACAATATATCCTCCAGTTACACCCCATTACCCATGTTTACAATGCTTCAATACATTATGGTCTATTTTTATTTGACCTCATACCACTGTCCTTGTAGGCAGATCAATGTTCTGCCAATCTATGGGAAGTGTTTATGTAAGAAGTCTTGATCTAGGATTGACTGTTATTAAAGAGAGATTGCATTGAGCTTAAAGTGTCTAGTCAGCAAGGTTCCAGCATACCACATTTGTGTCTGTGCAGGGTATGTTATTTAAATTAGTATCACTCATCTAAGAAGGTAGAAAAATGCAAACAGCTCTGACTAGGGCAGGAGTAACTTGTCTTCATCTGCAACTGTACAGTACCTAGCACAAGAGGACTTCGCTTTCTATTAGTGGGCCTTTTGGTATTACTGCAATATAACTCAATAACCATTTTAGACAGTTTAATAAAAATTGTATGTAGTCATTCCAATGTACCCCTTTTAGTGCATTTGTTTAAGATGATTCTTAAAAAACATACATGATCAAAAGCAAAGCAATTTATACACTAACCAGAGCCATTCATGTGTGAATTACTGGCAGTGGCAATGATTGTAGTAGAAAATGGATGGTGCAGTTTTGTTGAAAAGGGGAAACCAAGCTGGTAGTGCTTTGTAAAGTGCTTCATATTTAATTTCAAATATTCCAGAAGTATTTTTATAACTATTGTTCTGAAGCCCTTTAGGCGTATTTTAAGTGTACTGGGATTTGTCAAAGTGCACTAAGGGAATAACATTCTTAGTATGCAGAGATGCTGTTAAACCCTGTACAAAAGAACCAAAAAATAAAACCTACGCATATGTTATTCTACTTTTATTTCTTCAGGGCCCTTTATAATTGAGTGTGTATTATGTATCTGCAAAATTTCAGAGCAAACTGGATAGTTAATGACTTACATTGTCAGTGAGACTGGACAAAGATTCATAATTTTAATCTGTGGAGGGGTGGCCTGAGGGTGATAAGCAGTGTACATGCATTGGAGAGGAGAACAGCCAAGTACTGAAATAATGTTAAATCATTGTAAGCTGCTAATTCGGAGGCAAAGACCAATAAATTACAACAATTATGATTTATGGAGAGTTGCACTGTGAACAGGAAAAAAAAGTCTTTCACACTTTGTGAATGAAACAAAAATAGAAAACAAGAAGTCTGAGAAACACATTAAAAATCTCTAAAATACTTTATTTTCGGGGCAGGAGCCCTACATTTCCTTTACTGATAAAAGAAGATCTACAGCAAGATGAAACTCATGGCAAATATAATTCTCTAGTCTAGAAGTATATATGTGCAGAAAACAAATATAAATTTTAAAAATAATTTAAAAAATACCTCAGAGTCATCTTTAATGTTGTCATGTTTCCGAGTTGAAGGAATGTAAGGTACTGCAAGACAAAGTGGATACACAGAACAAGTAGATTGTTAAAGCTATCCCACACATAGTAGAAAAATTATTAAATCAAAGATAGTCTAGTAGTCATGGGGTAGCAGTTTGTTTTGCCCACTGGACATTGAGGTAGGATTCTTCTACTTAGTTGTCAATCTCGATAGCACATAGAAAGGGTGCTGGAATAGGGGAAAAGCAGCATTTTGGTACTTGACAGTGACTATTTTAACTTGCTTAATCATATTTCACAGGCCCAGAATGTTTTATCCAGACCTCTTCAGTAAAAAGACTGTGGATAGAAGATGGAGCCTAGAGATTGGAGTGGTAAAGACATCTTAATGTACAAACAGTCAGATGCCCCCTAACTTAAAGGCTAAAAAGCTCACTTTCTGTAGCATACTCAGCTTCTTTTATTCCTTGCAAATGTTACCACATTGACTAACAATGTATATTTACAACAAATTTACAAGTTATAGGCTCTAAAATTTGTGAAAACCCACCTCAAACAATCCCCAAACACCATAGCTTTAAACATTTCTACAGTACCTTTCATTGTGCTACCTTAGAATGCTCTACAAGCAATGACTCATCCAGCCTTACCAACCCCCATTTTACATATGGACAACTGAGGCAGAGGGCATGGCAAGAATGTAGGATTTTGGGGACAAGGACTCTTGGCATTACATATGTATGTATTACCTAGCAAAATGGAGTCCTGATCCATGAAGCACTACTGTAATACTGATTATTAGAAAGACAAGGTAGGGAAGATTATATCTTTTATTGGACCAATTTACACTTCAGAGAAGTAGATTGCATCATGGTAACTGCCACTCAAATACCTGAAGTGAACCTGGCTCAATACAGAAAAAAAATCACTGACTGCACTCATCTACTTGCCACCTATCACACTACACTGTAACCCACACAGGTGTCATCAAATAACTATAACTCATATTTGATGGGGACGACTTCCTGAAAGAAATTTTTCCTGAATCCCTCTTCTAGCTTTCAAACAACTCCCTAATGTTGCCAATATCATCCCCCCCAGACGCCAAGGGCCTGTGCTTGCTTTCTTTCTCTCTCTCTTCCCCCTCCCTACCAAGGGCCTACATTCTCTCCCTCTCTCCTCCACTCAGCCACCAGGAGCCTACACTCTCTCCCCTCAAGCCACCAGAAGTTGGGGGGGGGCCTGAGGGGAGGGGGGTTATTTGTCTTGGGGTACACAAAACAAATATGACTCCTGAAAGGGGCACAGTATTCTAGAAGAGTTAAAAGCTTTAAAGCATGCACAATACTGCTGGTTCTCATAAGTGCGCACAGCACAGCCAGTCCTTACTGGAGCAGTGCACCCCTTTACCTCTGAATTAAACAAATCATAATACTCTCACATGAACTCTCGCAGAAAAATGATGAAAGATCCAGCAGGTGATAGTGTGCTGGGTGCTATCTTGGGGGGAAACCACCACCTCTACTGCTAAGAGCACTGTGGATACTTTGGAGGGCAACCGAGTCCGCAGAAAGAGAACCTATCCTGGAGGGTGAATTAATAGATGAAGAGTGACGTTAGAGGAGGATGTGGGGCTCCCAGATGGATTGCCCAGTTAAGCAAGCAGTCAGGAATAATTCTCCACTCCTGAGGTAAATACCCATTCTCAGTAGCTTCTCCACGGGGAGCTGGAAGCAGATGAGATGCAGAATGAGTGGCTCTGGCTTGGGGAGTGCAGGGGTGAGTATAAGGCAGAGAAAAGTAGAAGGCTGGCTGTTTTTCTGTGAACTGTGCATAGTCTTTTGTAGCTAGTCATTATGTCCAGGCAGATTGTCGATGCACACCAAGATCACAATTGATTCCTGCAGAGAGAGGTTCTGGAAACTTTGCCTGAGACACTTGTTAATTTTCTCTATGATGTTCCAAGGCAGCGCAGCTGTGTTTCTTCCTCCATTGTAGGACAGTCGCCCATATCATTCTTCAATCAGTAGTGCAGGGACCACCATGGCACAGATGGGCTGCATATAGAGCAGGGCAAAAACCACTAGCATACAGAAGTTGAGCCCTTCTTGCCGTCAGTAGAGATGTCTGTTACAGTGATACTTGTCTATAGAGAAGTGTGGCATTATTAAAAAGGTTTCCCTGCAAATGTGCTCTTTTGCTCCTACGCACACCCTAACCCCGTCCTTCCCGCACACTCACCATGTTTACAGTGTCTGCAGAGATGTGTGCATCTTGCAAGGATCAGAGGGAAAATGGCTGTGATTACTTTGGCCCAGGTACAGGCTGTTCAAGCATTTCCTTGAATGGACATGTTACATGGGATGCAGCAGGGAAGCAATCCCAAAAGAGGTAGATTTCAGTGCTCCTTCATTGTCAAAGTGCTTCCTCAAACACTCCCTGATGTGAATAGCTATCATCTTGTGGTCTGGAAAGAAAGTCCCCACCTGCAGCTTTTTGTACAGGCCAGTGTTCCTGAAGATGCATACGTCATGCACCTTTTCAGGTCACCCCACACTGATGTCTGTGAAATGCCCATGGTAATCTATAACTGAAGTAACGTTGAGAAGCATCCCTTCCTACTGATATACTCTGTAGCAAGGTGACCTGGTGCTAAAATTGGAACATGTGTGCGTGCCATTTATTGCCTCCTGTCACGGAGCAGACTCACCACCATGGTGCCTTCAGCCGGTAGCCCCGGGAATTAGCTTGTCAACTCACGGGACGCCTCCCTCTAGCTGGTGTCTCCCTGTGTTCTCGCTTGCCTCTCTAGTCCAGATCTGCATCATTCTTGGACCACGGTGTCCTCTTCAAGACACTGCCCTCTGGAAGTGCCCACTCCAGTGTCTCTGAGCCCCCTTCTGGGGTTAGGTGTTTATCCAGCTTTGCACTCCAGGGTCCTCCCCTCCCAAGGGGCACCCAGTTCTCCTCCCAGGGAACACCCAGTTCCCCTCTACCCACCTTGCCTCAGTGATCCACTACCAGCCTTCAACTAGCAAACTGCAGTCTGTAATGGACATTCATCACTGGCAAAGGGGTGTGAACCTGCTGCCTTTGCCTACCATGGCTGCCCCTCTGCAGCCTTAGTAGCCTTAAGCCTTGCTTTAGGCCCTGCAACCTGGGAGTTTGCTTGGCCAGAGCTTCCTCAGCCCTGCCTTCCTTTCCCAGCACTGCTCTGCTTCCCTGGCACCCAAGTAACTTCTGCTCCCTCTCCAGAGCAGCAGTAAGTTCCCCTCTCCCTCCAGGAGCCCTTCTTTATATAGCCCCCAGCTCGGTCCTCATTAGCAACAACTGAGTCAGCTG
The DNA here is from genome assembly GCF_049634645.1 of Pelodiscus sinensis. Taxonomy (NCBI): domain Eukaryota; kingdom Metazoa; phylum Chordata; order Testudines; family Trionychidae; genus Pelodiscus; species Pelodiscus sinensis. The sequence continues at coordinate 18,906,087 of NC_134733.1, read as the reverse complement.
TGGCTTCACTCTCAGCCCTCACTGAGGGCCAGCTTTTTGCCCTTAAAGGGCCTGGGCAAGGCAAGCACCCTGTCACACCTCCCCACACACAAAGTTAGCAAAGCCCATCTCTGGAAAGCCAGCCACTATGTAATGTACATTTTCCAGAGTTATGGTCCTCCATAGCAGAATGTGATTTATTGGCTTTGCACACTTTGAATAGTGCAGCCCCAGTGGTAAACCTGCCCACTCCAAACTGACTTGCAGCACACAAGTATCAGTCAGGTGTTGCCAGCTTTTAGACAAATTGCCATATGCTTCTCTGCCAAGAGGCCAGCTCTCATTCTGATGTTCTGGTGTTGCAGTTCGGGGACCAACTCCAGGAAGGTTGCTTTACACATCCTAAAGTTCTATAGCCACCACTCTTTATCCATACCTTCATGACAGTGCAATCCCACTACTCAGTATTAGTTTCCCTAGCCCAAAAGTGACAGTCTACCCTTCACAATTGTTCTGTAACTGCCCAATGCAATGATAGATTGCTGCTGTCCATCTCATGCAGAATGTTGTCACCTTGCAAGTCTTCTTCCTCTGTCAGTAACTTCAAATGCAACTGCTGCAATGCATGATATCCTCATGGCACTGAACAGAGCATAGGAAAGAAGTGTGGGATCCATGCTTTCTCACTGCAGATGCTGGAGTGCACAGCAAAGAATGAGAGTTGGAAAAATGGCATTAAAGGATGCTGAAAACCTCTAGAGGGTTGGGAAACAAAGCAGTGCCAGATGGGGTGTTTTGCACAGTGCTAAGACATACTGCACACCATTCCACGTTCCCACAGTGCCTAGCAACAGATGGTGTCACCTGTCACTCTGGAATACATATCCACAGTGCATTACTCACGCTGTCAATAAGAGAGTAAAAATATGGTCATGATATGTCGACAAAGGGAGCAAAAGTAAACATGCTTTGGCAACTTTTTCTTTGGTAACTTCTGTGTTAACATTAGGTTTGGTGATGAAACTTTGTAATGCAGACACACCCTCAGATTTCCTTCCCCTGTTTTGAAGAGCTTTGTGTAGTTCAAAAGCTTGTACTTTTCACAAATATCATCTGATCTAATAAAAGATATTACCTCATATACCTTGTGCTCTCATTCTGGAAACATGGTTACCACAAGGCAAACATACTAATAATTCCTAATAATGGTAACACAGAGTCCCTATTATGACTATATTTACATCCAAAGACATAAGTATATCAATTCCACATTAGTGGGAAAAATACCTACTTTCATCTGTTTCTTCTGAGGGGAGGTCAACTTCATCATTTTTATCATCTAATTGAGGTTCCTGGGAAGGCATGACCGAATCCTGGTAAAATAATAATTAATAGAAAAAAAAATCCATCAGTTACTGTAATGTGTTTGATACCATCTGAATACCTCTTCCTAAATGTTTAAACAAATCTGTTTTGTTATATAAATGATATAGCTAGAAATTTACAATTTAAGCTTCCAGGACAGGTGGTAAGGTATTACAAATATTTATCAGAACATGATGGTTTGTAATGAATTATAAAGAGCCTATATCAAAAGTCTATCTGTCCTCTGCACAGTGCAGTGTAAACATGGTCATGTTTAATAATTCTCTTTTAAAACTAAATCCAGCATATTTTACTATAAAATATACACAGAATTAAAGATTTCTGAGGCTGTATCATGTGAAACTACAGCCATTCCTTATTTAAAAAAAATCCATGTTTAGTGTGAATTTATATAAACAGTATAAAGCATCAGCATATTCCCTGCGTCAGCTAAAATAAGAAATAATTCCCACTGTCCCAAAAGGTCCTGCATTCATTAATAAAGGTAATTAAATTCAGTTTTCGTTTTGTAGCGAATTATCAACCATTCACATGTAGAACTCAGAGCACAAATAACTACAAGAATATTTAGCAAATGGTCCGGTAGCAGTTTATAGACTAACAAAACGTAGATAGTATAATGAGCTTTCTTGGGCACAGCCCACTTCTTCGGATGACCGGAGTTATGATTAGAGGATAACTTTCTAAGTAGTAACTACATTCTGAATGGTATCCTTCCTGCCTTATCCATCCACTGACTTTGATCTTTATCTACTCAGGTTTAGCACTCTTTCTCCTGATACTTTATGCATAGAGGTAGGGGGGTGGGAGACAGAACATCTTTCTCCTCCCCACCCCCTGCCTCCCACCTTCCCTTCTACTATTTATTTCGAGTTTCCTTATCCTCTAATCATAACTCCGGTCATCTGAAGAAGTGGGCTGTGCCCACGAAAGCTCATGATACCATCTACATGTTTTGTTAGTCTATAAAGTGCTACCGGACCATTTGCTTGCTGTTTTTTTTTTCCTGTAACAGACTAACTTGGCTACCCCCTGAAGCTACAAGAATATTTCCTGCTCATGTAGAGATTGTATCTGAGTCAATCAACAAGATGGCAAAGAATCCAGTAATCAAGACAAGGTATGTGAAGAGAGTTTCAGTAGTTGTAATGGTGAGGAAAAGATGGATTTGATTTATATTAAAGAGGAAGAAATCAAACTAACTAGTAAGATACTGAATACAGAACAGGTTTGGAAAAGGTTGTGGGTTGGAAGGAAAGGACAAAAAAGTTTCAAGTCTATGACTGGAAGAATGCCAGAGTTCTCAATGCAGGGATCATGAAGGGAAATGGACAGATCAGGAGAAGGTGAGTATTTAATAGATTGAGATTAAAATGGTAGCAGGACCCAGAGACACTCAGGATTTTGAGGGACAAATGGAGATGTAAAAACAAGAAAGAGCTTCTTCATTCTGCAGAACTTCCCATGGGTCAGAGGATGCAAATGAGAAGGATTTTCAAACAGCGTTTTTCATATACCTGCGAAATAAATACTTTCTTGTGAACCAATAAGAATTTGGATTTGAAGTCTTCTTTTATTTATTAAAAGCACAACGGTCTCCTTTCCTCACTCTGTTTTCATTTATCACAAAACATATTCCCTCCCCTTCTCCATTTAGTAAATTGACAGCTCAGAAACTGTGTCCATGATATCACAGTATTTGATACAAACCTGGTGACTCGCATACATGAACAGCAATTTGTCAGTTAGGAAATACTCTTAGGAAATAATGAACTTGGAGGTGGAAAAAACACTTTAACTTTATACAGAACACAAACTTACCATATGCCTTTTGCAGGTCAGTGGAACAAGTATGTGACAGCGTTTATGCACCAGCAATTTGCAGTTGATACACTTGTAGCCTTGCCTTCCGAGACCCCATATCCTTTCACTGCACTGGCCACAATATGCTCTCTAAAAGCAAAAAGTATAATTATCCTCAAGTTTTAGTCCTTTAACTACTGGGCAAAAGAACCTCTGAGGATAGGACAAGCAGCAATGGATTTAAATTGCAGCAATAGAGGCTAAGGCTCGACGTTAGGAAAGACTTCCTTCCAGGGTGGTTAAGCAGTCGAAAAAATTGCTCAGGGAGGCTGTGGAATCTCCCTCTGGAGATTTTTAAGAGCAGGTTAGACAAACCATTATCAGGAATGGCATAGGTAATATTTAGTGGACTGGAACAATTGACCTCTTAAGGTCCCTTCCAAACCTGTGATTCTATAGTCAGTTTTAGTTTGAGGAGAGAATACTGCACGTAAGTAGAAGAAAATGAGTAAGGTTTAATTGACAATGACCAAGATTCTTTGGGCATGGACAGTGTTTCTTATCTGTCCATAAAACACAATGCTCAGCTATGGCCCTATATAAGTAAGACTGTTTACCGGCAGCAGGTACACAAAGCTGAGATAACATTAACCTTTCCAACTGCCAAATTAAATTTTCACTTCCCCACAAATCGTTAAAAATTCACTCCTCTGACCAATGTGTGAAAAGTTTCAGTTTATGGACAAATTTACGGTTAAGAAATAAGCTTGTGAAAACAGTTTCAAAAAATACCCTGGTTAATACCTTCCTTGGATAGCACCATATTAATATTCTCCCATATTTAATTCAGAGGCTTTTTTATTTTAACCACATGCTGGAGTATAGCTGTTCAACAGCAAGCACTGAGGTTCAACAAGTTACAATTAGCTTTTTGATCCTTATAACACTTCAGATATAAAAATTCCCAGAGCTTCTTCATCAAAAATCAAAGGGGATGATCTGAGAACGTCTATACATCAACTTGTTATGCTAGAGTCCTCAAAGGGGTTTCCTAAGACCAAGGGATGGGTTGTTGGTTTTTTTTTGCACTGCTAACCTGTCACGTTTAATAAATCTCTACAGCATGCATACAGATAAATCATAAATAAATCAACAAGATTCTAACTCGAGTACTGGACACAAGCTATTCTTGTAAGTTTTAGGTCTCTCCTTTCCACATAAACCAACACTAGAGGATTCACAGTATTTTTTCTAAAGCCTAGAATGGAACACATTGGTTTAGCTCAGTGTTTCCCAATTTTATTTGGCCCAGGAACCCTCTTCAGCTTTTCAGAATTTCGAGGAACCCCTAGGTTTGTCAAGAAAAAAAATGGGGGGGGGGAGAGGGACCCACCAATGCATGAAAATCACATTCCTTCCCCAAGACCCCACCCCCACCCCCCTTCCTTGAGGCCTCATCCGCTCTGTTCCCCTCCTCTCCATCACTTGCTATCCCCAGCCTTATACACTCTCACTAGGTTGAGACAGGAGCTGTGGGGTGGGAATGAGGGATTTGGGTGGGGGAAGGGATGAGAAGTACAAGCTCTGGGAGGGAATTTGGATGCAGGAGAAGGGGATGTTGGCTCGGGGAGGGTGCTCCAGGCTCGGGAGTGTTGGGCTCAGGTGGAAGGTTGGAATGCCGAGCAAGCCAGGGGCTAGTGGATGTAAGACTTTCCTCGCATGAGCAAAATGAATTTTGTGTTGTGTACGAGTACTGAGTTCATGTGGCTCGTTTGGATGTGCCACTGTGGCACCCGAGTTATTAATAAATATCTTCTAAACCTTTACCCTTTCTCTCTGCTGACATGTCTCCTCCCCTGGTGCCTGCTTCCTCCCAACTCCTCACTCTCCTCTGCTGTACTGACTCCTGCCCTTCTCACTGCCCTCAGTCTTCCTGAGACCTGCCCCCCTCCACCAGCCCTTCTCTCCTCCCTGTGCCCACTCCTCCAGTAGCCCCACTCTGCTCATGTGAGCTACCCCTCCTCATCCCCTCTCCTAACACATCCCTCTACAAACCTGCCCTGCCTCTCTCCTCTGAGGCTGGTCCCTCCCCTGCAGATGCCTGCCCTTCTGCTTCACCCCCAGAATTCCCTGGCACTTGCACCTTCTCTTATTCCTGCACCCTCCTGGTACCTCCCCCTTCCCTCACTGCCCCTGCCTCCTTTGCCCTCTTTTTCCCTGATGCCCACCCTCTCACTACCCTCTGCCCCCGTTCCCCTCATACATGACTTGCTCCATCCCCACCTTCTTTCAAGCCTTCTCCCAGCACCTCCCCCTCTCCCCTCTAGCCCCCAATGTCCTTACTCTCTCCTCTCCCAGCATCACTCTATCCCCCCTCCTGCCTTTTTCCTCATTGTCTGTACTTGCCCCCCTGGCATTTGTCTCTCCTCTACCCTGTCCTTTTGGTGCCTTCCCCTCTCCTCCCCCTCTGCACAAGCCCCTTCCTCTCCCAGCCCTTCCCCTTCCTCTACCTTCCACTTTGCGGGGCTGGAGTCTGCGCTCCGTCCCCAGACTCTGAACCCGCAACTCAGCCACATGGAGCAATGCAGCACCCAGCAGTTTTAAAATCCCGGGTCGTGACATTACGTCACGTCTGGGCGTCTCCCTGCCTACCGGTTTGAGCACGCCCACAGGGCAGCAGCAGCCAGAAAGGGGGAGCTCAGTGAAGGCTGCGCATGGCAGGGATGAGACAGGGATGGGGTCGAGGGAGAGACGCTCTGGGGCCAGGGTGGGAGGACGTGTGGGGGAGGCCGGGGCCTGCTCCAGCTCCAAATAATGACGTAGCATGGGCACCACAAGCCCATACAACTCGCTGCCCATGCCTCTCCTGGCTAGCCAGCTCTCTCTCTCTCTTTCAGAGGGTGCGGGGGAGTGCTGGCTCCTCACGGAACCCCTAGTTTTACTTCGCGGAACCCCAGGGTTCCCCGGAGCACCAATTGGGAAACACTGGTTTAGCTGATTATGAAACCAAACAGCATGGATATATTTTGCCACTTTACCGAGTAGAAAATGCACGTTTGGAATCAACACATTTACGTTAAATAGCATTCAGTTACAAAGTAAGCTGTTTTATATATTTTCAAATGGGCAGAGTGCTTAATGGAGGCAGGCTTTAAAATGTATGGTTTACTGTGACTGTATGCAGGCTTTAAAAAGTATGGAGCACCGGGATTGTATTTTTTCAAACTTCTGATACTCCAAGCCATGCCAGTCAATAGAAATGCTTCAAATACAAGACTGGGGAGGGTATATGGTTTATGACCATACTCGGACTGGGAGTCAGGACTCCTTGGGTCTGACTGCAGCTTTTGCCATTACATGATTTTAGAACCTCTGCCAGTGGAACAATGGTGAAAGAGAAGTAGTGACAAAAAGTTTTTTAGTGATATGGAATCTTTGATATTGGAATGTGAGTTAAAATAGGCTTCAAACAAGTTTCTGGTTATGAAATATTTTCTAATTCAAGCAGTTTAAACAATAGACAATTATCCAACAACAGAAATCCACCAAAATTAAAAATTGCATTTTCAAGTTTACCTTCATGCCAGATTTATCTAGGGCCTTGTCTCCACTTACTGGAGGATTGACATTTTGGTGATCCATCTTCTGGGGTTCGATTTAGTGGGTCTAGCAAAGACCCACTGAATTGAACTCTGAGGACACCCCATCTCCCATGGTACTCCTTGCTATCATAAGGAGTGAGGGAAGTGAACTGGACTGTTTCTCCCATTGCTGTGGGGCCACCCTAGAAAATCTATGTAAGATACGTCAACTTCAGCTATGCAATTCACATACCGTATATTCCGGCGTACAAGATGACTTTTTATGTTAAAAAACATCCCCAAAAAATCGGGGGTCATCTTGTACGCCGGGTATACATCCCAGGCGCGCCTGGGCTGCCCCCCCACCGGCTTCCCCCGAGGCTTTGCAAAGCCGCGGAGGAGCCCCCCCGCCGGCTTCCCCCGAGGCTTTGCAAAGCTGCTGCAGCTTTGCTCCCGGTGCCTCTGGTCTGCTGGGGACCATCTCCAGCAGACCAGGGACACCGGGAGCAAAGGAGGCAGAGGGGCGCTGGAGTATAAGATGAAACCCTATCTTTTAATTAAAAAATTAGGGGGTCGTCTTATACACCCAGTCGCCCTATATGCCGGAAAATACGGTAATTGAAGTTGTGTATCTTGCATTGATTTTCTCCGCTAGTGTAGACCTGACCTAGGTCTGGCAGTCTTTGCAAAACAGACCTTTCAGTGAAAACTGACATGTTCTGTGACTGAAAACAAAGACTTGGGTCAAAAAGAGTGACTAGAGTAGACTATCTGTTGTTTGGTAAGTTTTTCCTAATTTTTTCCTATCTTACCTATGTTGTACTTACAAATTACTTTTGAAAGAAACAAAATGAGTGAAGGCTTATATATCATTCAATACAGTCCTAAAAAAACTTTTTTCTGAATTACTTGAGCAAGTGCTTTTTGGCTTAGTTCTGAACTTCTCTCTGACTGACCTACCTGACCCCAACCACCAGGTTTCATGTCGGTCATTTGATAGAGACAGCTTTAGTAAAGTCTTTAATCACTTAACTATCACTAAATCCCAGGGATTGTAGCTATTTTAAATCCTTGTTCATTTCTCAGTTACTGTTGAAAATATTCATCAATGTTGCTGTTCATAGGTTCCCACCCCTCTGACCTTTGGCTTTTAAGAGATGTGCACTAAGAACGTATTTAACCAAGAATATGTCCTTCTGTGTGCCCTATAAAGATAATAATCAACTCTGCAATAGATATTGCTAGGATCCCTATTTTTCAGCTGTTGGTGTACAAATTAATAAAAATATAAGATTTGAAAATCAGGTCTATGCTGGAAATGTCCAGATTAAAATTTCCAAATTTACTGCCAATGTAGGTTTTCAGATTAGATATATTGATGGTTGTAATGCAGTTGAATTTAATGCTGCAAATGAGATTTTATTACTGATTTCTGATGTATTTATAGCAAATTCCTCACTCTCACAACCAATATACTTCTGTCAGTGGGAAGGAACCTGGAAGTATTTTTTCCACTTATTTTGCTTTACTTCTCATTAATTCAATTATTTATATTTGGCATAAACTTATTTAATATTAAAAAAAATCTGTTCCTTTACTACCAAAACCCTGTATTGTACTAGTGCTATTTAATTTTTGGATTACTGAAATGTTTTTTTTAATTAATTCCACACTTCAGGAAAATTTTTTGCTAACTATCCATATTCCATTACTGTGCAGAAGTACATAATGCAAGTATTGCAGGTCCAAAGTCTGGCATTAAATACATGAGAAGAGAGCATTTATCTAAGTGTGAAATATCACCCCCATAGGATAGTGTCTTTGTTGTTAATCCCACCAAATTCAGTAGCACTAAACAGAAATAATTTCGAGGGAAAAAAAAAATCCATCGATGCACTATGCATCTGTCAAAATCTCTCTCTCTCTCTCCCCCTCCGCCCCCCCCAAAATCGGAACTTTCAAAAAATGGTATTTTTGACTAAACCAGTTCTGAAAGGGAAATCCAAGAAGTTTTGCCAAGGTTGATAAATATATTCTATATGCATGTGGGGAATGGGAATGGAATGCTAGCAGGGGAGCAGTAAGCAAGACAAGTAGTAATTCTTCTGCTCTACTCTGAGACTGATTAGGCTTTAACTGGAGTATTGTGTCCAGTTCTGGGTGCCACCTTTCAGGAAAGATGTGGGCAAATTGGAGAAAGTCCAAAGAAGAGCAACACAAATGATTAAAGATCTGGAAAATATGACCTATGTGGAAAGACTGAAAAAAAAAGGGTTTGTTTAATCTGGAGAAGAGAAGACTGAAAGGGGACATGATAACCGCTTTCAAGTACATAAAAGTTTGTTACGTGGAAGAGGAAGAAAAAATGTTCTCTTTAATCTCTGAGGACAGGACAAGAAACAATGGGCTGAAATGTAGCAAGTACAGTTTAGCTTGGATGTTATGAAAACTTTCATTTTCAACAGTTACAGAGTGGAATAAATTGCCTAGGAAAGTTGTGGAATCTGTCACTGGAGATATTTAAGAGCAAGTTAAATAAACACCTGTCAGGGATGGTCTAGACCAGTGGTTCCCAATCTTTTTTTATACCGTGGACCAGCAAACCCATTCACAAACTTTTGGTGGACTGGTAACATGTTATTTGCATATTCATTATGCAAATAAAATGTTACCTGTCCACCTAGCCCAAACCCAGCCCCTTGCTTCTCAGTGCCTAACATCTTTTGACCCCATATCCCTACACCCAGTGCCCTTTGACCCTTTCACCTCTGACCCCTATAGCCCATGCCACCACACTCTTGGCTTGTGACCCCATCACACACTCACCCAACACTCCTTTACCCTTTACCCCACCCACCCACTCCTCAGAGCGAGGCTGCCCCCTCTAGGAAGTGTGGCCGTTACTGCTCCATGGGCAGGGGGAGCGGCTGTTGGCGGTGCACACACTCCCTCCTTCTTCGCGCCCTCATGGGTAGAGTGTGTGTGTGCAGAGCCCTGGCTGGGACGCCATCTTGTCTGGGTGAGAGGGGGTGGAGGAAGGGAGGTGCTTCCTGCTCCGCCTCCTCCTGATGCCACCACCTCAGCCCCCAGTGCCGCCGCTGGGCAAAATCAGCCACCATGGCTGCGAGAGCTGAGCCACCGCTGTTTGCCGACCGGCGGTTGGGAACTGCTAGTCTAACTGCTGCCTTAAGTTCAGGTGACTGGACTAGAAGACCTCTTGAGGTCCTCCTTCCAGATCTATGATTCTGTGATTTTTTGTTCCTCCTAACTGCTGAGAAGGGAACTAGAATATAATTTTGATTAAATGAAAACAAAAACCACACAATCCCCCAAACTAAAATTTCCCTCAAAATTCCTGAATGTTGAGTATTCCCAATTTTCAGCAGCGTATCGCATCTCTGACAAAATGTGTAATACTAGAAGATTTATCCGGTGTTGCATGGGTCCTTAACTCAATTTTTGTTTTTTGGAAAAAAATGGTGGAGCTGGGCATAACGGTTTCAGTATGCAGGCTGTCATGGGGAGAGAGGACTATCCAAAACCTCTCTCATGCCAGCAGTTTGGGGCTGGGTGAGAAGCACCTCTCCAAGACCGGTGCAGCTCCAGCGAGCACAGATGGGGTAGAGGTGCATGTCCTCCAGCTGGGGCAGGTCAGGGTTCATCTGCCCCCTGCGCTTCCCAGACAGATTAGGGAATGGAAGAAACTGTGCACTTTCCCCTGGAGAAACAGCCAGTAATGTAGTGCCCATCTTTAAAAATAGGGAGAAGCCAGGGAACTACAGACCTGTCAACCTCACCACAGTCCCAGGAAAAATCATGGAGGGGATCCTCATGGAATCTATTTTGAAGCACTTGGAAGAGAGAAAAGTGATCAGGAATAGTCAACATGGATTCAACAAGGGCAAGTCATGCCTCACCAACCTGATTGCCTTCTATGACGAGGTAATTGGCTCTGTTGATATAAAGAAGGTGGTAGACGTGATATGCCTTGACTTTAGCAAAGCTTTTGATATGGTCTCCACGGTATTCTTGCCAGCAAGTTAAAGGAGTATGGATTGGATAAATGGACAGTAAGTAGACGGAAAGCTGGCTAGATTGCTGGGCTCAACAGGTAGCAATCAACAGCTCAATGTCTGGCTGGTTTTCACTTGCAAGTGGAGTGCCCCAAGGGTTGGTTCTGGGGCTGGTTTTGTTCAACAATCTTTATAAACGACCTGGATCAGGGGACTGTACCCTCAGCAAGTTCGTGGATAACAGTAATCTAGGGGGAAAAGGTAGATATGCTGGAGGGTAGAGATAGGGTCCAGAATGACCTAGACAAATTGGAGGATTAGGTCAAAAGAAATCTGATTAGGTTCAACAAGAACAAGTGCAGAGTCCTGCACTGGGGACAGAAGAATCCCAAGCACAGTTACAGGCTGGGGACCGACTGGTTAAGCAGCAGTTCTGCAGAAAAGGACCTGGGGTCTACAGCAGATGAGAAGCCAGATATTGAGTCAGTGTGCTCTTGTACCCAAGAAGGCTAATGGCATATTAGGGTGCATTAGTAAGAGCACTTCCAGCAGATCTAGGGAAGAGATTATTCGTCTTTATTCGGCGCTGCAGTACTGTACCCAATTCTGGCCCCACCATTACAGAAAGGATGTGGACACATTGGAGAGAAGCCAGTGGAGGGCAACAACAATGATTAGGGGGCTGGAGCACATGACTTATGAGGAGGCTGAAGGAATTTGGGCTTATGCTGTCTTTTGCTACCTGAAAAGGGGAGGAGGTACCAAAGATGCTAGAGAAAAGCTTTTCTTAGTGGTGACAGAAGACAGAGCAATGGTCCCATGCTGCAGTGGGGGAAGTCTAGGTTGGATATTAGGAAAAACTAATTTCCCTAGGAGGGTGGGGAAGTACTGGAATGGGTTACCTAGGGAGGTGGTGGACTCTCCATCCCTTGAGGTTTTTAAGTCCCAGCTTGATAAAGTCCTGGCTGGGATGATTTAGTTTGGGTTGGACCAATGACCTCCTTAGGTCTCTTCCAACCCTATGATCCTATGATTTTAAGGGGAAGCTGTATACTGAATGTGTGTGTGTGTGGGGGGGGGGTCCTAGCTCTTACTGTTTAGGACAAGGGTGGGCAATAATTTTTCCGGAGGGGGAGGGGGAGAACCTAACCAATGTTAGTAGTGGCCACGGGCTGCTCCCAAAGTGATGGGGCCTTAGGTGTAAGGGGCGGCACCCTCTAGGCACCGTGTGCAGGGGAGACTTCACACACTTCCTTGTGCAGGGGAGACTTCACACACTTCCTTGTGAGGCAGAAGAGTTCGGGAGGTTTCCCTGCCCTGCCCGGGGTGCGCAGCTGTTCAGAATGGCTGGCAGTTCCCTCTGTGGTGTCACATGCCCTGGTGGCGGCACTTCACACACTTACCCACCCCTGGGTCTCAACTGGCAGGGCAGGCTGGATCAAAAGGCTTGGCAGGTTAGATCCAGCTCAGACTGCATCTTGTCCAACCTTGGTTTAGGAGGAGTTTTTGAACAGATAATCAAACTCTCTCAGATATATAGCAGATTAATTTGAAAGGGTTCATTTATAGCAATATAGGTTCCATTTGAAGATCTTCCTAATTTGGTTTCAAGTCTACAGATTTTATGTCAAGGGAACTACTTGCACCAAGTGAGAATTAGCAGGACTGGATCACTACCCTGAAAAAGAAACATTTCCTATTCTTTGTCAATAGACAATTCAGAATTTATTCCTGTTTTCCTGCAATTATTAGAACTCCCATCAGAAAAGGATACTCAAAACATACCACCAGTATATTCACTGACAGAAACTAAACCAAGAAGATTTCCATTTTAATTTTGCTCTGTACCTTTTTATTTTGCCCCTTGGCACAATACCAATTACCATTTGCTTCAACCTTTTTTAAATAAGAGTTGCTATTTTCATTCACAACTTTATATATGTCACATCAAGTTATTTTATATCCTCATTATTCCACCATTTAATAGGATTCATTAAAATAAGATACCTGTATTGTGTTCCAATACCGGCCTTTCCAAATACTTAGAAGCATATGAAAGCTTATATCCATATTATTAGCATAGCTGTATGATATGTATTAGAGCTAGGATCAATACTGTTGTGTCACTGAACAAATTAACTCAGGTACAAACCATTCTTTCCAGTTTTGATCTCTTTTAACTTTCTGTTTTAAAAAATTCATTTTTTTCATGCATTAGTCTCATGGTACTGATTTTTTTCTTGATTTTTTTTTATATTTATAGGCCCAAATGTTTGGGAAATGTGAAAAAGTAGTAGATTTTCACTTCTGAAAAAGGTCTTTTCAGAAACATTTTTCAGACATGTCCCAAAAATTACTCACAACTACAACAAACATACAGTAGCTTGAGATAGCCTTTCAGTTTAAAAAACCCTGTTTTAACAATCATGAATTTCTCTCGTTTCCATTTGACCTAAAATTTCGAATGGTTAGTCTCCGTCCAAAGGATTTTGAATAAAATCATTTAGATTGTCTAAATTAAGCAAGCATGACAAGTAATGAAGGTACTTTTTAAAAAACCCTATAATTTTTTAAACACTTTAACTTTAAAATTGCTTCTTATTCCTCCCTCCCCCAACATTACAATTAGCTCTACTTAATGACCAATAGCTTTGCCATATTTGGAGATACCTGATTAAGAAGTTATAACTTATGTACGCATTTCATTTTCATAAATTTCTAATTATTTTAATTATATATCAATATACATTTGTCACTAAATATGCTATTCTAAAACTGGAGATGAACGTGTAATCTGTGCATATACCAGGAAATAAATTATCAAAACAGAAGCAGAGATAGAGAGGGTTTTTTTGGCTACAATTTTATATCATCATGAGCCTCTGTGTTAGTGTACACAGGTCTCAAGGTAGCCATGGGGGCTACCCACCATGTGGCCCAGATACTGTGAACACTTACACATAGCTTATTATGCAGCAACTGCACTACATATGCATGTAAAATTCAGTACATACAGAATCTCAGTTTAACACAAATCAGAATCACATAAATGACAGCAGTGACTAGTATCCGGACTATAGTGGTAGCCACAATAAGAATTTTTAGGAAAAATAAAGGACTAACAGACTTTCACACTAAACACAAATTCGCCACCAGTTTTGTTCATTATATATCCATCTATTTAAATAAACATCTTCATAGAACATTCCCTCAATAATCTAAACTCACAATACTGAATTTATGACAAGTAAATTATTCTTCTTGCAAAAAACCACCCCAAAAAACCATACAACAAATACAGGATTAAGGCAACTTCAGATTAAAACAGGAGAAGCTGGTTTATGAGACAGCTTTTATCTAAAGACAATCAGTAATACAGTATTATAGAATAATAATTGAGATGAAACTTTTTTCAGTCATTTTCTCAAGTTTGAGTGTGTTTAGAATGCTGACTTCCCATATAAACCAAATGTTTCAAGGGCAAAAGATTAAAGACAGCTAGATTGTAATACAGATTCACTACAACATTTGCACTCTTTTCCTACATGCTATATTTCTTCTGAACTTCAAGAGTTGCTACGTGGCACAGAAAAAAAACATTTCAGAGGACTACGAACCACATTGTTATACGAAAAAGGAAACTCTAAAATGACTGCTTAATACTGAGAACATCATAATAACTAATTACAAGTGATGCTAGATCAGAGCTTCAAGTGTATTAAAAATATCCATTGGTAGGGGGAACCCATTAAATGACAACACAGTGTAATGTGCCATTTAACACATGTACCAAAATATAATGGAATTACACTTTTTAGCTCCAACTGGGCATCCACTGGCACTTAAGCTAGGTTTTTAGTTATTTCTAATACCTAAGGTAATAGTCACATTAAGAAGCTGAAATGTCCCACCTGTGTTTAACAGCATATTTTCTTTGATCATGGCAATGGCAATACATGCACACACCATACATTTTAGCCATTTTGCCCAACAGTCAGAAATCTAACCTAGATTCTTTGATGCCAATCATTTCATCATTCCAGTCCCAATTCTCTCCCTTATCCACAGCACCTTTAGACAGCTCAAAAATGCTTTCTACTCCCAGCCTACAGTCTGGCTCCAGCAGCTACTTTGACAGTCCCAGATCCTTCCCAGTACTCCTGGTCTGCCCACGATTCACTGTATTCTTGAAAGCTAGACATGTAGGCTTAATCCTGGCTCTGATGTAACTATTCCAAGCCCAGGACAGTGAAAGTCTGTCTTGCCTAGCACACCTATAAGCTGCAGTATGACTTTTAGATCCCATTCTGTGGAATCAATCATTTACATGAACATAATGCCCTTCACAAAATGGGTAAATGATTTTGAATCTAGCAGCAGCAGTTGCAGAGTGAATGATCTTTCTGAAGCCCATCTACTTTATCTATAAGGATTTGTAGTTCTGCACAGGAAGAACCCTGCACCAGTGCAGAATCCCCTAGATTTTAAGAGGTTCTGTGTGGGTACACAGGTATTCCTGTAAGAAGCAAATTGTTGGAATGGGGCCGAAGATCTCAAGCAACAAAGAGCATAGGAAAGGAACAGTAAACTTTTTTCCTTTTTTAAAAACATTGACTATATCCGTTGCACCTTTCTATCTTTAACTGGCTAATTTCTTGCAGGTATAATGGAGAAAAGAAACAATGTTTCCAGTCATAAACCAAGAAAGGAAAGCCACACAATTCTCTCATCCAAAGCCTGGGTTTCAGAAATGGCCAGAGGAGTCCACATGCTTAGACTCCAAGTACCAATGGCAGAAAGAGAGCAGCCCTATTAGACATTTTTTGTAAACGTTTAAGAACAATTTGAATCCAAATCTTCTAGGCTGTTCAGACAATCATGTCAAATTGTGTGCGTTTTCTATTTATTTTGTCACAAAGTAAAAAATAAATGGAGCTATATCATTAAAATGTTAATAGAGCCACAAATGCAATACTTAACCTCAATGAGCCTTAAATCTCTGCTATACATGTCAAATGACATTTTTTCTAGAGCATTAGAAACAAAAATCTCTATCCAAAAAAACAGGAACATTTGATCCCTTTTATTGTCACATGATATCACCACTGGATCTAAAAATTAACCCACCTCTTTGCACTTCGGCTTTTATGGAATTCCAAGATGTGTGTATAGATATAGATATAGAGATATAGATATAGATATAGTGTGTGTGTGGTATAGAGAGTGTGTGTGTATGCTACAAATTCACACACACACACACACACACACACACACACACACACACACACACACACTCCAAATTCATGGTACAGTCTCAGCCTTCAAGCTATAGTCTCTTGCTCTTATGGATCAAGTCAGATCCTTAATGTTGTTTTATCTTGGCATATATACTGACTTGCAGCTCAATAAATATAGATGCACACCAGAATTTTTCCCTAATTACATTATATACTGGTTCAGGTTCCGAGCAAGCCAAATCGGGATATTAAAATATCTAATAAAAATCATTTTTATAGACAACAAATGTCAAGGAATACCGAGGGCAATAACTGCGCTTAAAGAAAATCAGAACCAGGAGAGAGAGAGGGAGTGAACCTGATCTAAAAATATCTTTTTTTTTCCAAAAAAAATCTTGTAAGAACACTTAAAAGAAAACGTATCAATTATGTACTAATGACCTCATCACAGACTAATTAAAAAACTTCTGACTTTTTTGGGCATTTATGCAGTGAATAATACTGTATACTGAATTCACATAAACAAGCATCTCAGTTTTCCTTTTCTTTCTCCATGTTCTAGCTACAGGAAAAGCACACAGTGAAAAAACAATTACTGCAGAGCATTACCAAAAAATGGCATTTTTAGCAACAGTACTCACTCTGTTAAAGCGTTTGGCTTGAAACAGATGCCCATTCACTCGGTAGAGCTTCCTCCATCTTCTGGCTCCACGTCGGTAGATTGATTCTAAGAAGGAAATTAAAAAGGTGTAAAGAAGCAGCATAGTAGCATAGCAATTCCAGATACACCATGTCAAGCAAGTTGTGACTTAAAACATTCTTGCTTTTCTAAATACTAACGCATAGATATAATCTCCACTGATAGAATCCCCCCCCCCTTTTTTTTAAGAAGCCTTAAATGACAGCTTCTGGAGGATATGCTTTCCCCACTGCCTCTCCCTTTTCTCTATCCCTCTCTCTTTTCCTCACATGATTATAATCTTGTTACAGTTCCTTAGCTGCTTGCTGTTTCAAGCTCAGGTGAGATGAATAGATACAGTTAAAGAAACAGTGTTCCTTTATAAAAACCTCATGATACTTCTCTAACTACGTCATCTTAATGTGTAAACAAGTAAAGGACGTGTTAGCGGATGATAATGGAATATATTATACAGTATTAAAACATTTTAAAAAATCCTGTGTACCCTTCTCCCTCCCTTCCCATAACATTTCCTCTCTCTTGCTTTAGAGAATCCTCAGACAAAACGAGCTAACATTTTCCACTAGGAGTCTACTATGCTGATTATAAGGAAATCTTCTAACCAAATCAGTCTGACATTTGGTAACAATTAGGTTTAAAAAAAAAACACCACAATTGATTTTTTTGATTTGTGGATGAAGAAAAAAAAAAAAAGATCCCAACAGTTTAGGTTCATTTCTAACCAAAATTAATGGTTTTGAGTCTCCTTCCCCACCACGGAAACAAATTTAAAAATTTTGTTTGCAACTATTTGAAATGAAAAGTCAATTTGGAAGAAATGTTGAAATGGTTTGTTTTAAAAAAGCCAAAATAAACCATTTTGACTTTTTCAAGAAAAAAATGAAGTAATTTTTAATTTGGTCAAAACTATTTGCTGAATTCCCCCTGAATTCCCGAATAGACTGTTGTTTGACAGTGACCAAAATTATTAGCTGAAACAATTTTTCTTAGGCCTAGCACTGAACAGCACCAGATTCTGATGCTCTAACCTACTATTTAGCTATCCTGTGATCTTGAGTTACTTATCACATGATCTTCTAAGATATTCTTTGGCACATTATCAATGGATTTTTTTTCAGAGTAATGAATAATGAGTAATTTAACAGAATTTTTAAAAATAAAAATGAGACAATGAAACTTCCTCAAATTATTTTAATTTACGAAGGAAAACTGAGAGGTAATATTTTATTGCTTGTAAAACAAAATTAGAACAAAAATCATTGGTAAACTAATTCCAAATTATCTTCAGTTCATCATCTTTAAACTTTTGGCTCAAGAAGTCAGAAATAAATGAGAAATTTAAATATATTTCTGAAGCTTATTAAAAGAAGCTGGACTCACCTGTAAAACAGCAAATATACAATGGAGTATTGTTAGACTAAAAATAATAGATAATAAAATGATTTTCCAACAAAAAAAATTTAAGTCTGCATTAGCTAAAACTAGTAGGGTTGCCAGGTGTCCAGTATTTGAGCTTTCTGTTTGGGAAACAAATTGAGAAAATATAAATGTCCAATATTTTCTAAATAAGATGTAATGTAGATTGTGATGTAATGTCAAGTGTGTCCAGTATTTTTGTTGAAACCATCTGGCAACGCTAAAAACTAGTGGTTTTTCCCTCTGTGTTTGTCCAGTTTTTAGATTTCTCACTGTCCTACAAAACTAAGGCAAGTCATTTCTAGAAAGAAGACGAGGAACTATCAAAGAAGACTTGAGGAACATGGGAAATTTCAGCCCCAAATCTGAGAACATTTGCTCACATGTATCAATATATTCATGCAAGTAGTCATATTTTAAGTGTTTGCAGGATCAAGCCTTTAAAAGGCCACAATATCTTTATTTTTGTAAAGAAACACAGTATTTAAAAAACTCTCTGAGAAGCTATAAACATATGTAAGAGAGGCATCAAATACATAGTTGCAAGTGTAGATGTAGCCGGGGTGATGGGATTACGTGCCCACTTGGCAATTCACAATCTACAAAATCTAAGATTTCATTGAAAATAGTTTCTATTTTCATTGTTGCAAAGTAAATACTCCATATTAAAAAGTTTAATGTAACCAGTACAAGGCTGTCTGCCTGAAACTATGGATCTGAGAGGTATTAACTTCCTACCCTTAATTCCAATGGTAACTCGAAAGGTCTAATTGCACTTTAAAAGATCATCTTTATATTTCACTGCTTATTTGACATTCAAATAGGAGACAGGATTGGACATAAACTCCACTAGTGGAAACGGGAGTTGGGGCATAGAAGAAAAATAAAATCACATCAAGCAATAGGTAAAGAAGGGAAAGAAAAAAAAAGACACAAAAGGTAAAAATGGTACTGGTATTCAAAATGAGCATGTTTTCCTGATGTGTAATGCTGAATGCACCAAGACAGACAATGAATAAAAAATAAATAACTGGAAATTTAAAACTTTTAGTCTACTCGATCTCTGGGCAAGCTTCCCTGTGACAACAGTGGGAGATCAATTGTGGCTTGCTGGGTGGAATGCTCTGCATCCTGAAGAGTTTCAATCTTTTTAGCTAATAACAAAAAGTGCTCTTAGAAATTGCCCTATCGCAGACATCCAGATACAACTGTGGATTAGCAGGCTGAGAATTTGGGTAATAAAGTACAATATTCATTTTCATCAGTTCCTCAACTTGATTTCTATAGCCCATCATAACCACCATATAGTTTTATCTGGGTTGAGTCTGAACCAGCTCATTCTAATTAATACAGGCATTAGTTCCAGCAAGAGACTGAACAAGACAGTCAACTGCACTGGCTAGGTAGGACAAAGATGAAAAACTGAGTACCCCCTGTACATGGAAGACTTCACAACCCACATAACCTAATGATCTCTAACAGCACAGAATATTAGAGTAACGCCACATGAGACTGTCCTCAGGGTAGCAGTTCAGTTTCATTGCACCCGGCTACTCAACAAATGGCCTGTGGGCCATTTGTTTGCAGCCCACAGTGTGGTTTGGGTTTACATGGGGCTCAACAGGTGGCCTGAGGGTGGTATCCTTTGAACATGGCCTCCACTGGGAACACGCTGCACAACAGCAAGTCAATATAATGGTACACATATTAGCAGTTAAATTCCTGGACTGTCACTGCTCATTAAAAGTGCTGTCGTAGGGGTGGAAATGGAGTAAATATGTTTTATTAATGTCAGCAGAACTGACTTAAATGGGGCCTGTGTGTTGTGTAGTCTTGCCTTAATCTTTGTATTCATGTGCGTCAATGTGAAAGAAACTATTTGCATATATATTTGCACGTATATGCAACCACACTTAAGCTGCAGCTCTCGGTATGTGCTGTGAGTATCATTCTGGCCCCTAGAGCTTCCACAGTTGAGTAGTTCTGCATTAAACTATTCCAGTGAGACCTCTCAGTAAGAAAAGAAGAGTGACCAAAAAATCATTCCATCCCTAGCACACACTCACCCATCTTAGCAATAACTAGGGGTCAGTGGTATCAAAGGCAACTGGCAGAGCTAAGAAAAATCCATATAGATCTAGGATTCTTGGTCATCACTAAAAGCTGAAGACATTCAAGCAATGAAAATAGTGCAGTCCCCATATTACATGTAGGAAAATTTGGGTTGACTGGGGCAAAAAAATTCTGAAAAATTAGCATTGACAGGGAGGTGTCATCAACTTTTTTCCAATTTTTGCCAAAAGAGGAAAGTTACAATCTAAAAATATTTAGCTAAACTATTAACATCAAAAGCATTTCTTTGAGCAAGTGCCTAAATAATTGCTTTCTTGTGCCTGGATGGCACCCTGGGATGCACAGGCCATCAGCCTTGGGTTTTTTTTCTTTCATAATCAGTCACCGACAATGTGGCCTGTATGGAGTCGGAAAACAGGAAATTGTGACTGACACTGCAGATTCTATCAGAAACAATGGCTGTAACGTTAGAGAATACTTAGTAAACATTAACTCAAAATGAAAATGACTGTTCATATTTTTAGTGTTACTTTTTAATCCAGTTTTTTTCCCAATGGTCACATTTCAGAGACACTTGTCTCAGCTTCCATGGACTGCAAAGTAGGAAGATGAAGACTAGAATGAGTGCTCTTGCATCCTAGAATACATCCTAGAATACTCAAGGACCTGAAAGAGGAGCCTTTAGCTATCATTTTTGAAAAATCAGGGAAGTCTAGAGAGATTCCAGAAAACTGGAAATGGGGAAATATAGTGCCCATCTATAAAAAGGGAAATAAGAACAACCCAGACCAGTCAGTTTAACTTCTCTGCCAGGGAATATAACAGAGCAGGTAATTAAGGAATTCATCTGCAAACATCTGGAAGAAAATAAGGTGATAGGTAACAGCCAGCTTTCTTTGATAGGACAACAAGTCTCATGGATAAGTGAGAAGCAGTGGATGTGGTATACCTAGACTTTAGTAAAGCATTTGATACAGTCGTTCATAACCTTCTTATCAATAAACTAGGGAAATACAACTTAGTTGGGGCTACTGTAAAGTGGGTGCATAATTGGCTGGATAACTGTTCACAGATTGTTATTAATGGTTCAGCCATGCTGGAAGGGCCTAAGTGGGGTCTGTTTTGGGACCAGTTAATGATGGCATAGAGAGCATGATTAAGTTTGCACATGATACCAAACTCGAAGGGGTTGCAATCGCTGGGTCATAATTCAAAATGATCAGGACAAACTAGAGAAATAGTCTGAGATAAATAGGATGAAGTTTAAAAAGGACAAATGCAAAATACTCCACCTCGGATGAACAATCAATTTCACAAGTACAGAATGAGAAGTGATTGCCTAGGAAGGAGTACTGCAGAAAGGGATCTAGGGGTCATAGTGGACCACAAGCTAAATATGAGTCATCAGTGTGACACTGTTGCAAAAAACAAACAAACGTGATTCTGGGATGTATTAATAGAAGTGTTGTCAGCAAGACACGAGAAATCGTTCTTCCACTATACTCTGCACTGATTAGGCCTCAATTGGAGTATTGTGTCCAGTTCTGGGCACCACATTTCAAGAAAGATTTGGAAAAATTGGAGAAGGTCCAGAGAAGAGCAACAAAAATAATTAAAGAAAACATGACCTATGAGGGAAGGCTGAAGAAACTGGGTTTGTTTAGTTTGGACTAGAGAAGACTGAGTGTGGACATGATAGTGGTTTTCAGGTATCTAAAAGAGTGTCACAGGGAGGAGGGTGGAAAATTGTTCTCCTTGGCCTCTGCTGATAGGTGAAGCAGCAATGGGCTTAAACTGCAGCAAGGGAGGTTAAGGTTGGACATTAGGAAAAAATTCCTAACTGTCAGGGTTGTTAAACATTGGAATAAATTGACTAGGGAGGTTGTGGAATGTCCATCACTACAGATATTCATGAATAGGTGAGAGAGACATCTATCAGGGATGACCTAGACAGTGCGTGGTCCTGCCCTGAGGGCAAAGGACTGGACTTGATGATCTCTCGAGGTCCCTTCCACTTCTATTATTCTATGAGCCAGCTTTGGAATGCACAGGAGTCCCCAAAGGGGGGTCTTGTGTATTTCAAAGCAGCAGTGCAGCATGGAGCTCGGGGTCAGCGAGGGACTCAGAGTCCCCTGCTGACCTTGGGCTCCATGCTGTGCTGCCGCTTTGAAATACCATGCAGAGCCAGGGACAGCTGTGTACTCCCCAGCTGATCCCGGGCTCTGCGTGGCATTTCAGTGGAACCCAGGATCAGCTGAGGACTCCCCAGATGACCACAAGTTCTGCGCAGCATTTCCCCAGAACCCGGGGTCAGCTAAGGACTCCCCGGATGACCACAAGTTCTGCGCAGCATTTCTCCAGAACCCGGGGTCAGCTAAGGACTCTCCATCTGATCCCAGGTTCTGTAGAACTGCTTAGCTGGAGCCCAGGATCTCTTCCCCTCCCCCTTTGCTGCCTCTATTGGGGGGGAAGGGGAAGGAGAGGAGGGAGGGTGAGGAACAACCAGTCGACTAGTCCTTAACATCCCTATTTAATTGTACTCAAGTATCGAGAAGTAAAAAGTAGCTGTCCTGTGGAAATCTATGGTTAATTGCAAGAGTTATCATAGGGTACCAATATTTTTCACGTATACAGGTTGGACCTCCTTGGTCTGACACATTTGGGACTGATCAGGTCCCAATAAAGACAATTTGCCGGATCAGGGGAGGTCTCCTGCCACCGACTCCCAAGGCTGCCCCAGCAGACCCCCTGCCTCACCTCTCCCCACCCATCCTGGATAGGCTGCTTCCCCAACTGCTGCAGGCCCCCCTAGGCAGCAGAGGCTCCAGCCCCAGCCCCGTGCCCTGCAAATCTGCTGAAGGACTCTGGTCCCATGCTGCTGCAGGGCTCCAACCTCAGCCCTGAGCTCCTGGGGGCTGCCCCAGGGCTCTGGGGCTGCTGAAGGGTTCCAGCCCAGCGCTAATCTGTGCGTGCCAGGAAACTAAGCATGCCCCTGTGCTGCTACATGTTTCTGGAGACTGCCACGGGGCTCTGACCCCAGTCTTGTGCTGCCCGCAGCCAGGCTGCCACCCTCCTGTCCTTTGGATCCCGGACCATCTGTGGTCCTGCCAAATGACGTATGTTGCCGGACCAGAGAGTACTGGTTTTTGGAGGTACAACATGTGTACGTGTGTGTGAGTGAATAACCCTTACTGATGTGGCCCCCAACTGAGATACCCCACTCAGCACCACAGTGGAGGGGGGTGAGTAGAGGAGGCAGAGAGGATCAAGCTTCAGGGCTTCCCAGAGGCCAGGTTAACTTTTTGGGGGTCCCCCAGGCTCTAGAGTGAGGCCAAAATGAGTGCAGGGGACTGGACTTGGCCACTTGAGGTCCCTTCCAGTTCCATGATTCTAGGATAGCCAGCATGGAAGTCACTAGAGCTGAATCCTCTAGAAGGATGAGAGAATTATTCTGCCTCAAATGATATCTATCAAATACTATTCTTGAACTTCAAAGATGTCTTCTCAAAACTCTCCTCCCTCAAAGATTTGAATGCAAACAAACAGAATGCAAAAGATCACCTTAAAGAACTTGTTCAGTCATTTTTTGCACTTTATTTTAAATCAGAGTCAATCTCAAAATGCCATTTAAATGACACTTGCTACTGTTCATTTTCAGGCTCTGTAGTACATTATAATACAGTATGCATTTTCATTGTGCTGTTGGCAATTTTGCCCCAAATCAACAATTTTCCCACATCCTGATCCTCAAAAGATAGAGGACAAGATGTTGCACGCCTGACACCTTGATGGATTCCTGAATTAAAATTAAACATATTTACCAGTGCAGACTTTTGAATTTTCTGTCCCATGACAGACTTGTAAAAAATCATTGGTTTACATGCAAAACTGAAAATGATTTTGCATTTGAATAGAGGCAGCTAGGGTTGCCAGCTGTCCAGTATTTGCGCACTCTGTTCGGTAAAAAAAAAAAAAAATCAGAAAATACCAGCAACGTCCAGTATTTTCTGATTTTTTTCAACTGCGCACCAGACGGAAGCCTAGAGGGGGCTGAAGGAGCGGCTGGGATTCCCAGCTGGGAGGCGGGGCCGCGATTGCTGCCAGGAGCCCTTAGTCGGTTGAGTGTGAGGAGGCGTGGAAGCCTCCTTCGCGCTCGTGCGTCGCCAGGAGCCTGCACAGGACAGGCAGCAAGTGCCCAGGTCAGTCCCGCTCCCCGCCAGCCAATTTGCTCCCCCCTCCCTTCCCAGCTGGCCAATTCTCCCCCACTTCCCCTCCTGATCTTCCCCAGCCAGGCCCCTGCACACCCCACCCCCCAGCTCTGCTTCCTGCCGGCCCCTTCCTCTTCCCCATCTCCCCTGGCCAGCACCTCTCCCCGCCAGCTCTGCTTCCCGCCCCCCCTTCCTCCTGGCCAGCCCCACCCCCACCCTCCTCCCCGAATATCCCGCAGGCAGCCCATTCTGCCCGACTCTCCCCCCTCCCCCAAGGACCAGCCCTGCTTCCCATTGCCCCCCCCCATCTCCCCCGGCCAGCACCGTTAGCTGTTTTCAGGCCCCTGTCCTCCTCTCGCCCCCCCCCCCCCCCCACAATGAAGCGTGTCCGCTTTAAATGACTACCTGGTAACCCCTAGCAATGATCCAGGTTCTTTGGAGTCTTTTTTTTTTTTTTGCTCAACAACTTTGGTTTCCCCCCCCCCCCTTTTTTTCCTTCTAGAAATTTTTTTCCCAGTGGTTTTTTTTTTGGGGGGGGGGGTGGTATTTTTGTTTCAGTCATCTGGCAACCCTAGAGGCAGCAGCAACAGGGTGGGGGACAGGCAGCTGTGGCTCTTGCTTCTTCCCCACCCCTTGCTACTTCTGTATCAAAGGCAGAAGGGGGGGGGGAAATCAGAGAGATGCAATAGTTGAGCAGTCGACTCGATTAATTGATAAGGCTAGGCTTATCGGTTAGTCGCCTACTTGCTTACTTCCCTAACACAAATCATTGACTTGTTTGTTTTCATTACAGTGACCATCCTGTAAACTCAGTCAGTTGGTAACTGTATTTCTTCTGTAACTTCTAAATATACCATGAAAGCAAATTTAACAGTTGGATATTACTTGATGCATACATTTTGGCAACACACTGGAATTCATTAGTGTTATAAATTATAGTCTAATGAACCTGAGTCCATAAAAAGCCTGAACAAGTTCTTTAAGTTGGTCTTTTGCATTGTTTAGTAGGCAAGTTGATCATCTGTGTTTGCTAAGTGTTTATCAACCCAAGACTACACGGGACTTTCTGCTGTACTATTTCAAATGGAGTGATATCTCTCTTTACACCAACATGACAGTACGGCTTTCTTTCAAGGGCTCATATTGTGCCTGCCTTATGAAACAAAAGCTTTGATCACACTACATTCCATTATCAATTTTGATTTTTTTTTGTTCATTCATTTCCAATACCACAAACCAGTCTGCATGTTAAACTTTGCTTCACAAATGTATTAAGGGAACCCAGCAAAGAACTCTATTTCTGCAATGTAGGAGCTTTGCCCTCTGGCTGAAAGTCTATTATCCATACATGGAGATTTTTATATACATTTTCATTCACTGTATGATCAGAGCAACATGCTGTCAAAACAGTTCCTTTTACTAAATGCATGACATGGGAAACTTTGTATCACATACATGTGTGTCCTGGAGTAATTAAATACCACAATTTTAAAAAAAATCAAATATGGTCTATACTATTTGTTTATCCTTGAATTCTGTTCTTCATACTCTGGCATAATTTTTAATTAGATGCACTTCAGTCCTGTCACTGCTTCCTCACATGCATGCTTTGGAAATTATTTTGCACTAGTCCTGTAAATAGTCACTGTTCTTTGCAAAGTTGAGAACATGGTTGTTTTAACCGGAATATCAGCTATGCCATAAATAATTACGTATCAGTCTATAAGTTAACATTTTGAAATCACATTAATGTAGCTTTATTGCATACGTCTATAATCTAGTAGTCAGAAGTTCTCCATGGTAGCTGACATCTTTTATATAAAATGTACTTTTCCCCAAGTGATGGGATTAAAAAAAAATCTTTGAAATTGTAATTATTTTATCTAGCAGTTCTCATTCCTCTTTATGCTTCTTCTAGAACATATTACAGATCTCCAGTGTTGTTGGACCTTCTGCATGTACCAGTATGGAACATTTTACCCTCTCCAGTTTCTCTTTGGATAAAAGAAATCTCATCTGAGCAATGTACAGACAAAGCAATTACGAAGTATATGCTCAGGCACAGTAGCTTCTTGCAACAGTAAACCAGACTTACTAACATAATACATATTTGCAAGGCATGTTTGGGTAAGACAGCAAGTCCCTACCCAAAAGGAATTTACAATCTCAGACAAAAATGGATCAACAACGAAGTGAAGAAATCAAACACAATAGCAAAATAACTTATGAGTGACAATTTGGGTTTCTATTTTATGGTGCATTTTCTAGGCATCAACAGCAAAAATAAAATATTAACCATGAGTGTTTAGGTAAAATGCCAAGGTAGTACTACTTAAACTACTTCTGGCAGTCAATTATTCATTTTTTAGCACTTCATGCAAACTGTCCTATGCAGTCAGTATTCGAAATGACCAGGACATCTATCCAATTCCCTAAAATGAAAGTTAGTAAATACAGGCAGTCCCCGGGTTACGTACAAGATAGGGACTGTAGGTTTGTTCTTAAGTTGAATCTGTATGTAAGTCGGAACTGGCGTCAGCCGCTGCTGAAACTGATCAGTTTCAACCGCGGCTGAATCTGGACGCCAGTTCTGACTTACATACAGATTCAACTTAAGGAACCCAGGCGTCCCCAAGTCAGCTGCTGCTGAAACTGATCAGCAGCTGATTACAGGAAGCCTGGGGCAGAGCAACTCTGCCTCTGGCTTCCTGTAGTCAGCCGCTGGTCAGTTTCAGCAGCGGCTGACTTGGGGACGCCTGGGGCAGAGCAGCTGGGGTGCTGCTGGGTTGCTCCAGTAGCGCGGCTCCTTGGCGCTACTGGAGCAACCCAGCAGCACCCCAGCTGCTCTGCCCCAGGCGTCCTGATTCAGCCGCTGCTGAAACTGACCAGCAGCGGCTGAATCAGGACGCCTGGGACAGAGCAGCTTGGGTGCTGCTGGGTTGGTCCGGAGCTGCGCTGCGGGACCAACCCGGCAGCCCCCAGCTGCTCTACCCCAGGGGTAGGCAAGAAAAGCCTGGTCTGCTGGGGGGGGGCACTAGCTGAACCCCCCACCCCCAGCAGACGAGGGAGACGGGGGTGGCGGGACCGCCCAAGTCCTCCATGGCTTTGCTCCGTCTCCCTGGTCTGCAGACCAGAGAGACGGGGAGCAAAGTCGCGGAGCACGCCCGCAGCGGGACAGCCCGGGCGCTCTTGAACTGTCCCCCTGCGGGCGTGCTCCGCGGCTTTGCTCCCCGTCTCCGCAGCTTTGCTCCTGTCTCCCTGGTCTGCTGGGGGGGGGGGTCCAGCAAAGCCGCTGGACCCCCCCCCCCCCCCCAGCAGAGCAGGGACACCAGAGCAAAGCCGCCGCCGCCACCAGAGCAAAGCCACCGTGAGCTCCGGGGCGAGAAAAGCCCCGTTCGTAAGTGCGGATCCGACATAAGTCGGATCCGCGTAAGTCGGGGACTGCCTGTAATGTACATTAAACAAGTCAAGTCCCTCTGAGTTTTTAAAAAACTGGGGAAAGTCTTCTCAAAACATGGAAAGCAAGGAAAAATACTTGGACATATTAATACACTGGTCTATTGGAACAACAGGAAATGTAAGTGGAATGTGACTAATGATATGTTCTGAAAAGGCCAAACTGTATATAACCACACTACTGAATCTCTAGCTGATCTGTGGTGGAGAATTTGCATCCTTGTTTTCTCACCCTAATAGAAACCGACTCAAAGCCACTAATGTGATTACAGAGTCAGGAAATGCAATAGATTAATCTGTAGTTCTTTAAAAAGACTATGTCCTTGGGTATTGATTTTTTTCTTTTTTGGTATCTGATGCTGCTTTTGTTTTTGGAAGATGGATAGTTTGATTGCAAGCAAATATTTAAGACAAATATTTTTCACTCATTTTCAGGTGGAAACTATGGTATCCATGAACATATTAATTCTGAGAGCATTCAGCTTTATTTTTAATGAGAAATAATCTACTAAACTTGTAATAAACAAAAGCTACACATTTAAACTCTCATTAGAGCTCCCACTCAGTTCAGAACTTAGTTATCAGCTCCAGTGATTTGTAACGAACAAAAATGATGAATACAAACTACTAGGCAAGTTCAATTTTAAAGAATACTGCAATATATTCTAATCAGTTAACTATAATGTTCATCTATGTGGTTTTGAGCCACAGATTAGCATCTGTACAGTATGGCTGTACCTATCTTGAATAGCTGATAATAATGAATGGAAACAAAATGTCATGTGTCTCAAATTTTATTACTGCAAATAATATTAATTCTGATAAATATTTTCTATACAATTTTTCTGTCTAAAAGATAATCTCTTGCAGCAGTACTGGTAAATAAATATCCAACAGAAAAGCAGAAAAGGGATTTAGCAGCTACATGTAGGAACAAATTGGGCTCAATGGTGGCAATAATAGACACTTTTCCCCAGTCCCAGAGCTGCTGCAATTGGGAGAGATGTTTCTCCCATCGAGCCTAGGTGCTGCTGCTGCTGGGAGATACGTGGAAGGAGTCCTCCCTCCCTGCCATAGCCCTCGGGGCAGCCTCCACCCCAAACTCCTCATCCCCAGCACGGCCACATCCCTTCCCTCTCCTCTCTTGGACCCTAATCCTCTGTCCTAGTTCTGATAACCTTCCCACACTCCAAACCTCTCAGCCCCATCCCTGCTATAGCAATGCATCAGCTTCATATTGATGCACATGTCAAAATTCATTCCACACATGCATAACAAAAATTAGAGAGACCACTGATGGGGTCAATTAAGTATCTAAAATCTGTGGCCAGATGCCCAGCTGGAGTAACTTGTTATAGTTCCATTGATTTTAACTCATTTGGAGAAATTGTATTGAAGAGAAAGGATTGTGGACAGAAAAATTCAAGGTTTTCTTTTGTTTTCTTAATAACCAAGTCTGTTTGATGGTGATGATTCTGAGAGGACAGGCATACAGCCTTAATGAGAAATGTAGTATATTTGGGTGTGGGAGACCGTCGCAAACTAAATCGGTCTTAGAAAAGCAACAGCCAATTTAACAACTGTTTTCTGAGTTTCTGAAAGTGATGCTGCCTTTATAATTATAATAAAATCAGATATGCTGCACTTGTTTCTGTCATAATGCCCGTAAGACTCTCCATATCTGTCAATAAATTAGACTGAGAATATAGCATCCAATGTCTATGCCAATTCCTCTCCAGAAAAATATAATCCAATTCTGCAGCCCAATCCTTTTTGACCATACAAAAACTGACACATACTCTAACAGAGGGCCTTGAAATAAGAGGTAAACTTTCATATAAAAGTCTAATAGAACACTCATAAGGAATTTTAACTAACTGTTTCTATAGTAATATGGCATCTTAAAAGTACACAATGTCTGAGAAAATGCATTTAAAAACTATATTAAATAAATGAAGTTGTCACAAACTGTCAATACCTGCAATATTCAAAGTTAACACAGACACTCCATTTTAAATTCAATCTACCGACAACTAACAAAAAGGGGCTTGCATTAAGCACAGAATGAGACCCCCATACCCTGTTCTCAGGTTCCATGTTTTTACAGTTTAAAGAGATTTTTATTCTATATCTGAGTTGCAATTGGCACAATAGGCTCCATATACTGACAGAGCCCTCTAAGTGCTACTGTAAAGACAAGTAGTAAAAAATTCATCTCAGCGCTGTTCACTTTTCTAACACGCAGGAAGTTCTCTTTACACTGAAACCAAAAAAGGTTATCTTTACACTGAAGCCAAAAATCCTCAGATTTTAGTACATCTGTGTTGGCAAAAAATAAACTCGGGGGGTATGTCCTACACTACCCCGCTAGTTCGAACTAGCGGGGGTAATGTAGTCATCCGCAGTTGCAAATGAAGCCCGGGATTTGAATTTCCCGGGCTTCATTTGCATGAAGCCGGCCGGCGCCATTTTTAAATGCCGGCTAGTTCGAACCCCGTGCCGCGCGGCTACACGCAGCACGGAGTAGCTAGTTCGGATTAGGCTTCCACGAGGAGTACAGCTAGTTCGGATTAGAAGCCTAATCCGAACTAGCTACTCCGTGCCGCGTGTAGCCGTGCGGCACGGGGTTCGAACTAGCCAGCATTTAAAAATGGCGCCGGCCGGCTTCATGCAAATGAAGCCCGGGAAATTCAAATCCCGGGCTTCATTTGCAACTGCGGATGACTACATTATCCCCGCTAGTTCGAACTAGTGGGGTAGTGTAGACATACCCTACATGTTCCTAGAATGTATAGAAATCAGAATCTTCAAAAATAAGGTTACAGAATTTGCAATGCATATTAACTTGTTAATGCTTAGAGTTTAGAAATAAATAAAAAATGTTTTGATAAAACTAAATTAAAAACCTCTGGCATTAACCTTTGAAAGCAAATAATAAGGAATTTTAACTAATAGTTTCTATAGTTTTGTTATAGTGTTAATATTCCAGTTCTTCACCTTGGTGCAACATGACAGGTCAAATGATCCAAAACCACTTGTGTGAGGGACTATATAAGTAATCACACATGTGGGAATTAGCAAATGCTAGAACTGTGCTAACCTAGAAAAAACAGTGACAGAAAACACAATAAAAAAAGATTTTAACAGGGACTAGATGTGATGTACTTTACTTATAACCTATGCTTTATCTGATTAATGACAACGTCATATTCTACAAATATCAAAATGAAATAGTGTACCCACCAATTTGGAGAAAAATATTAACTCATGTCCTCCATATAAAGATGGACTGAGCCCCACCAGAATACAACTCTATATACCACAAGAACGTAAAATCCATATTCCCAGCATTCTGCTCCTTATGGAAAGATTAGTGTTTCCAATGCCTAAGTAGTTTTACATGCTAGCAGAGGGTTGGGTTTGACCAGGATTTGTCACCAAACTAATTTAAAATGATTGTTCTGTAAGAACAAACCCAAAAAGAGCACTGCTTGAGAGTCTGAGCTAATAAAAATGTGGAACATTAACTTAACCATCTGTGACTTTAAAGCTTCTGACAGCCAATTCAAAAGATCTAGGAGAAGTCAGATAATTCTCTTTTGTTAGCTATACGAAAATGTACAGATTACAGTGAAGCCACAGTAGTGAACTATGCAATGAGTGATTTAGTTTTCTCTTTTGCTGTAACACTGGCAAACTCTTTTGCTACTAGCCAATTAGTAAAATCTTATGACGGGATTTTCAGGTCTCTCCTCCACCTTGGTCTTCTCTCCTGAGCCTCTGGTCTCTCGCACCGTCTCTCTCTCTCTCTCTCTCTCTGCTCCTACTGCCTCCCCCTCTCTGTCTCAGCTCTCCTCTACCTCCTGCCTCTCTCCCCATCCTTCCTCTCACTCTCCCTTTCTCTTCTCCTCCTGCCTCTCCCTCCCCTCCACCACTCCCCTTCCCCTCCTCCTTCCGCCGTGGCACTTGGCTGAGTGCTGCCTGCTCAGCCGGACCGCCGCAAGGGAGGGGGGGGGGGCAGGGTGGTGACATACACGGCCAGGAAGCAGGGTTGGGTACATCACTGCCCCACCCCCCACTTCCCCTCCTGCTGGGGGAGAGTCCAAGTGGCCCCTTGCACTGCTGGCTCCCCCGTGGCAGCCCGGCTGAGGGGCGCAGCACTCAGCTGAGCGCCCCAGCGGGATGGAAAGGGGGGGAGGTGATGTATACGGCCCCGCCCCTTGGCTGTGTACGTCACCGCCCTGCCCTCTTCCCATCCCTCCATGGCAGCTCGGCTGAGTGCTGTGCACTCAGGCGGGGGAGGAGTAGTGGGTAGGGTTGCCAGGTGTCCAGCATTGTACCAGACAGTCCGGTATTTGTGCGTTCTGTCTGGTAAAAAAAAAAAAAAAAAAATCAGAAAATACCATGTGCAATGTTTGGTATTTTCTGATTTTTCCAGGTGCGCACCGGACGGAAGCCTGGTGTGGGTGGGGAGAGCGGGTGGGGGGCGGGGCCGCGATTGCCACTGGGAGCCCTCAGTCCATTGAGTATGAGGAGGAGAGGGAGCCGGCGACGCACGAGCGAGGAGGGGAAGCCTCCTCCTCGCTCGTGCGTTGCCGGGATCCTGCGCGGGACAGGCAGCAAGTGCCCAGGTCAGTCCCGCTCCCCGCCGGCCAATTTGCTCCCCCCTCCCTTCCCAGCCAGCTGGTTCTCCCCCCACTGCCCCTCCTGTTCTTCCCCAGCCAGCCCCCCTGCACCCTCCTCCCCACTCTGCTTCCCACCAGCCCATTCCTCTTCCTGATCTCCCCGGCCAGCGCCGCTGCACCGCTCCCCGCCAGCTCTGCTTCCCGCCTGCCACTTCCTCCTGGCCACCCTCACGGCCCACGATCTCCCCCAGCTGTGCTTCTCGCCCCCTGCTTTCTCCTGGCCAGCCCTGCCCCCTCCCGTCCGGTGGTCCCTCCCCCGATATCCCGCAGCCAGTCCTGTTCCGCCCGACCCCCCCCCATGACCAGTCCTGCTTCCCATTGGCCCCCCCCATCTCCCCTTGCCAGTCCAGTTGCCCCTCCCCATTGGCTGTTTCCAGGCCCCCCCCCTTTCCCAGCCAGCACCGTTCCATTCCTAGCCGGTCCCCCCCCCCCATATGAAGCAGGCCGCCACAGGGGAGGAGAAGGGGGGCGGGGCGCTGACGTACATGGCCAGGAGGTGGGGCCGTGTACGTCACCACCCCGCCCCCCTTCCCCTCCCGCCATGGCGCTCAGCTCAGTGCTGCACGCTCAGCCGGGCAGCCGCGAGGGAGCCCAAACGCTCTCACACAGTGGCTCAGCTGAGTGTGCAGCACTCAGCTGAGTGCTACAGTGGGAGGAGAAGGGGGGAATGGCGGTGACGTACACGGTCCAGCCCCCTGGCCGTGTACGTCAGCGCCCCGCTCCCCTTCCCCTCCCTCCATGGTGGCTCGGCTGAGTTCTGTGCCGCTTAGCTGGGCCGCGGCGGGGGAGCAAGCGGTGGCAAGTGGCCCAGCTGAGCGGTGCAGCGCTCGGCCGAGTCGCCACGGAGGGAGGGGAAGGGGGGCAGGGCGCTGACGTACACAGCCAGGGGGCGGGGCTTGTACATCAGCGTTACACACTCACAGACACTGGACTAATATATATGTAACACCACTGGCAAACTGCCTAAATCTCTCTCTCACTTAAAAAATGTTGAAAAGTTTCTACACCTCACATTTACAAGCAATGGCGTAAAATGTCTAAAGATAATAGATGAGAAGAGATCATGTCCTACTATTTTGACCCCTTTCAGGAACTGAAGATGCCCACTATTTCCTAGGGATCCTGTGCTCACAATATGTATCTGTCATAACACTTGGAAGGATGCATATACTTTTCTTAATAAACATGCTTCCCAGAACATTAATCTCCTTTCCATTTAGCTCTGATTCTATAATGCAAATGGTAACTCCTGAGGGAATTCACTAAAAAATTAAAAATTCCGTGCCAAAAAAACCTGAAAATTCTGTACACAATATTTTAAAATTTTGCAAAATTTAATATACTTTGTCAAAAAAATCATAATCGTGGCAGTTTTGAAAAATTGTCAAAATAATCTAAATATCTAAAAAACAATATCAGTGGCACCTTAAAGATTAACAAAAATACATATAGAATCATGAGCTTTCATGGGTAAAACCCACTCCAGATGATGAATTGGAGTTGAAGTAACAGAACTAAGATATTTATAACAGGAGGGGGAAAAAAGTACCTGTCAATTGTAGGATTGGTGCTAATGAGGCTAATTAAGTGAGCTGGAAGTGTCCCATTCTAGCACTACTTCTATAATTGACAGGCACTTTTTTTACCCTCTGTTATAAATATCTTGGTTATGTTATTTCCATTTCAGCTCATCATCTGATGAAGTGGGCTTTACCCATGAAAGCTCTTGATACTATATATTTTGTTAGTCTCCAAGGGCACATTTATACAGCAGTGTTATTTTTAAATAACTCAGGTTATTTCAAAATAAGGTATCTACACAGCAAAACCATTATTTCATTTCTAAATAATGAGCTTCTTATTCCGGAATAATAAACAAGGAACACCACCAATTTTAAAATAGGGTATGTATAGCTGGTGCAGCTGTGGTTATTTCAAAATAATTGGCCTCCAGGGCTTCTCGCAGCTGCCTTGGTGGCCACTCTGTCCATACCTATCAGAACTCTATAGTTCCCTTTCCCCTACAGGCTTTAAAGCTGTAGCCACAGGGGAACAGGCTTGTGGCACAAGAAAGCCCCTGACAGCCCTGTGCCACACAACACCATCATTGTGCGCAGCAATGGCTGACCCCACTGCTCCCACTGAGCACCCTAGGGCTGCTAGTGAGTTAGAGGCCAGTTCCCAAGTCCCTATTCATAGGGGGAAGAGAGAGGGCACCATCCTGGCCTGGTGCAGTGATACTGTATCTCATTAAAGTCTGCGGAGAGGAGGCAAACCTCCAGGATCTCTGGAATAGGCGCAGGAATGCTGATAACTATGGCTGGATAGCCGACAGTCTGGGCCAGAAGGGCCACATGCGCACACAGGAACAGGTGTGCATCAAAGTAAGAGACTACACGAAGGCCAAGGAGCAGAGCTCCCACTCCAGAGGCGCACCCCACTCATACCCTAATTTTGAACAGCTCTACCACATTCTGGGTGGGGGAGTTGGGCCTTCCCTCTGCTCCCATTGTTATGAGCTCTGGGCTATAGATGCCCATTGCCAGCCTCCCAGAGAGTAGACTTATGGGCGAGGAAGACGAAGAGGCCAGCCAGGAAATGATGCCCACAAGCCAGGGGGTCAGCTTCTTTCTAGAGCCAGTACCCTTGTCCCAGGAAGTCACCCAAGGCTCGCATGAAGCTGGGGAAGGCCCATTAGATGAGTTCCATTACTTTCCCATGATACACGCAGGAAGGTGGCAAATGGAAGGGGCTGCGTGCGCCTCAGCAGGCTTTCTTGGCCTGGAGATTGCATAGCAGCTCATGCACATGGGTGCATACGGAGCACCAGTCCACAGCACACAGCCCCAGGAACCTGTCAAAGGAAACAGGAGCTCCTGCTCACAGGGTTTCTGGAAAGGCCTGCCTTACTCCCAACTGACACCTTCCCACCACAAGCCACACTAAGGAGGCTGGGGTCAAGGACACACACAGTCGTGCTGCATATGGTAATCCCCGCACTCTTGGGACAGCATCCGCTCCCAGTCAAGCACAGCGAGGTGGAGGACACTGAGAGCCCCTGCCATGTGAACCATCCAGGAGAGAGGAGGAAGAGGAGGGGATCTTAGTAGCACCCTCTCCAGCAAACAGTGTCTGCCGCACACACATACTTCCCCTAACGCCCTTCCCCCATCTCCTCCAGAGGGCAAGGGTAGAAGTCCTTCCCCTGTGGGAAGCCACCATTGCTGGACCCAGCGTATGCATGGCACAGAGGCAGGTCCCTGAGCCCAAGGCCCTTCCCACAGCAGGAGCAACCCCCAAGTTCCCCATCCCTGGCAGGGCTTTGTGAAGGTAGGACTGCAAAATCTCCAGAGAGGGAAAGTCCACACACACACACACACACACACACACACACACACACACACACACACACACACACACACACACACACACACACACACACACACACACACGGTAGGAACCCCATGCCTGCAATTCACCACCCTTCTAGGACAACCATAAGAGTCATACCTTCATGAGCACAGCCCCGATGGTCAAATCTCCCCATGCCAAACTGGCTCCCGATGGAGCAATAGTGTCTGGCGTGGCGAACTTCCAAATAGCAATGGCGACCTGCTTCTGGAAGGGAATGGAGGGTCACATGTGGCTGTCCCTCCACATGCGGACGTTCTGGAGCCACTGCTGGTCATCCCACCGCCGCATGACAATCTAGTCCCACCAGTCGGAACTGGTGCCCCATCACCAAAAGCAGCAGTGCACAGGGATACGTGGAGAGATGTGAGGAGGTGCCCCACAGTGAGCTGTGTGTCCTGGTCCTGCAGTGCCATGTGGGCAGCCTGCAATAACTCTTCCAGGAGATGTGCCACGAGGTCTAAGCATTTGGAGAGTGCTTTGCGACAGGTCTGGCTCCATGGCTGGAGTGCTGTGGCATCCACCAGGGTACCCAGAGTGCTCAGTGAGATGAGTTTGCTGAACTTTGACAAGATAGGCAAAGGTGAAGAGCCTGAAACATGACTGTACAGTGAAGTCCCTTTAAGCATGAGCCTCAAATAGCCTCAGGCAGCAGCTACAGGAAGCAACTGCTATCTGATTCCCTGCCTGGAGTGGGGGGCCTTAAATGTGATTCAGGCTCCAATCAGTGTGGACATGCTATTTCAAAATAGCGATTTCAGGAGTTGTTATTCCGAAATAGCTTATTTAGAAATAAGCGTGTTGTGTAGATATACCTTAAGGTGCTACAGGACTACTCATTGTTTAAGTTACAGACTAACACGGCTATCCCCTGAGTCTTAAACATCCTTGATAACAGGTATTTTGAACAATACAGACAACAAAAAAGATTCAGGAAATATTTTTGACAAACAGAGTCCTTACTAGGCATATTAAAATACAGAACTTTTAATTATAATTCATTTAAACTAGAATATAAAATTGCATTTCCAGCACACCTCAGAAGCAGTGCAAACTAGGGATGTAATATTGTAGTCAATTAACCTACTACTAAATAAGCAAAATCTTACAGGTTAATGCAATAGACTACATGCATTCTCCTCCTACCTCCACCAGCAGCCTGGCTCAGTCCTGGCTCATGATGGGCCTGGGACCTACCCCTGCTATGGCTCTGCATTTAAAGTGTATTAGGCACTGGGAGAGCAGGCAGCCCAGCTCAGTTCCGGCTCATGCCAGGTCTGTGAACTCAGGACCCCCTAGACAGGGGCTACTACCATCCGACTCTGCTGCCTCTGTATCAGAGGCAGCAGCACGGGGCAACAGGCAGCCGATCTGCGAGCTGTTTTTTAAACTGGTTCCCCTCAGACTAGCTCCTGCCTGGCACCTCACACTGCTCCTTGGGAGTGGGCACATTAGCTGCCAGCCCAGCCACTGGAGACTATAGAATAGTCAACTAACCGATAAGAATTGATTATGTTACTTGGCTATTCAATTAACTGATATTTAACATCCCTAGTGCAAATGCTTAGGGGAATCAGGGGTAATGGGGGATCTAAGGGAGAGGGAAGTAATTGCTGGGAAGTAATCTGGATGTGAACTTGGAGTTGTTGCTGGATGTGGATGGGAGAAATATAGAACAGTTTTCTCTGGGTAGGGGGGATTTTAGGGAACCTCCTCCGTGAAGATCCTGGCTAAAACCTAACTTCTCATATTCAGTCAGCCACATCTACCCCATTCCCATGTGTCTCTGCATCCCTCAGTTCTCATTTGTCCCTGGGTGATCGCTTCCTATTCACTTGTGTCCCTACATGCCCAGTCAGTCAAGCAGATCCTCCTCCCCTCCCCCCGCACCCAGCGCAACATTAATTCTGCTCATGAAGAGTGGCTCAGAATTTCCCCAGGAGTAAATGATAATAGTTTTTCTTGACCTAGCCTTTGCAATGTAATACACCTTTTGATATTTATAATCATTTTTGTCACACAAAAAAGGTGTGAGATTTAAAAAAAATATTAAAATGTAAAGACTGTATAAAAATGGC
The DNA here is from genome assembly GCF_049634645.1 of Pelodiscus sinensis. Lineage (NCBI taxonomy): Eukaryota > Metazoa > Chordata > Testudines > Trionychidae > Pelodiscus > Pelodiscus sinensis. Next base: position 18,868,061 of record NC_134733.1, on the reverse strand, counting down.
AAAAAGTGCTATACAATACAAATTAAAAAGCCATCCAAAAACCTACTGATTTTAAGAAGGAAAATCATACTGAAAATATATTTTATTCTTCCTAGGCAACGCCTCAATTCATCAGTTGAATACAGAGGCCCAAGAAAGCAGCAATCAAATATTGTCCTGTTAGCATAATTTGTGTTATTAGAAACCCAATGATCAATGTGTTATCAGCTTTAACAGGAAAACAGTTGAACTTTGCTCTTTCAAAGTAATAATGGCGCAGATAAGTATGGTACAGTATCAAATTCCTCAGAACTGGGAAAATAAATTAGTCTTCTTGGTGAAGAGTATTGTTTTGCAAGTACGCTAATGTCAAAGGATGCAACTGTGCAAGCCACAAGATCAGCAAAGAGAATGTTCCAGTACATGTGGAAGTTCAGCAGGCTCCAAAGCTTGATGACTAACCCATTCCTTTTCATTCAGTTGTTTGATAAGAAATCATTTGACTCAGCAGCAAAAGATAAAACCAAAAAAACCTCCAAAATGTAGATGTAGTTAGAATTAATAAGCCCAAAACAATGTTCACTGAATTTATTGAAGTCCATTCTGTAAAAAAAATAAAGCTATACTTGTACTAATTACGAAATATGTTTAATATGTTTATCTTTAAATATTGCTTTTCTCATCTAAGTAGAATATACACCATGATCAAGTATCAGTGAAAGACTGTTGCACAACTTGTAGGATGGCTCACCACTAAGAGAAAGGATTAACCACAAGGATTTTCCCCATGTCAGTTAATTGATTCATTAGACAGTACCATATGGAGGCATCTTACTACATCTGTGTTCTGAGCATGAGCTTATCACAGACAGGAGGAATATTAAATGGGTGATAAATTAATAAGCAGCTTGTGTTGCCATGATTCCTATGTTAAAAAAAGTCATAAACAAAGGAGCAACCACTTCTCTAATTGAAAATATTAAATCAAGTCAGAGTTTCAAATCATATATTGAAGTAGTGTGATCGAGTAAACAGAGAACTAGGGATGTTAGATAATTGAACAGTCATGTAACCGCACAAAATATTGTCAGTTACAGAACTATAGGATAGTCCCGGGGGCAGGACCAGCAGCCAGTGCGCTCCCAGCCCCACTGCTGGGGAGCCCCCTGTCACCTTACGCATGAGGTGCCAGGCAGTAGCCGGTCTGCAAGGGAAGCCAGTTTAAAAACCAGCTCCTGCACAGACCGGCTGCTTGCCCCCTCATGCTGCTGCCTCCGATACAGAGCCAGAAGTGCAGGGTGGCAGAGAAGCTCAGGGAGACAGAGGCTGCTGGAGAGGAGGCTGCCGCAAAGCAGCCTCTGCTCGCAGCTGCCTAGGCTGGCCACGGACACAGGCTGGTCCGGCAGCAGCCCCTGTCTGGGGGCGGGGGGCAGGTGACATCACAAAGCTGATGCTGAGGAGGGAGAACCAGCTTTTAAGCCAGCTCCCCTCAGCACTGGCTCCCCCTCATCCCACCCTTGCTGTCTCTGACACAGAGGCAGCAAAGGGGCGGGGAAATGCGAATAGCCCACAAGATTAACCATTAAGCTTAGGTTTATTGGTTAATTGAATAGTGAATACTCATTTACATCCCTACAGAGAACAGGACTGGAAAAGCCTAACTTTCAGGCATGACTCTGACTCACTGATTTGCCATAAGCAACACAATCTCTGTTCCCATTTCTCTATCTGTAAAATGAGGTAGTATGTATTTTACAGTAGGGATATAAGCAACTAATTGAGCATAAGCTAATCAGGTAGCCAAGTGACTACTTGCTTCCCCTTCCCCGCATCTGTATTAGAAGGAGCAAAAGGGGCCGGGAAGCAGGAGCCAGTGTTGGGGGGGGGGGGGAGGGGAGGAGCTGCCTTAAAAGCTGGTTCCCCCCAGGACTGTCTCTGCACGGGGGAGGAAGAGCTGTAGCAGTCCCGGGAGTTAACCTCACTTTGGCTCTGCACTTTAAATATATTCAGAGCCCGGCAGCTCTTACTGTATTTAAAATGCAAAGCTGCAGTAGTGGTAGAAAGCGCTCCCCATTATCGACTAATCAAGTAGTCGATGTAAATTCCATCGACTACTCAATTAGCTAATTAACCGTTACTTAACATCCCTACTTCGCAGAAGTGTTGTAAGGATGTACATAAGATGCCAAAAACTGGGACTGAAAGAAGGAGATGATCCTCAGTTTCTCTGTTCATGCCCTTAAAAGCACTTAGCACAGGTCAACCACCAAAAGATTGGTTACTGGACTAGATGAACCATTGTTCTGACCCAGCATAGCTATTCTTATATTATGCTGTTATGCAAAGCCAAGTCCTGCATGTGCCAAGTACTATTATTTGGTTTTAATGAAATTTAAAAATATTTCTTATTTCAAAAGAAATATGAAACTAAGCATCTGTAGCCACCCCATATGGACTACTAAACTTTTATCATCTATATTAAATGAGGCATAGATTAAATTGCACTTTTGCAACCACTTAGACTTTTAAGCTTCTAAAACATAATTCTTTAGCATTTACTCAGAATATGAAACACAGAACATCAGATCCAAGTGAGAAAACACACAGACCTCTCAAACACAAACACATTCTATATATTAACAAATGATGCGGCACGGTAGGACGTTTTTCCATAATTGTCTAAGCAGATGTCTGACCCAATCTCTCCATGATTTTCAAAAAGGTAATCTCATGATTTCTTAGAGTATGCAATACTCTAAATATTCCAAGTAGAGGCTGTGACAAGTGGAGAAGGTTCAAGACAACTGAGCTTCTTAAATGCCAAAAAACCCAACTTCGGTGTAAAGTTCAAAATGAGGATAGATAACATATTTTCATCTTATTAGAAAGGGAAAATTAATTTAGAGGAGGTTAATCATGGTCATTAGAGAACATCTTGAAGGCTAGCTAGTTTTAAAAAGCATGGCAGACAGCAAGTTTTCCAGAAAAGGGACCAAGCAGGCTTCTCTTTCAGAAGCCTTTTGATTTCATGGAAGAAAAGGAAAAAAGTCAAGTGTTTTTCCATAAAGGCATTGTAGTGGGGCAGAGTGGCTGCTCACCAGAAGAGGAAGAGCCCCTCAATGAGCCTCTTGGGCAGAGCCTGACCCTGCTCTTTCATCTAACCAGAAGTCAAGAGGCGTGGCCAGGACTATAAAAGGCCAGCACTGGAGCTCAGTCTGGTCTCAGTCAGTAGAGGAACCAGATGCCAGCCCTAAGGATGTTACATTTAGTTTAATCAACTAGTTGATGGATTTTCCATCGATTAGTCAATAAGCAGGGGAGCCACAGCGAGGTTAGCTTGGAAGCAAACCCCGCTGTGGCTCTGCCTTTTAAATATATGAAGAGCCTGTTGGCTCTTAACAAATTTAGAAGGCTAAAGCTCAGCAGGAGGGACTCAGCTAACTGACTCTTAATACATTTAAAAGGCTGGTGCGCAGTGGGGGTGACCCGGCATGAGTCGGAAATCCGCTGTCCCAGCTCATGCTGGGTCCCTCCTGCTGTGCTTTAGCCTTTTAAATGTAGTAAGAGCCTGTTGGCTGGATCCCCCCAGCTACGTTTCTGATTTTTAAATTTATTAAGAGCCATCAGGCTCTTACTACACTTAAAAAGCAGAGGTGCAGCGTCTAGGACTAGGTGTGAGTCGGGAATCAGATAATTCCCAGCTCGTGCCCAGTCCCCTCTACGCCCCTGCCTCCTGCAGAGATGGTGCTGGGAGGGGGGGACACCAGGTTTTAAGCCAGCTCCCCCCAGCACTGGCTCGTGCCCCCTCCCCCATCTTGCTGCCTCTGATAAAGGCAGCAATGGTGGGGAAGCAATTAGTCAAGGGACTAGTCACTTACATTCCTAGCCTGCTCTGTGCTCCTGAGCTGGGAGGCCGAGGACTGGCCTGAACCACCTGTGCCTGCGGAAGCCTGACAACTAGCCAAAACCACCATACCTGCAGAAGGCTGACGACTGGCTGTGACTGCAGGAGCCTGATGACTGGCTGGGACCAGTCGAACCTCCAACACCCCAGTATACCTGCCAGCAGATCAGGCATGCACGGAGGGGGAGAACCGCAGTAGCCCAGGAATAGCCGAACACAGTTTGAGTGAGCCAGAGCCAGGGTCAGAGTGTTGTGGTCAGGATCCCCACTGACCCAGCAGCAGACTGCTCTGCTGCTGATAGGGCTCTAAGCTGGGATGCAGAGGAGTGGGCGGGCCTGCATCCCCCCTGCTACCTAACCGCTGGTGGCAGCCTCCCCCCTCCACCACTTCAGGCCAAAAGCCTAAGATTGCTGGGTCACCGCCCGACTCCTACTATTCAAACTGAAGAGTCACAATGGGGGTAGATCCCGGCTGAGGCCCAAACTGGGACTGGGCAGGGCTTGTTCAGTCCCAGCTCACACTGGGTTCAGCACGCCCTATCTCCCAGCCCAGACCATGGCAGACAGGGGCTGCTTCACAGCAGCAGCCCCATCTGTGGTGGGGTCTCAGCAGACGGAGGCTGCTGTGGAGGGGCTGCTCCATGGGATACAGAGCAGCCTCTGCTCATGGCAAGCCTCTGCCTGCAGTGAGCCTGGGCCCGCCACAGGCAGAGGCTGCTTCACGGCAGCTCCCTCCCCCCTGTCCCCCACCTTCCTGCACTGCTGCCTTTGATAGAGGAAGCAGCACGGGGATGGAGGGAAGTTGCACCACAGAGACAGTGCTGGGGGAACTGACTTTTAAGCCGGCTCTCCCAAGCACCGGCTCCTGCTTCCCCCTCCCCTTGCTGCCTCTAATAGAGAGCAGGGTCGGCCCGAGCCATTCGTGTGGTCCCGCCCCTGGGCATGTGGCGCATGTGCGGTGCCGCCCCTGCCCAGTAGCCTCTACAATGGGGTGCCCCGGGCAGTAGCCTGGTCAGCCGCCTGGTCAGCCTATAGCTTGGGCCAGCTCTGATACAGAAGCAGCGGCGGGGGGGGGGGGGGGGGGGGGAGCGGGAAGGGGAGAGAAATGTATGTACAGTATTTGACTACTCACATCCCTAGTATGAAACCGCATAGTGTCACATGAGGAGGAAGAGAGGAGTTACTACAAAAATCTTCCAAAATTTCTTCTGTATTTTGCCTCATACACATTTACATAACATCTGCAATGTTCATATAATCCTTGAAATATCACTTTCTTCAAACTACTTTAATCTACTGAACACACTATGCCAGCAGTCTAATATTTTAAACAGCCCTGGAATAAAACAGTTTGAATGCAAAAGGGAAAAAGAAAATGGTGATAATTAAACAGATTTTCATTATCTTCCAAAAAGCTTTTCTGTAAACATCAACCATTTATCAATAATGCCTCATCAATATTACATTTATTGTTGGAGACAGTTACAAATCCAAAATGTAAATTCTCCAAATTTTTAGACCTCCACTTTAAAAGCAATAGAGAGCTGTGAGGGAATGGAGTCATTGGCGAAAGAGAATCACTGCCACAGAATTACAACATTAAAGCCTTGATATCATGGACCTGAAATGAACAAATTGATTTTGAAAGGAACTGAACAACAGTCAGAAATCACAAGCCAGACAAGTTTTGAGGTAACTACTACAAAACGCTTACTACAAAACCAACAAATGGACTGTTGAAACAATGTGATATGTGGCATATGGAAATCCATCTGTGGTCACCATTTTGCAAGCTGGTCACCGTTTTGGAAGAAAAAATTAGAGGACTGGAGGCCCAAGTATCGACCCTAGGTTCTATCAGAGAGGATGAAGACTTCCTCAATAGAAGGCAGCGTTTAATTCTGCAGCCACAGCAGGCTGAAGAGCCAGTCAGAGCAGTACAGGACAAGGAAGAAAACTGGAAGCATGTAACCTCTAGAAGGAGAAGGCGGCCAACCCAGGTATCCCCCATTCCTGTAGAGGTAAGTATCTGCTTTCAGGCTTTCTCCACAGGCACTGCAGTGGCGAATGCTTTGGCGGGGACCTCTCAGGAAAGAAATCAGAAGGGAACACTATCTACTGGAAGGCATGGGATGAGTAGTCCTGAGATGGAGGTTCCATGACCACCACCCCCAAAAGAAGATGGGTGGTGGTGGTCGGGGACTCCCTCCTAAGAGGGACTGAGTCATCCATCTGCATCCAGACCTGCAATTTCGAGAAGTGTGCTGCTTACGGGGAGCTCGCTTGCATTCAGGATGTGACCGAGAGTCTTCCGAAAGTGATTAAACCTTCAGATTGCTACCCCTTCCTGCTTCTCCGTGTAGGAACTAACAATACGGCCAAGAATGACCTTGAGCAGGTCACAGCAAATTATGTAGCGCTGGGAAGAAGGACCAAGGAATTTGAAACGCAAGTGGTGTTCTCGTCCATCCTTCCAGTTGAAGGAAAAGGCCCGGGACGAGTTTGTCAAATTGAGGAAGTAAATGTGTGGTTGTGCAGGTGGTGTCGGAGAGAGGGCTTTGGTTTCTTCGACCATGGGACTCTGTTCCGGGCACAAGGACTGTTAGGAAGAGATGAAAAAGCATCTTTACAGGCAGGCTTGCAAACCTAGCGAGGTGGGCTTTAAACTAGGTTCATTGGGGGATGGTGACCAAACACTGAGGTAAGTGAGGCAGTCGGACACTGGGAAGAATCACAAGGAAGAACAAGCAACAAAAGAGGACCCCTGATTCGGATGGAGAAGGCAGGGCAATCAACTGGTTATCTAAGGTGTTTGTACACCAATGCAAGAAGACTGGGAAACAAACAGGAAGAATTAGAAGACCTGGCCCAGTTAAAGAAATATGATTTGATTGGAATAATGGAGACTTGGTGGGATAACTCACATGACTGGAGCACTGTCATGGAAGGGTATAAACTGTTCAGGAAGAACAGGTGGGGGAGAAAAGGAGGAGGAGTTGCATTGTATGCAAGAGAGCAGTATGATTGCTTGGAGCACCAGTACTTGGAGGGAGAAAAGACTGTTGAGCGTGTATGGGTTAAATTTAGAGGTGGAAGCAACAGGGGTGATGTTGTGGTTGGTATCTGCTTTGACCGCCGGATCAGGTGGATGAGGTAACAAAGCTTTCTTTGGACAACTGAGAGAAGCTTCCAGATCGCAGGCCCTGGTTCTCGGGGCGACTTTAATCACCCTGACATTTGTTGGGAGACCAATACAGCAGTACACAGACAATCCAGGAAGTTTTTGGAGAATGTTGGTGATAACTTCTTGGTACAAGTGCTGAAGGAACCGAGCAGGGGCCATGCGCAGCTTGACCTACTGCTCACAATCAGGGAGGAACTAGTAGGGGAAGTAGAGGTGGGTGACAACCTGGGAAGCAGTGATCATGATATGGTAGATTTCAGGATCCTGACCAAAGGAAGAAAGGAGAGTAGCAAAATACACACTCTGGACTTCAGAAGAGCAGACTTCAACTCTCTCACGGTATGTCTACACTACAGCACTAATTCGAACTAACTTAATTCGAATTAGTTAATTCGAACTAAGCTAATTCGAACTAGTGCATCTAGACCTAAAAACTAGTTTGAATTAGCATTTCGCTAATTCGAACTAGCATGTCCACATTGAGTGGACCCTGAACAGAGGTTAAGGATGGCCAGAAGCAGTGCCGGCAGGGCATCAGGTTAGGACTTAGAGCGTGGAGCTGCTGTCTCAGGCTAGCCGAGGGCTGTGCTTAAAGGGACCCGACCCCCACCCCGGACAGACAGTTCTCAGGGGTTCCCCGCTTGCAAAGCAGTCCTGGCTTGGAGTGCCCTGAGTGCCCACACTTGGCACATCACAGCACTCGGCCATCAGCCTGGCTGCACCTGCCACAGGCTGCCATCCGGGGGGGTCAATTGGGGGGCTGCAGGAGAGCTTCCACCCCGAGGGGCCCGCATAGCCACCCCAGTCCTCCCCGTTGGGGGCTCGTACCCCATTCCTCCCTCACCTCCTTCCACTTACCCCTCCCTAGCACCTCCTTCCTGATGTACAAAATAAAGGACACGTGTGTTCAAAAATAGAAACTCTCTTTATTGAACAAAACTCGGGGAGACTGGGAAAAGGAGATGGGAGAGGGGAAGAGAGAGGGTGGGAGAGGAGAGGGCAACTAAAATGAACAGGTCCCATATGAAGAGAGGCTAAAGAGACTGGGACTTTTCAGCTTAGAAAAGAGGAGACTGAGGGGGGATATGATAGAGGTCTGTAAAAGCATAGATGGTATGGAGAGGGTGCATAAAGAAAAGTTCTTCATTAGTTCCCATAATAGAAAGACTAGAGGAAACCAAATGAAATGAACGGGTAGCAGGCTTCAAACTAATAACAGAAAGTTCTTCTTCACAAAGCAAATACTCAACCTGTGGAACTACTTGCTGCAGGAGGCTGTGAAGGCTAGAACTATAACAGAGTTTAAAGAGAAGTGAGATCAATTCATGGAGGTTGGGTCCATGGAGTGGTATTAGCCAGGGGGTAGAAATGGTGTCCCTAGCCTCTGTTTGTGGAAGGCTGGAGATGGATGGCACAAGACAAATGGCTTGGTCATTGTCTTCGGTCCATCCCCTCCAGGGTCCCTAGTGTTGGCCGCTGTCGGCAGACAGGCTACTGGGCTAGATGGACCTTTGGTCTGACCCAGTACGGCCATTCTAAGCTCAGGGCTCAGGGTCGGGGGTCTCACTGGACCACCCTGATTTTCATGCAAACCTGCCCCTGGGTGGCCAGGCTGGCAGCTATCCTGCCCTAGACGGCCACTTTCCTGTGCCTAGTGCGGAGGTCGTAGATGAGGTCCACCATCTCCGCACTAGCCCAGGTGGGCGCCCGCCTCTTGCGGACCTGGGCAGGCTCCCGGGAGCAGCCAGCCTGGTCCCAGGAAGAGGCGGAGGGCTGCGTGGCAGCGGGAGGCCAGGTGCAGGGTCTGCTGGCTGGGTGCTGGCAGGCCTGCACCTAGCACGGGCACTGTAGCCAGACCGTGCCCCATTAAGGGCTCCGGGAGGGGAGCAGACGAGTGGCCACCAGGGAAAGCTGGAGAGGGCTAGCCTCCCACTAGTTCGAATTAAGTGGCTACACAGCCCTTAATTCGAACTACTTAATTCGAACTAGGCGTTACTCCTCGTAGAATGAGGTTTACCTAGTTCGAATTAAGCGCTCCGCTAGTTCGAATTAAGTTCGAACTGGCGGTTTGCCTGTGTAGCGCCTATCAAAGTTAATTCGAACTAACGTCTGTTCGTTCGAATTAACTTTGTAGTGTAGACATACCCTCAGAGAACTGATGGGCAGGATTCCCTGGGATGCTTACATGAAAGGAAAAGAAGTCCAGGAGAGCTGGCAGTATTTTAAAGAAGCCTTGTTAAAAGCACAGCAGGAAACCATCCTGATGTGCAACAAGAAAAGCAAATATGGTAGGAAATCAGATTGGCTTACCGGGTACATCTATGGTGAGCTTAAACACAAAAAGGAAGCTTACAAGAAGTGGAAACTTGGACAGATGACTAGGGAGGAGTATAAATATATTGCTCGAGAACGCAGGGGAATTATCAAGAAGGCGAAAGCGTAATTGGAAATGCAGCTGGCAAGGGATGTGAAGGGTAACAAGAAAGGTTTCTACAGGCATGTTAGCAATAAGAGGGTGATCAGAGAGGGTGTGGATGAGGGAGGTAACTTAGTGAAAAGATGATGTGTGAAAAGCTGATGTACGCAATGCTTTCTTTGCCTCTGTCTTCAAGAATAAGGTCAGCTCCCAGACAAAAGCACTAGGCAACGCAATATGGGAAGTAGCTGGACAGCTATTGGTGGGGAAAGAACAGGTTAGGAACTATTTAGAAAAGCTAAACATACACAAAACCATGGGCCCAGATTTAATGCATCCGAGGGTACTGAGAGAGGTGGCAAATGTCATTGTGGAGCCTTTGGCCGTTATCTTTGAAAACTGGCAGAGATCGGCAGAGATCCCGGAAGATTGAAAAAAAGGCAAATGTAGTGCCCATCTTTAAAAAAGGGAAGAAAGACAATCCAGGGAACCACAGACCAGTCAGCCTTACCTCAGTCCCCGGAAAAATCATGGAGGGGATCCTCAAGGAATCCATTTTGAAGCACTTGGAAGAGGGGAAAGTGATCAGGAATAGTCAACATGGATTCACAAAGGGCAAGAAGTCATGCCTGACCAATCTGGTTAGCTTCTTTGATGTGGTAACTGGCTCTGTGGATATGGGAAAGTCAGTGGATGTGATATACCTTGACTTTAGCAAAGCTTTTGATACAGTCTCCCACGATATTCTTGCCAGCAAGTTAAGGGAGTATGGATTGGATAAATGGACTGTAAGATGGATAGAAAGCTGGCCAGACTGTCGGGCCCAACGGGTAGTGATCAACGGTTCGATATCAGGTTGGTGCTCCAAGGATCAGTTCTTGGATCGGTTTTGTTCAACTTCTTTAATAATGACGTGGATGAAGGGATGGATTGCACCCTCAGCAAGTTTGCAGATGACACTAAGCTAGGGGGAGAGGTAGGTACGCTGAAGGGCAGAGAAAAGGGTCCAGAGTGACCTGGACTGATTAGAGGATTGGGCCAAAAGAAATCTAATGAGGTTCAACAAGGACAAATGCAGAGTCCTGCACTTGGGATGGAAGAATCTCAACACTGTTACAGGCTGGGGACTGAATGGCTAAGTAGCAGTTCAGCAGAAAAGGACCTGGGGATTACAGTGGATGAGAAGCTGAATATGAGTCAACAGTTTGCCCTTGTAGCCAAGAAGGCTAATGGCATATTAGGGTGCATTAGGAGGAGCATTGCCAGCAGATCCAGAGAAGCGATTATTCCCTTTTATTCGGCTCTGGTGAGGCCACATCTGGAATAGTGTGTCCAATTCTGGGCCCCCCACTATAGAAAGGATATGGGCGCATTGGAGAGGGTCCAGCGGAGGGTGACCAAAATGATTAGGAGGCTGGAGCGCATGACCTATCAGGAGAGATTGAAGGATTTGGGTTTGTTTAGTCTACAGAAGAGAAAAGGGAGGGGGGATTTGATAGCAGCCTTCAACTTCCTGAAGGGAAGTTCCAAAGAGGATGGAGAAAGGCTGTTCACAGTAGTGACGGATGGCAGAACAAGGAGCAATAGTCTGAAGTTACAGTGGGAGAGGTCTAGGTTGGATATTAGGAAAAAACTATTTCACTAGGAGGGTGGTGAAACAGTGGAATGGGTTACCTAGGGAGGTGGTAGAATCTCCATCCCTAGAGATGTTGGCTTGACAAAGCCCTGGCTGGGTTGATTTAGTTTGGATTGGTCCTTCCTAGAGCAGGGGGCTGGACTTGATGACCTCCTGAGGTCTCTTCCAGCTTTATGATTCTAAGCTTTACGGTTTGTTAGAAATCAAAGTATTAACCTATACCCACTAACTAAATTATTCAAAAATTAAAAGGATTGTCAAAATTGCACAGGACAGCGCAAGTTATTTTCCTCCACAACACCACTAAATCACAACTACCCTATTCAGACTTGGCACCAAATACAGTTTGAATCACTGTGGCCTGGTACCCTTGGGACCAGACCGTTCCCCAATGAGGGATTTTACCAGACCAGGGGAGGTAATTTCTGGCCCCCTGCCGCTATACTCCCTGCCACGGTTGGCCACCAGGGCTCCCAGCAGCCTGCCCCCACGGCCACCTAGGGTTACCAAATGGTTTTACAAAAAAATACCGAACACACTTGATCTCAGATGGGGGGAACCGGCCAGGACGGGAGAGGGGCTGACCGGAGGAGATGGGAGAGGGGGCCTGAACATTGCAGGCCAAAGAACCTCAGTCACCCATTACTATAATAGATCCTAAGCTCTGGCTGAGTTATTGAAGTCCTTGAAGACTTGAAGTTACTGAGAATCCACCATTTAAACTAATTAAAATTTGCAAATGACCAGTGCATGAAACAGCTAGGAGCTTTGCCAATCTGACCAAAAGAAAATTTCTTCCCAGTTCTTTAAAGGCGACTTTCAGTTAGACAGGAAGTCTGGGGCAAGAACCATCACCAGACATCTTGGAAAGTATTCTCCCTGGTAACTCTGAGCCAAGGATAAAAGTAAATGTCAGGACACATCAGCGTGCCCTGCCTGCTGTTCTTAACAGAGGGGTGCAACACTGGGCCACTGGAAAGGACAGGGTTGGAGGAGACCCTTCCCCTTCGCTTGTCCTTCGAGGCCAGCAGCCATGGTGGTCAGGAGCCCCAGGGCCCTTTAAATTGCCAGAAGGGCCATCCCTAAGAGTGTGCAGGGCCCAGGACACCTCCCCCATCTGCCCCAGGCCCCATCCCATCCCACCACTGATGAGTGCAGTTGGTGATCCTATCCCCTTTCCTGAGTGTCATGGCTGGGAGCTGGGAGAGTGGTGTGGAGTGGGCTGGGCAACTCCACTTTCCACTGCTGCTGGTGAGTATGGAGGTGTGCCTGACCTCTACTGCTGGCACCAGGTTCCCTGCTGGTCCCAAACCATCCTTGGTCCTGCAGGACTCCCCAAAGTGCAAGACCCGAGGTAGCTGAATGAGCCAGGGGTTCAGCTTCCTCTTGTGTCTCTCCCCCCCCCCCCCCCCGAGAAAAGGGGCAGTGAAGTACTGGCATGGTAGCACTGCCATACCCTATTGGCAAAACCAGTGATGGGGGGAGCAAAAAGTTGATCAGCTGCAGGCTGGTCAGTGGCCATTTTTACTACGGATTTAAGTGACTAGTCGACTACTCAACTACCCAAAAAGCATAAGCTTATCGGGTAGTCGAGTGGAGTACTCAACTACTCGCTCCCTGCCCTGCTGCCTCTGTATGAGAAGCAGCACGGGGAGGGAGGAACAGGAGTTGATGCTGGCGGAGGGGGGCAGGCTTAAAAGCTGGTTCGCCCAGCACCATCTCTGCGGTATCACCTCTCTCAGAGGAAGGGGGAGAGGCATAGAGGAGGTGGTTGCAGCAGCAGCCCATCTGCAGCCAACTCCAGCCACCATGAATGGAGATGGCTCTGGCAGCAGCCTCTGTTTATGGCGGCCGGGGCTGGCTGTGGACAGGTGCTACTGCCAGGCCAGCCCCTGCCCGCAGCCAGCCTGGGCTGCTGCTGACGGGGCAGCTGGATCTGGCGCAAGCCAAAACTGAGCAGCCCTGGCTCATGCTGGTCTGAGACCACTGCGCCTCTTCATTTTAAATGTAGTAAGTGCCGCCCAGCTATTACTATATTTAAAATGCAGAGCCACAGTGGTCCAGGGCTGGTGCAAGCTGGCACTGGAAGCTACCCTTGCTACAGCTCTTCAGATGACCCCCTTATTAACTAACTATGTAGTTTATACAAATTGTATCAACTACACGATTAGCCAAATAATTGCTCTTTAACATCCTTCAGTTTTACTGCCACACCATACCAGCCCACTTTCACCTCTGCTCTGAATCCTTCTCCTCTAATATTCTATTACTAGCCATTGGAAGTATTTGCTGCTAGCAATTGCAGATCACCTACAATGACTTTTTGCCAGTCTCAGCATACAATCCCCTCTATACATTTATCAAGCTCAGTCTTGAAGCCAGGGTTGTTGTTTTTTTATGCCCTCTGCTCCCCTTGGAAGGCTGTTCCAGAACTTCACTCCTGAGGGTTAGAAACTTTTGTAAAATTTCAAGCCTAAACTGGTTACAGCCATGTCATGAATAGGAGCTGCTAAGTAGAGTCTTACTTACCTGAAGAGTGAGGAAAGGGTTAAGCAACTCTGGAAACGCACCTGAGGGAGGGGGCTTCAGGCACTCAGCCAATGAAATGCAGATTAAGGATGTTAAATATCAGTTAATTGAATGGTCAAGTAACCTCCTGAATTCTTGTTATTCAACTATTGCATCATCCTTGGGGACGGGGCCAGCAGTCAGTGCACTCGGGCTTCACTCCCAAGAAGACCCCTGCCACTCCGCACTGCTGCCACCATATCAGAGACGGCAACACGGGGTGCCAGGTGAGAGCTGATCCGCAAGAGGAGCTGGTTTAAAAACCAGCTCCCCTTGTGGACAGGCTTCTTGTTGCCCTGTGCTGCTGCCTCTGATAAAGAGGTAGCAGTGTGGGGTGGCAGCATCCCCTGTCTAGAGGGTGGTCTGAACTTCCAGACCCAGCACAAGCCGGAACTGAGCTGGCCTGCCTGCCTGCCTATATGCTTTAAATGCAGACCCAGAGCGGGGATAGGTCCTGGACCCATCACAAGCCAGGACTGAGCCGGTCTGCTGGCCAACCTTCTAAAAAATTTACTGGCAAGTGGGGAGGGTGAAAATGTGTGTAGTCTATAGTATTAACTATAAGCTTTTGCTTATCGGTTAATCGTTTACACTTTTACATCCCTAATGCAGACAGGAATTTCAAACAGAGGGTTTTTTTCTCTCTCTCTCCTTTTATTTGAGATTAGAGCAGTTTTTTCACCAGGTAACAAAGGAGTTGGGCTCTCCCAGGAATGGACTCCTTGAAATGTATAAGTAGGAAAAAATTTAGATTGTCCATCAAGTTTTACTGTTTTCCTTGTTTGGGGGTTTGGAAATCATGTCTGAGATGGTTAATTGCTTTTCTCTTTTGTAACTAACCATTACAACCCAGGGATTTCCCCTAAGTCGACTTTACTCCATGCCTTTTAACACCCAGTCATTTACTATGCTTGCTACAGTAGTTTTGTTTTGATAATAAAAGTATTGTCCTTTTTGTTTTGATTAACTGGTATTGGTTGATTTTTGTGTCCTTCAGCCTACCTGCCTAAATTACCCATGAGGAGCAGAGCTCTATTGTTTTCTTCAGATTCTCTGTTTTCCCAACTCCAAGCAAAATGGAGGTGGGGGCCCAAGGAAGAGCTATACTTTAGGGAGGGCATTTCCAAGTCATCTCTTACCTTGCATACAGTTTATTTTATTTTTTATTTCACGTGGGTGGTGGCAGCGAATTTTTTTTTTTTTTTTTTTTTTAAGATCTCAGAGAAACTGAGACCAGACAAGTTTCTCTCTGGGAGTTACAGAGACAGGTTCTTACATAGGGGGCCACCTAGCAGAATAAACTATCTACACTCAAGGTGGCAGGTTGGGGAATTGAGCAGTGACGGGCCAGTCTGTATCCATTTGTTCTTGGGTCCACATTAGTGTGCAACTTAAATACCAGGAAGGAAGAGGAGTTATTAAGCCCTCTGAACTCTTTAGGAATATTTACCAGGAAGAGATATTTCTTGGTACTCATTTTTTCTCACATTTGTACCTCCTTCCGTACCTTTAGGACTCTCAAGACAAGTCATTCATTCATTCTGGTGATTAGAAATCCTTCAGAAAGCAACTGCCAATTTATTAGCTTGAAGTTTTCAAGTGTGTTACCACACAACATCAAATCAGGACTCTGGAAATAATGGGAAATTGTCTTCTATAAACTCCTAGAGTTCAACCTCCTAGAAAACTCTGGTGAGATTGAAAACATAGCATACCATTCTTCAGACTCAAAAGATTACCCTCCTGCTTCAAGGGCCAGTAGCTTCTTTGAGCCTCTTATATTTCATGCCAAATGCTGATATCCTGAAAAAAGGGCAACAAAATAGCATCACTGATCACTTGTGAGCTCTGTAAAACTAAGCAAAAGAAAGTTCACATGGTATTTGACCATCTACAATTAATCCATAAAAGACAGGTAAACTTTCAAGATACGTGTAGTAAAGATATAAAGGAAGGTAGCAATGCACTGTTCCCAAGAAACAGTATCATTTGTGACGCCACTCCATGAAGTATTGGGCAATAGGATATTAGGATGACAGTCTAGAGCAGGGGTAGGTAATAATTTTTTTGGGGGGGCACACTCCAAGATTGTGGAAAATGGTCAAGGGTCACATTTTTCTGTGGAGGAGGTACGGTATCTAGGATGGAGGTTGTGTGCAGAAGGGCAAACGGGGTAAGGGACTGGGGTGCAGGAGACTGGGTGAGGTCTGAAAGGGAGTTTGGATGAAGGAGGGAGTTGTGACCTGTGTCAGGGGATTGAGATGTAGGGTCAGGGAGGGAATATGGGTGCACAAGAAGATTCTGCCTTGGGGGAGGGGCTCTAGAAGGAGGTGCAAAGTCTGGGAGGCAACTGTGACCTGGGAGAAGGGGAAAGTGTTGCAGACCACAGAGGGTTGGGGTGGTAACCTGGTGAAGGGGACTGGAGTGCAGGGGTCTGGGAGAGTGTTTGGATACAGGAGAGGATTCTGGCTGGGGAGGGGGGGGGCAGAGTGCATAGGACAGCGTTTCTTAAAGTGTGTTCTGTGGTACATCAGTGTGCCGTGAGGCAGTCGGAGGTGTGCTGCAGAGAAAACAGAATTCAAAATGGCCACGCTTAAAGGGGCAAGTCTCTTTTTTTTTTTTGCTCAACAATTTTTCCCTGGGGGTTTCTCCCCTCCCCCCCAAGAAAAAAATCCTTAGTGTTCCCCATAAAAAAATTGTTTGGTGTTCCTCGGTCTTAAAAGTTTAAGAAACACTGGTGTAGGAGGAGATACAGGGCTTGGGAAGGAGTTGTGACCTAGGGAAGGGATGTGCAGAGATTTGGATGGTAACTGGGGGAGGGAGATGGGATGTAGGAGGGGCGGGGTGCCAGAGACAGGCTTTGGCTGGGAGGCGCCTTCCTAAGCCAGTAGCACCCCTAAAGCAGGCTGGGCTCCCTGTCTGCTGCAGCCCCAGATCACTTTAAACTGCAGGTTTGTTCCCTCCATGTGGCTCTCAACTCTTGGAAGGTGAAGGCTTGTGCTACCCCCATCCTGCAAGCCAATCTCTGAGCTCCTATTGGCTGGTTGTTTCCGGCCAATAGGAGCTGAGAGATTGGCTGGGGTCAATTCCTGTTGGCCAGTTGTTTCCAGCCTATAGGATCTGAGGATTGGGCTGGGGGCCGGGAGATATCACAAAGTCTCCCCCCTCCCTGCAGAGTAGAGCTGCTCAGACTGCACTTTAAACCATGGCAGCTGTATGCCTGAGGGCGCCAGCAGGGTGGTCCATGGGCCAGATCCAGTGGCTTGGTGGTCTGGATCTGGCCCCCAGGACGTATTTTGCCAGCTCTGGTCTTGGAGAAAATATAGCTTTCCCACACTCCGGATGTGGTCTGTGTGTACCTCATAATCACCCATTTCAGGCAAAACCTGAGAACACAGATGGGCCTTACACAATAGCTTGAAGTTCAGACAGACAGGTTCTACTGGACTAGTGAAAGGCAGCAAAAGCCAGAGATCCTTTAATAGGTTCTTTACTTTTTAATCAGTAAAATGTGTTTAAAAATAAACTTCATACCATAATTAACTGTCACAAGTCATTCTGGCATGAAAAAATAATTAGATGGCCAAAACTCCCAGTCCATAACACAACAAAACAAAAATTGAGAAACACCTCTAGTTAAATTACTCTATAATATATAAAAGCTTTAGGAGGTTGCTGAATATAGCTATAATAAATATATTGTTTCAGAGAGCTTGAAATTCCACTGCAGTTTTTTTATTCTAAAATGTGTCTTCCAAAAATTCAGAGGACTACCCTCATGGGGGATAAACATACTAGTTAGCAGTAGATACAGAAGTAGAGCACTCTGATGTGTTCCCCTACTGCTGGGAATGGGTACTAGTTGTAGAGAATGCTGACCTGGACACACTGTTTGGAAGTCTGGGACAGGTTCAATAAATGTGCATCCCCAAATCTGCATTGTAGAAAGGGAAATTCTATTCCTGTCTCTTCCCTTTCTCTAGAACAAGGGTGGGCAATATAGGGTTCACAGGCTGGATTCAGCCCGCCAAGTCCTTTGATCTGGTCTACGGCCGCCTTGCTGCTCCAGTATCCCCAGGCCAATCAAGATCTGGGAACAGGGGAGCACACAAAGTCTGCTCCCCCCACCAGGGGCAGGGGACAACAGACTTTGTGTGCTTCCCCGCCCCTAGGCCCTAATTGGCAAGGGGGTGGGGGAAAATTGCAAATTCTCTTTCCTCTGCCAGGGGTGCATGGTGCCTAGAGTGAACCACCAGCTATTCAAAATGGCTGGTGGTTTCCTCTAGGAGCCACACGCTCCTGACAAGGTGGGGGAGGAGGGGACAAATACTTCATGTACGAAGTCTCCTCCTTCTGCCAAGGGTGGGTCACACCTAGGGGGAACAGGCCCTTTCCGCCCAAGGTCCCACCCGTTCAGGAAGCAGTCTGTCCCCCCTGCAAAAATTATTGCCTACCTCCGAACATTCCCGTCACTGCCAGGATATGGAAGGAAGAAATAAAAGTTCTCTGCTATTTTATTGCTCCCCAGCATCTTTGTTTATTGGTCAGCTTCCATGAATACCTCTAGTCCTGCCACTATTTGGTGCTACTTGCAACTTTCCTAAGCAGCAACAGAAACATTAAATGGAAAGTATTTCTAATAGCATCATTATTAAGAAACAGAATGGTGATATGAACATCAGAACCTTTTAGGTAGCAGTAAAACTATAAGCAGCAGGAAAATGACTGAAGCGGTCTGCAGAATTTGAGAACACTGAATTCCTTCACTTTCAGGCCTCTTTTGGAAGGTTTATCTTTGCAACTGTACAAGAAGGATTTTTTAAACATCAAAACTTAAATTTTTCATAAATTGATGTCTTAGACCCAATCACATTTACCAGAGAAAGTTTTTCATTAACTCATGATTAGTTGTCCAGGGAATTTTTTCCAACTTGGCTGTGAAAGTCCAATTTGCTTTTGAGAATATGGGGGGGGGGGGGGGGGGGGAAGAATCTCTAGTAATAATACATACAGTATAATGTAACTACTTCCATTTTCTTCCAATAAGGTTATGTTCTTCCACTTTGATTTCCACAGAAATATAAATATTAAAATTGCATAATAAAGCAGAGATGCTAAATCTGAAGCAACCAGCTGCCTTTATACAAACCACAGTGTGAAACAGCTCTCTGATTGTTTCTGTTATACAAGTCTCCCCTCTGTTGCTAAGCTCTGCAACTGCATCATTAGTGGCAAAATACAATGAACCTTGTAATTTAAATATTTCTCTCATTCATATTTTACTTTCACCTTTTAAAATTATTTACAGAAAAAACAAAAGTTGTAAGGGGAAATACACGTAAAACAAAATAAAGTGCAAGAAAGCTATACACTATCAATGTTTTGAGAAACTGATGGCTCATCATTCTCCCTAAATTATCACATCTACAGAAGACAATTTTGAGGGGTTGTATGTTCTACAGTATTATGCCTTACTACTCTATTAAGATAGCAGTAAACATTATAAAGGACATTACACACATAATTTCAATTTAAGTAGTGTCAAAGAACTCGAGGGTTTTCATTTTTCATCTGAGAATTACGGGAACTCTCTCCCATATATTGTTTCAAATGAAGTGAGGGAAGAAGAGAATTTCATTATATTTCTGGAACCACTATTTCTGTAATATTTAACAGCAAAGGAATGGAGGGAATCCAAAAGTTTGCTAGAGACACGCCCTTCTCCAGCTACTCATCCTCATGACCTTACTGATAAGGAGCTGAATCTTGCCTTTGCAAATAAAACACAAGTAAACAGGTAGATTAGAAACTAGGGATGTATAATCCCATTTACAGTAAAACTCCAATTGTCCAGCACCCAGTGGTCCAGCACTCCTGATAGTCTGGCACCAACTGGAACCCGGAAGTGCTCCAGCCATCCAGGCAATTGGAGCTGCTCTGCCCCCGGCTTCCCCAAGTTCACTGCTGCTGAAACAGATCAGCGCCTGACTTGGGGAAGCCGGGGGCAGAGCAGTTGGAGTGCTGCCAGGTTGGTCCCACAGTGCCGCTCAGGTGAGGGGCGGTGCTGTGGGACCAACCCGGCAGCACCCCAGCTGCTCTGCCCTCGGCTTCCCCAAGTCAGCCGCTGCTGACCGGCAGCGGACTTGGGGAAGCCGGGGGCAGAGAAGCTGGAGTGTTGTGCCTCCAGCTTCCCCAAGTCAGCCGCTGGTCAGTTTCAGCAGCGGCTGACTTGGGGAAGCCGGGGGCAGAGCAGCTGAGGTGCTGCCGGGTTGGTCCTGCAGCACCGCCCTCTCCCACGCTGCGCAGTTCCCTGCCGACCCACCCCAGACTCCTCATAGCCTCCCTTCCGATACTCCGGCATATCTGATAATCCAGCACTCCCTGGGTCCTAAAGGTGCCAGATCATCGGAAGTTTACTGTAATTAGTTAACTGGTTAACCGATTTAACATGTTCAAAAGCTTCAGAGAGGTAGCCAAGTTCGCCTGTAACTGGAAAAACGACAAAGTTTAGCACCGTGGTCACCAACCGGTAGATCGTGATCTACTGGTTGATCACAGGGGCTCTGAGTCGATCTTTAGCTCCTTCTGGACAGCGCACAACTAATTTTGAATTGGCACTCTTTGCAGAGCAGCTACTCACAGAACAGTAACACGAGTGAGTAGCTGTGGTGGGATCTGTTGGGTCGGGAGGGCTGAAACACCCCGGCCAGCTGGCTGTGGGGGAGGAGGCTGCGCCACGCTCCAGCTGATAGGGCCACTTTCCTTCTGCTCCAGCTCACGTGCAGCATCATGCACCCTGGCTGAGCGCCATGGCCAGCTGGCCGCTCCTCTTTGCTCCAGCCCAGCTGCCCTGCACTCAGCCCGGGGAGGCTGCACCACTCTCCTGCTGGACAGGAAGCCCTTCCTCTTTGCTCCAGCCCAGCTGGAGCGAGGCTCAGGTGGACTGGAACAAAGAGGAGAGGCTGCCCAGCTAGCTGGTTGTGGTGTTCAGCCCAGGTGCACCATGCTCCACGTGGCTGGAGCAGAGGGGAAGCTGCATGGTCAGTTGGCCGCGGTGTTCAGCAGAAGCAGAGGCTGCACCGCGCTCCAGCTGATCCGGCAGCTTCTCTTCTGCTCCATCCCAGGTAGAGCGTGGTACACCTGGACTGAACACCATGGCCAGCTAGCCAGGCAGCCGCTCCTCTTTGCTCCAGCCCAGCTGCACCGCACTCAGCCCTGGGAGGCTGCGCCTCACTCAAGCTGGGCTGGAGCAAACAGGAAGGCCAGATCAGCAGAAACACGATGCAGCATCCCCAGGCTGAGCGCAGGGCAGTTGGGCTGGAGCAAAGAGGAGCGGCTGCCTGGCCAGCTGGCCATGGTGTTCAGCCCCGGTGCACCCTTCTCTGCAGGAGGGAGGAGTCAGCCCCAGAGGAGGCACACACTGGGGCTTCCCTGCCTTACGGGAGGGGGGAGTTGGTCCCCGAGGAGGCACCCACTGGGGCTTCCCTGCTCCGTGCCGGGGAGGGGGAAGGTGCAGGGGACTCCCTGCTCCCACTGGCACCCTGCCCCCACCCCAGAACCCTGTCCCTTGTCCTCACTGCCACCCTATTCCCTGCCCCGGCATGCACCAACACTCTTTCTCAGTACTACGTCCCCTGCTCCCACCAGCACAGTTAGGGCCACACTAGTGAGGCTTGGGGGTTTTTGGAGGTTTTTTTGGGGGGGGGAAGGGTTGGCATCTCCCTTGTGTGGCCCCAACTGACTTTTTTGTGGGTCAGTGATTCCCTGCCCTTCTCATAAATAAAGACAATGCAGAAACTTTGAGTGTTTGACAGTCTTTTATTTAAAAATGAAGCCTGGCCAACAAACCCCCAATTGGGGCCAAGCCTCCATCTGGCTACAGCATTATAACACTCCTGCACCCCCCAGGCCCTAGATCTGAGCCTATCATACACTGGAACCCCCTGCCCTGGGCCCCTCACATACCCCCACCCAAATTCCTGCACCCTCACATTCACAAGCCTGTGGCTTGCTTAGTAACCCAACCCTCCATCTGACCCCAACACTCCCCAGCCTGGAGCTCTCTCCCCAAGCCAGCGTCCCCTTCTCCACCTCCTCCTGCATCCAAATTTTCTCCCAGAGCTTGCGCCTCTCTCCCCTTCCCACACTCAAATCCCTCATTCCCACCCCAGAGCCCCCACATCCTGTCTCAACCAAGTGAGGGTACAGCTAGACTGCAGGAGTTTTTCCAGGATTCCAGAGATATCCCAGAAAAACACGTCTGCATCCAGGGACGCGTTTGTTCTTCCATTTTTTTAAGTGAAATAGCAAACATGCTCTTTCAGTAACCCCTATATTCTTCGTTCCACAAGGAATAAGGGGGCTGCCAAAAGAAGGTGTTGTGCCCAAGCAGGTTAGTGTGTTCTCCAAAAGGTTTGTGTGTGTTGCCTTTTCAGATATTTGATATGTGTCCATTAATTCTCTCTCATAGAAACTGTCCAGTTTGGCCAATATACATGGAAGAGGGGCATTGCTGGCATTTGATGGCATAGATCACATTAGTGGGTGTGCAGTTAAATGAGCCTCTGATGTGCTGGTTTATGTGGTTGGGTCCAGCGATGAAATCACTTGTGTAGATGTGTGGACAGATTTGGCACTAGGGCTGATTGCAGGAGTGGGTTCCTGGATGATTATCATGGAGGTGTGCAACTTCAACGCATTATTAACAATCTACAACCTATCCTGGAAAATGTCCCCTCTCACCTACAGACAACCCCCTAACTTCAAAAAAAAAATCTTTCCTGTAACCATGCAGCACACCTCCATCATAATCATCCAGGAACCCACCCCTGCAATTAGTCCCATCAAATGGCACACTCCAGACAAGTAGTGAGCACTCATCTCCAGATCAGATGACTTTATGACCTCGATATGGAAATTACAGTGCAGCTTTGAGGAATAACAGTAATGTGTCCAGACGGGAGCAAAGGATCCCCTAACACTTGTCAAAACAGCTACAGGTTGCATCTTTAAAAACTGGAACTCTCTGGTCTGGCAACATGTTCCAGGATCAGAGTCTCAGTGTGCTTGGGGAGGAGGGGGAGAGAGGAGAGAGGAAGGGAAAGGGATGGGAGCCCAGAGCTATGCATGGGGATGGAAAGGAGGAGCCAGGACTGTGAGGGGTAAAGCAATCTTGACACTTTAGGAAAAAAGGCTTTCTGAATTATAGTTTCTACTATCTGAAACACTTCCAACATACTTGACTGGAAACATTTCTTACCTTACCTTTTCTCTTTATTTGCTGTCACCCTCGAAGGGGCCTTATGAACACACTGTACAGGTAACTACACCATGTATTTCTGATTTTTTGTCTTACATTACTGAAATTCTGCAAGAGCTTTGACAATTGTTTTTAAAGACATTTACATTTAAGTCTAATTTAAAGTAGGATGGTTTCTCCTTGATAATATGTTTCAGGACATTTATGTAATTGCATAAATATTTACATTTAGAGAGGCTTCGTCTTTGGGTATGATGTTACCCTCACTTTTAGCAGATGCTAAAATCAATTTACCAGTGTCAGAAATACACTAAATTCAAATAAAAAACAGTAATATTGACAACAAAATGTACGCAAAAAATAGCAGAATTTAACAATGAAAGAGCAATAAAACTGTACCTTGCCAGAATAAGCTAATTCTGACTCAAGTACCAAAATTAGAGAGACAGATTTTTGTGGTTTTGGACATTTTATCCAACTCTGTTAGATGAGTGTTTAGCTATTATATTTTTCCACTAGCCTAAATGCTATGAATGGACTACCACTTCAGGTCTGCTGGTGTGAATCCTGTCCTTCACAAACAAATTCTCATGTGTTGTGTCTTGGCTACTTATATTTATGTCCTTCTGTTTAAATGGCTCCATGCCACTAAAAGGTGATGTGCCAAAGTTACTACAGCATTGCACCAAGCAAAAACAGGAATACCATCTCATCTACAGAAAGCCCTTCCTGCACTGGTGCCACATGTCTTTTTACTCCTGTTGCCATGTCTGGTTGCAACCCCCCAGTCTCCAAACAAAAATGCTCACTTGAACAGTATCAGGAATGGAAGACAACTGGATTTTCTGATTACACTGCCACTAAAAATATTAGTTGCACTGCAGTTGGTGCACGAGAAATGTAAAAAGACAAAATTTCAGAAACATCTTAAGTAATACATGTTCCTAGCTTTCCATCTGTAAAAAACTACAGAAAATAAATCGTGTGTCTAATAACCAGGCAGGCCACAGAAGGAATAAAACAAATATCCTAGGTTACAATTGAAGTGTGGAATCTTTCTAGTCTTCATTCATTAGATGTAGCCAAGACACAAAAAGTTACCTGCCCTTTAAAATAAAAAGTCAGCAGTAGCTGAGTTTTCTGTATGCCTTAAGAGCACTCACAGGCTACGTCTACACTGGCATGATTTTCTGGAAATGCTTTTAACGGAAAAGTTTTCTGTTAAAAGCATTTTCGGAAAAGCACGTCTAGATTGGCAGGATGCTTTTCCGCAAAAGCACTTTTTGTGGAAAACCGTCCATGGCCAATCTAGACGTGCTTTTCTGCAAAAAAGCCCTGATCGCCATTTTTGCGATCGGGGTTTTTTTGCGGAAAACAAATCTCTGCTGTCTACACTGGCACTTTTGCCCAAAAGTTTTTCAGAAAAAGACTTTTGCCCGAACGGGAGCAGCATAGTATTTCCGCAAAAGCACTGACAATCTTACATGAGATAGTCAGTGCTTTTGCGGAAATTCAAGCGGCCAGTGTAGACAGCTGGCAAGTTTTTCCGCAAAAGCAGATGATTTTGTGGAAAAACTTGCCAGTCTAGACACAGCCACAATGTATTTCACTTCATTCACTGCAACTTATCTCCAAGCAAAACCTCAACTTAGCTATAATAAACATAAACCATCTTTCAGGCACAAAGGAGGAAGCAAGAAAACTGTTCATGAGCTGTCGACATTCAGCCAACAAGGCTTTGATTCCTAAACATATTCAGCATCCACAGTATTGTGAAAAAGCACAGAACTCCAGGTTCTAAATAGACTAGAGACCTAAATAAAAGGCTACGAGAGACACTGAAGTAAACTGATGCTACTAAAAATAGAAAGTTTTAAGACAGTTGCAATAACTGCACACTTGCTAATATCAGAGAGAGCATGTTATACAGAAAGTATAGCCTACCCCAGAGGTGGGCAAAATGGCCTGTGTGGGCTGGATCCGGACTGCCACCCTCCCACCCCCAGGCCAATCAGGATTGGGGACAGGGGAAGCACGTGAAGTCTCCTTCCCTGCCAGTGGTGTGCGGTGCTTAGAGTCAACTGCCAGGGTTTACTAAGTGCCGCACGCCCCTTGCAGGGTGGGGGCAGGGAGCAAGAGACTTTGTCAATCAGAGCCTGGGGTTGGAGGGAAGCGTGCGAAGTCTCCTCCTGCCCTGCAAAGGGTACACGGCGCTTAGGGTCTACCACAAGGGTTGACTAAGCAATGCACAACCCTTGCAGGATGGGGCAGGGCAGGGCAGGAGGTGACTTCGTGCGCTCTTCCCACCCCCAGGCCCTGATTCAACTTGGGGTGGGGCAAGAATGCGAAGACTCCTCCTGCCTCCAGGGGTGCGGGCCCCTAGATGGAACCGCCGCCAGTTGTTCAGAACATCTGGCAGTTCTTTCGGAAGGGAGGGAGGGGCAAAGACCCAGGCCAATCAGATCTGTGGGTGGGGAAGCACAGAAGTGTCCTGGCCCCCACTCCTTCCAGGGAAACCAGGGCCACTTCAGAAATGTCTGAAGTTGCCCCCGGTCTAAAATTATTGCCCACTCTTGGCCTACCCTAATAAGTGTACAACACTACATTGTTGTGAACACTTGTAGAATTTAAACTGTCAGGTGTATGTGTTTATGTTTAAGATAAGTCACTTTGAAGAATGTTATATTAATCCGTCCCAACAAGGGGTCAGATATGAAGATTTTTAAAGGGAAAAGTGCTTTGATTGTTTTTAATATTTCTTCATAAATGAATGGATTACACTTAATACACTTGATCTTAGCCTTGAATAGACCGAAAAAAACAATATCAGTTAATATCAGTACCTTGAGAACTTTAATTTTGGAATGTTATTTAATCACTCTTAAATCTAGTCAATGAAAAAAAAAAGTTTAAAGTAATCTCAGATACTCCATCTGGCATGGACCTTCCATTTAATTTTAGTAGTTCTACAATTACATTTGCCTATTTTTGAAAGTTATTTCTTTTCTTGTTGTATACTAAAGAGCCATAATATAACATGAATAGGAGACTGTACAGGGGGAACAGCGAATATGTCTATATACAAAGTGCAGTCAAATGCAAAAGGCAAGAATACCAACAGAAGAAAAGTTTCCACTTTATCAATTATAGCAATAATTTCAAAATACCTCAGAACTTCCAAGTTAGGAACACCTAAAAAATGGTGATTGTTCATTTTTCTGGAATGTTCTCAATTCTGAGCAAAACATGGTTGTTCTTTCAAAAGTTTACAAATGAACATTCACTTTATATAGTTTTTAAATCTTTACTATGCAGCAGAAAATGTTGCTTCCACCTCTCCCCTGCTTTATAGTATAGGTTGGACCACCCTGGTCTGGCACCCATGGGACCTGAATGGTCCCAAAAGAGGGAGTTTGCCAGACCAAGGGAGGTCAGGCCTCTGGCTCTTCCAGGGCTCCCTCCTGGCCACTAGCCCAGCCAGAGTGCTGCCCCCAGCTATTGGCAGGGTTCCACTCCCAACTGCCACCCTGCTCTAGTCTGTGAGGCTCCCTTCCCGCAGGCTGGCAGCAGCTCTGTGCTCCCAGCTGGCATGAGCTCCATGTCCACAGGGGCTTCCCTGTTTCCAGCAGGCTGCACCTCCATTCCCCAGCCACAGGGACTCCCCTGGCCGGCAGGGGCTCCGTGTCCCCGGTCAGCAGAGCTATACTCTCGGATGGCGGGACTCGAAGCCCAGCCAGCAGCTGGAGCAGGGCTGCCACA
Source organism: Pelodiscus sinensis (assembly GCF_049634645.1). NCBI lineage: Eukaryota > Metazoa > Chordata > Testudines > Trionychidae > Pelodiscus > Pelodiscus sinensis. The sequence continues at coordinate 18,841,356 of NC_134733.1, read as the reverse complement.
AAGACACTAGCCCTCAAGGCTCCCAGCTGCTGGAAACCTCTGTGGCTGGAGCTTTCTGATCCAGCAACATCCGTGGTCCTGCTGGACCACAGATGTTGCTAGACCAGGGAATCCTAGACCACAGAGATTCAACATGTAGTTTAACAGTACTGTGTTTGATTTTTCCGCTCTTTGCTGCTGCCTGATTGTGTACTTCTGATTCCAAAGGAGGTGTGTAGTTGACTAGTCAGTTTGCAACTCTGGTGTTTGTAACTCTGAAGCTCTACTGTAGCTAATGTACATATATGGCAGATCCTGCAAATCCTGGTGCATGGGAGTAGTTTCCAAAACTGATGCCCAGGTATAGACGCTTTCTTTTTGCATTTTTTAAAGGTCTCTAAATTGACACATATAACTCTTGCTTACATTGTTCAACTCATTGTTATAGAGGTTATGGAGTCCCTCTGATGATGGGCACATGAGTGGTAAAATAAGTTGTGCCACATAGAAGATGGGTATTTTGACTAACTTCCACTAAAACATGATGATACCGTCACTATTTCTTAATCTGTATCTTCTAAACACACAATGAATGTTCTCTGACTGTCTATAAAAATGCCATGGGTTTTTTTGGTACATTTATGTAACTTTTCCATGTAAGATGTATGTGGTTAGCCAAATTAGAACAGCTAAACACTAGTTGTATGGAGAAAGGTTTAGCATGATAAAGAGCACTGCTCTTTTTCAAAGATAATGTTTTAAATGTGCAGAGCACTCTCATATGAGTTGGTAATTACTGTACAACTTGGAATCTCTCTGAATATTTTAGACACGTGTGTCTGAGCCTCTGTTTGTTCAAGAACGCCTCCTAAATGGCAAGAGCTAGGACCACAGGGGGAGGTTATGGGGAGGAGACAACCCCGTTGGCCAGAGACAGCCCTCTAGAGCTGAGCTCTGCCCTCCTCCCGGCTGACAGCCTGTAAACCAGCCCCTAGAGCCTCCCCCCAAACAGGCTGCAGCCCATAGGGAGGGGGGAGCAATGTTGGAGACTGCGGCTGCTTCCAGAGTCTGGGCCCTCCCACAGGCTACACACTGCAGGGCGTTGGGAGGGTGCTGCTGGAGCCCCCTCCCTCCTTCCCCGGGAAAAGCCACAGCTGGAGTAATGCCACCCTTACCATAATGGACAGCCCTGGTAGATCTCACCACCTCCCACCTCCCAGGCCCCTGCCCTGAGTCCTGCATCCTCCACCCCTGAACCACTCCACACTGAACCTTGTACTCGGATACTCCATTCCCCCTCTAACTCCTCAACCTCCATCCCCTACCCTGAGCCCTCCCACACTGGATCCTATGCCTCCAGCCTTCTACCCACTGCACTCACTCCTGTACCCTAACCCCCTGCCCTGAGCCTCCCCAACCCTTCCAGCTCCCTGTCCTGCACCAACACCCCCTTTTTATTCTAACACAAGACAGATACACTGCAAATATTGCCTACTAACAAGCTCTATTGTTTGAATCAGTTTCCTTCTTTTATTAATACCAATTAGTTTTTCCTTAAATAATTGTATTTTTCAAAAATTAACTACAGCATGTACATTTTCCTTTTATTTTCCACACAAACCCAAAACCCATTCTTTTCCTTAAAGACCCGCACAATGCTGGGTACATCTGCTAGTGCTAACTAAAGAAGAATAAACTTGCATTTCTGCAGATGTCAGCCTTGAAAAGGTCTTGGGAAATACAATGTTAGGGATCCCATTAACTTCAAAGCCATATTATCTAAAAATGTTTTTACCTACTACAGTACAACCTCAGAGTTACAAACTGACCAATAAACCCCAGGCCTCATTTGGAACTGAAAGTGCACAATCAAGCAATAGACACAAAATAAAAAAGGAAATACCGTATAGTACTGTGTTAAACCACTAAAAAAAGGGAAAGCAGCATTTTTCTTCTAAAGCTTCAAAGCTGCATTAAGCCAATGTTCATTGGTAAATTCTGGAAAGAACCACCAAAACCCTGAACAAAATGTTATGAACATTTAAAAGTTACAAGCAACCTCTATTCCAGATTGGTTCTTAACTGAAGTTCTACTGTACTGCTGAAAATATTGGGTACATTCAAGAGACCATTTCCTCTATAAAGATTTCATCTTTCCCTTTGCATCACAGGAATGAATCTAACAGTAATTTTTAAATTGCATTTTGTACACACATGTACAGGAATCTATATGCTTACAAATATCTGTAGTGGTGATGCACAACGGCATCATCATCATTTCTAAAAATCAAAATCCAACTTAGGTCAAAATATCATTTGTTTGGTTTCCACTGAAGGTTTGTGAACAAAACCATAAAAGTTTTGCATGACTGGCAGTCCCAGTTTAGGGGAGATTTAGGGCATGAATAGCAGGGGGAATCCAGGATGGAGGTCAATTAGCAGAGCTGTGTGTACCAATACAACACCTGCATACATTTATTTCTTTCCACACAGAGCTTATGTGTGCAGTAAAACTCAATGAAATTGTTAGTTTGACCACCCACTCACTTACCCCATCACTGTAGCAGAAATATGCCTATGCTCTCACTGGCTAAATTCTCAAAGCACCCCAAGGGGTTTGTTTTTAATAGTATTTTATCTACAAAACAATGTGAGAAATGTAAATGCTTTTCCTCATGAAATATTCAATTTTTCTATGAAGAGCAAAAACCCTTCTCAAGAAGTCTCTGTCTAGCTACTTTGGTGGCTTTGAGTTTCAAGGCTTAGGTTCAGAAAGAAGAGCACTCTGCTAAATCACCTGCATTTGGGGAGACTAAGTAGTCCTTATTAGTAGAAATTATAGAGTAATGCCTAACTAAAGGTCCAACAGACTGCTTCCTCTCATGCAGAGCTCGAATCCTTTTTTAATCCATGAATCAATTTAATGTCCATGAAAGTGAGGACTAGTAGCACTGACTACTTGATTCAATACATTCGGACATAAAATGTAGTATTCCAGACATTATCATGTACAAATGAAGCTGGGTCTCTACAGCCATTTTATCAGAAAAAGTAACGGTTAGGCTTCTTTATTTGTAGCATTTTCCAAACAATAAGGATAATACTTCTACCAACATTGCACATTTGAGATCTTTTATAGCATACCATGGTTTCAAATCAAATAGTGCTGGATAGTTCAAATCCAATCTAAGATGCAGTACTTCTGATTATCAGCTAGCTGACTTCTCTATAATCCTGTAGTAGCCACAGCATAGCACACTTTGGGAAGGTTTATACTATGGGGACACATCAATCTAAGCTATGCAATTTGTGTTACACAAGTAGCACAACTCAAATTGACATAGCTTAGAGCTACTTACCACAGGGTTCACACCGCGCTGGGACAACAGAAGAAACTCTCCTATCAACTCCTCTTACTCATCTTGTTCTGGTGGAGTATCAGAGTTGACAGAAGAGTAGATGACAGTCGATTTAGCAGGTCTTCACTAGCCCTGCTAGATCACTCCCGATGGATCAATCACTGCAATCACTGCTTAGGGCTCCCAGACTTTGTTTTTACAAGTTACAACAGAGTCATCACCCACCTCCTACTTCTAAAAGGACCACATAAAGAGGGAGGAAACCAGTAAGAGTATTGTGCATATGTAATGAACTATAAGAAACCCAAAAGGGGAAGTAAAAGAAAAGTCAAAGAATGAATTATCTATGCAGTTACTGAAGTGTACCACTAGCGTATCACCATGTTATTGCAAACAATTCTAGAATAGCTTGTCTGCAAGACAACCAGTATAGTATAAAACCAAACTCTGGAGGAATGGAGCACGACCGGCAATCGGTATGCACACTTTTAGCTCTCTCAACCCAATGAGCCATATGCAGTCCACCTTAGATTCTGTACAGTGACTTAAGTGAACTAAATGGGGGTTGTCTGTTCCATCAGCAGTGTACAGATAACTGCATCACAAAATTATGACCACTATTGTTACCCTCTGTCAAGCCATGTTGTACAGATGGTTTCTCTAGAACAAAACTAAGGCTTACTATGGGGTAATTTAGAGATGCTTACACTGCCCAGGCAGCACCTAAACTATTCAATAACTAATTAGAGAACAATAAATCAACCTAAAATTTTTCACCAGCACTAAATAAAATGGAGACAGTAGACATTTTACTTGACTAGATTTTGTCATACTATGTCTCCCTCCATTTTCAAGTTAAAGTATCAAAAAGGGTCAAACTACACCTGGATTAATTAACAGAGGCTATGGACACCATTCCTACCCATCCTGGCTAATAGCCATTGATGGGCCTAGACTCCATGAATCTATCTAGCTCTTTTTTGAACCCTGTTACATTTCTAGCCTTCACCACATCCTCTGGTAAGGAGTTCTATAAGTTGACTGTGCACTGAGTGAAGAAAACTTTCTGTTTGTTTTAAACCTACTGCCTATTAATTTCATTTGGTGATCATTAGTCTTTGTATTGTGGAAATAAGTAAGTAACTTTTCTTTATTAACTTTTTCCATACCAGTATCATTTTATAGACCTCTATCATATCCTCCCTTAGTGTCCTCTTTTCTAATCTGAAAAGTCCAAGTCTTAATAATCTCTCTTCCAAACCCTACTCATTTGTTACCCTTTTCTGAAACTTTTCCAGTGCCAATATATCTTTTTTGAGATGAGGCGACCACATCTGTACATAGTATTCAAGATGTGGGCATACCATGGTTTTATATAGAGGCATTAAGATATTTTCAGTCTTATTCTCTATCCCTTTTTTAATGTCTCCTAACAGTCTATTTACTTTTTTGACTGAGATGTACACTGAGTGGACCTTTTCAGAGAACTAGCCGCAAGGGCTCCAAGATTTCTTGAGTACTTGTAGCTAAATTAGTCCCCATCATATTGTATGTACAGTTGGGATTATTTTTTTCCAATGTGCATTAAATTTACATTTATCAACATGAAACTTAATTTGCCATTTTGTTGCCCAATCACTCAGTTTGGCGAGATCTTTTTGAAGCTCTTCACAGTCTACTTTGGTCTTAACTATCTTCAGCAGTTTGGTATCATCTGCACATTTTCCTACCTCACTGTTTACCCCTTTCTCTAGATCATTTATAATTAAGTTAAATAGGACTGGTCCCAGGACAGACTCTTGGGGAACACCACTAGTTACCTCTCTCCACTCTGAAAATTTACCATTTATTTCTACTCTTGGTTTCCAGTCTTTTAACCAGTTATCAATCCATGAAAGAACCTTTCCTTTTATTCCATGGCAACTTACTTTTCTGAAAAGCCTTTGGTGAGGGACCTTGTCAAAGGCTTTCTGGAAAACTAAGTATACTATATCCACTGGATCCCCCTTGACTACCTGTTTGTTGACCCCCACAAAGAACTCTGGTAGATTAGTAAGGCATAATTTCCCTTTACAGAAACCATGTTAATTTTGCCCCAAATTATGTTAATCTATGTGCCTGACAATTTTGTTCTGTACTATAGTTTCAACTAATTCGCCCAGTGCTGATGTTAGACTTATCGGTCTGTAATTGCCAGAGTCACCACTAAAGCCTTTTTTAATTATTGGCATCACTTTAGCTATCTTCTAGTCATTAGGTACAGAAGCTCATTTGAAGGATTGGTTACAATAAATAATTAATAGTTCCACAATTTCATATGAGTTCTTTCAGAACTCTTGGGCGAATGCCATTTGGCCCTGGTGACTTCTTACTGTTAAGTTTATCAATTTGTTCCAAAACCGCCTCTAATGACACCTCAATCTGGGACAATTCCTCGGATTTGTCACCTAAAAAGAATGGCTCAGGTTTGGGAATCTCCCTAATAGCCTCAGCCATGAAGACTGATGCAAAGAATTCATTTAGATTCTCTGCAATTACATTATCATCTGAGTGTTCCTTTAGCATCTCAATCGTCCAAGGCCTCCCGCACTGGCTGGTTAGCAGGCTTCCTGCTTCTGATGTACTTAAACATTTTGCTATTACTTTTTTAATTTTTGGTGAGGACCTCAGCACCTTAAAAAAAAAAAAACAGGTCAGTTAGCACAGCCTAAATAGGATATAGCAATGCATATTTAGGCACTGATGTAGGAAAATACTGACCATGTTCATTGTAAAAAGCACATAAATGGGCTAAGAAATGGAAGAATGGATGTGCAATTATTTCTCCATTATAGTCTTTATTAAGGTCAGGCTGCACTACCGGAGAAAGTCAACCTAAGAGATGTAACTCTAGCTATGAGACTAGCAGAGCTGGAATCAACATATCTTAAGTCAAATGTCTGTGGCAGCCCTACTGTGAGAGGTCAATGGGAGAAACTCTTCCATTGACTAGGCATGTAAAATCCCATGTAATTGGTTAACCAGTTAAATGTGAAGTTTCACTTTTAAATGGTTAAACAATTAAGGGGGAGCACTCCAGCACAACTGAGCTAAGGGCGCCCAGCTTCTGCAGCCAGGCTGGAGTGGCCCACGAGAGCATCCCTGCCTACAACTCCCCCAGGCCTGCTCAGACGTCCAGAGCAGCCTTGTCCAGAGCAGCCTCATCCATGGCAAGCCTTGTGGAGCTGAAGTAGCCCCCTGACCACAGCTGGCAGGCAGGGAGCTGCTCCTGCCCCCGCCGGTTCACCAGAAACGGTAAGCATCACTATTTAAGTGTGATCCTTACCAGATAACTTTTCACACCCCTACCACGGACTTCCCTTACTCCTTGGGACTTGATGAAGTATTGAGATCGACGGGGATGCTGTTGGAACCGAAAGTTTTATTATTTTTATATTTGTATTTTAGGTTTAGTAATGTAAGGTAATATATATAATTATATTTAATATTGTAGTAAGTTAAATTCTTTAGTTAAGTATATATCTCCTATATTTCCTTGTTCTAAAGTTTAGTAAGCTTAGTAAGTAAAGAAACAGGATCCCATATTGCGTCTATGTTAATGAGATTAGAAATACTGAAAGCCCAGGCCTTCAATGTGAATTGTTTTGATTTTGCTTAATATAAAACAGTACTATTATTTTTGAAGGATTTTGTGAAAGACTGTGTGAATGAGAGAACGTGTGAAGGTCATCATGGTCAGATGGTCAAGAGAGAAGGGGGGCAATGTGGGTGAAGACAAATTGTAAAAGACAGACTGCGAAAAAACATATTGACGTCAGAACCATCACATATTGGCATGCACGCCCACAGTCAAGAATTCATCAGATTAACGACTCTAAAGGTGAAGGCACCCCTAAAAACAACCGATTAACAATCCAGGACAGGATGAGCCTCTTGGAGATGTTTTGGGCACGATTAACATCAACAAGGTAACAGTGATTGGTCACAGACTGACACAGCAAAATCCATAGACTTCAACAGAGAAAAGGATTATAAAAGCAGGGTGCCTTCCTATGGAACTTTGGGTTCGTCTTACCACCAACTCCAGGGAAGCATCGGATCGATCGACCAACAAAGGCCCTGCTCCCCCTCTCTGTTGGATCTGGCTAGCCACTAGATTGATACAGACTCTGGACTGGTAACTATGACATCGTCTAGCGGGACTGTGAATGCATGGTGTGTGTGTGTGTGTGTGTGTGTGTGTGTGTGTGTGTGTGTGTGTGTGTGTGTGTGATTGAAAAGCATATGCAACTGTTGTATTCTCAATAAATGCGGTGTACTACCTTTTCCCCTATAAAAAAAATCTTTGTGTTCTTACTAGACCCACTAAAACCCCAGGAGATCACTTTCTGGAGCATTGATTTTAGGGTAAGTGAAGACAAGCTTATACCCACTGTAGCAACCTCTTATACCCACTGTAGCAACTAAATCCATGACATTTAATTTTTTTAAAATGAGAAGTATTGCTATTGAACTCGATCTGTGTGGAAAATGAGGTATTAAATTATGTTAGTAAGACACGATTCTTCCAGTCATAGACGGTAAATTGTAAAAGTGGTTGTTTCTATTTAAAAAAGCTGAAGAGTACACAGCAAGAAAACTGACAAGGATATTATTTAATAATTGATAGGAAAAGGCCTGCTAACAAACACAGACTTCACTGATCGCGGTTAACTAGTAGGAAAATTTTGGCAAACAAGTCTAGCAAAAACAGGGCCTACGCACCCTCTCAGTAAAAATTTTAGATTTAAGGGGTATAATTCCAGTATACTGCACTAACATAACAAATGTCATCTGAAAAATCTTATTTCATTTACACTGCTAAAAACAGAAATCCCACTCATCTTTTACAGTTAAATGCATACAATTATACAGAGCACCCAAGAAAGCTATCAAATTACACATTAATATTATACATATTTTCATGTCTGTAAGTCACTTAAAATATTTTTGGGATCTAATCTATGGAAGTTTGCATAAATTGGAAAATTCTGGGAATGTTTTAATTGTGTCTGGTTATAGTGCACATGTTTAGACCCTATATGAATTGTCTACTACACAATTAATATTTTGGGGATCTAATCTATGGATGTTTGCATAAATTAGAAAATTCTGGGAATGTTTTAATTGTGTCTGGTTATAGTGCACATGTTTAGACCCTATGAATTGTCTACTACATAATTAAAGCTTTAATATAGTTTAGCAAATTGGCTGATTTAGGTGTCTTGCTTAATTTTAAAATGTTCTTAGTTTAACTTACTTTAAAATACCAGAACACCACAATGATGCAATAAGTTATGACTTTATATTCTTTACAATATAAATCATGAGTGGAGAACATTTTTTGGGTCGGGGGCCACTGATGCACAGAAAAAAAAAATCAGTCAGGTGCCAAATATGAGTGTAAGAGAAAAAAAAAACCCAAATCCTGACAGACATGGCCCATGCCTGAGAAGGAAAAAGACACTGCTCACATTCTCCTTGCACACCAGAGGCTAGGGGCTCAGGCTACTAGATTTTGTGCGCTCCAGCCCTTCAGGCTCCCCAATGCCGTGGAGGGCCATGGACTCTGGGGTCCAGATCTAAATATCTGAGATTTTATACAGAGGATAAATTAACATATGGGAGACCAAAATGAGTGGAATGATGTGCACCTTACAACTTGTACTATATCAATATCTATGGACTATCTGTGAAAGAAAAAAATGTTATCAATTTAACTAAATCTCCAAGCTATCTGGAATGACTGGGTCAGTAACACACAATGCCAGCAACAAACAGAAGCATCAAACGGCACCATGGAATTTGTTGACTGAGTTACCCTGTATCCCTCGCCCAAGCTGATTCCTTAGGGCAGCGATGTCCAACCTTTTTGACCACAAGTTCATTTTTTCAGTTGAAGTGCAATGTAAGATCTACCTCAAACCCAAATCTCTTTCCCCACTTCCTTTCTGCCCCTTCTGAGGCCCTGGCCCTGCTCCACCCCTTCTCTGAGGCCTCACCCTGCTTATTCCATCCCCCTTCCTCCACTCTTATTTGGAGATAGGATACAAGAGTGGAGAGAGGAGGGACACCCTGACATCAGCACCCCTTCCTTTTCCATCCCACACCTTGCACAGCAAGCAGAAGGTTACCGGGGGAGGGGGCAGCTCTAAGGCAGAGGGCAGGAGCAGCAGGAGAGTGGGTGAAGGGGCAGCTGAGTGCCAGTGCTTGATAGCTTCCTGGACAAACCAGTCAGGATCACCTGTTAGAGGCTCCAAGATCTACCGGTAGATCCCGATCTACTGGTTGGTGATTACTGCCTTAGGGACTTAATGCAAATCAATGTGAGGTATTCCTCAGCTAAAGTTTGCATGTACACTCAAATGGGACTGCACTGATTGAACTGAGGCTATCTACACTACATAGCTTTTAGGAGATAAGGGTGTCTCAATATAGCCTTGTCCTTAAAGTTGGTGCATGTGAATCCTGTTAGTCGGCACTTTTGCCAACAAAATACTTCTTGTCCCCATGACCAGCTTTGCTTTGTCAGCAGGAGAGCCCTCCTGAGGACAAAGCAGTATTTATACCTGTGCTTGCCATGGCAAACATTTTGTTTGGATTTTTTTTAAGAACCAATGAATGATAAAAGTTCTGTTGATCAACTTCAAGTGTAGAGACAGCCTAAATCAGCCTGATTTAGTTTAAATGGTACGTTACTTATGTAGGCAAGGCCTAAGTTGCTCTTTTGTTCTGATAAATGCAAGGTGGGAACAGAAAGTAAGGACAAAGAGTAACTCTAATCAAATTCTATTGCAATTTCAGTGGTAAGTGGTACTTCAGTCAGTCATTTTCATTGTATGTCTGGCTGACTCAACAGTTTCAGATTGTTGCATATTAGGACTGCAGAACTTTACATTACCCTTCCAATGGATTCTTTGGGATATGAAATACATAGGTTCTCTATTACTATGCACACTTAGCTGTAAAAAGATGCCAACAGAATTATTATTCCAAAAGAACTGAGCAAACAAATTATGATAGAGCAATTTATTGTATTAATTGGCAGTGGGTGATTACTAAATAAAAATATTGTAGTGGCTTAGTTGTAACAGTAAAATTCAGAAGCACATATTTCAAATGAATCATGGACCAACTGTGTTCTAAGCAAAAAATATACCTAAGATGTACTTATCTGTCCAGACAAGTGGAAAACTGCCTAGAGATATGTCCATTACACAAAAGGAGTATAACAATACAGAAATGCTTCTCTGCCTTGAGAGATTATTTTGCTCACTGAAATGTTATTGCATTAATATTTAAAGTTTCCCTATAAGCCTGATTCAACACCAAACGTACTTAATAGCACACTAATGATTTAAGGGTATTGGACTGGATTCTTTATGCATGTTATTTTAAAAATAATGCCATGTTAATGGCAAACCTTCTTCGTAATATATTATCAACAAAAAACTACTGTTGTGAAATCCTCAAATTATTTTTTGGGGAATAGGATACAGCTAAATACCAGCAAGAAACCCCTTTAATGTATATTTTAGATTTATAATATATACATGCACACAATATTTAATTTTGTGCTATAATTCTGTAAACTGACAAGATGAAAATTACAGAGGATAAGAGTGCTTAATTTTAGTCCAAACATGCAACTTGGATGTATAAGATGGTTTCTTTTTATACTATTTCTCTTCTTGTGGACTCTCTTGACAAAGCCAGGAAGATGTTGTTTACTCAAAACTATTAGGATCATATTTTGACTTTTTTTATTTCTCCATCTCCATAAAAGGCTTGCTCAAATTATTAATGAAAAGACAACATTATTTTATGTCCATATTCTAGACAGCCTTACAAGGCTGACACCGATCATGCCATCAGGACAAGTGAACTGAATAGGAAAGAATGCCCATTCTAAGACACCTGACATTAGCTCATGGAGACTGCCGGGTGACGCAAACAGCTCCAATTTTATGATAGCGTCCTCCATTTTACTAAAGCTTTTTGGGCATATACTTTGAAAAAAGCCAGCATCTACTCCTTCCATTTTAATTTACAGATACAGGTGATATTGCTTCACTTAAAGTACAATGAGGCGGAAAAACCTGATTCCCATTTACTTCAATGGCTCCAAAATATAGTCCATATAGAACAGCTATGCATAGCAGAATGGTTCTCAAATTGGAACGTTCCTAAAATCAGCTCTGTCATGTGGCAAAGGTTACACTTATCTAGGATATTTTCATTTTAAACCTCTTAGCTTTCCCAAGTGGAAAAAAGTTCGATCAGATATTTCTCATTTTACAGGGGTCACTAAGTAATTATTCAAATTTGAAGTACCTATACATATTTCTTTTACCCCTACAAACATTTTACTTTTGGCAGAAAGTGGTTTTTAATATCACCATAATCAAAATAAAAGTTTGCTCTTTTTTGTCATTCAGTGTAAACAGATGTTTTAAGTACTTGCTATAAAACAATAATGAAACTTCTGAAGTTATATCATTTTGTTTTCCCCTTCAATACAGATCTTACTGTTTTCTTTTTATGTCATTCCCAAATTTTGCAGCACTTCAACAAATCTCCATAATTTTAACTGTTTCATTTGAGCTCATTCAGTCTGCGATTACTGTGTTTGCTATGGTTATTTCCAGCCACTTTATCCTTATAATTAACACCCAGCAATAGCTTCTTTCACAAAGAAGATACTTTACGAATTCTAGTAAAGGCTGTACATTTTTGCCTTTCTCCCTCCTCTCAATAGCTCAAGGTTGGCCCCCTTCATTATTTCTGCTTCCCATAAATGTTCGCCACTCAGCTTTCTTCACCTTCTTTGTTATTCCTATAATGCTCAAACATAATGGTCAATAAAACTAAAGTAGTGCATCATGAACTTAATCAAGAAGCCTCCAGAATCTGTTCTTTGTCGCAACTGCAGTTTTGCTAAGCTTGTTTTGTGTTTTATTGTTGCAATTTAAAGAATGAAAGAGGCCTCTCTCTACTCACTTATAAAAAGGATGTTACATGAAAACGTATAGATCAACTTTAAAATATGTCAATATTCAACATAAATGAAGATCTGTTAAACTATTGCCCAACCAACATGCCACAATCGCATGTCAGGTAGGTATATTATCTGTGATGGTCTGAACTGTTCCTCACACCTGGTCTCATCCAATTAACCTAAGATTAATTTATCACAGGAAATAAAGCAAATCTGTTGTGACTCAAATACAAACCTTTGGTCTGACCCAATATGGCCGTTCTTATGCTCATTTAAAGTGCATTTTACAAATCCAATCTTCCATGCAACAAACCAACCTCTTATCACAGAACAATGAGAATGGTTTCCGGTTTTTTATGTGCTCATGTTAACAGAACTTTTATGCCCTTCCTGTTTACAAACTGTTTGCATTTTTTTTTTAAATCAGCAATGAAAATATACCTTTTGTATTAGAGGTCATTACATTGTTAATTTTTTCTTTCTGTATTTGTATCAGAGTAGGATGTGATCAGGAATACTACTGAGGGCACAAATAGGAAACAAAATTAGATTGAATTTACCAAATATTAGGCATTAGCAAACAATCACTTGTAAAAAATGAAGATAGTATCTGAAGATATAAATCATTTAGTTACTGAACTGATTAACTTGTCATGTGAAACAAGCTCAAAGAGCTCTTAAAGGGAGACAAATGTAAACTCCAAGGGATGCATAGTTCAAGGGAAAAAAAATTACCTGTAGTCTATACCTGTTAAATTACAACTTTCAGCAAACAAAAAGGATAGAATAAAGCAAAAAAAAAAAAAAAAAAAAAACAACATTTGATGATCTACTGTATAATTTTAAATGGACGTAAATGAAAATGTATTCAGACAAAATTTGGAACCTATTTCCACTTGCTGATCAAAAATGAAACAATACTATAAGATGTGACCTTGACTTTCCCTTCCTATGTTGTACTGAATTTTCTCTCTGTTCTCAGTTTCTTTACAAAGCAAGCCCAAAGCTGTTTATCGTCCTATACAGCACAGTTCCTATACCTTGACGTGAGTATAAATTAAGATCTGAGATTAATCTCACAATGAATGTAGTGAGTTAGAATGTGAACTCTACATGCTATCATATATTTTAAATTATTTCTAAAGATTGAAAGTATTTTTAAACAAAATTCATAGACCAAATCCAGTAGAGAAAAAGGCATCTGCACATTGTTTAAGAAAATCCAAAGGAATTAGATGAAATAATTTTACATGACTAAATTAATCTGATTAAAATGCATGCTTTAAATATTACAGATTGGCATTGTGAAACATTAGATACATTGCGTAATTCAGTATGTCACTACCGGTAATTTATGTGAGAGTTCTTTTCCACCGCCTGAAGCCCTCTCATCCACTCCTATATCCTAAATCTCTAAAATATATAGGTTAGGTCTACACAAGTGATTTGAAAGAGCGGAATTCTTTAGATGTACATATTTTGATTTGTGGAAGCTATCACCACGCTCAGTGGCAGGCTGAGAGAAAAGTCTACATATCAAAACCAAGAAACTCCCAAAGAAAGTGGCAGTGATCATCATAAAAATGAGCTCTCTGCTTCTGTGCTCCATAACTCCCTAGTCTTGGACCATGCATGTTCTCGTATCACTGGGCTTCATCCCCTCTTAAAATATGTGTTCTCTTTCATTCATCTAGAAAACAATCAGCTCTAAAATAACATGTGAAGGAAGTGAACACGCTCAGTGTTCTAACAAACAATCTGAAATGTAGAGCTCAATAGATCAGCTAGCCCAGGGATGAGCAATAATTTGTAATGGGGGCACCACTCCAAGATTTTGTAAGTGGTCAAGAGCCACTCTTCTATGGAGGAGGTGCAGGGTCTGGGATGGTGGGTGGGGTGCAGAAGAGAGCTTGAGGACAGAGGCCTATGGTGCAGAAGAGGGTGTGGGGATTTAAGAGGTAGTTTGGGTGAAGGAAAGTGTTATGATCTGGGGTAGGGCCTTGAGATGCAGGGCTGGGAAGGAGTATGGGGTGCACAAGAGGATTCTGGTCTGGGGGAGGGAGGGTGAAGAGCCTGGGACGGAGTTGTGATCTGGACTAGGTGGGAAGAGGGGATACAGGTGGTTTGAGTGGTGACCTGGGGCAGGAAGAGATGTTGTTGGCCCACAGAGCCCCAAGTCCCCCCCGCTCCCAAGTGCACAGACCCAAATCTCCCCCTCCCAAGAGGAACTGCCCTCCGAGGAATGCAGACCCGACCCCTCAGGAGGAACTGCTGGCCAGGGAGCACTGCCACAGCTCTTGGGAGTTGCCGCTGCCTGAGCAGCGCCGCCCTCGCCACCACATGCATACCCAATAAGCCCCTCCACATCTCCCATGTCCGGAGTTCACTGCTCTGAGTCTTGCACCTCCTGCCTGCCTTCACTTCTGCACCTCCACCTCTTTCCTCATGAGCCCCTCCACCTCCTTCTCCCTGCCCCCAGGACACTACCCTCTGTCTTGAGCCCACCCACACCTCCCAAACCTCAGCCCCTTAAGCCTCTCCTTACCCCTGAACGCTCACTCCAGCCTTCATTTTCCTTCCTTTTAAAAATTACAATTATCGAAATAATATATGTATACTTTTTTTTTCCTCAAAACAAATTACTTCAGTTAAAGACCCAAGCAGCACTGGGTACATCTAGTTATCTATATCATTTATGAAGATATTGAACATAACTGGACTCACGAGCCTTCAGGACACTTCTCAATATTCCCTTCTAGCTTGACTGCAAACCTCAGATAAATACTTTAGAAACAGTTTTCCAACAAGTTATGTGCCTACCTTGTAGTAGCTGTATTTCCCTACTTCGTTTATGAGATCATAGAAGACAGAATTCAAAAGCCTCACTAAAGTCAAGGTACACTATATCTACCGCTTCCCCTCTATTTACAAGGCTTTTGAAAACTTTTTTGAAGCTTAACTGGCATTCCACAGATGGTAACTATAATTCTGCTTCTCAAAAGCTTGAAATATTCAAGTTGAATCAACATTCTTAGTTTCCTTTATTTTAATAAAGCCGAAAGGGTGAGGAATTACCAAAAGCCTGAGCTCAAGGTATGTCTCAACAAGCAGTAGACTGCAACTCAGGAACTTGTTTTTAATTCCTCCTTTATTTCATCAATGCAAGGTATGTTTATATACATTTCAGTTGCAATGAACATCAATTAATCATTTTCTATCAGGAGTTGCAGTATGTGCCAACATTTTCACAAATCTGAAAGTTAATGGTTAAAGTTACATGGAGCCTAAAAGCACTAAACATATTAATTCTAAATACTAAAAACTACTTAAGTAATAACCAGATGAAATGTAACGTTTTCTGTGCATTATGCTAGTAAGCAAAAATGATACTACTATGAAGTATGAGTATATTTAAATACAGCTCCTCTATTTTCCACTGCAATAAGGAGGACACAATTGGTAGTGCATCAGCAAAAGGGGAAGCATGTCCCGTTCTTCCAGCCACTGATTTTAATGAGTCTCCTCTCTAGCCCAAAAAGATTAATATAATTCTGGAGCATATTAACAGAAGTGTTTTATGTAAGACTTGGGAGGTAAATGTTCTGCTGCAATCTGCAATGATGAGGCTTCAGCTGGCGTGCTGTGACTAGTTCTGGGCACCTTAAATTAAGAAAAAACACGGGCAAACTGAAGAGTCCAGAAGAGAGAAAGACAAATAGTAAAAGATTTACCTTACCCATAAAAAGAAAACCTTACCCATAAGGAAAGGTTAAGAAACTGGGCAGGTTTAGTTTTAGGAAAAATGACTGATAGCCTATTTATAGCAATGCTTATTCTTCAAAGAGGAGAGTGATCATCTGCTCTTCATATCCACTGGAGGCAGGACAAGAAGCGAGAAAGGAATATGTAGGCTGGATATTAGGAAAACCTTTCTAATATAAATATAGTTAAGCGCATTGGAATAGGCTTCCAAAAGAGGCTATGGAATTCCTATCACTGGACATTTTAAAGGAGTTGATTATACCAAGGACAACCAAATTTAGTTAATTCTGAACCACATCCAATAATCTTCACAAAACTGAGAGGACAGACAGGGTGTGCTTGCTGGGCCTTGGGACTTCAGCCCAGTGAAGCGTGCTAGCAAGGCTTCAGCACTGCAGGAGTCCTCTGTTTGGTCTCCAAGCCTCAGCAGGCATTGTGGCCAGCCTTCCCTCTCCGCTGGGCAGAAGCCAGAGGGAAGCGCCACACGCTCCTTGCATGGCAGGAGCAAGGCAGAAGGAGACGTTGCACGCTCCTGCATGCCTAAGCCCTGATTGGCCTCGGGGATGTGGAGGCAGCAGCAAGACCTCCACGGGCCAGATCAACCCATGGGCCGGATCTGGCCCCACGGAGACCCTTTTGCCTATCCCTGCTCTCTGAAGAACCATGGTTTGGTCACTTGCCAGGTTATACAAATAGATATCAGGGATGTTTCTAGGTATACTTGATCCTGCCTCAACACCAAAGAGCTGGACTCGATCTCTTAAGGTCCATACCAGCCCTATATTTCTAGGATTATTTTGTTGCTCAAAAATGAGATATTTTGCCTGTGTATCCATAATTTGCATTGATCTTCTTTGCAGATATATCATACTGCAAGTTCATGTGAGAAAACTCATGCCATCTGAATACAGGATGCCTTGCACAATGGAAGAGATTCTGTAAGAACCCACCTTATTACTACTACACCAATAGGCAAGAAAAGCTACTTTTAAAGTACTTAGTTGAAATTAAAACTATATTTGTACAGACATTGATTCAGCTGTTACATTTTTATCAGGTTTCCTGTTTTCATTTCGGAAACCAGACTAGAAACAAATTAAACTGCTCTCACAGTACCTCAGCATGATACCCAATTCTGATTTTTTTTAAAACAAGGAAAACTTAAAAATATTAAACTGAAAATATGAATTAGGCCTGAGTTCTAGAAACTATTTGAGTTTTTGAAGTAGTATGTGTGTTGAATCAAGTAGCTGAGAGCACTAAAAATTAGCTTTGACAGTCTCCCTTGGAGGGTTCAAACAACTGTTTCCATTTTCTCACCTCTGAAAAACTGATCTTATTTATTTACCTGAAAAGTATATTATGAGAAGTAGCCAATACTTGTAAAATGATTAGAAGAACTCTATTAAAGCACCATATAGCCAAATGACAGTTAACTCTCTTTTATAATTGCTCAGATATTTTACACGCTTATTCAACATGTGCACAGAGTTTAGGACTAAATAGTCGATGCGATGATCAGGGCCGGCTTGAGCTATTCCTGCGCCCCCCAGCATGCTGCGCACCTTACAGCTGCAATCGGGCGCGCAGCACCTGATGGCAGTTCTAAGGGGAGCCGCGCGGCCCCCAGCCCCAGGCGTGCGGCGCCTGATTGCAGCTCCAAGGGGCACCGCACGGCTGGGCATGCAGTGCCCCTTACAGCTGCCATCAAGCGCCCCCCCATAGGTTGGTGCCCCGGGCAGCTGCCTGGCTAGCCTCCCCCTTAATCCGGCCCTGGTGATGATACATGGGTTTTATCAGGAAATTTAATGTTGCCACCCACTTAGCTTATGTTTTATGATATTGGAGAAGCATCAAATCCTGACCTAAGAAAGTGATCTGTCAAGAAGTGTTTCTGATGGTTTCTGAGACTTGCTTACAGCCTACCTCTCTGTGGAATCTTTATAAATTTTCCTCTTATCCACCTTGTAGAACAGAAGCTGTATCAATCATCAGGTTTTCTCCCTCAGGGATCAATTTTTTATTCAAGTTCATGTGAAGATTTTTAAAAAACATATTACAGCTAAAATTTAAGACTGTGTTTCTCATACTTTTGAAAGATTATCCTCCTTACATCCAAGTTCACAAAAATGAAGCCAATTGCACCATACTGGCAACTTCACTATATCTTGCTAGAGACCTAGGACTCTTAATTTGTACATATGGTACATATTCCATGCTCCCTGTCTGCTCCCACCTACATTTTGGAAACACTGCATAAATTGATAATACAGCCTTCTCCATTAAAGTACTTAAGAAAGAACAGTGACGTACTTAGTTTTGTCATTTAAAAAGTCCCATCGCTAGCATCTAACCTTGAAATAATGGAAAAGTACACACCTCAGAGCTATTGTTTCAGGCTCTCTGAAAACTCAAGCAGACATCTTTGCATCAGTTACCTTTCCTTTACATTTTGAAGATTTTCTTCACAACCACAAATAGCTGGAGAGACTTTTTAAACTGAAAGCAGAAAAACTGAATAGTAAAGATTTGCCTATAACTGCTCTAATCCCAGTTAGTGTAAGAATATAAATCAATTTTCAAAGTGTGAGCCATTTAATATTATTTATTGAGTGGTGACTAACAGCTCAACATTGCACAAACATAGATAAGGAAGGCTGCCCTAAACTCTTGTAGTGTTATCATTAAACTTCTCTTTACCCCCATCTAATTCAAACATAAACATTTATGGATGTGAGGTATTACTTTCGAATCCAAGAAATCTGTACAGGTACTTCTCTGATCAAAATCAGTTCTCTCAGTATTTCAACTCCCTTCCCTCCAAATAACCAAGATAAGGTATTTAAGTACTAAACTAAAATATTTCTCATCTGGTAAGCATGTATATTTTCCAGACTTAATTATTTTAGAGCAACAACTCCATACTTCTCTATCCATCACTCACTGCTTTCACACGCCTACAATTAGTTTCCTGCTGAAGGATTAAATGCTATACAAGTCTCAGTTGGCAAATTCTGTAATGATCAGCCATTTGCAGTAAACTCTGAATCTACAACTTCACTTCTGCAATATTGTCTATTTCCAATTAGCCAGGCCTAGAATCCCAGATTTTATTTATATGCAGATACATACATGCACAGAGCAATTTAACATTGTTCTTTATGCTTGGAAAACCCTGTTTATCTTATCCATAGGTCTTTGGATGTTC
This sequence comes from Pelodiscus sinensis, assembly GCF_049634645.1. Taxonomy (NCBI): domain Eukaryota; kingdom Metazoa; phylum Chordata; order Testudines; family Trionychidae; genus Pelodiscus; species Pelodiscus sinensis. Next base: position 18,822,011 of record NC_134733.1, on the reverse strand, counting down.
CTGTGGCTTAATACACAAAGTTACCAAGATCTAAAACATGTAATGAAGCAGCTGGTTTTAAAAAAAGACCTTCAGACAAACAAGATAGCCTTTGACAACTAACCCTGAAATTGTCACTTGGAAGGCTGATTATACAAATCTTTTTACAAACACTAAAAAAAAATTGCTCTAATAAGTCAAACAGATTTGCAAAGTGTCTGTTGGAGCCAGTGAATTACCCAACACACACATTCCTATGAGCAACTTTATCAATAACTCTTTCCAAACAGAATATATATATATTTGAGAGACAGCTATATTTCTTTTATATTTCTGGATGGAATGGTTTTGGAAGGACAAGTGATCAGATGGGGAAAAATTAAATTGACAGACTAAGGAGGGAGAAGGTTTTAAAAACCAATGGACACTTCCTTATATAGCAGTTGTTTATATCTTATGTAAGCAGAGACACAGAGAAAATAAAGTCAAACCACCCAAGTCAAATCACCCAATTCAGCCCTTAAGCTAATTTAACTGAAGCTTCCCTTATTCGAAATACATTTTTGTTCACAATTTATAGGCTGAATCTACACAACTGTCAAATATCTAGCATTATAAAACTAAATGAGAAAGAGCAAAACTCAGAATAAAATATGACATTTGAAGCCTCACACCTATATGTTCATTAAAAAAACCCAAAGTCTTCCTTTTATTTCCTTATTGGGGGTTTCAGGTTTAATAAAAGACACAGGAATTAAATAATTCTAGTCAAATAATTAAACCATAATTCTTGTTCTTAAGATTTACCACCCCAATGGCAATTTATATTTTGATTTTTCAATCTATATAAACTGTGTGCAATAAAAAGCAGGTGATACATATTAAGCGGATGCAGGCAGAAATTTCAGACATTCTTGGGAAACTATGACACAGCTCTTTTCAAATACTGAGTAAATGTATACATCACAAGAGAAACAACTTAGTTTTCCTCCTTCTTCCAGTCCAACCAATAAAGTGCTGCTTTTTTTTTTTTAATTAGTTTCAAAACAGATGAATTACCCAGTGCAATCCAAGCTATGTCTTCAGAGTTGTCTCTATGGTCGCAATAGTTCCTTTCTTCATTGGGGGATGGGATTGGTTCACGTGCTCTGAATAACCTAATCATTGCTGCCAATACAGTAACAAATGAAGGGAAAAATCTGTCCTTGTGAGCTAGCACAATATTTACAGGCCACACAACTGTCGCAACAAGCCATTTACAGCTATTTTGCTGCGATAGAACATCCAGCAGAATTATATGTATAGATCTAAAATTAATTCACAAGCCAGAATACTAATTAGATTAATAAAATACCTTATTCAGGCCCAAGACATACATTTTCAAGAGAGAGAGCATGGAAAAGGAATAAATAAATCAAAAGCCAACAAAAAAATTGAGCTGATAAACAAAAGGATAGCATCCATGACATAATCTAGTCATAAAAAAAAAGGGAAGTTCAGCAAAGATCACTATTGATATTAAATAAATACTATTAATGTACTATCATGGTAATGCCATAAGCACCAAAATACTGCTGTATAAAAATACTGTATGATATTAAAAGCTTAAATAAAAGTGATTCATCCTTTTCATTGCTCAACTGAGAAAAACAATGGCAAGTAAAATCATTAAAATCCATTAGTATTAGCTATCTCTAATGTCACGATACATTTTTATCATAAAACATAATATTATTCAGATGTAGCAATGCAGAACAAAAAACGTAGCAGCACATTTCTTCCCATAACATTACAAACACAGAATGCTCTAATTAAAAAATCATTATTCAACAACAATCTAAAGCAATTCACTACATTGCAAAGCAAAAAGGGCCTTTGAAAATGATGCTCTGAAGAAATAAATCTTTAAATTAGCAATCATACAACAAATAGGCCTTAACCACATACCATCAGGCTTTTTTGGATACATTTCCTTCATTAATTTCCCTTATTTTCAGCAGCATCACTGACTCTCCATACTCTTGTCCTCTGTTCTCCTAAAAATCTTTTAACCCCAAAATCCAAGTCTTTTCACTACAATTTTGTCAACATTTCTCAGAGCTGTTTCAGCCACATCCCTACACACCCAGAGACATCAGCGATATCTGTATTTGTAACAATCTATGGTTGCAAAGGAGGACTGTAGGAAAAGCAACTAGGAGATAACCAAAATGCTGACTTCTATTATCTACTGCACCACATGCATACACATACTGCACCAATGGCTTCAATTCATAACAGCAATAGCAATGAAGATACATAAAAATCTATAAAAAAAAAAAAAGACATGCATTACTCACTGGGTTTTATTCTTTTGCTTCCTCAGCATATAATTCTTTATGCTTTACAATGCAGTAGGTATGAAATGAAACATTCTCTCTTTCCCTTTTTTCACTGATGCTGCTGTTTGAATACCACTAGACACCAGGACAATAGGCAGGATCAGCCTGAACATTAAGAGCAAATATTTAATGGAAGACTGGTTATCCTGTTCTCCCCCTTTCACATCTCTGCCTCATGTATCCAGGCACGGGTGGTACTGGCTCCCTTGGGAGGCTGTAGCTAGCAGCTGAAGCACAAACTAAAACATGGCATGGACATCAAGGAGCTGATGTCACCAAAAAAAATTTTTTTCTGCAATATTACTCACAGCTCTGACAAAGAGCTCTATGAAAAATACAAATGAATAAGAACACAGTGGTAACAAATACACACTTGTGTAATACAACACAAAGGAATACCAAAAATGAAAACCATGCCAAAAAAATTGACTATACAAAAAAAAGGGGGGGGGGGGCTACACAGTGATAAGACTGGCACTCAAATCTCACATTTTGGGTCAAGACAGCAGCAAGTCTTGCCTGCGGGCAAAAACAAATAAATAAATACACCCACAAATTTTAAAACATTTAACATCCAATCTCAGAGACAAGATAACCTACCAAAAATTAAAATATATTTAAAATTTTGAAGACTGGTATAATATATGCACTTCTAGCATGTTACTTCATAAAAAAACATGTTTATATAGAAATCAGTATCTGAGGCTCCAGGCGAACAGATACTACAAACACCTAGGAAAGAGAAGTTACACATTCAGGATCTGAGAAGAGATACAAGTGGTTTTAGAAATCCTGCCTCCTCACTTGGAGTAGCACTGTCATTCTGATTTATGTGAAATCAAGTAACTGTTCTGAGGCAGGTAAAATATACTGTAGTAACAACAACCACTGTACATCGTGAGTAAAGAAGTTAGCTCTGAAGGAAAATCCAAAAAGACAGTGTGGGAGGGTCATAAGTTCAGGAGCTGTAGAAATGTATCCTATTTTACATCAGAATGATGCTGCCTGGAAAGAGCTGGCTTCTTCAAACAAGCACATGAAAAAAAAAATTTGATTAAGAAGGTCTCCCCACTCCCAAAGTACTGTCTGTTTTTCAAATACAGGGGAAAATAGAATTCAATAACTTTTTCATTAACATTATAATTGAACTGCAGTTTGAAGAAATGGATGCAAACAGCACTGAGTTTTTAAGTCACATTGTTTATTGTTTTGCTCACTGGGACATTCATTAGCACATAAAAACATAAGAACCACCATAATGAGTCAGACCAATGGTCCCTCTAGCCCAGTATCCTGACTGCCGATAGTAGCCAATACCAGATGCCCCTAGTAGCCAATACCAGATGCCCCAGAGGGAGGGATCACAACAGGTAATCCTCACATGATCCTTCCCCTGTCACTCACCTCCAGAGAAACAGAGGCTAGGAACACCATTCCTACCCATTCTGGCTAATAGCCATTGGTGGACCTAACCTCCACGAATCTATCTAGCTGTTTTTTTGAATCCTGTTACAGTTCTAGCCTTCACCGCATCCTCTGGCAAGGAGTTCCAGAGGTTGACTGTGCACTGAGTGAAGAAAAACTTCCTTTTGTTTGTTTTAAACCTGCTGCCTATCAATTTCATTTGGTGACCTCTAGTTCTTATATTGCAGGAATAAGTAAATAACTTTTCCTTAATCACTTTTTCCATACCAGTCATGATTCTATACACCTCTATCATATCCTCCCTTAGTCTCCTCTTTTCCAAGCTGAAAAGTCCAAGTCTTTTTAACCTCTCTTTGTATGGGACCCATTCCAAACCCCTAATAATTTTTGTTGCCCTTTTCTGAACCTTTTCCAACACCAATGTATCTTTGAGATGACTTGACCACATCTGTACGCAGTATTCAAGATGTGGGTGTACCATGGTTTTATATAGAGGCAATAAGATATTTTCTGTCTTATTCTCTATCCCTTTTTAAATGATTCCTAACATTCTATTTGCCTTCTTTGTCTGCCGCTGCACACTAAGGTTGCCAAATGGTTTAAAAACACCCCCACAATATGGGAAGTTTATTGTCCAAGGATTCAGACAGGGCAGAAAGAAGCAAGGGAGGATCACTCAGAGGCAGGGCGCACACCTGCAGGGCCAGGCTCAGTTCCCCGTTATAAGAGACACACTCGGGCTTAGGGAGCAACATCAGACGGTCCCTCCCCATGGGCTGTGTGGCGCCTGGGCAGTGGGATCCTGAGGATGCTCTCACCAATGGGAGGAGTGAGGTGACCTCACATCCCTTGAGATCATACAATGGAACTCTGGAGAGTGTTTTGGGGGTTCACTCATAGAAAGTCCTGGTCCCTCACCCACCATTTTCCATGTCCTTGGGGTCAGAGGGCTGGAGGCAGGAGAATGGAGCGGGGGGTGAGTGCCCAAGAGAAATCTAAAGCAGGACTAAGTCACCAGCACCCTGGGTTCAGCATCACCCCGGGCCTGCCCTCGGGCTCTGCTTCTCCCTGCAGCGGGACATGGAGGGGGACTAGCTCTGGGAAGCAGCTGGTCAGAGCCCCGCTGAGCCCTGCACAGAGCGAGGCAGATGCGCCTGCTCCTGCCTGGCCTCACCAGCTACCGAGCCTCTTCTGCCTGCAACATTTGTGTCTAAGTCCACACCGGCTTCCTCTTGCTGTGTCTTTGGCGCAGTAACACACAGCGCTGTCCTCCACTCTCAGGCTGTCCATGCGCAGGTAGAAATTGGCGCTGTCTTTGGAGGCTGTGAATCAGCTCTTGATGGTGGGAGAATAATACTCACTCTGCCCTTGTTTACTTAATTAGAAAATACCATTTATATATCCGGTATTTTCTCATTTTGTTTCCTGGACAGAGAGCTCAAGTATCGGACTGTCTGGTTCAAAACCGGACACTTGGCAACCCTACTGCACACTGAGTGGATGTTTTCAGAGAACTATCCACAATGGCTCCAAGATCTTTCTCTTGAGTAGCTGTAGCCAAATTAGTCCCCATCATACTGTATATATAGTTGGGATTATTTTTTCCAATGTGCATTACTTTACATTTATCAACATGAAATTTCATTTGCCATTTTGTTGCCCAATCACTTAGCTTGGTGAGATCTTTTTGAAGCTCTTCGCAGCACATCCCATTTTTCCCATGAATTCCAGAAGGACTGGAATCATGCTATTATTATTAAACATCCCATTCAATAACATGAACACAAAAACTCAAAAATTATTTTTGTGCAATCTCCTTTAAACATACTATCTTTAGAGGTAATTGGAGAGGCCAAAAAAAATCAAATGATAATAAACACAGAATATCAAATCCGCTTCAAATCATCATAGAATACTATAAATAGGTACTTCATGACCTAATATCAATGACACAAAGCAAAGTACTAAAACTGGGTTGGATGTGGAAATTCCCTACAGTAATCTCTTCATCCTATTCTTCGGAGTCACAATGATCTAGGAATTAAGATTGTATCTTGAAAATAATTTTTAAGAAGTCAGGGGAAAAAATGGTAGTAGGCAATTCTATGAAAAGTAACTATGTAAAAATGGAATTGTGATTATTCATATTTATTGCATTTCACTGACTAGGTCAAATTTGTTCTACTTAAAATTGTGTTCCCCCGCCCCATCATCTGCCAGGCTTGAAAACTTATATAGCAACTGGAAAGAGCAATTCTCAGCTCAGGTAGACATACACTCTAGATCAGGGATTGGCAACGTCTGACACGCATACCATAAGCAGCATGCAAGATGATTTTCAGTGGCACATGGGAGCAGGGAAGTAAAGAAAGCCCTGAGCCTCCCTATGCGATCGGGTAAAAAACCGGAGCCACAAACGGCTCCGCACATGGGTATGTGCTCCCCCTTCCCCGGCTGGAGGAAAAAAATCAGTGCACTGGTGAGCTGCCTGCAGGCTTTTCCTGCTGCTCCATTGTCCATAATCCGACCAGAGGAGCAGAGGGAAGCCATGGCTGGGACAGAAAGCCTGACAGGAGTGCAGGGGGCAAAAACAGACCCAGCCGCCATCTTGCCTGTGAAGGACCTGCTGTTGCCATGGCCGTGTCCCCACTGCTCCATGCACTGCTCTACTCCCACTGTGCGCCTCCCCCATGCCATGCACTCACATCTGCCAGAGAGCCCCGTAGGGCTGCTAGAGTCCATCACCCAGGTGCCAGCAGGCTGGATCCTGGACAGCCTGACCAGAACTGCTGGCCAGACTCACTGCGCTCCTGGTAAGACATGGCCTCCATTTCACACACTACCCACAGGCTGCTAACTTATTCCGTGCGTGGAGCAGTGTCTGGTTGCCACATGGGAGTGACTGTTACAATAAACCAACCCTGTTATACAGACACTGGGGGAGGGGGAGTAAGTAAGTGTCACCCAGACCCTGCATCCCCCCACCCTCTCCCCTCTAGCCAGGCACCCACCCACATCCTGCTTCTGCCTCCTCCCCGCAGGCCAGACAGACATCCTACCCTCAGCCTGCTCCTGCATCCCACCTCCCATCCAGATCCTGCACCCAAGTGCGGGGAAGCACATGTGCTCCTTCCCTCCTCACATGAAGAGCCAGAGAAGAGCCCAGGGCAGGAGACCAAGTGGAGTACATGATGGAGAGAGCGCCTCCCGGGAGGGCGGCGCGGCCCAGGTCAGGAGGGTTAAATCTTGGCACGCCACTTTGTAAAGGTTGCCAAACTCTGCTCTAGATCATGTGCTAAAAATAACAGCATGGCCACAACAGGTCAAGTTGCACATCAGGCAAAGCAACTGAGTACAATCCCCCTTACTTTCTGCATAGATATTTGGGCAACTAGCCAAAAACTCATACCACTGTAGCCACACTTACTTTCAGAGTGCTAGCTTGCATGAAGCTAGCATGTGTATGTCTATTCAAGCTGGGAATCCCACCTTGAAAGCCGCTGTGCAAACATTCTATTAGTCTAGGATCTGAAAAAAATTAAGCTGGCCTCTTTCAAGGTCACACAACAATAAACATTATATAATAACAATTCAATTAAACTAATAATGTGCCAACAAGAACAGCATCCAGCTCTCTCCCTCTTGCATCTGAACTGGTTCTGCAATGCTAACAGCAGACAAAGTAATGTGACTGAAGAGACACAAGGAACAGACTTGTGGAACCTCCATGCCAGGGGATATTGTGAGGGCCAAGACTATAACAGGGGGTTCAAAAAAGAACTAGATAAATTCACAGCGTATAGGTCTATCAATGGCTATTAGCAGGATGGACAGGGATGGTGTCTGCCAGAAGCTGGGAATGATCACTTGATGACTATCTGTTCTGTTCGTTCTCTTGGGCACTGTTGGAAGACAGGATACTGTTCTAGATGGACTTGACAGACCAAGCATGGCCGCTCTTACTGAGAAAAAAATGTTTTTTTTTTAACATAGTTGCATGCAGTGTTGTTGTAAACACTGAGGATATTATAAAAAATGCTATTCTTCAGAGCTCTGTATGATTCAAAAACAGGTCTCATCAATAGAACTTGGTCCAATAAAATATATCACCTTACCCATCTTCTCATTCTAATTTTATACAGCAATTTTTCAGATCAGAATCACACTTTAGGTAACTGTCTCTTCCCCCAGGTTAATTAAGAGAATAGTTTACCTGGTGTTATCTTCAGGGACCAACAATCTCATTTAGGATTAGTACTAATCTGGATGGACTCAACTTGGAATTTCTTTTTAACTGTGCTCAAAATCAGGTATTTCACAAATAACCTTGAAACTGAATTTGGTAATCTTCTGGAACTATCAAAACCCTCAAATAAGCTTAGTAGGTTCCAGTTATCTGACTGTTCTAATGGAACCATCACTTGTTGGTACTTGATTTTCAGGGCACTTGATGGTACACAAATCAGTGGGCTATGACAAAGGAATAAACTTTAGCAATAACTAGGAGGCTGTGCCCTCTGCTCATTACGCCCACCAACATTCTCCATCCTCGCTCTGGCCACTACACCTTCCACCAGCCTGCTCCTGCGCTCTTCCCCCTTGGCTCCACACCCGACCACCAGCCTGCTCCTGCACCATCAATCCCACCCCGGCCAGAAACCAGAGTATGGCAGGGGTGAGGAACCTAAGGCTGGGGGGGGCCGGATGTAGCCCCAGGCTTGCCTGGATCCAGCCCCTGAGGCTCAGGGCTCCCCTCCCCAGCAGTGGGGAGCTGTCACTCGTGGGGCCGGAGCACACAAATTCCACTAGCCTGGGCCCTCCTAGGCTCCGGTGTGAGAGAGGAATGTGGAGAGTGTCTTTCTCCTTCTCAGTCAGGGGCCACGTATGTAAGGCCTTTTGTTTTTTGCTTCTCAATGGAGTGTGACCCCTGACTGATTTTTCTGTGGGTCAGTGGTCCCCAACCTCAAAAAGTTCCCCAGCCCGCTCCTGCACTAGACACCCTACTCTCAGCCTGCTTCTTCATCTTCCTTCCTAGCCAGACACCCTCACCCACTCCTGCACCACACCTCCCACCCAGATCCTGTACACCCATCCCTATCCAACGCACTGGCAGAGATGGGGTGGAGTGGCACGTGGGAGAGGTGGAAGGAGAAGACCATATGGCTCCCGCCTCCCCAGAAGATGGGGAGGCAGAGGATGGGGAGGCAGAAGGGAGGAGGCTGCACAGCTTCCACCTCCTAGGAGCCCCCGCATGCGGCTCTCACCCGTGTGTAGCTGTGGCAGTGGCTTTCCCAGGGTACATGGGGCGGCCAGGGGGTTGGGCTCGTATGTTGGAGGGGACCCTGACCCAGTAGCAGCTACTTTCCAGTGGTACAGCCCCCTGGGATATGAAGCGGGAGCCAGAGCAGCCCATGCCTGGAGGGCAGAGATGCAAATGCGTGTGCATGCGTGCGTGAGAGAGAGAAAGATGATATTTTAAATTAATCCACACCTTTGAGTATTGGTTTTTGAGGGGGATCTAAGGCCAAGGAGTGATGAGACTTGCTTATGGTCACTGAACCCTCTGGTAGCACAGCTGGAATCATTCCTAAATCCCAGCCCTTACTCCATGCTGTCCGTAATTTTCCTTTACTGTGGCTCTGAGTGGGTATTTTGTAAAATATTAAAAAATGATGCATTAAAAAATGCTTATATCACTTGAAGAGCATGTGTCAGGGGAAAGATTTGCCTATTTTGTGGCTTGTTTCAAAACCTATAGAAGCTAATCAAAGTCTTTGCACTGATTTCAGTGGACTTTAGACCTAGCCACAATTAGCTTCGTAACTCAATTATATTCCAGTATATATATATATATATATATATATATATATATATATTTCTTACTATACTGTCTATCGGACTATTGGTGGTATTAGTGTTTAATTTTATGCTCAAACAGTGTTGACAATCAGTATCCTCTACCCATGCTAAACTTGTACTGAACATTATCTGGTTTAAAAAAAAAGTGAGTCTCTGCATAATTCTGTAATTTCCGCTGGCTCTTCATTACACTTGTTTTATTACAATACATCAATAAAACAGATGTTCATTAGTTCACGAATCACATTTTTCCAATTTTGATCCTACTCAAGACTGAAAACGTTCTTAGTTGGTGATGAAAGACCCCTGACTAAATAGTCTAGACCAGTGGTCCCCAACCTTTTGGGGCTGCCGGGCACACGGGGGCGGGGCCACACATGCGCCATGCCCGGGGGCAGCACCATGCATGTGCTGCGCGCCCGGAGCACATGAATTGCTCGGGCCGGCCCTGGTCACTAGGCGGGTGCATATAAATGCCCCAGCGGGTGCCATGGCGCCCATGGGCACTGCGTTGGGGACCACTGGTCTAGACAGGTCTGACTTTGCTTGTTTTACCAATAATTTAGTAGTAAAAAACCAAAAAATAAAAATCAACCATTGGCAGTTCATTCAGAAAGGACTACTTTAACTGGGGACAAATAGTCAGGGATTGGCAATGGCTGACAGCAATACTTACCCTCATTTCTGGTGCCAAATTCTGCAGTGGTTGGTAAGGGTAGAGTGCCAGAGCTATTCAACAGCTAATCAAAAATATCCATCACTGGCCTTCTGAATGCAGTCTCAGAAGCCAACGATTGCATGCACGTGGATACTAATCTGACACCATAAGTGATCACTACTAAAATAGGTTTGAGAGAAAGTAGCAAAGTAATGCACAAAGCTTTTATGGTCATTGCCTATGCTGCAGCTGTACCTGAACTATAGATAACATTCTGCTTCCAGCTGTGTATGTAAACCTGATACCCTCTGATGAGGGCAAGGTTCAATTTAGACACAAACAGCTAAACACAGACGTCAGAATAAATAGTACGGAAATTATACAACTTGGACTAAGAATATATCCTGGGCTACAAGCACATTATCTAGAGTGGTCAGATAATGATGTTTTCACGTAAGAAAAGGCCTAGTCACATCACCAATTATTTTCAACAACTTGGAAATCTAAAATAGGCATTTTAACTTCATATCAATGTCGCTCTATAATTTCAACATACTGTTCAATATGAGCACACATCCAGCACTTTAAGTTTAACCTCGAAGGGAAAATGTATCAAAGCCAGGCCTCATTTTCTTGCACTTCCAGCAAAGTGAGTTACATTTTACAGTGCAAGAAGTCAACTGACTATTTCATCAGTGAAACTGGAGAGAAACCACACAAGAGTTCAATCTCTATAGACATACATATCGTGAAGAACACCACATCAGGTCTCATGCAAAGGATTCCCCTTCATTCCAAAAAGGGACTCTGAAGACTGCTAAGAATCTGGAGAGGTTTTGTGTTTCGTTTTTTTACATTTACAGTTATTTAGGTTTTCCAAATCCTAAAGAAAGTATCTAAAATTTTTTTAAAACTCACTACCAGAAATATAAAACACACAAATCTGATTTATTACAATTACATTTGAAGGAGAGATTCTTCCATTTCTAACTTAACCAACATTTTTTATTCTGCCAGAGCCATACGGTTGTAATGCAGATATTTGGATTTTATTGGCACTATCTGATTTTTGTAAGCCCATCTTTGATCTACTGCAGCTCAAGATTTAACTAAGAAATCTAAATCAAATGCTGCCATTTTGTTATCTAGTCTCTCTTATGCCATATTTTATAGTCCACTGGAATGTAAGACTAGATCAAGATGTTTCTCACGAAACAAGTCCATTTTAAAATCCTATATTTGAGAGAAAAGAACTGTCCACGTTATCTTACTTTGTCAGTTGCATATAATTACATTCATGCACTGTACTCCCATGCTTTTTTGCATGAATCAGAATATTGCTTTATGTTACAGGACTGTGAAGCACATAAGTCAAAATAGCATAATTTTACTTTCCCAAAAGTTTTCATTACTAGACTTATTCTTTCAATTTGCCTTTACAAACCAAACGTTTAGGAATATTCTTCTCTAATATATTAGTTATCTACAGTGGTGACCATTAGAATCAACATTTGCCAATATTTAATTCACATTGCTACCTGAGATACAGCATTATACCCCTATACTTAAAGAAAATAACTGCAGCTCCTCAGATAAAGATTTGAAAGATTACAAATATCGTGTAAAAAATTTAACTGAAGATAACACTGCATGCTACCCTCCATTCACACAGTCTAGCATTTTTTAGTATTTATTAGCAGCACAGAGGCATTTATAAAATACTCCTGAAATATAATCTAATCAGAATCAATCTATGTTATCAAAGTTACAGACCTTGCCCTTACAGATGAAATGAAAACTCTGACCTACCAGTCAGGTTTAATTGCCTTTAGATTTTAAGACAATGCAAAAATTGACTGCAATCAGGAGTGCCCACTTTACTAGTATGTCAGTCTATTTGATTGTTAAACCAATTTGTTTAAAACTCAAATACAATCTTATTAGTTACTGGAAACCAGAATTAACTAGTAACATTAAAATGCTACCAGATACTTGCTCTGTCTTTTTTTAAATATTCTAAACAGCATTTATATGGGGAAAAAACATACATGAAACTGATTATACGTTACAAATGACTTCAAGTCAACAAACACCTCTTACACACATAAATTACCATTTTTTAAATACAAATATGAACATCAAAGCCAAAAAGACATTAATATACTCACTGTCTTCTCCTGGACATGGCATGCCTGGTTTCTCTGGAGTGCTGGGGAAAACTAAAACAAAAACAACAAAAATCACATGCTTATGACACAAGTAATACATTATTTTATCTAAAAAAAAAGAAAAACCTTCAAGAAACTTGTTAATTCTGGTCTAAGAAACTAGTTAGACTAGCTGCTTATTATTCCATGATCAAAACACCACAATACACTCTATATGTGGCCTGATCTAAAGCCCACTGAAGTCAGTGAAAAATCTTAATACAGCACCTTTTAATTAAAGCATAGCAAAGCAATATATAAACATGAACTCAGCAATTTAACACCCTTATGAGATGAAATAGCATAATCACAGTTTTCCAGTTTGAACAGAGACATAGCAAGCTTAAGTTATGTGTCCCAGATTGAACAGGAAGCATGCAGGAGAGCTAAAAAAGAAGCCAGATTTGGGCTGTCATCATTCCTCAAAGATCCTTTTAATGAAAATGAAGACAACGGAGTACATACTTAGGCTATGTCTACACTGCAGCGCTTTTCTGGGATACCAGAAGTATCCCGGAAAAGCTCTGCTGCATCCAAGGAACAAGTCTGCTTTACTGAAAAAAATTCCGGAAAAGCGGACGTGTTTTTCCAGCATCCCTGTAAACCTTGTTTTACAAGGAAGAAGGGACATTCCAAAAAAGGGTTTTTCCCCCTGACATTTGGCCCCATGCAAACGGGCCAAATATCGGAAAAGTCTCTTTCAGAAGAACAGCGGAAAAAGATACACAAATTGCACACAATATACTTGCCAGCAAGTTAAGGGAATGTGGATTGGATAAATGGACAGTAAGATGGATAGAAAGCTGGCTAGAAGGCCGGGCCCAGCAGGTAGTGATCAATGGCTCAATGTCAGGATGGTGGTCGGTTTCTTGCGGAGTGCCCCAAGGTTCGGTTCTAGGACCAGTTTTCTTCAATATCTTTATCAGGGCTCGACAAATTATGGAAAACCCTACTCACCAGACAAAAAAGGGACTCGCCACCCTCCCCCCAAAAAAGTTTTTTTTAAACTAGCATAAATTCCTAATAAGAATAAGAACAGTAATTACTAATAATTTCTTAATAAATATCGCCCAAGTTAATAATAAATATCTTATTAACCTCTACCTTTTCCTTCTGCTGCCATGTCTCCTCCCCTTGCTCCATCAGCTCCCCTGGTGCCTGCTGCTCCCCTAACCTCTCACCCTCCTCTGCTATCCTGACTCCTGCCCTTCTCACTGCCCTCAGCCTTCCTGAAACCTGACCAGCCCTTCTCTCCCCCTTGTGCCCACTCCTCCAATAGCCCCACTCTGCTCATGTGAGCTACCCCTCCTTATCCCTGCTCCTAACACCTCCCTGCCTTTCTCCTCTGGTGCTGGTCCCTCCCCTGCAGGTGTCTGCTCTTCTGCTTCACCCCCAGAATCCCCTGGCACCTGCACCCTCCTGGTGCCTCCTCCTTCCCTCACTGCCCCTGCCTCCTTTGCTTTTTCCCTGAACCCACCCCCTCACCATCCTCTGCCCCCGTTCCCATCATGCCCCTGTGCCCTTACACAACTTGCTCCATCCCCGCCTCCCTCATGCCCACCCCTTCTTTCAAGCCTTCTCCCAGCATCTCCACCTCCCCCCTCTAGCCCCCAGTGCCCTTACCCTCTCCTCTCCCAGCATCACCCTGTTCCCCCCTCCCACTGACACCTCCCCTCCTGCCCTTTTCCTCATTGTCTGCACTTGGCCCCCTCACATTTCTCTCTCCTGCACCCCTGTCCTTTGGTGCCTTCCCCTTTCTTCTTCTTCTGACTTCCTCCCCTCCCCTCCGCACAAGCCCCTTCCCCATATTTTCCCCCTCCCCTCCCCTTCCCCCAGCCCAGGCCATCCCCTTCCCCTCCCCCAGGGCCAGCTCTAGGTTTTTTGCTGCCCCAAGCAAAACATTTTTTGGCCACTCCACAAAAGACAAAATGTAAAAGACATTTTGTCGTCTTTTACAGGTTTGCATTTTGCAATGTTTTTTTTTTCTTCTTCATTTGCGTCCCGGCATTTTAGCCCCATAAATAGCATATTCATTCATTTTTTTCCATAAAGGCAAAGGATCTTCAAGTGAACTCCTCCTTTCACTGCTGCTGGGTCACAGCAGCCTTTTCCCTGCCCAGCCCCTCCCTATGGACAAAGCACCCCTCACTCCCGACCCACAGGAGGAGCAGGGTGCAGGGACAGCGCAGAGTCAGAGGGGTGCAGGGAACAGCAGGGGTGTACGAGGGTGGCGTAGGGAATGGGAGGCACAGAGGGACGCAGGGATCGGGGGGAGCAGGGTGCGGAGTGCAGTGGAGGCACAGGGAATGGGACGTGGGGAACGGGAGAGGCAAAGGGATCGCCCTCTAGGGGCAGTGCAAGGAACGGACAGCACAGAGCTGGGGAGGCAGGGATCGGGGGGGGGGGGGGGGCAGGGTGCAAAGGCGGTGCAGAGCCAGACAGTCGCAGGGAAGAGGGAGAGCAGAGGGTCCGGGGTGCAGGGGAGCAAGGGCGGTGTGTGGAACGTGCGGTGCAGAGATAAAAGGGCGCTGGGTGGGTGCAGCAAGCCGGGCGGTCGACAAGGAGCGGTCTCTCGCCAGTGAGGGGGCTGGTGCCGTGGCAGGACTGGAGCCGGCGGGGCGGGGCGGGGCAGGGCCTGGCAGCACAGCAACCAGCTCCCAGGGGCACGCAGCCAGAGCCGAGCTGCCGCAGCCCTTTAAAATTGGCAGGTCCATGTCCTGCCAGCGTCCCGCCCTCTGGCTCACGCCCTGCCTCCTCATGCCAGAGCTAACACAGGCACCCCAGTGGCAAGAATTGCGGCACTTTCCCCTCCTCAGCGGCTCTCTGCTCCTCTGCCGGCCGGCGGATGGGATGGGGCCGCGCCATCCGTAGTACGGGCTTCAGCCAGCCCATCACAACAGGCCACTAGACCAGTCTACCCCTGCATTCACCAGCTGGTAAAAATCTACTCACCCTGGGCAAGCGGGCGAGTGTATTTGTCGAGACCTGATCTTTATTAATGACCTGGTTGAGGGGATGGATTGCACCCTCAGCAAGTTTGCAGATGACACTAAGCTAGGGGGAGAGGTAGATACGCTTGAGGGCAGAGATATGGTCCAGAGTGACTTGGACAAATTGGAGGATTAGGGCACAAGAAATCTGATGAGGTTCAACAAGGACAAGTGTAGAGTCCTGCCCTTGGGACGGAAGAATCCCAGGCACGGTTACAGGCTGGGGACCAACCACCTAAGTAGTAGTTCTGCAGAAAAAGACCTGGGGGTTACAGTGGATGAGAAGCTGGATATGAGTCAATAGTGTGCCCTTGGAGCCAAGAAGGCTAATAGCATATTACGTTGCATTAAGAGGAGCATTGGAGAGGGTCCAGTGGAGGGCAACCAAAATGATTAGGGGGATGGAGCATATGACCTATGAGGAGAGGCTGAGGGAGTTGGGGCTGTTTAGTGTGCAGAAGTGAAGAGTGAGGAGGGATTTGATAGCAGCCTTCAACTTCCTGAAGGGAGGTTGCAAAGAGGCTGGAGAGAGGCTGTTCTCAATAGTGACAGACGGCAGAACAAGGAGCAATGGTCTCAAGTTGTGGTGGGAGAGGTCCAGGTTGGATATTAGGAAAAACTATTTCACTAGGAGGGTAGTGAAGCACTGGAATGGGTTACCTAGGGAAGTAATGGAGTCTCCCTCCCTAGAGGTGTTTAAGTCTCTGCTTGACAAAACCCTGGGCAGGATGATTTAGTTGGGATTGGTCCTGCCTAGAGCAGGGGGCTGGACTTGATGACCTGCTGAGGTTTTTTCTAACTCTATGGGTCTAGGATTCTATGCAGTTTGCAATTTGCATATTTTTCAGACTTTTCTTTGTAGTGTAGACATAGCCTTAGAAAGCCCAAGAGAAAAAACAGAGCTAACCTGAAGTTTCTTGGGAAAAAAAATGAACATAGAAAAATGTATCATTTGCATTGAGAACATAATAAAAATAATTTAACAATTTGTTTCATTGTTAATTTACTTAGTATGTAATCTTGATTGAAAAATTCAAGTGGTCAAAAGCTTCTATAATTAGTTCTTAAAATGAAAGCGAAAGCATTGTATTCTTTAAAGACACAAATTGAAATAGTATCAGAGGGGTAGCCGTGTTAGTCTGACTCTGCAAAAGCGGCGAGGAGTCCTGTGGCACCTGATAGAGTAACTGAAGTGTTGGAGCATAAGCTTTCGTGGGCGAAGTGGGTCTTTGCCCACGAAAGCTTATGCTCCAACACTTCAGTTAGTCTATAAGGTGCCACAGGACTCCTCGCCGCTTTTGCAAATTGAAATAGAGATCTAATAGCAAATGGTAATGTTGCCAGGTAATGGATCTATAATGATGATTTTCATACTTAAGGTCAGGACCCAGTACTGATTCTGGAATATCAGGCACTGGGTCTCATTGCTGCAGGGTGATCAGGTGACCAGTAGGGGGTGATAAGGCAGGCTGCCTGCCTGTCCTGTAACTGCAGACTGCACAACAGGCCTGGCTCATAGGTGGGGTGGAGGGGAGAAGTGCATAGGGCTCTGCACACTGCCCCTGCCCCAAGCACTAGCTTCACACTCCCACTATCTGCTGCAAACTGCTTGTAGGGTGCAGCATGGTCTACAGTACCAGGAGAGGTAAGAAGCCTATCTTAGCACCCCTGTTGCACCGCTAACCTGAAGCTGCTAAAGGTAAAGCTCCTCCTTTCCCAACACTGCCTCCTGCCCAAAGCTGGAGCCCTCTCCTTCACCCCAAAGCTCTCATCTTTAGCTCCACCTGAGATCCTACAGTAGTCAAATGATGTTAGGTCACAGGCATCAGCAATTTTCTTCCACTGGGTCATGAGAACAAAAGTTTGAAAGCCATTGGTCTACAACAGGGGTCAGCAACCAGCAGCATACAAGCCAGTTTTCTGTGACATATGGAGCAAGAGCACAGCCCCGCCCCTTCCACTTCCCTCTCCCCCCCCACAGCAGGGAACTGGTGCTGCAGCTGGAGCCTCACTATGCAAGCTGCAGACTAGAGCACCAGCTCTAGCTTCCTAATAGGTGAGGGGGCAGGAGAGGCATGTAGAATGCAGTTGGGCATGCAGCTCCTGGGAGCTAAGGGATTATCACACCAGTGTTCCCTGTAAAGTGCGGGGCAGCACAGCTTCACAGGTGATTAATCAGCCCTGCCCAGTCTGTCAGCTCCCTGGGTGGAACTCTGAGCCTGACTGGGCAGGGCTGATTAATCACCTAGGAAGCTGTGCTGCCATGCTACTCCCTGCAAGGTGTGCACCGAGGCAGGGAGCCCCTTCTGCAGCACCCCGCTGTGCCCAGAGTTGCAGGCTGCAGATGAGGAGCAAGCCCTGGGCAAAGGGCTGGGCCAGGCAGGGAACTGACTGTCACTGCCCCCAACCGCTCCTCACCCCAGCACTGATCCCAGGGAGCTGCAGGTCCCAGCACTGGTAGCCCTTTCCTGCACAGAGCCCCTCATTTTTGTCCTCACACCAGAGGCTGAAGGGGTCCCCAAAATCCACTAACCCTAGAACCACAGAAAAGTAAGTCTAGCTTATGAAAAGCCCTGAACCTCAGTCCTCCCTGTCCCTTCCCCTCACTCCATGGGGCTGGAGCATCAGAAGAGTGAGGTGCCTCAGTTGGGGGCCATGTTGGTGAGGGTTGGGGTTTTTTGGAGTAGTTTTTTTTGCTTCTCACACTTGCGTGGTGCCCGGCTGATTCTTCTGTGGGTCAGTGGCCCCAACTCAGAAAAGGTTCCCCACCTCTGCCATAAACAACACTGAAACCTTTTGTATGACAAATTAATATTTTACTTTATTTAAAATGAAGTTTGATAAAGCTAACATGAGAAAGTTAACATTGTCTGTTTAATAATTTAAATTAAACCATTCTCTCTAGCTGCAGCACTAGCAAAATGGCTCGGGAGTAATTATGTAATTAATGGTGAGTTTCCATTAGCAACTGATGATCTGTGGAAAGGTTTGCATTGAATCAGGTGGTCCACAGGGTGCATGGTAGACAGTGCCACGCCCCCACGTCTCTCCCCCCCCCGCCGCCGCCGCCCTGGGGAGAGTGGCACAGCCCAGGGCAGAAGGGTTAAATCTTGGCACACCACTTTAGAAAGGTTGCCAACTCCCCGTCTACAATATACTGCTCTGTTATCTTTAATGTGAATGAACTCAAGTATCATACTACTCAAGCAGACCCTACCCCCAAACCTGCAATCAGATCAACACAGGAAGACTCATGCACCTGTACTGAGTCCCTCTTGCTTTGATGGGATTCTGTAGGGGATAGGAAAACATTTGTGCAGATCTGATTACTCATCTGGAGGGCTAAGAAGCAAATGCAAAAATAAATCAGTTAAATCCCTTAAAGTTCAAAAACCTATAAGTTATTCCATTTCATACCTGTTTTTCCTCAAATGAATGGCTAAAAGTTTTCCAATCCAAATTTTTAAAATAGTAATAAAATGATTGGTTAGGAATTTTTTATTTCAGTGACAGCCATTCAATTTTAACAATTTCTTAACTGCTGAGGTGGTTAAAAAGTTCTCAGTTTATCACATTTACTGAATTTTAAAAGAAGCAGACCACAGCATATTTAATTATTAAGCAGCCATCACCTTAATTGTTCTTGTATATTTTCCCTCCATCAGTAGTTAATTCATCATTATCGGTTTAGCA
Organism: Pelodiscus sinensis; assembly: GCF_049634645.1. NCBI lineage: Eukaryota > Metazoa > Chordata > Testudines > Trionychidae > Pelodiscus > Pelodiscus sinensis. Next base: position 18,802,819 of record NC_134733.1, on the reverse strand, counting down.
CAATTCCAAAAGAATGTATTTTCATATGAGAGCTGGAATCACATTTGTAGCTACATTAATTAAATTACAAACTTACTAACAATACCAGCCAAGATGACTCAGAACATAAAATGAGGGCAAGAGTGACTTGGAAGACATCATTCCAAAAAACATTTAATTTAGTGCACATGAATGCTCCATATAGTGTTGAAGCTCAGAGTATTTCTATTGCACAGGACTTCTGAACTGCTTTATTTCTCACAAGAAATTTAGCTTAGATATTCTAAAACTGTAGAGTACTTGCCATGAATAATGAGCCCTTCATCTCTATGTTGACAATACAAACGGAAGGCTTCTTCCAGTTCCATCTGAGATGAGATAGTACACGGGTCACCTAGTAAAAGCAACAAAGAAATATGCAGCCAGATTTATGACTATGATATATTAAGTTTAGGATTTAAACTAATTAGTGAGAAAAACAAAAATAAGCAGCATTTATGAAACAATTCTTAGGCTGGTGCATGGCAGAAAAATAATTTAAGTAAATGTACTAATGTGTATCCCTATCATGGGGCTGGAAATGGGATCCAGAGATTGGGTACATTATATTATACAAAAGTTTATTACACGAATCGTGTTGTAGCAAGGATGTACTGCAAGTAAATATTGTGTATGCTCAACTCATAAAAATCATTAATTACTGTATGGCGGAGTTCATTTTCTAAAATCAGGGTTAGAGATGGGAAATAGGAAAAACAAAAAAATGTTAAGACAGTGATTGTTTAGCTTCTATGAAGGACTTTTTCCTGTGCATGAAGTTTAAGGGAGAAGCTGTGTGATGGATAAGGGACTCACTGTGAGTCTGGGAATGCTGACAGACCAAAATCAAGAGTCAGTTTTAAGAAAGGTTACCAGATCAGCCAGGCAGGACAGAGTTAGATTATGAAGAGCTTTAAAATGGACAGTCAAGAAGCTATTTAAAGTTCTGACCTTCTCAACCAGACTGATTAGGAAAGAATTAAATATTAATGTCAACGATGGGTTGAGGGAAAACATCCGACAAAATTATAGGAATTATAAAGCCTGCAAGAATGGGTACAAATACTAGACCCAGCTAACACTTGCACAGATATCTATGAAGTAGATACCTCTAAACTGAGAATTTGTAAGTTTTCAAGGATGTGTTACGCTATATATCAGTATCCCAAAAATTTTAGCCATGAAAGTCCCTATATTCAGAAGCAAAATGCAGGACAATGTAGCACTATAATAGTGCTACATTGTCCTGCATTTTGCTTCAGCTACCCCAGACTAACACAGCTACATTTCTATCTTATATTCAGATTAAGGAATAGAGAAGTAACACAGAGTCAGGGAGGAAATATGCCTCAAGTCGGGCTAAGTGAGTGAACAACAATTGGATGAAAAATACTGCTTTATTAAAAAGTAAATCATACAAAAAATCCAATTAAAAACAGCATAGGATGTAAATAATACTCATACAGTAACTGATCTTCACAACCACCCTACAAAATATTTTCCGTATTAAGATGACCTCCCCCCAAAGTTTTAAGATCTTCTGAAGTTTACTTTAACAGCACAGCAATCCGTGGTACTTGAACTCTAAGAACCAAATATTAGCCAAAATTCTGATACAGGATTTCAGAGAACCACAGGCATTCTCCATCTCACTTGTATTCTTATAGATCATGTAGTTCATCTCACTGCAAAACTAGGATTATTCCTTACTGCACATTTTCTACTATTTTGTCTAATTTAAGTCCTAATCATCGAGGCTAGAGTCAATGGATGCACTTTTGCCCACAGCTAGTAGTTTAATTGATACACTGACATGTACGAACACCGTATAAAGAGATAGAAATCCACTGTTTGAAGTCCTCCTGACAGCCATACATGACTGACCTAAGAGCCTGTAGAGAGTCTGTCGTTTATACCAAAACACAAAGAAATTTTTAAAGATTAAATTGTGTAACAAGACCTTTCCAGGATGAACATGAAAACATTTATAGGTAGACTAAAGCAGAACTGTAATACCAGATTAGGTGACTATGACTCTCTCCATTAACATGAAGTATTGCAGTAAACACAGGAACCTGCCACTCAAAGTAAAATGGGGTGGATTCTATTTCAGGTGAGCCATCCATGCAGCTCATATGTGCAGGACTTTAAGGGTAAATATATATTCAATTTGAAGTTTGGGGATATTAAATATCAGAACCCCCCCCCCCCCCCCCCCCCAACGCCTCAACAAAATCTCTTTGGCTCTTAGATATGTTTTCATAGAATCATACAAATGTAGGACTGGGATGGACCTCAAGAAATCCATCCAGCCCTGGGGCAGAACCAAATGAACCTACACCATATAATCTGTTCTCATAAACCTCCAATGACTCTCCTTTGATGCACATTAAGCCTATTATTTTTTGATGTACCTTTGGCGGACATGAGAACTGATCACCGTCCTCTTTATAACAACCATTAAACTTAAAGACTTATCAAGTCCCCTTCAGCCTTCTTTTCTCAAGACTAAACATGCCCAGTTACTTTAACTTTTCTGAATAAGTCCAGTTTTCTAAATCATTTTGTATTTTCTTGAAACTTTTCAATTTTGCCAAAACTGTCCTTAAAGTGTAGTGCCAAGAACTGTACACAGTACTCCAAATAAGGCCTCACCAATACTGAGTAAAGTGGAACAATCACCCCTCATCTCTTACATTTCTGTTAAACACCCCAGAATGATATTAGCCTTTTTTGCAACAGCATCATATTGCAGACTCATTCAATTTGGGATTCACTATCACCCCAGATCCTTGTCAGCAGTACTACCAACTAGTCCGGTGGATCACCAACCAGTAGTTCGGGATCTACCAGTAAATCTTGGAGCCTCTGACCGGTGAGTGGTTTGGCCTAGGGATATTAAAGACTAGTCAACTAGTCGATTCCCCCCATTGCTGCCTCTATGATAGAGGATCAGCTGAGCAGTGCTGCTGCTTTGAAACCCCAAGGCAGCATTTCAAAGGGGCAGCTGCTGCACAGCTGATCCACAGCTCAACTGTGCAGTGGCACTGCCCCTTTAAAACAACTGAAGGGTTGTGGAGCCCAGGATCAGCTGGGGACTCCTCAGCTAACTCTGGGTTCCGTGCAGCATTTCCCCAGAACCCAGACTCCCCAGCTGACTCTGGGTTCTTGTGAAATGCCACACAGAGCCCAGGATCAGCTGGGGAGTCCCCAGCTGACCCCGGGCTCCCCCTTTGAAACACGTGGAGGCGGCGTTTCAAAGGAGCAGCCACTACACAGCTGATCTCCAGCTCAGGTGTGGCGTAGCGCTCCACGTGGCATTTCCCCAGAACCCGGATTCAGCTGGGGAGTCCACCCACTGACTCTGGGCTCCATGTCTTTGAAATGCACAAGAGCCCACACTGGGGACTCTTGTACATTTTAAAGCAGGCACCTGTGTGCAGCCCAGAGTCAGGAAGACTTCCTGCTGGCCCCAGGCTGTAAGCGGAGTTCCACATTCCTCCTTTGAAATGTACAAGAGCCCTATTGGGGGCTCTTGTACATTTCAAAGGAGGAATGCAGAAGTGCCTATCGACTACTCGAGTAGTCAATGGAAATTCCATCAACTAGTCAATTAACTACATTTTAACATCCCTAGTTTGGCCAGGAAACTATCAAGTAATGGCACTTCATTTGCCCCTCTACCCACTGTCATGTTGCTCCTGCCCTCTGCCTTGGAGCTACTCCCCTGGGAGCCTCCTGCTTGCTGTGCAGGATGTAGGAGGGAGAAGAAAAAAAAAAAAGCATGGATATCTGGGTGTTCCTCCTCCCCCACTTCTGTACCCTACTTCCACACAAAGAGAAGTGGATGGAGAGAGCTTGGCAATGCAAGTCTGTCACTCTCACAAACACAAATGGCCCTTCACTCTCATCTCCCAACCCAATACATACGTGAGGGGGTGGTGTTATTTCTTTTACTGCCTGTGAAGTGTGTTATTTTTGGTTTTCGCCTGTTCCTGCCCTGAACCTCCTCCTACATAAGACGCGAATCCCACTGCATCCAAACTCCTTCCCAGAGCTTGCACTCTGAAACCCCTCCTGGACCCTATCACCCACCCTGGGCTAATATCTGCAGTTACTACAGATATTAACGTCTTTAAGTTTCTAAGCATTTAGGATTAGAAGGATAACCTTTAAAAAGTGAATAAAATGAAGTTCACAGGCAGTTCTAAAGTCCCTGCCTCAATTAAAAATCTAGCAAGCAGAGGGGAAAAAAAAGTCAGCAAGACCACAGTTACATGGCAGCTATTTAGAAACCAGTGGGCAGAGAAACTGTCAAGAATTATAGCAACATTACACTGCTGGTGCTGTGGAAGGCTGTGAGTTGCAGTGAAGGGAGATACTTAAGTTACTCAAAAGAAAGGAGAACAAAAATGGAAAGTGGGGGGTGGGGGACCAGGAATTTGTATAATCACTCCTATTCACAGCAACCAGGTGATTGTAGGTCAGTTAAAGTTACAGAGCACTGTCCCACCTTGCATGGAGGGAGGAGAGGAAACAGACCACTCTAGGGATGTAAAATCCTGTTTCATCAGTTAACAAGTTAAAACTTATGTTTAACCAATTAACCACTTAAACAGGCACCCATTAACTGGGTAACCACTGACATCCCTAGACCACACTACACCAAGGGGTAAGCAGTGAGGTGGTAAAGTTTGCGGATGATACCAAACTGTTTAGGATAGTCAAGACAGAAGCAGACTGTGAGGGACTCCAAGAAGATCTCACCAAACTGAGTGATTGGGCAACAAAATGGCAAATGAAATTTAATGTGGATAAGTGTAAAGTAATGCACATTGGGAAAAATAACCCCAGCTATACATACAGTATGATGGGGGCTAATTTGACTACGACAAGTCAGGAAAGAGATCTTGGAGTTATCATGGATAGTTCTCTGAAAACTTCCACACAGTGTGCAGCAGCGGTCAAAAATGCAACTAGGATGCTAGGAATTATTAAGAAAGGGATAGAAAATAGACTCAGAATATCTTCTTGCGGCTGTATAAAACTATGGTACGCCCACATCTTGAATACTGTGTACAGATGTGGTCTCCTCACCTCAAAGAAGATATTTTGGCCTTGGAAAGGGTTCAGAAAAGGGCAACTAAAATGATTAGGGGGTTTGGAACAGGTCCCATATGAAGAGAGGTTAAAGCGACTGGGACTTTTCAGTTTAGAAAGGAGAAGATTTAGGGGGGATATGCTAGAGGTATATAAAATCATGAGTGGTATGGAGAGGGCGAATAAAGAAAAAAGTTATTTATTAGTTCCCATAATAGAAGAACTAGAGGACGCCAAATGAAGTTAATGGGTAGCAGGTTTAAAACTAATAAAAGAAAGTTCTTCTTCACACAGCGTGTAGTCAAGCTGTGGAACTCCTTGCCAGAGAAGGCTGCGAAGGTTAGGACTATAACAGTTTAAAGAGAAGCTAGGTAATATCATGGAGGTTAGGTCCATAAAAGACTATTAGCCAGGAGTTAGAAATGGTGTCCCTGGCCTCTGTTTGTCAGAAGCTGGAAAAGGATGGTAGGAGACAAATCGTCTGATCATCGTCTTCGGTCCACCCCCTCTGGGGAACCTGGTGTTGGCCACTGTCGGCAGGCAGGCTACTGGGCTAGATGGACCTTTGGTCTGACCCAATACAGCCATTCTTGGGTTCTTATCATTCCTCTCCACAGCCTCTGCGATAAAAAAAGAGAAAGAAAGCTCTTCTCACTCCTTCTCCTCACATGGCTGGAAGTGAGAGAAGAGCTTTACATTTTTTAGACAACTACTAGCCCATGACAGTTAAGAAAGATGAAGTCCCAAAGAAGATCTAAGGAAAGCACCCTCAACTTGCGATCTCCTGGGAATTCCCAGTCCCCATCTCTCTAGCTAGAAAGGGTGCATCCCTTTCATTTAATAGGTGCCTTACCTACTTTTTCAAGCAATGTACACTAGTACATCTTTCCTAACCACGACTTTTTCATGCACCAGCAGAGATCATTTTGGCTCTATCAACTTTAAAACACCCCTTAAAAACATCACAAGTAGATGAAAGCATTCAGTTCACATAAAATGTGTACTCATATCATAGTTAACACCATACTGAGTCACACTGACTTTACACTTTAACAATACCATCTATTATAGTAAGGTGTTCCTCTAAAGAAAGTCAACACAAACCCATCCACTAGTGCTTGAATCAAGGTTGTAGCCAATGGCTTGATAAAATAGTCAGGTGGTTGCCAGATAAAATACATCAACAGAAAAATAAAAATATGTAACTGCTATAATTCCTCATGTGTTTTGTGCAATCATTCTGGGATGTATTAACAGTAAACATGACACGAGAAGTAATTCTTCCACTCTGCTCTGTGCTGATTAGGCCTCAGCTGGAGTGCTGTGTTCAGTTCTGGGCATCACATTCAGGTAAGATGTGAACAAATTGGAGAAGGGTCAGAGAAAAGCAACAAAAAGGATTGAAGGTCTAGAAAATATGACCTATGAGGGAAGATTGAAAGAATTAGCTGTAGTATGGAAAGAAAACTGAAAGGGGACAGAATAGCTATCAACTATCTAAAAGGGTGTTACAAGAGGGAGGGAGAAAATTTATTTTTAACCTTTGATGACAGGACAAGAAGCAATGGGCTTAAATTGCAGCAAGAGAGGCTAATGAAAAACTGTCAGGGTGGTTAAATACTGGAATCAATTACTTAAGGAGATTGTGGAATCTCCATCTTTGAAGATTTTTTAAGAACAGGTTATACAAAACACCTGTCAGGGACGGTCTAGATCAGGGGTCTCAAGCTCCCAGCCTGGGAGCCATCTGCAGCCCAAGTACTTCCCCAATCCAGCCCACAAAATATTTTGAAAAGATTTAACCCAGCCCATGCGGCTGCTAGCACAGAGGTGGAGGGGGTCGGTGGCCACATGGATCTCAGCAGCACCTCGAGCCCCAGTGCACACAGTCCCAGCCACAGAAGGCACAGCTCTGGCCAGGAAGCCACAATGAGAACCGCGCTCGCCAGGGAGGTGCAGTCAGTGGGGCAGGACTGGTACATTTCATTTTTGTTAGCCCCAGGTGGTGAACCCAGCACAAGGATGCAGATGTTAGCAAGGGGGTAGGGCCGGTAGGATCCCAGTGCAAGGGCCTGGAGGAGGCATCCCAGCACAAGTATATGGGGATATGAAGGTGAGGGCTCAGTTTCATGTCTTTTGTGGGATCTTGGTCTCTGTCTGGGCTCCTGGACACAAGGGGAGACACTATCATCTTGCAGGTACTGTATTGCCAACTCTAAGCATTCAAAACTCATTAATCAGACTCCCACCCCTCCAAAAAAGAGAATGGGGTCTTGAAATCAGATAAAAATACACTTGGCATCTAGTGTTTGAGGTCTTTGGCTGAACTCTGGGCACTTGACTAGCTTTTCTCCACAAACCATGAGGCCTAAAGTCTTTTATATTTATATATATATATATATATATATATATATATATATATATGGAAAAGACCCCACAAGGCTGGGATTCTTCTCTCATACCATTCAACAAACAATCAATCTGCTAAGTCAGAACCACCACAGTTGATAGCGGTACAGGGAGCATCACGTTATGAAGTTCTCAGATCTGACAATTCTCAGTGTGCTTGAGGTTCTCCAGAAAAGAAAAAAAAAAAATCAGGAAGCTTGAGATCCAATCGAGAGTTGGCATCACTGATATCTAGCTGTATTATCACCTTGAAATCAAGTAGATTCAGCTTTGGAAAGTGTATCAGGACTAGTAAAGTTTTCCACCAGCATCTAAAGGTATGTCTACACTGCATTCCTCTTTGGAGAGAGGAATGCAAGTGCAGAGGAGCAAAATTGCAAATGAAACGCGGATTTGAATTTTCTGTGCTTCATTTGCATAATTTCATCCGGGTGCTATTTCAAATCCGCGCTTCATTTGCAGTTTCATTCCTCTGCACTTGCATTCCTCTCTCCAAAGAGGAATGCAGTGTAGACATACCCTAAGTGACTTCTGCTTAAATTATATTGAAAAAAATGCTACTTTGCATGCATACCAAAGAATACAAAGAAGAATTTTCAACAGCCTTTCATCAACCTTCATTTTGCTATTAAAGTGGGCACTTCCTTTTAAAATATTTTTTTACCTGCTATTGAATAAAAAAGCTTTTACAGTTCTGAAGTGCCTGTCACTTTTTGCTCTGAATGTGCTTTATAAACAAACATGGCTGGAAACACCATTAGATCCATTTTATATGAAAGCAAAGACAAACAAGGTGCTTAAGGGACTTGCCCAAAGATTCTCAGAGAAAGGGTGACAGAGCTTGAACTCAAAATGGTTACTTACTCTGCAATCAGAGTGATTCTTCAAAGCGGTGTTGTCCACACAGGCTCCAATCTTGGTGCACATCTAGCCTATGTTAGAGACTGGATTCCTCTGTTGTGGTTATGCCTACAATCTTCATGACCTCCACTGACCAGGGACGCTAGAACCATTTGTATGAGGGGGTACCGAGAGCCACTGAACCAAACTGTAGGGCCTGTATATGATGGAAATCACTTCAAGCCAGAGAGTGCAGCACACTAACACCTATGTCACAGGCAAAGGGAGGAGGCCAATAAGAAAGCCAGGTGTTGGGATGCTTATAAACACGGATGGAAGGGACGGTCAGACCAAAGGTTCATCTAGCCCAGTATCCTGTCCTCTGATAGTAGCCAATGCTGCCCCAGAGGAAAACAAACAGAACAGGCAATCAAGTGATCCCAGCTTCTGACAAACAAGCTAGGGACACCATCCCTGCCCATCCTGACTAATAGCCATTGATGGACCTCTCCTCCATTAATTTAGCTATTTCTTTTTTGAATCCTGTTAAAATCCTGGTCTTCACATCATCCTCTGGCTAGGAGTTCCATGTGTCGTATGAAGAAATACAGCCTTTTATTTGTATTAACCTGCTACCTATTAATTGCATTTGGTGGGTCATAATTCTTGTGTTATGGGAACAAGCAAATAACTTTTCCTTATTCACTTTCTCCACAACAGTCATGATTTTTTAGAGCTCTCATACCCCCCCCCCCCAATAGAGTCTTTTCTAAGATGAAAAGTCCCAGTCTTTTTAATCTCGCCTCATATGGCAGCCTTTCCAAACACTTAATAATTTTCATTGCCCTTCTCTCAATACTAAGAATACCAAGATATCTTTTCTGAGATGAATACAACATGCAGACATGGTTGCCTCGTACTATGGTTTTATAGAGAGGCAATAAGATATACTCTTGTCTTATTCTCTATCCCTTTAATTATTCCTAACATTATTAGCTGCTGCACATTGAGAAGATATTTTGAGAGATCGATTCATAAGCACTCCAAGATCTCTTTTGAATGGCAATAGAGAATATAGTCCTCACCATTTTGTATGCATAGTTGGGGTTATGATTTCTAATATGCATTACTTTGCATTTATCAGCATTTTGTTGTCCAGTCACGTAGCATTGAGATATCTTTTTGAAGTCCTTCACAGTCTGCTTTGGATTTCACTATATTGAATAGTTTAGTATCATTTGCAAATTTTGCCACCTCACTGTTTACCCCTTTCTCCAGATCATGTATAATATTTAACCGGATCGGTCCCAGTACAAATGCCTGTGGGACCCCACTAATTACTTCTTCCCATTCTGAAAACTGACCATTTATTCCTAGGGTTGGCAGATGGTTTAACCAAAAACACCAAACACCCCCGCCCCCTCAAAAAAAAAAAAAATCAGGAAAAAAATTCTTTTGGGGGGCGGAGGGAGGAAGAGACCAAAGTTGATGAGAAAAAAAAAAAAGGACTCAAGAGTTAAGTAAAAAAACCACACACACACACACAGAGCGCGAGCATGGCCCCTTTTAGAGTGCATGAAGAGTCTGAATAGGGATAGGAACAGGGGAGTGGTTGAGCACTAAGACCGAAGGAAGGCATTGCTTCATCTTGGTCTTTAGGCTTCTTGCCAGTGGCCATTTTGTTTTCTTGATCAAGCCAGAACGCAATCAGATAAGCAGGAGTTCCGGGGCCGGGGCGGGGGAGCGCACGGGGAGGCCGGTGACTAGGTCCAGTTGCCGAGTGTGTTGTAGGGTTGCCAGGTGTCTGGTATTTTTACCTCTTAGCAAGGAGGCTGGGAGGTGAAGAATCAGAAAGTACCCGACATTTTAGGTCTCTGGTATTTTCTGAATGTTTTACTGGACAGGAGGCAAAAATACCAGACTGTCCAGGTCAATACTGGACAACTGGCAACCCTATTTATTCCTACCTACTGCTGTAAAGCAAAGTTACTCAGCTTGGTGCAGTAACTGTCATTCTTCAAGATGTGTATCCCCTTGGGTGCTCCACTGTAGGTGCTGGGCTTGCCCCGGCACGGCAGTACAGAGATTTTTCGCAGCAGTAGTCTGGCCGGACCGCACATGCGGGGAGAGCGTCTCGCGGCGCTCGCTCCCTTTCGCGCTGCTCAGTCCAGTCTGAGCCAGTTCCTCGTACCCGCCTCAGTATCTGGAAAATAAAACTGACACAGACTCCGAAGCGGGGAGGTGAGTGGGTAGTGGAGGACCCACGGGGACACACATCTTGAAGAACGACAGTTACTGCACCAAGGTGAGTAACTTAGCTTTCTTCTTCGAGTGATGTCCCCGTGGGTGCTCCATTGTAGGTGTCTGCACAGCAGTATGCTCCTTCCGCTCCCCTCCCCCCATATCATTAAGGTAGGTGGGTTTCGGAGCCTCTATTGACTGGCAGAAGAATGAACTGCATCTGTTAGATTTATCCGGCAGCTATCTATGCTGTACAGTGTAATGTTCTACAAAGGTGCGATAGGACACCCACGTGGCTGATCTACAGATATCTGCAAGGGCAACACCTCTCAGAAAGGCAGTGGAGGTTGAAATGGCTCTAGTGGAGTGCGCTCTGGGAGCGGTATTCCCCGAATCGAGTAGCAATGGGTCATGCATGACACAGTTAAGTTAGCTACTCTGAGAAGAAATGGCTTCGCCCTTGGAGCGTTCTGCCAGAAACAGAAGCAGCCTGTCAGTTAGTGTGGGCTATATAAGGCAAAAATTCTACGTACATTTAGAGTATGGAGCACCGCCTCCTTAGCAGAAGCATGAGGCTTAGGGCAGCATGCAGGTAATAGGATGGGCTCGTTAACATGGAAATCTGAACAGAACTTAGGTATAAAGGCGGGATGATGCCTAAAAACACAATCCCTCTGGAAAATGGTGTATGGGGGTACCACCATCAACACTGATAGCTCACTGACTCTGCGCACAGAAGCGATTGAGAGTAGAAACAGCAGCTTCAGGGTCAGAAGCTGAAGAGGTAGTGTAGCTAGCGGTTCGAATGGTGGGGCCGTAAGTATCCGCAGTACCAAGTCCAAGTCCCACAGCGGAAGGGGTGTGCACAAGGGCAGATTCAAATGTGTTAGACCCTTGATGAACCTCTTTGTAAGGGGATGCGCAAATATCAAAAACCCCTCTATAGGTTGTCGGAAAGCCGCTATTGCCGCAAGATGTACTTTCAGTGATACTAGAGCTAGTCCTGTGTGTTGCAGGTCCACTATATAGTCCAGAATGGAAGGGATAGGAGTAATGAGTGGGTTCATGCAATGGTCTGAGCACCAAGCGGTAAACCTCGTCCATTTCTCATATTATGTCACCTACTGTGTATGAGCAAGTTTTTAACACTCAGAGCATAAGGCTTCAGTAGCACTCAGCCAGCTAGGTACCACGCTGTGAGACGCAGCGTGTAAAGCTGTGGGTGGAGAAGGCGGACGTGGTTCTGGGAGAGATGTCTCGGGAATAGTGGTAGCTGGTAAGATGGGCAGCGGGACAGCTGCAGTAGTAGAGGGAACCAGTGCTGCCTCGCCCATGCTGAAGCTACCAGAATCACTGTGGCACGGTCTGTCTTGATCTTCTGCAGCACTCTTGGAATGAGTGGGGGAGAGGCGTACATTAAGGGGCTGTTCCAGCCGATGAGGAATGCGTCCCCCAGAGAATGGTGAGTGAGACCTGCCCTGGAACAGCAGTGGTGACATTTCTTTTTGTTGTAGGTCGAGAATAGTCAATGAGTGGTATGCCCCCCCATCAGTAAAAGGGAGTGGAAGACTCCTTGGTGACGCTCCCACTCGTGATCTGGCGTGAAGTTCCTGCTGAGGGAATCTGCTGCTACATTGTTGATGCCAGGTAAGTATGATGCCACAAGAGTAATGCCATTGGTAATGCACCAGTTCCAGAGCTGGACCGCCTCTGCGCATAGGGATAATGATCATGCTCTGCCCTGGCGACTGATGTAGTACACGGTGGCTATATTGTCTGTCAGGATCTTTACCGTGGAATTGCGTATGTGGTCGCGGAAATGCTTGAAAGCGTTGGTGACGGTCCTGAGCTCCAGAAGATTTATATGGAGCAAATGTCTCTTGGGGTGTCCAGCTGCCCTGTACAGAGACACCGGTCACATGTGTACCCCATCCCAGAAGGGAGGTGTCGGTCATAATCTGGTAGCATGTTAACGGTTGGTGGAAGGGCACTCCTGACAGCAAATGCTTTTCTATTGTCCACCAACACATGGAGGTGAAGACTTTGGGAGATATTGTCACAACCCTGTGTATGTCGGGGATCGTATGATTGTGCACAGTAGCGAGCTGATGTTGGAGGGTGCAAAAGTGCAGCCTGGCATGTGAGAGCACAAAAGTAGTTGTGGCCATACGGCCCATGAGTTTGAGCCCCAAGAGTACTTGAATTCTGTGGTTGACTCAGCAAGTATCTATTAGCAGCTGTATTGAGTGAAACTTGTCTACAGGTAGGAATGCTCTTGCTGCCTTGGAGTCAAGCCTCGCCCCAATGAACTCTAGGTCTTGGGTGGGAAGCAACATTGACATGTCCTTATTCATTAGTAGGCTGAGAGATTGGAAAGTTTGTCTGGTGATGGAAAAGCATGCTGTCTACCATTATGAGACGGTCGTCTAGGTTGGTGAATATAATCATGCAGTTACGTCGGAGGTGACTGGCCAACACTGAAAGGACCTTTGTGAACACTTTGGGAGCAGAGGAAAGTCCGAATGGTAGAATCCGGTATTGGTAGTGATCTTTGCCGACAATGAATCTGAGAAACTGCCTGTGTGCAGGGTGTATCGTAACATGAAAATATGCGTCCTGTAGGTCGAGAGCAACAAACCAGTTATGCTGATCCAAGGCTGGGATATTAGATGCAAGGGTTACCATCCTGAAATGCTGTTTTCGAAAATATTTTAGTTGCCTGAGGTCCAAAATTGGTCTCCAACCCCGTTTTCTTCTGAACCAGGAAATAGTGGGAGTAGAACCCTTTCCCTCGGAATTTGTGCAGCACTTTCTACTGCACTGATCTGCAACAGATGATTGATTTCAGTAATGAGCAGATCTTCGTGAGAGGGATCCCTGAAAAGGGATGGGTTTGGGGGGGGGGGGGGGGAGGAATTGTAGGTGGGATGGACAGGAAGGATATGGCATAAACCCGCTTCTGACTATCTCTAAACATCCATTTGTCGCTGGTGATGTGTCCAGTGCTCAAAAAGTAGGCGTAGGCGATGGTGAAACAATGGGATGGTAACCTGCGAGACTGTTTGAGTGCTCTTGGCCAGGCAGTTAAACCTGCTGCCTAGTAGTATTAGGCTGGTTCTGCAGACGGTTATTCTGATTCTGGCGTCTTGGAGGCCGTTGGTGGGAATTATCTAAGGGCCAGTGCTGCTGTTGCCATGGCTGCCTAAGATGGTAATAATCATAGTGCCTCTGGAATGAGGTGTATCACTGTCTCCTATATCGTGGAGCGTACATACCAAGTGTTCACAGTGTCGACCTATCATCTTTGCTGGAATGTAGCAGCGTATCCGTCTTTCTGCAAAAAAGTTTTCGAAAGGTAAGTCCTCTACCTTCGCTTGCAGGTCCTAGGGAACTGCTGCTGCTGCCTGGAGGAATGAGGCCCTTCTCGTGACAACTGCAGTGGCTGTGGCTCTGGCTGCAGTATCAACTACATCAACTGCTATCTGCAAGCTGGTCCTAGTGGCAGCATAACCCTCCTGAACAACAGCCTTCAAAATGGGTTTTTTAGATTCTGGTAGAGACTCCATGTGGATTGTCAGTTTCGAGTAATTGTCAAAATTATGGTTGGATAAATGTGCCAAGTGGTTGGCTATTCGGAGAAGTGTCAATGATGTGTATACCTTCCTTCCAAATAAATCCACCCTCTTTGAGTCTTTGTCTCATGTTTGGCTTCTATATTGTGGCGCCTGTGCTCTTTGTTGCGCCACATCAACCACCAAGGAGTTGCGGAGCAGGTGTGTGAATAGGAATTTGACCCCGGGGAGGGCAGGGGGGAGAGAAAAGAGGGACAAAGTATTTCTTGTCCACCTTCTTATTTGTAGGTAATACTGATGCTGGGGTCTGCCACAACTTATTGGCGACTTCTAATATGGCCTCATCCAGGGGGACAGCCAACTTAGGAGCATGAGACGTCTTGAGATTTTTGAAGTGATGGTGGTTTCTCTCCTTGATCTCAGTCAGTTGAATCTCCTGAGAGACTGCTATTCTTTTAAAAATCTCCTGAATTTGCCTGAGATTGTCAGGGGGAGAAGTGTCCCCTAGTATAACAGCCTCATCCGGTGAGGAGAAGGATGGGTCAGTAGGCGATGTCTCAGGTTCATGCATCTCCTCCAATAGGGGCTGCCCTTCCTCAATGTGAGGATGGGGAGGGAATGGGGACCTTGTGTCGTACCCTGAAAGGGTCACAGGTGAGTGTCTCACAGAAGAGTCGTGTGTCCTGGATCTAGAAAGTGATCTGGACAAGCGGTAATAAGAATGGTGGTATGGCAAATAAGTCCTGTAGTACGTGCAGCTATCAATGGGTCCCGATAATAGGAGGAATGAGGTTGAGAGTGCTCGTAGTGATGAGATCTGCCATAGGACTGCCTGCATGAGCAATTAGACAAACGCAGTGACATGGAGGGAGAGTAAAACCTCCGTGGTAAGGGAAAAGGGGAGGTGGAAAAATGATAATGATGCTCCCTTGGTGCGGTTAAGAACGGAGATGGGAGGCGCTTGCGGGAAGAGAATCTCCTGGGTGGTGACTACCTAGGTGACGGCGAGGAGGGTTCCAGAGAAAACGGAGAAGGGGAGCATGGAGAAGGACTCCGCTCTCATGGGGTCTTGGTTGTAGCCTTCCTTTTTGGTGCCAAGGTCGTTGCCGGTTCGTCCACCATGGGAGGCGGGGTCGTACGCACTGGTGCCACTTGTGGTGCTGATAACATCAGTGCCATGTGGGCAAGCTGGTCTTCTGGGAAGTTTGGCACCAGAGTCAGTGCTGCATGAGGCTCAGGGGGAGTCGGTGTGGGCGTGACTCAAGTGGAGCTTGTTGGTGCCGACGTTCCGCAAGCGGAGCTGATGGTGCCGTAGGCATCGGTGCCGATGAATGGCGTGCTGTCGGCACCGAAGAGGCAGATTTCAGTGATTTAGACAGTGCTGTGCGCACCGTAGACAGGCCTCAAGTTTACTGCCAACACTCAATCTGCCGTGCGAAGTAGCAGGCAGAGAGCGGGTTGGAGACGGCTTGCTCTTTCTTGGCAGGACAGCAGTTGGAGAGGAAGCCCTTCATTTTTGTGGCTCTCTTGAAGGCCGCGGGGGGGGGGGGGGGGGCACGGAGGCGGGGGGGAGGAGAAGGGGGAAGATCCTTGAGGCTGAAGAGCCTTGTCGAACAGGATCATCCTGAGCTTCATCTCCCTGTCGCATTGAGCTCTAGCTATAAGCTTAGAGCAGTGAGGGCATTTTTGTGGAACATGGCCCTCCCCTAAGCAACAAATGCAGAAAGAGTGGCCATCCAAGGCGGGCCTGGCCTTGCAGCAGGCCTCACACTTCTTGAGCCCTGATGAACCAAGCATTGTTCTAAGTCCAACTAACTTTCTTTAGCGTAACAAATTTTTTTTTTTTTTTTTTTTTTTAAAAACAGGGAAAGAGCAACAGTACACTGGGAAGATAACAAATTTAGCAAGTAAGGGTAGTTAAAACTTATGCTAACAGAACTGTAAATCAACTTTAAAATGTTCTTTTTTGGGGCAAACAAGAACAGAAAGGTAAGTATGAAGTGGGTTTGAACAATAAAGAACTTGAATTCCTCATAAACGAGAAGGGATCCGAGGAGAGAAGCTTCCTCTGTCTGCAGCCTGAGGCGGTTAAGTTTCCCTTTCTGAAATGAAATGCCACAGTATTGGGCTGCTGTGGTGCTTTTCCCACCACACAGATGTTAAATTTAATTATGGTATCTGTATGGACAACACATTTCAAAGAACCACAGGTAAGTAACCATTCTCTCTGCAAGTGACTGTTCACATTAGGAATGTAGAAGTATAACCCTTTAAACATGACATGCTGTTATGGTTACATGCCAGCTCCCCAGGAATCAGGCTGGCAGCCCTTGCTGGTTCCACTCCCGGGAAGTCAGCTTCACTGTGGGTTTTGCAATATAAACGTTATACTGCAAAGCCTGAGACATGTAACTGCTAGGATTATTAGTGGCTACACAGTTACCTTTTTACATCCCTAGTTCACATCAGCTATACTCTTAAGGTCTACACTCCAACTAGACACCAGCAGGTGGCCCACATCAGCTGACTTGGGTTCAAGCTAAAAAGGGTGTTTTAACTGTGGAATACACATGCAGACACTGGCTGCAGTTGCACTTTACAAGCCTATGTCCTTCTGCCAGCTGTCCCAGATCTTGCTTTAAGTTATTCTAGAACTAATTTTACCATAACAACATGGCTTCTTCAGTGTCAACAAGATGAATAAACCAAGTTAGAAAAATCCATTCATGTTGACTTAAGGAGTGCAGCCGAGAGAGGAAAAAAAATTGGAGGAAACAAGAATTAACTGTTTTTTCCTAACTGACATTACAAAATGAGCTAGGTCATCCTCTATTTTGGTGAATTCAGACTACAAAGAATCAGTTAAACAATTAGGGATATACAATTTTGATTAATTGGCTAATCAAATAGTCAATGCAATTGTTGATGCATCTTTCTTCTTTCCCAGATAAAGGAAGTACAAAACAGGAGATCCAAAGTGTCGCACTGCATTTGGACAAAACATTTTTAACATACATTACAAAGAATTAGTTACTTTAACATAGTACAAGAACTGAGAATGCTAGTTTATTCACAACCTATGTCAAGACACGATGTTCTCTGGAGTCTTTCAGAAGTTTTTCCCCAAAGGTCAGTTGTTCTTCTTACCGTAAGCCAAAGGCCTGATTTGATTCCATTTTGCAATTGATTTCATTCGGACTCTGTACATGTTCAGGAACCTGCTTGCATCGTTCTCAAAGGATTGAAACCTAAATAGCCTGGCTGGGAAGTTTCAGCCCTTGGAGAATGCATTTTAGTCGCTTTTTAAGCACAATACCAAACTAGTCTTTTCTGCTGCAAGGCTTTAGTCAGGGAAATGAATATAAGTCTGCTAGAGCAAAGCCACACATCTGATCCCCTGCCATAACTTCAGCAGTAGTACTCAGGATGACTGAACAGCAAGCTGCTACTATCAACAGGTTTACAGTACATCCCAGCCCTCTGCAAGATACAAGGGAGACCTAAAATACTATAGGCCTGGGAAAAATATGGCCCATGGGCTGGATCTGGCCCACCAAGCCACTGGATCTGGCCCGCGGAGGCAGTGGGGAGCCCCAGGCAGGTTCCCCTGCTTGCCCTGCAGCCCCGTGCACAGTTCAGAAATGCAGCTGCCAGGCTTCCTTTCTGTTTCAAGATTGGAGGGGAGGAGAAAGCCTCAGGAGCTGCCCCGCCCCCAGCACAATCCCACTGGCCTATTTTTGGTCAGAAGCCAGCCAATGGGAGCTGCTTGTTTATATTACAAGCAGCCAGAAAGAACCATGATTCCTCTCTTCAGCTCAGTTATTCACTGAAGTACATGACCAGGCAAGCTGGCTGGGAAGTGTTTTAAGCTCTGGAGGCAGGCAGGCTAGTTTGGTTGCTGGCCACAGCCTGTCTCTGGCACCCCAGTACCTCTGTGCCCCAATCCTCTGCCCCCTGCCACTCAGCATATCCAAACCCTTGGTCCCCAGATCACAATCCCCTTCTACCCTAGGTCACATTGCAAACCCCTGCACTCCAGTCCCCTGCCCTACATCACAACCACCTCCTTCACCCAAACTCCCTCCTGCACCCTAATCCCTTATCCAGCTTACCCTCTGCACCCAACCTCAATTAATATCATGGAAGAGTGCAGCCCTTAACCACTTCGCAAAAGTCTTGAGTGGGCCCGTCAAAAAAATATTGCCCACCCCTGTACTAGATGATCCTTTCCAAATGATGTGGGCACAGGCCACTACTTTTAACCCATGGTCCTTAGAAGGAAACACTCCCATCAGGATGGTTCAAAGTCACAAACAAAAAAATGGGGAGGAGAGAAGCGAAACACATTCTGGCTAATATTTTTAGAATAAAAATGAAAAAACCCACAAAAACAGAACCTTATAAATTTGGTATATAATTCTACTGATAAGGAACTCTTCCACTTCACATAAATAGGTAATAATACATGCACTCTACAATCATCATCTAATTAAGCCATGGCTATTAGTAACATCATGATTTCCTTGTGGAAAATGGAGGCTCCTACTCTCCGTCTTTAGGAAATCTTACTCCTGACTGTTAGAGTCCGTAAAATCCCTTGACAGGAGAGAAGTTACTGTTCAAAAGGACCAGAACAGACCCATAACTCTAGTACCCTTATGTTTGCATTTTCCATACTTACCATAACAAAAGGAGATAAACGAAAAAGAAAAATAGAGCATCCATTTCCCTGATTACTCCAGTTTAATATCACGTCAGTTACACTTTGAAAAATTCATTACTTAAGAGGACTGAAGTGAATTCACGTATAGAACAACTTGGATTACGTGAGTCTCATTTGCTCAATTGTCAGAAACCTAAAGTATGCAAATTTCTTCAACCCCCACCCACTTATTTTGAGTCATACAGGATATTATAAAAGTAAGGTTTATAAAAGAATCTCATATCTGTAATACCTTCATCATCAATCCACTTGAGGGTAATTGGCTGTTCCTTTTGTAAACTGCACATCTCCCTCACTTCATCACAAAGTTCACCATAGCTCATTGATGCATCCAGATTTGTTATTAAGATGTCCCTGCAAGAGATACATTTGCAGATTTAAAACCACAAAATACATTCCCTCATTCAGAAATGTGGCACCTGCCCGTGAACTACTTGTTCCAATACCCGCATCTGTGGAATTTATCCTGCCAAGTAGCATTGACTCAAGCAGCACTCACTCAAGTAATGCCATTGAAGTCAACTGTTTGCTTGACATCAATGGGACTGCTTGAACAAGCCAAAATCTTCTGGTGTCCCATTGGGAGGAGGAGAGGAGAGACTGCCTTTGCATCTCAACATGAATGATCCTGGCTTTTCAATAATGGTTTTACTCATCAGTTCATTTGACATAACTGTCAGTATTTAAATGGGCATTTTAAGAACACAAAGCTTTTGCAACTGCTCTACTAGCCAAAGGGTTTATGAAATCAAAGACTAAAACTCAGTTTACATGGGGCTTTGCAGAAGCTCAGAAGTCCCCAAATTAAAGAGATTATTTTGATAAATTTTCTAAAAATAGTGTTTAATTTCATATTTTCTGTATTGTATTTCTTTAAGAGAAAAATAGCATGAAAAATTTCAGACTTTTTAAAAATTAAATACAAAAAGATGTTTGACTGCCTGTAAGTTTACTTAAGACTAAAGAAACAAATGGAGAAAAGGAGTGCGAACAGAATACATTAACAAACCACTGTATAACAGTTGACCAACAGGATGGTAAAAAGGGCTATAACAAATCATATTTACATGGGTTTAATCAGTAAAGTGGCCATGTTATTTTTGGTGCTATGTACGTGCAATAAAATTTTAATTTCAAAGTTGCAGCATTGAATACCACATTTGCAACACACTTCAGCTAAGAACTATAATTTTTTGAACAGCAGAATAGTCGATCACTACAAAATTCTCAGGTCTGAAAACATGAAACTATTGAAGATAACAAAGACAGGTAAGAATAGGCTGATAAGTTTTAGCTTTTAGCAAACAGCGTGCTTTTTGTTTTTGCATATCTTTTGCCTTGAAGCTGAATATTTAATTCCTTCATAAGAGGCTGTTTACAGAATGATGAAACCTACATAGTGCAAACCACTTAGTATCCTAGAGATTTTATTTATGAAACTATATCTCGTCCATTAAGCTATTGCACGTACAAACTAAAAAACATTTACAGACTAAATCAGGTAAGCAACTGAACATGTTGTAGAAAGTAGATTTTTCATGTTTTATGTTAAGTATCAAGAAAAAGTTACATAAAATAAATGTTTGAAGGATGTTGAGAAATTTAAAAGCCCCTCTAGTGGAAAATGGCACAACTGCGCTTCTCAGTTAAGAATTTACTTACTTATAGACTTTAAGGTCAGAAGGGACCATTATGATCATCTAGTCTGACCCCCTACACAGTGCAAGCCACAGAATCTCACCCACCCCCTCCTAGAATAATCCTCTCACCTACATCTCAGATATTGAAGCCTTCAAATGCTTTGAAGGCCCCAAGATGCAGAGAATTCTCCAGCTGTGATCCGTACCCCATGCTACAGAGGAAGGCGAAAAACCTCCATACCCAGGAGGAAAATTCCTTCCCGACCCCAAATATGGCGATCACTTAAACCCTGAGCATAGTTCATGCCATACATAAAAGGATAACAAGTAAGAATAAGCTAACCATGATTTAGTAAATTAGTTTTGCTACTTTCACCCTGTATAACAAATTTTAGAAAACAGAAGGTGTTTTACCTACTTGCTACATTTGTGTATGTCAGCTGGAAATTGAAACTTTACAGTGTTCCAGATTGATTTTCATGGACCCTTTAGTTCAAGTGTCAAAAAAGTGAGGACTATGTCAAGAAAAATGTGTGTGTGTATATTAGGTCATATGGCTGCAAGTTGTTCTTCTTGAAGGTAAACGGAATATTTTTTTCCAAAAACAATTTTTTTTAAAAAAATGACTGGAAATAAAAGCTGTGATCACAATATTTTAAAAATAGTTTTGGTTTCAAATTTACTTTAAAAATGTGCTATATAATCTTTCAACATATAATTTTTTAAATGACAGTTGATACCTTAAAATAGTCCTTATGCAAATGAAGAAACAATCCAGTTTTAAAATAACCTGAAAAACTATATTTAATGTGACAGGCTACCATGATTTACTGAGCGAGGCTAAGGTTTTCTTGCATGCAACATTAGAATTAGTCAACTGGACTTCAGAAGTACTACTTAGACTGTCAATTAAAACAATTAAATTGCACTAGAACTGAAAACCAAGCAGAATTGAGGCTTCATGGAGGTAGACACAAGGACAGCGAGGCAAGGTGAATTTGTTGAGTCATGATCATATTGTCAAACTATACATCTAAGCCCATAGTCGTTCATTCAGAAATACAGTTCTCACTGAAAACTGGCCCTCTGCAGGCTGTGGAAGGTTATTACTGAAATTAGCAAAAATGAAAAGAGCCTAGTTGCTGTGCTGACTTCTACTCGAGCCAGGAGGGTGCTTGACGACACACACACACACACACACACTCACTCCATCTTTTCCCTCAAAACCCAATCCCACAAGCCCCTGGCCTGCATCTCCTCCCCCAAACATGTCTCTGTCTCTGTCTCTGTCTCTGTCTCTGTCTCTGTCTCTGTCTCTGTCTCTGTCTCTGTCTCTGTCTCTGTCTCTGTCTCTGTCTCTGTCTCTGTCTCTGTCTCTGTCTCTGTCTCTGTCTCTGTCTCTGTCTCTGTCTCTGTCTCTGTCTCTGTCTCTGTCTCTGTCTCTGTCTCTGTCTCTGTCTCTGTCTCTGTCTCTGTCTCTGTCTCTGTCTCTGTCTCTGTCTCTGTCTCTGTCTCTGTCTCTGTCTCTGTCTCTGTCTCTGTCTCTGTCTCTGTCTCTGTCTCTGTCTCTGTCTCTGTCTCTGTCTCTGTCTCTGTCTCTGTCTCTGTCTCTGTCTCTGTCTCTGTCTCTGTCTCTGTCTCTGTCTCTGTCTCTGTCTCTGTCTCTGTCTCTGTCTCTGTCTCTGTCTCTGTCTCTGTCTCTGTCTCTGTCTCTGTCTCTGTCTCTGTCTCTGTCTCTGTCTCTGTCTCTGTCTCTGTCTCTGTCTCTGTCTCTGTCTCTGTCTCTGTCTCTGTCTCTGTCTCTGTCTCTGTCTCTGTCTCTGTCTCTGTCTCTGTCTCTGTCTCTGTCTCTGTCTCTGTCTCTGTCTCTGTCTCTGTCTCTGTCTCTGTCTCTGTCTCTGTCTCTGTCTCTGTCTCTGTCTCTGTCTCTGTCTCTGTCTCTGTCTCTGTCTCTGTCTCTGTCTCTGTCTCTGTCTCTGTCTCTGTCTCTGTCTCTGTCTCTGTCTCTGTCTCTGTCTCTGTCTCTGTCTCTGTCTCTGTCTCTGTCTCTGTCTCTGTCTCTGTCTCTGTCTCTGTCTCTGTCTCTGTCTCTGTCTCTGTCTCTGTCTCTGTCTCTGTCTCTGTCTCTGTCTCTGTCTCTGTCTCTGTCTCTGTCTCTGTCTCTGTCTCTGTCTCTGTCTCTGTCTCTGTCTCTGTCTCTGTCTCTGTCTCTGTCTCTGTCTCTGTCTCTGTCTCTGTCTCTGTCTCTGTCTCTGTCTCTGTCTCTGTCTCTGTCTCTGTCTCTGTCTCTGTCTCTGTCTCTGTCTCTGTCTCTGTCTCTGTCTCTGTCTCTGTCTCTGTCTCTGTCTCTGTCTCTGTCTCTGTCTCTGTCTCTGTCTCTGTCTCTGTCTCTGTCTCTGTCTCTGTCTCTGTCTCTGTCTCTGTCTCTGTCTCTGTCTCTGTCTCTGTCTCTGTCTCTGTCTCTGTCTCTGTCTCTGTCTCTGTCTCTGTCTCTGTCTCTGTCTCTGTCTCTGTCTCTGTCTCTGTCTCTGTCTCTGTCTCTGTCTCTGTCTCTGTCTCTGTCTCTGTCTCTGTCTCTGTCTCTGTCTCTGTCTCTGTCTCTGTCTCTGTCTCTGTCTCTGTCTCTGTCTCTGTCTCTGTCTCTGTCTCTGTCTCTGTCTCTGTCTCTGTCTCTGTCTCTGTCTCTGTCTCTGTCTCTGTCTCTGTCTCTGTCTCTGTCTCTGTCTCTGTCTCTGTCTCTGTCTCTGTCTCTGTCTCTGTCTCTGTCTCTGTCTCTGTCTCTGTCTCTGTCTCTGTCTCTGTCTCTGTCTCTGTCTCTGTCTCTGTCTCTGTCTCTGTCTCTGTCTCTGTCTCTGTCTCTGTCTCTGTCTCTGTCTCTGTCTCTGTCTCTGTCTCTGTCTCTGTCTCTGTCTCTGTCTCTGTCTCTGTCTCTGTCTCTGTCTCTGTCTCTGTCTCTGTCTCTGTCTCTGTCTCTGTCTCTGTCTCTGTCTCTGTCTCTGTCTCTGTCTCTGTCTCTGTCTCTGTCTCTGTCTCTGTCTCTGTCTCTGTCTCTGTCTCTGTCTCTGTCTCTGTCTCTGTCTCTGTCTCTGTCTCTGTCTCTGTCTCTGTCTCTGTCTCTGTCTCTGTCTCTGTCTCTGTCTCTGTCTCTGTCTCTGTCTCTGTCTCTGTCTCTGTCTCTGTCTCTGTCTCTGTCTCTGTCTCTGTCTCTGTCTCTGTCTCTGTCTCTGTCTCTGTCTCTGTCTCTGTCTCTGTCTCTGTCTCTGTCTCTGTCTCTGTCTCTGTCTCTGTCTCTGTCTCTGTCTCTGTCTCTGTCTCTGTCTCTGTCTCTGTCTCTGTCTCTGTCTCTGTCTCTGTCTCTGTCTCTGTCTCTGTCTCTGTCTCTGTCTCTGTCTCTGTCTCTGTCTCTGTCTCTGTCTCTGTCTCTGTCTCTGTCTCTGTCTCTGTCTCTGTCTCTGTCTCTGTCTCTGTCTCTGTCTCTGTCTCTGTCTCTGTCTCTGTCTCTGTCTCTGTCTCTGTCTCTGTCTCTGTCTCTGTCTCTGTCTCTGTCTCTGTCTCTGTCTCTGTCTCTGTCTCTGTCTCTGTCTCTGTCTCTGTCTCTGTCTCTGTCTCTGTCTCTGTCTCTGTCTCTGTCTCTGTCTCTGTCTCTGTCTCTGTCTCTGTCTCTGTCTCTGTCTCTGTCTCTGTCTCTGTCTCTGTCTCTGTCTCTGTCTCTGTCTCTGTCTCTGTCTCTGTCTCTGTCTCTGTCTCTGTCTCTGTCTCTGTCTCTGTCTCTGTCTCTGTCTCTGTCTCTGTCTCTGTCTCTGTCTCTGTCTCTGTCTCTGTCTCTGTCTCTGTCTCTGTCTCTGTCTCTGTCTCTGTCTCTGTCTCTGTCTCTGTCTCTGTCTCTGTCTCTGTCTCTGTCTCTGTCTCTGTCTCTGTCTCTGTCTCTGTCTCTGTCTCTGTCTCTGTCTCTGTCTCTGTCTCTGTCTCTGTCTCTGTCTCTGTCTCTGTCTCTGTCTCTGTCTCTGTCTCTGTCTCTGTCTCTGTCTCTGTCTCTGTCTCTGTCTCTGTCTCTGTCTCTGTCTCTGTCTCTGTCTCTGTCTCTGTCTCTGTCTCTGTCTCTGTCTCTGTCTCTGTCTCTGTCTCTGTCTCTGTCTCTGTCTCTGTCTCTGTCTCTGTCTCTGTCTCTGTCTCTGTCTCTGTCTCTGTCTCTGTCTCTGTCTCTGTCTCTGTCTCTGTCTCTGTCTCTGTCTCTGTCTCTGTCTCTGTCTCTGTCTCTGTCTCTGTCTCTGTCTCTGTCTCTGTCTCTGTCTCTGTCTCTGTCTCTGTCTCTGTCTCTGTCTCTGTCTCTGTCTCTGTCTCTGTCTCTGTCTCTGTCTCTGTCTCTGTCTCTGTCTCTGTCTCTGTCTCTGTCTCTGTCTCTGTCTCTGTCTCTGTCTCTGTCTCTGTCTCTGTCTCTGTCTCTGTCTCTGTCTCTGTCTCTGTCTCTGTCTCTGTCTCTGTCTCTGTCTCTGTCTCTGTCTCTGTCTCTGTCTCTGTCTCTGTCTCTGTCTCTGTCTCTGTCTCTGTCTCTGTCTCTGTCTCTGTCTCTGTCTCTGTCTCTGTCTCTGTCTCTGTCTCTGTCTCTGTCTCTGTCTCTGTCTCTGTCTCTGTCTCTGTCTCTGTCTCTGTCTCTGTCTCTGTCTCTGTCTCTGTCTCTGTCTCTGTCTCTGTCTCTGTCTCTGTCTCTGTCTCTGTCTCTGTCTCTGTCTCTGTCTCTGTCTCTGTCTCTGTCTCTGTCTCTGTCTCTGTCTCTGTCTCTGTCTCTGTCTCTGTCTCTGTCTCTGTCTCTGTCTCTGTCTCTGTCTCTGTCTCTGTCTCTGTCTCTGTCTCTGTCTCTGTCTCTGTCTCTGTCTCTGTCTCTGTCTCTGTCTCTGTCTCTGTCTCTGTCTCTGTCTCTGTCTCTGTCTCTGTCTCTGTCTCTGTCTCTGTCTCTGTCTCTGTCTCTGTCTCTGTCTCTGTCTCTGTCTCTGTCTCTGTCTCTGTCTCTGTCTCTGTCTCTGTCTCTGTCTCTGTCTCTGTCTCTGTCTCTGTCTCTGTCTCTGTCTCTGTCTCTGTCTCTGTCTCTGTCTCTGTCTCTGTCTCTGTCTCTGTCTCTGTCTCTGTCTCTGTCTCTGTCTCTGTCTCTGTCTCTGTCTCTGTCTCTGTCTCTGTCTCTGTCTCTGTCTCTGTCTCTGTCTCTGTCTCTGTCTCTGTCTCTGTCTCTGTCTCTGTCTCTGTCTCTGTCTCTGTCTCTGTCTCTGTCTCTGTCTCTGTCTCTGTCTCTGTCTCTGTCTCTGTCTCTGTCTCTGTCTCTGTCTCTGTCTCTGTCTCTGTCTCTGTCTCTGTCTCTGTCTCTGTCTCTGTCTCTGTCTCTGTCTCTGTCTCTGTCTCTGTCTCTGTCTCTGTCTCTGTCTCTGTCTCTGTCTCTGTCTCTGTCTCTGTCTCTGTCTCTGTCTCTGTCTCTGTCTCTGTCTCTGTCTCTGTCTCTGTCTCTGTCTCTGTCTCTGTCTCTGTCTCTGTCTCTGTCTCTGTCTCTGTCTCTGTCTCTGTCTCTGTCTCTGTCTCTGTCTCTGTCTCTGTCTCTGTCTCTGTCTCTGTCTCTGTCTCTGTCTCTGTCTCTGTCTCTGTCTCTGTCTCTGTCTCTGTCTCTGTCTCTGTCTCTGTCTCTGTCTCTGTCTCTGTCTCTGTCTCTGTCTCTGTCTCTGTCTCTGTCTCTGTCTCTGTCTCTGTCTCTGTCTCTGTCTCTGTCTCTGTCTCTGTCTCTGTCTCTGTCTCTGTCTCTGTCTCTGTCTCTGTCTCTGTCTCTGTCTCTGTCTCTGTCTCTGTCTCTGTCTCTGTCTCTGTCTCTGTCTCTGTCTCTGTCTCTGTCTCTGTCTCTGTCTCTGTCTCTGTCTCTGTCTCTGT
Organism: Pelodiscus sinensis; assembly: GCF_049634645.1. NCBI lineage: Eukaryota > Metazoa > Chordata > Testudines > Trionychidae > Pelodiscus > Pelodiscus sinensis. The sequence continues at coordinate 18,776,372 of NC_134733.1, read as the reverse complement.
CTCTGTCTCTGTCTCTGTCTCTGTCTCTGTCTCTGTCTCTGTCTCTGTCTCTGTCTCTGTCTCTGTCTCTGTCTCTGTCTCTGTCTCTGTCTCTGTCTCTGTCTCTGTCTCTGTCTCTGTCTCTGTCTCTGTCTCTGTCTCTGTCTCTGTCTCTGTCTCTGTCTCTGTCTCTGTCTCTGTCTCTGTCTCTGTCTCTGTCTCTGTCTCTGTCTCTGTCTCTGTCTCTGTCTCTGTCTCTGTCTCTGTCTCTGTCTCTGTCTCTGTCTCTGTCTCTGTCTCTGTCTCTGTCTCTGTCTCTGTCTCTGTCTCTGTCTCTGTCTCTGTCTCTGTCTCTGTCTCTGTCTCTGTCTCTGTCTCTGTCTCTGTCTCTGTCTCTGTCTCTGTCTCTGTCTCTGTCTCTGTCTCTGTCTCTGTCTCTGTCTCTGTCTCTGTCTCTGTCTCTGTCTCTGTCTCTGTCTCTGTCTCTGTCTCTGTCTCTGTCTCTGTCTCTGTCTCTGTCTCTGTCTCTGTCTCTGTCTCTGTCTCTGTCTCTGTCTCTGTCTCTGTCTCTGTCTCTGTCTCTGTCTCTGTCTCTGTCTCTGTCTCTGTCTCTGTCTCTGTCTCTGTCTCTGTCTCTGTCTCTGTCTCTGTCTCTGTCTCTGTCTCTGTCTCTGTCTCACCACTCACCTTTGGGTATTCCATCACCATGCTTTCGATCAGAAGAGTCCCTGAACTGGATCCATAACTTGAGAACCAGATAGGCACAGAACACCAAGGCCCGTCTCCCAACCTTGGCAGGAGGGCCAGGCAGGCAGAGCAAGCCCTCACAGCCCAACCCCTTCTTCCTAGCTGACATGCTGGAGCTAGACAAATTCCCACATCCCAACTCCACCCATTGGCAAGAGTACTGGACAGGCAGAGCAGCAAAAGTCCTGGGGCATGAGCAGAGTTGGGACAGGGGTGGGCCTTGATAAGTGGTTGGGCCACAGCCCACTCAGGCCCACTCATGGCTATGCCTATGGTACGGAACATCCAGTTTAGGATCCAGCCCAGAACGCACATTACTACAATAAAGATACATATATTGACTTCAGTAGGAATTCAAGGTAAGCATTAGATGCACATCTTATGGCAGAATCTGGGCTTATATTATTAAAACTAAGCAGGAGGTCGTCTGCCATCCTTTGTGCATCTTTGAGAAGAGCAGATGAGAAAACTTACTTATCTATTTCTAAAACAACTGTGTACAGCAGGGGTGGGCAAAATGTACTCTGCGAGCCAGATCTGGCCTGCCAAGCGGGTTGATCCAAACCATTGAGGCCCTGCCGCTCCTCCCACCCCAAGACCAATGCTGTGCATTAGCTCATTAACTGTTACATAAACTATTAAAGAACTGCGTCAAAAATGCAAGAGACAATAATTCTGGGACCTCTGCTTAGTGATATGTTTAATATAGTTTTCCGAAGGGGGGAAAAAAACCCACACATACATACATAATGGCTAGAATGCTTCAGAGGCTCTAAATGAATTAGGAGGAATAAAACCATTTTTACACAAATACAAATTGCATGACTCATGGAAATTACAGAATACTTGGAGGAAACAAAAAGAATGTTTTGTTTTTATAATATTCAAATACCTTTCAGTAAATTCTAGTAACGAAGAAAATGCTATCAAATTCAGAATATTCAAAGGTCTGTTTCATTCCTGACCAGCAAGCCTGACAAATTCATAGTCCATTTTCATCAATTTCACAGTCATGGCATTTTTTAAGTTGTAGATTTCATTATTTCAGCTATTTAAAACTGAAATGTCATGGTGCTGTAACTGGAGGGATCCTGAGCAAAAAGGAGGAGGGAGGAGAGTACACAAGGTTATTGTGTGGGGAGGCTGGGAGCCAGTATAGTTACCTTTACTTCTGCACTTCTACTGGCAGCAACATTGCCTTCAGAACTGGGTAGCTGGAGCAGCATATGCTGGCAAAAAAGGTCAACTCTGAAGGCAAAAATCACCTCAAGCAACAGCACAGAAGTAAAGGTGGCAATAGTGAAATCCTCCGAAACTAGCCTTGTGATCCCTCTGCAATTCCCTTCAGGTCAGGACCCCCAATTTGAGACAGACCGGTCTCCTCTGAAAATCTATGTGATTTTCTCTATAATATATACAGAGAAAATGGTGCATTTTTTTAATGGCTTTGAATTTGGTAGAGTCTTCTCTGTGCATATACCCACACACCCTTAGAGCCTGCTTACTGGACAGGAAGGCGTCTCAAGTTCGTCATGCTAATTCCCCCTTTCATTCACTATTCTTTTCCCTCAGACCCAAGCAGCTCTAATACAGTTCTTTATTCCCATATCCCCTTGCAAGTATTCAAGCATTTGGAGAATTACACATTTTATATACTGCTAACACTTTCGGGGTTTAAATGTTGTGCACATATACACATTGGATATCACATTTGTGGACTACACCAGCGGTTCCCAACCACCAGTCTGCTGACCTGTGACAGTAGGGTTGCAGCAGCCCAGGAGGCTGGGGCACACTGTTCCCACCATGGCTGTTTGAAGAGGCATGTCCTGCCTCACATCTCAGCCAAACAGTGCTGGGCAGGGTCTCTTTCCAGATAAGGGTGAGTGCTTTGCTATGTGGTGGGAGAGCCACACAAAGCCAAGCACAGCAGCCTCAGAGCAGCAGCAATCAGGTAGCAGCGCTCAGCTGCTGGCTGAGAGGCAGCACAAGGCTAAGTGATGGGAGAGGGGCAGGCACTAGGGGCTCTGGCAGTGGGAAAGTTCTAAGGGGTGGGGAATTTTTAATAGGCAGGGTGGCTGACACTGGGGTACACTGGGGCAGGGAGCTGGCACTAGGAGGACTCTGAAGGAAGGACCAGTAGTGGAGGACTATGGGGACAGGGCTATCACAGGGGGGCTCTAGGAATGAGGCTAATACTGAGGATGGGGGCTGGCACTGTGGAGGGCTCTGAGGGGGTTGGGTGCAGTGGGGCTCTGGGGTCAGTATCTGGTACTGGGGGTCCGTGAAGGGGTGGGAGCTCCAGGGGTTAGAGCTAGCACTGGGAGGCTCTGGGTGGACCAGTAACATTTTATCTGCATTATGCAAATAATAAATATGCAAATAAAAAATGTTACCGATCTACCAAAAGTTTGTGGATGTGTTTGCCAGTCCGATAAAAAAGGTTGGGAACCACTGGTCTACACAATTTCAGATCACCTTGCACATTTAAAACAAATAGTAGCACTCTAATGCTACCATAATTCAACTGAGAACATCCTTTCATCATAAATCTAGATTGACAGTCTTATAAATTTAAAGATAAAGATCTCTACTGAACTGAAACTACACACATTTAGCTGCACTCTCATGGTGCATTTCATCCAAAGCAGTTTACAAGTACTCATTAAATCTCTCAAAGAGCTCTGTCAGGTAGAAAAACCTTGCTAATTAGTACTAATCACTGCTGATTATCAAAATTTCAGAAATTACTGAGTAAGTGTAACAGCAATAATACCACAAAATATGCTGTACTCATTTATTTTCACATGTATTCACTTACATATCTATTACAATAAAAACAAATATATTAAATGTATATAGCTATTTTATGTTTAATAGAATATTCTGATATTTAACTTAAGACTACATTTTAATATAAAGCGGTGAGGAGTCCTGTGGCACCTTATAGACTAACTGAAGTGTTGAAGCATAAGATTTCGTGGGCAAAGACCCACTTCATCAGACCCACAAAAGCTTATGCTCCAACACTTCAGTTAGTCTATAAGGTGCCACAGGACTCCTCACCACTTTTGCAGATTCAGACTAACACAGCTACCCCTCTGATACTTAATATAAAGCCTCACTCTCCCATTAAATATTTGAGAATATTTTTATGTGCAAATTATCAGATTTGTAATGAAGTGTAATTAGAGAGGTTCTGCTAGATTTCCATTTTACAAATGGCTACATCAAGAAGGTTAAGTGACCGGTTCAGGGTTAAAATGAGAGTTAGTGGTAAGACTAGTTTTACAATTCATGAGCTGTCTTCTGGTCTACGTGCTCTAACCACAACGTGACATTTCACTGCAGGAGCAAAAGCTTTCCCTATATATCCATGGACCACATCATTTTGTTTAAGGCATCATTTGCCAATCCTACTCACACATCAGAGCTGAGTATGAGGGTAGGGCTACATTATAGCTTAATACATTATATTGCTCTGGGGTGTCAATTTGCCAGACACTGAGCAACACAACGTATTCCAATTTAAGCGCTGATGTAGACAGCACTATCTCCTACCTACCCAGCTACCACTGCTTGCAGGGGTGGGAATAGTTAAGCTGACTGGAGACCAGTATAACCTGTACACTTGAGGGGCCACTTAGAGTCATGTGCCACCCAGCTGATTGACAGAGTGCCCACAGCTGTATTTGTTTCTTCTGGTGGTGCATATTTGCACATGCCTCAGTGAGCATAAAAAAGTGTATTCCATACATGGATGGAAAAAATCTGCACATGGATGGAAAAGATTATCAGGAACTTTACCAGAGACTTCTTCCCACATGTAGAGGCATGGTGTAAGCTGACGGGAGAGATCAACGATGCAGGGGTCAATCATCCAGCGTCAATTTAACTGTTTAGTAAAGACCTGCTAAATCAAACTATGAGGGTGACCCCGTAAGCACCAGAATTCCTACTTGTTGTGAGGAGTAAGGGAAGTCAACGTGACCATTTCTCCCACTGACTGCCTGCTGCGATGACAGCACCAAAGCTCAGCTTAAGGTACATTACTCCAGCTACTGTTTTTACTGGGCCTGGCATTACAACAGCAACAGTAGAGGGTTTATATCAGTGTAGTCAAGCCACAGCCCTAGTTTAGATTAGGAATGTCAACATGTAGATGACAATACAATTCACCAATAAGGCTGGTCTTATTGGTTAATCCTGCAGCAAGCGGGGGAGAGGAGGGAGACGGTACCTGCGGGGAAGCCAGCTTTAAGTTGGCTCCCCACGAGCACCAGATCCACCTGCTCCCCCCCCCCCCCCATACCCGTGCTGCAGCCTCTGATAGAGAGGCAGCAGCACAGAGGGTGAGGTGGGCAGGCAGCAGACAACAGACAATACGCATAGGAGCTGGCTCTGCAGACCTGCCTGCTCCCTTGCTGCCTCCTACAGAGGCAGTGGAGGGGCAGGCAGGAGCTGATGCTGGGGGGGGGAGGGAGAAGAAGAGGGCACCGCAGGGTAAGACAGCTTAATCTGGCTCCCACCTGCCACCCCACACTGCTGTCTCTGACAGAGAGGTAGCAGTGTGGAGTAGAAGGGGGCTTCCCAGAAGGGGGCCAAGAGTACACTAGCTGCTGGGCCCCGAGGACTAGGGATGTTAAATTTAGTTTAATCAACTAAGTGACTAATCAGTGGATTTTCCATCGACTAGATGATAAGCGGGGGAGCCATAGCAACTCTTAATACATTTAGAAAGCAGAGGCACAGCGTCTGGGACTGGGCTTAAGCCAGGAATCTCTCCAGCACTGGTTCTTGCTTCCTCCAATAGAAGGACTAGTCGCTTACATCCCTATCTGGAACCACTAAAATTTGTTGCAGTTACAGGACTATTCCATTACACACTAACATCCCTATTTTAGATTCTGTTTCAATTACCAGCCAGATCAACGGGGCAGCAATCGATCCATTGCGGGTCCGTTTAGCAAGTTGATAAATTCATTGCCAATAGCTCTGGCATCATCTTTGATGCTCCATCAAGCTGAGAAAGGTAAGCAAACACCACAGTGAAGAAACTGTGGCAAGAAGAGCTAAATACGCCAACTTCAGCTACATTATTCATGTAGCTTAACTTAGATACATTGCCCCTCATAGTGAAGACCAGGTTTAAGAAATGTACTATTATTCCCTTTCACAGTTTAAGGACTCAAATCGTCATCCAGGTTGTCATCCTCTTTCCAACTGTTACAGGTTGAACCTCTCTAGTCTGGCACCCACAGGACTTGACAAGTGCCAAACCAGAGAATTTGCTGGACCATGGGAGGTCAATATTATCTAGCAGCATTACCAACACTTCCATTGCTTACTGGAGTCTTAGAAGACATTTAGAGGTAAATTAGAGCTAAACAACAGTACAGAACACTGACAGCCAGGACCGGTGGCTGTAACAAACTTCATGAGACTGCAGAAAACTTGGTTATACCCACGATAGCTGGATGTCCACTTAACTAAAATTGTGTTGGATCAGAGTGCACCAGATTAGAGAGGTTCACCCTGTACTAAACAAAGTTTCTTATGGAGGAAAAAAAACCCAATATGGCTATGCTACATAACAAATTGCTGACAATGACCACACTCTAGATCAACATATTTTTAGCATATGAGGAAAAGAGCCAAACCTCAAGTCTAAATTATAAAGTTACTATCAATTACTTTTAAGCCCAATTGTTTTTTTAAAAAAAGGAGGGAATGGGATACCAAACTAGATAGAATAGTGATAGAAATGTAGTCGTGTTAGTCTGGTGTAGCTGAAACAAAAAACAGGACTATGTAGCACTTTAAAGACTAACATGATGGTTTATTAGGTGATGAGCTTTCGTGGGCCAGACCCACTTCCTCAGATCAAATAGTGGAGGAAAATTGGCATGACCAAAGGATACAATCAAAAAAAATGAACACATATGAAAAGGACAAATCAAATTTCAGAAAAGAAGGAGGATGGTGAGGGGGGAGGTAAATGTCTGTGAGCTAATGATATTAGAGGTGATAATTGGGGAAGCTATCTTTGTAATAGGTAAGTTAGTGTCTTTGTTAAGACCTAGGTGTAAAGTGTCAGATTTAAGCATGAATGTTCAGAGGATTAGAAACCATCTACTTCAAAACAGACCCAAGAAAACCAACAATAGAACACCACTTGTCATCACCTACAGCCCCCAACTTAAACCTGTCCAACACATTATCAATAAACTACAATCTATACTGGAACAGGATACTAAACTAGAGAGGCTCTGGGAGACATACCCATAGTCTCCTATAGACAACCACCTAACCTCAAGATGATTCTTACCAACAACCACAGGACATACCACACCAATACCAACCCTGGAACTTTTCCTTGCAACAAACCCTGTTGCCAGCTTTGTCCACATATTCACTCTGCTGACGCCCATTATTGGACCTAACCAATTGAGTTATAAGATCAAGAGCACATATGCCTGCTCATCCAGAAATATAATTTACGCTATCATGTGCCAAAAGTGTCCGTCTGCTATGTACATTGGACAA